>NC_087551.1:78628713-79828713 GCF_036250125.1 Pseudopipra pipra | reverse complement strand
CCACCAGAAGCTTTGAGTTCCCATTTAGGGCAAGTCAGACGTGGCAATGATTTAAGGATGACAGCTATGAAGGAATAAGGCTAGGTTCCTACTTGGGAAATTACAGTGTTTTAAATATAAGGCTGAAATTGGAGATATTTTTAGCAAAATCATCTTCTAATTACTCCAGGCGCTACGCGTATGTACTACAGTCCTCATGTCCTTGGAAAAATGCAGGAGAAGATTTTAGGTTGTCATGGAGGATAATTTTGTACTCTGTCACAGGAGCATGGCTCAGCAGTAGGTTTTGCCATGGAAATGGCATTCTGTAGTAACACCTCTGACTTTTTATCCCCATTTTCAAAACAGGACAAGAACCATCTTGGAGGAGCATAATCCAGTGCCACTACCTTTGTGACCCTAGGGTGGGGGTACTCCAGAAACACACAATGTTATTTTAAGCATTATTGCCAACAAATGTATTTGAGAGATCAATTAAAAATCTCTAAAAGATCAATGGCTCGGAGAACTCTGAGCTACAATGAACATTCACGAGCTTGTACAGATGCTATCTTTCAGATTTAATCTGTATGTGCTGTATGTGCACAGTGTGGCATGTGCTGCTGTCCCTAACACTGCACAACAGCCGTTCATTTTTGTTAGAAAGTAACTGCAGTATTCTGGATGATGATTTGTTGACTAGTTAATGGCCATCACTGAACATACTGTATGTACATTAGCTGTCCTGTTTTAATGAGGAACAGAACTCTTTAATGTTCCTCTTCTGCCATTTTTTCATTTTTACTATGCAATTAAAAAATGACAAATGTAACCCTCGAAAGCGGTGGGACTTGACAATCTCTAGAGGTCTCTTCCAACCTCAGCTATTCTGTGACTCTATGAAAATATCTTGGAATCTTTAAACAGCATTAGGGGACATATCATCACCTGTGCATGAGCAGATAGCTGAGACATTGACATGGTTGGTAACACAAATGAGACTGTAGTGAGTTGCTTTTGTCTCACGCTGCAGCAGAATTGCTTTCACTTCACTACAAGATGTGAACATGAGAGCTCCCTGAATGCTATTTTAGACAGGTGCTTGTTCCATGTAACTTGCTAGTACTTCTCCTGAAAAACAGGTATCAAAAGCCATTACTTGGCTAGATTTCAGCCGGTCCCATCTTTCTATGCCTTACTGAACAGCAGCACGCTAAATGTGCTTCTCTGTAAAGGACTGAAAGAAAACTGCACATTGCCATCAAAAAGTGCACAAGGCCATGGCTCAGGCATGTGTGCCTCTGGGGAAGCATACAGACTTGTTGCTGCCTGTCCTCTTGAGCCCCTGGACTAGTGTGGCTTGCCACAGCAACAGTGGTGATGCAAGCTGTGGTCTGCTTTTCTAAGTCTAGGCTTGGTGTTTCATCTGGCATGGCTGCGGTATGACATCCTTCTCCAAAAAAGGGAAAACAGTATCCCCATCTCCCCTGTGGTTTCATGAGTGCCACAGCTGTTAAGTAAAAGAAGACCAGTCTGTGACACATACGCTTCAGTTACCTGGAAGATGCCTTGATTGTTGCTTTCTAAAACTTCTGCCGTGTAAAATTATGTCAACATGATCATCATGGAGTTCATTCTGAATAAGTCTGAACAAAACTTTTCATTATATTTGATAAACAAATTTGCTGATGTCTTATTCAAAATGGCTTGGCTGGCATCCCATGGCCTAGTATAATACATGCAATCTTGTGTTTTAAGTCATCTTCATCTGGGGTCATAGCACTGTTCACTAGCCTGAACCTCAGAATGAATCTTTCCACTAAGCTACTTGCATCTGGGTAGGAGGGAAGTGATGTGACACATCTGACAGCATTTCTTTTAACAAACAACAGGCACTCTTTGGATGTGAATTGACTTCCATTGTCACTTAGAATCTGTCCAGGAACTTGAAAACGAGAGTCTTAACACTTCCAGTATCTGGGCCGAAGTAATTTGCACGGAGTATTGCAAGCCATTTTCAAGGCACAGTTACCAAAGCTGAAAAAATAGAGCTTATGAAAAGTGTAGAGAAGGTTTTCTGAATTCTACCTGCTGACTGTTGCTACTGCAGAGTACATCGTGTTTGTGGATAATCTTGACATTGCATTGCCAACCATCATTTACCCCACAGACTACCTGGCCAGCATTTAGTTAGCAAACAGTCTTCACATGCTTTTTGTAGCACAAAAAACCTGGACTTGATGATATTAAAGGTCCTCCCTGACCCTAATTATTTTATGATTCTAAGGCATATTGCAAGAGATGATGTCCACTCAGCGGTTAGTTCATTTGCTTTAGGAAATGCTAGAGCAAAAGAGTGGAGAGAGAATAAAGGACTAACAACAGTTCACTTGGGAAAGTCAGCTCTGCTCCTGGGGGGGGGGGGAATCCATAGTAAGAAATTACTTCTTGAGAAAAGAGCATAATTGTGAGACATTTTGTAGTTGTAATGCCTCACAGATAGAATTGCATTTGCATATTATACACTAACCAGTCCCTTGTGCATCATCGAAACTCTCTTCACACAGGCAATGCTCTGTCAGTTTTCATAACCCAGCTGCCTGGACAGGAATTGTTCTGTTTTCCTTCCTAAAACTGTGTGTGAAAGCAGAACTGTTCTGTGCTCACAACTGGCTTTATGGAATGGGTATTTTTGTCAAATCTCCACAAACTCAGAAAATATTTTGCCTATGGATTGAACAGGAGCTACTACATAATGTAGTAAATTTTGAATTTCATACTTAGCAAGAGCTGATTATTTTTCCTCTTTGAAGCTATCATTAGCAGATATTCCAGGCTTTTGGTATCTGCTGCACAGTCCTCAACAGAGACATGGACACACAGGCTAAACTCTTTTCTCCATGAATATGGTGAGGAGTCCCAGTGACACAGGCTGCTGTTCTCATTCCCTTTTTGCAAGCCTCGTGAACACTCTCTGTTCCTTCGCAGCTCTGGGTCAGCATGACCAAATCTTAATGAGTGTGTCTCTAATTTTCTGTAAGCATCAAGAAGCCTCAGTGGCACAGACAGACTCCAAAGGGACAACACTTATTACACACACATACATAAGGCCCTAGTACTTGCGCATCTACTCTGTGTCCAGGGCTTTGTGGTTCCTGTAAATTGAAGAGATACAAGAATTACAAAAGTTAGTAACTACAAAGCTGTAGCTAATAGTGACTTCCTTTTGCTTCAGACCTGTGTGCCTGCATGTCTGTTACCGACAGACAGTCGGCCCATTTCCACTAGTCAGGATGACTCAGTCACGCACCTCACCTCTCACTAGAGCTAAATGGCCTCCCTTGCTGCCCTGGGACCAACTTGCCTTCCCTGCTGATAAAGTGGTGTTCTCTGGGGAAAGGGAAATGGGTATTTTACCACCCCATCAGACTAAAGCACCCCTTTCAGACACCTGTGTCTTTCTTCTGTAAAGTCTTGAGCCCTGGTCCGGGGGACTGAAGAGCATTACCAAGCTGTGCAGTCAAAAGCTGTGCAGTGGGGAAACACACACATGCCTGGCAGTATCCAAATGTCTCAGCTCACCTCCATGGGACAACACTCTTGTAAGGTCATGCTGGAAACAGCTGCGCTTAGGGAGAGGGCAATACTTAGGGGGAAAGGCCATATCCAGGCTCTCTAGTCCTTGCACTGCTCCAAGTTCATTACCATCCCCAGCACAATTCCGTAGTTAAACTAGAAGCCCCTTTGAAAAGAGAGGTGGTGAGCATGCCCACGTGCAGCTACAGTGCTGCAGGAGTAGCAGTGCATGCCTTCTCCATCCTACCTGATGGGGACAGGGATGTAGGGAGCACAGAACAAGACCTTCCCTGCAGAGCCAGCAGTACAAGATAAGCCACAGGAAGGGAGTGTCAATAACAGTTTCAAGCCATTTTGTACTTTTACTGTTCCTAATGCTGGAGGGGATTGGGCTGGATATGGGCTGGATATTGGGCTGGATTGGGCTGCATATGTCAAAAGGCTAATTTTGGAGATTTGAGAAGAAGAGTGCAATGCCAGCCTTTTCCCTAACACACTGCTCTCACTGTGCCTTGGAGACTGCACCAGGCAGCTTGTCCCATGCAGAGGGAGAGTCCAGCACCACTTCTAATGGGTGCACCAGGCTCAGCAACAGGAAATCACTATCCTCATTTAGCTATGTGCACTCTTGAAAAATTACTTGGCTGTGACACCAGAACCAAAGGAGGTTGTGTTTTACTGCTTGACGTTCATAAGAGGAAGCAAATGGCCAGCTGCTAGTCTTAGTTTCAGGGATAAAACAGCTTTGATGTAAGCAGCAAATGGTGAAAAGCACAAAGCCAACCACAACTGCTTCAAACTTCAGCATTTATCTGCTGTAGATTATTTTTGCAGAATACCAGCAGGTCACTGACTCACACGGGTAAGTATTACCTGGCAGCAAAATTATCATTGATTTCATACAATTGATTTCTCAGCCAAAGAGTAACATACTAAATCTTTTCTTTTAAAAGAACAAACTACCATAGCAGGAGAAAGTAAACTATTCCAGGAGCCCACTGCTTTAAAGATCAGAAAACCTTTCAGAGATGCTTTTCACTGCCTGATAGAGGAAAGAGACTTGTTTTGCTCCTTAATGCTTTCCAAGCAGTTATTTTATGAGTCTCAAACCTCCATGCTGTCAAACCAGAATTCTTCATTAAAAAGATGTTGCATACAATAGTCTATAAACTGAACCAAAAGAGATTATAAGTACAATGAAACAGCATCAACTGCCAAGCAAACTGACAGGGGGAATTCAAACTAAGATTGTTTTTCTATTCTTATCTTACTTCATTATAAGTCAGAGTTTTTGTTTACCCTGGAGAGCGACATGTTTCTGGTTTTGCCCTCCTGGTGTGTCACTCTGTATCTCCCCCCTCGTCCCTGTAATGCCAGGGCTCTCAGCAGACTTGCTTCCCTCATGGTCCACTTGATCAGAACTACTGCATAGGTATGGTTATGGCCTGTTTGTGAAGCTTCTTACTCTGGAGCTCACCAGAACAGTGTTTAGCAGAGGCAACTGCCTGGTATTTATTCTCTTACCTCTCCAGTCCTGGAGTCTACTCAGTCCTTTAGCCTCAATTAATACGTACACAAGTAAAACACACATATTTCTATTGGCAGGATATGAGATAAGAGGAAAGTGGGGTGTGTAATGCCCTGGCTCCACATGCCCCAACTCATGCCTTCACCATGCAGGCCAAGGACATACCCAGCTGCTGCAATACTAAAATCTGTAACCGGCACTGCACATGCGTTTATATAGCATTGATTTACCTAAAAACGGTTCAAAAGTGTCCCCATGCCCCTGTGCTGTGATACAGGGATGTGTCTCCCATATCCACTATTCCCAGTGATCTGGGAGCATGCATATGCCTGAGTACATAATTCTACCCCCAAGCTTTTGGAGCTCAGGAACAGTGTAACTTTTAAGAAAAGAAAAATGGCTCATCTGTTACTCTGCTTTTCTGGGACTTCAGCCTGTACACTTTGGCTCTTGATTCTTGGCCCTCTTGAGAGGCAGTAGTGTATCTGAGTCTCCTGGCTGAAGGGTAGGTCCTCATCCCTCACAACAGCCCTTGCTGCCTTCACTTGTTCTGCCTCCTCCAGTCACCATCTTCTTTTCTTGTGTAAAAAGCCGCATTTCTCAGCATCACTAATGTCCGCACCCCTCTCATCTTTCCACTGGAGTTCCCTGTTCCCAGCACCACCTCACCATTATCCTACCTCTTCTGTTCCTCTTTGGTACACCACCTACCACCAGTCCTGGCTGCCTTTCATGCCTTTTCCTCCACAAGACCGAACTTGTAGCATCTGCATGGTGTCCTCTGCATTGCTGCCTGGTCTCCAGTCGCTCCCACTGTATCTCCTTGCACTGCTGATTTGCTGGCCACAGAAACACTCAGCATCCCCTCCCAAACCCACAGCTCAGTCTATACTCTTTTTCCAATCTTCTTCTGTTGAATCATCTTACCTTTTCAAATGGAATTTTTTACTATTTGAAGTTTCCCATCCATTGATGATCATATTAGTTCAGAAACTCTTTGAAGTATGTTGTGATACTAACAAAATACTGTTCTTTCAGTGTTACATACTTGGCATTTATACAGACCTATTTAATATAATCTTATTGCCTTCCCACATTAGAGGAAGTTCTGAGTAGAAGAGTTAATAAAAATTTAATTTTCCCAAAGTATCATAGATGAATGCTCCTGAACCCAATTTGTGTGCTTTCTGCTAGTCAAAGAGACACACAGATACTGAGGATGGAGGAGGAAGAGGGAGAAAGGGGAGATGAACAGTACTTCTGATTAAATAAATTTCCATCATGGGAGTCAATTTGACTATAATTTGATTTTATTAAAAAATATCTATTATTTTTACATCCAGTGCTTTCTAATAGAAGTGGAAACAGGCTGCACTTAGATTTTACTTTAGGTTTCTTTACAACACCAAAAAAACTATTATTACTGTTCCCTCATCAAGTTCACTAACTGTCTTCCACATTTTCACACTCCTGGATGCACCAACATCACTGAAAGGTTTGTGCTCATGTACCCCCACCTCTACTGCTGACTGTGGATTGAAATAAACCAGATTAAAAGGAGCCCCGACTGAGGGAAAACTGTTTTGTAAATATCTCAATCAACCTCCAGCCTCAGTCCTACAGATCTCTGCAAAAGCTCAGCAGACTCTCACCAGGGAAGCAGAAAGAGCACTAACCTATACTCCCACCGCAAACATTAACTAATTTATCCAGATGTCAGTGCAAAGAGTATGTCTTGCCTTTGTTTGTACATGGAAATAGGGAGACGGTCATGAGGGAGGGAAGGGAAAAAAAGGCTCCTTGCTCATATGGCGAATACTGTCACAGCTGGCAGATGCTGCTTTGATTTCCCTGTGCAAGCATGACTTACAGGGACAGTACTGCCCTACCCATCAATTCTCAAGGCTGGTGTCATACAGGGATGAGCATACAGTCTTGGAGTGACTGCCCTCAAAGAACATGAAGGGAGGGTCAGCCACAGGGAACAGGTTTTTCTTAGTCTCACATCTGATGGTGGGACAATTGGAAAAGCAGATAGGTAGGTGTAATGGAGCAACACAAGCTTGAAGAACTATGCTGTAAGCAGAGGGTAGAAATTTGACACTGAAAACAAAGGGATACAGGTGAAATCTAACCCCTGCAGGGTTTGTGAGCCTTCGAAGGTGCAGCAGCTCCCAGGCAAGGTGAGATCAAACCTTGCACTGTAGTGTAGGAGGAAAGCAGTCTGGCTACTTTTAAGGCATTTCAGCCAAATGTTACTCCCACTCAAGCTAACAGAATTGCTTGGATTTAGGATTTGATTAGAGGTCCAAAGGAAAGTAATATAATAAATGGAAAATAAGTAGCTCTTGACCAACTAATTGGATATTTTTAATGACCTTATAAATTTAACTGACTACTGCAAGAATTTGGATGCTATGAAATTTACCCTAAATAAAAATATTTAACACTTTGACAACAAAATCCTAATAGCACAGGGGAGTAACATAAAATGATACATCATATTCATTGAAAAAGAATTGAGGGGAAGTACTGTGGGACAGACAGAAATCTGCAGGAGACATGCAAGAGAAACAAACCTGGCTTCGGCTCTCATTCTATAGATGAATCCTAGGAAATCAGCTTGCTGTGCCATCACCTTTGTGAATACTCTGAGGTCATAAGAGACAATTAAGCTGTACATATCATGAGAATATAAAGTCACACCTCTTAGGCACAGAACCAGGGAAGTGCCATGCAGAAAAGTGGGAATTCTGAAGGACTGCTCCAGAGAACATGCAAGCCAACACAAACTACACAATGTGACGCACTGGCCCGGGCGCATCAACCTCCTTCCTTAAAGCATACAGAGAAGAGCACTGAGGAGGGGTTAGAGAAGTTGCCATACCTCTCCTGGCATGCTCAAATGCCAGATCCGGTTTGCGTTTGCACTCAAACACTGCAAAGTCAGAGATGGTTGAGACAAGCACCACAAGAATTGCACACGTAACAAGAACATACCAGGAGTGGAGGTGGGATCTTAGATGGAAATTTCAAAAATCAAGATGGGCTTTTTTAGTTCCTGAAAAATGCCAGCTAGACAGTTACAACCTGAAAAAGGAAACTGCCTTATTACAACTCGAATCCAGGAGTTGGTCCAGGTAGGTGGGCTACCAGCTCTAGGGTCATGCTGAATGATAAATCATCGGGGAAGACTTGTGCAGACCTCTTGCACAACTTTTTCATGCAGCTGCATTTAACACTGAATGGATAAGCTACATAACATTAGCCTGTGATAAAACAGTTACTTCAGGCACCATTTGGTTTCTTTCTGGTTCTAGTTGCAGGAAGAGCAAATTGTACTTAAAAATGGCATAATGGATCATGGCCACCACCGGAGGGGGGCTCCTACCTGAGAGAAAAGCCACTGACCTCTGAAAAGTGTGGTTCATTTTCCTGGAGGACAGAACAGCAATAGCAATAACACTGTGGTATCCTGGGGCTTGCACTGGTACCAGGAAAGCGCAGGCATCAAAAGCAAACACATCTTTAGGAAAAGTATTTTAAACCATTGACTTTATTAAAATACTTAATACATGGTTTGTAGAGGAATGTACTTATATTTTTTGGAAACTCCACTGAATCCAAATTTTAATTATATATTTAGCAAATGACAAAACAGTGGATGAATTCATGCTGTACACCAAAGAATAGACAAGTTAGGGGTTTTTTTTTGTCATCGTTATTTTCCTGGCACAGATTCTTCTTTGCTTTTTTAGCTTCAATCTCTTGAATATCTAGTAACAGAGAAAGGAAGTTTGTGTTTCTCACAGCATTAAACCCACCTGGTCCAAGTGAAAGTCTATTTGTTTTCACCAGGTTCTTCATTCAACCCTTCCTCAGGAGCTTCCTCTTCCAGAAAAGCAAAGGCAATTGACCTCTCTAAAAAGCTACAGGTCACAGTGCAAGAAAAGTTTGACTATCAAACGTGCATATGGGGCTCTAAACCTTCTCAGAGTCATTACTCTTCCAAAATATCCATTTCAAGCTGAGAGTATAAAAAAAGACACTTTCAAAATACAAGGGCCACAACACATTCATGGACTTGGTGGAATGCACATGGAAGACAGCTTGCAGTGCTGCAGCTCTGGAAAAAAAAGATAAACCAGAAGCCAGGTCTTGTTGAAATACAAGATGCAAGGGCTGGGAAGGAGAAAGACAGAAATAACCCAGGCACATCCCTACAAAAATGAAATGTCCTAACCTCACAGAGAAGGCTAGAATCATCATACACATTGCAATTGCCATAAGCCATGAAGATCAGTGACAAAGTGTATGTTATGACAATCTGAATGACAAGTATAATTTGTGGGAAATTATTTATACTGAGTAAAGAAATAACTGACTGTGTGTTTCAATGCAAGATGCACAGAGGATGCATAGGTTTTCACATCAAATTAATAAGGCTCTTTTTTTAAGAGATCATTTTGCAACCTTGCATAGGTGATTTAATATTTTTCTATAGATAATGTGCAGAAACTATGTACAGTTGAAAAAAAGAACTTCGATGAACACATTATTTTCCCCTCCAGTTTTATCATAGTATAAAAAGTAACTTATATAACTCCTTCAGTTCTCTAAAACACATATGGAATATCCCAGAAAGGGAAGCCAGGAACGCCATCAAAATGATGCCGTGTGCATTTATACAACAGGTTGAAACAACTAGGGAAGCCATCACAAAGCATAGTCGTAAAGTTTCCATACAGAAAAAAAAATGCAGGAGTAAACTTTGCTTACAAACATGAAAGCTTATTTGAGCAGAAATGCATTTTAGTTATAACAAATCAATGACCTTCACTAATTAGACTGCTGAATGGATGGATGGGTGACTCACACACTAAGAAAATGATACAAAGAGCCAATTCAATCCCTGCTTGATAAATGTACAGTAAACTTTAAAATCTGCATTTGGTTTCCAATTAATCCCAGAAAAGAACAACTCCTCCTGTAGACAACCAGACGGCAGCTTCTCAAAATTCATATTATGAACATCTGCCACTGCGCTGCAACAAAAGCCATCAAGGCATTCATGCGCTTCTTCATTTGATAAGAAAGAAAGTCAGCCAGAGGATGAGCACAGTACCACAGGACAGCCAACCACACATTTGAAAATTAGTGTCCTGTTCCCTGGGACACTCATCCACCACCCCCAAATGACTTATTTTTGTCCTGCAATTACCTAAACCAGGAGACTCTCTGTTTTAGTGTGGCTCTCTTCCACTGAAACTACCTTCTCTTTTACAAAGGAGTTGCCTGGTGTTTCTTCTGCCATTTTGTGCCTGGATGCAAGACATCATTATTAGCACTGCTTATTATTCTTGCATATCACAGTGATGTGTACTTTTTAGGAGTATTTACAATAGTATCACTGTGGAGAACTAAGCCCTGTACTAAAAAGTCTCTTTAACAGAGACCTTAATACTAAGGATTTGGTATATTTCTCATCTACAGATAAACTTAAAAAGGCAAAGCTAAAATCAGCCCACTATACATTTGGCGTTAGGTTCAAACATGGGGAAAAAGCAAACACCCACCACATTCCCTTTCAAAGGATGCTATTTACAAGAAGGATTCACCTCTTAATATTTCAACAACGAAAACCCAGCTAATTTTGAAATTAGAGTGATCTAAGGCGGCTTAGTTTTCAATCAACAGAGAGCACAAACAACATTGCTGTTTGCTGTTAAACACAAGTCTCAGAAATGGAGGGAAACTATGATCAGTTATACTATGGGTGACAAATCACAACCAGTTGAACAACAATAGTAAAAAAACACTTCTGCTTTTTTTAAATACAGCTTCTAAAAAGTACAGCATCCCAATGTTTCCTCAGTTCCAGGTTGTTGACATTATAAATTAAAGGTGAAAAGAGATCCATATATAAACAAGGCAGCTTTCCACTGACTTCATTGTACTTGGTTCTTGTCTAAACCTTTGGAAATTTATTCTTCAAATACCATAAAGTACAGTTGAATTTAGCAGTTACAAAACAATGTCCATTTGTATGTGGAATTTGGAAAAACAAAACAAAACAAAAACCAAACTCAAAAAACGCACACAATTATTTACAGCAATTCAGATTTCTTTTTTTCCAGCCTTCACACTTGCATATCACCTTCTGCAGAACTGTAAACACACTATCCACTGAGACCATGGCCTTATGTTATAGTACGTGGCCTTTTGGGTGGTGGGGGTGGCATAAGTTCAGTGTCAGGATCAAGGTGGTGTTTTCGTGTCTGTCCTTGAGAAGCTGCTGCACATCTGTCAATGAACTCAAACAGCATCTCCTTCGTGACTGGATTCTGGATGCTGTTGCATACAGCTGGGAACAAAGAGCACATTCTCAAGTTACTAAACCAATTTGTTGTAGTTGGCACTTCAGTAATTTTATCCTCTCTTTGCAAAATAAATAACATATTCTAGCTCGAGTATTCAGCCTTAAACACACACTTTCACAAGATGGTTGTGTCAGGAGTCACGAATCTCTGCTTTGTCCCCCAGAGAGCAAAGCAGTGTCATGGGTCTTATGCTCATGGGAATCTCTCTTTCTAAAACTAGCAAAAGGCCTGTTGTGTGTGTAAGGCTTCATGGAGCAACTATAAAACCACCAAGAACTGACCTCCTACTGAGGCAAGCAACCGCAACAAAGGCCTTGTGAGACATGGCTTTAAAATATGCATCAAATCCAAGTAGCTAGAAACAAGATAGGCCTACTATCAAAGACCTCTGAATTATGGTAACTTATTTTTTGTCACCAGTAAATCCTACAAATACCACAAACCTGCAATGCACAGTCCTTTTTTTTTAACCTATATACCTTCATGGGACAGAAAAACTTGACACCAAGCAAGCAGCATGTCTAGCACACCAGACCATATGATGGAGAAGTGGCCACGGTGCGGTGCGGTGGCCAAGGCACACATGTACAAGCACCCCTGGAGTACTGAACGTGACTGCCCAGGTCACAGTTCCTAAGTAATGGCCCATTGGACTTTATGGAACAAATAAAAAGGCTTGCTTCACTTAAAACAAATTTTTAATACTTTTCCTATGTAACTTTATATTCCCCTAATTAATCCTCCCGAGATAAGGAGAGGATAAAAATAAGGAGAAAAAAATTCCTAAAACTATTTTGGAAGAAAGCACAAAATGATTAGAGGATAGTTGATAGCATGTAAGGACAGATGCAATTTCCATGCAAAACAATCTACTGACATCCTAGAGTACCAAATAACATTAAGACTCCTTAAAATGTACTTACAATATAGCATTGTTACAAATAACAATGACTCAAAAGCATTCCTCTCTTTCCTGCAGAATTCCAGAATCATTCAAAGGATTACTTTATGATTAATAAAACACTTTCCTAACATTATTTATAATTATCTCATTATTTTTGGTGAAAAGGCGCTTTAAGAGTTGCATTGTATTTGACTTTAGCATTTGGAAAACATTATGATTACCAGTAGTTTAGGAACAGAATTTGTGCCACAAGGCAGCTGGTATAGATCTATATCAACTTTTAAGGGCTGCCCTAGTTTAATCACTCAAAAAGTCCTTCTCTTTTTAATTTGAAAGTATCGAAGTCCAAAAGCAAGACACAGACAGATCCTTATTTTGTTGCTATTTCAACCATAGGGAAAAATAAATAGTATTTTTCATCAAGAAAAAGCAAATGGGTGAGATAGGATCTAGAGAAGGGGACAATGGAAGTCTCAAATAAGAAAGTACAACTTCTGGAAATTTTGATAAATGGTCAAAAGTGAAAATTTAAAGCCAAAAGAGAACTCTCTGTTTTGAAAATTCCTATGGAAAAACTGAAATATTTCTCACAAAAAAGTTCTTCCTGTAGCATTTCATTTTCTTTTAATTTTAATTTTTAGGAAGTTCATTATATTTTGGCAGAAAAAAGTCAGGAATAACATAACTGCTCTGCAAATGGAGAAAATGAGACAGAAAAGGGGCAGATACATATGCTCTTAAGAATGAAGGAAAGAAGAATATGCTACTCATCAAAGAAGAGAACACTCCAGGGAAAACAAACTATTAAAACACTAAGGTGAAACAGAGAAGAGAAATTTAGGTCATGGTCACAAAGAGATGTTGTACTTTTTTGTGGCCCATTCCTCCTTTACAACAAGACTACTCAGCAAGCATTTCAGCTACATTGTGCAAGTCCACTAAAGTGCCAACAGATTTCTTATCTCCTGGCAAAATGACCACATTGTGTTTATTCAAGAAAATCTACTCACTGCTCAGGCAGAAATACAAGTAGAAGGGTTCAGAGAAAATCCTACATCATCTATGCATGCCCTAGTAATTAGCATGGTCTTAAAAGTGATTAAATTTCATTTTGAAACTAAACAAATTTAAGCATCAGCATGACTATTGTTATTCAGCCTTGCACACACTTCTCAAACTCTTACACTTCACCTGAAAGTAAATATCATTCAATTTACAGTATTTGGGAAAATATTTTTTGGTAGATGAACATAAAAGTCTCACAATTCTGCAGGGATTTAACCCCACTTTTCATTTGTTTTCCTTCTTCATTGTTTTACAACTATTGTTGAAACCTAAGATGACATTTTTCTCCTATTAATTTTCTAGCCCATCCTCCAAATAATGGTTTTAGCATTTTAAATAGAGGTGGAATTCTAGTGGATTTTTTGTTCAACAAATGCCACTCACAGTGTGCCAGTTTGCACTACATCCCAGCAACTAGCTAACTTAACTAGTTAGCTAGTTAACTGCTGTTGCAATGCTATTGTAAATACAAATTCCTTGGCTCTGACTTAAAAGGTATGGTCTGCCATTTAAAGTTGTCTTTATTCAAGTGTTTGCAGTTCTACCAAGGGTCGGCACTAAGACTTAGGCACTTGCTTCTGCGTTATCTGTTAAATACTGAATCAGAGTATTGGTTTAATTGACTTCCCCAAATAACCCTGCAGCTAAAGGATTTGTGCTATATAAAAGCTAATGCTGACATAGCATTTGCAAAATGAGGCATTACTATAATAACTTTGGGAAGCCAGGACTCAAACTAGAAATGAGAACACAGAGTGCCTTTCCTCCTTAAACCAGAATGGGGTTAAAACTTTAAAATTTCAGCCTGAGAAAATTTTAAAGCAAATTATTCTACTCACCCATGGCAGTGCTGTAGGCATTTGGAAAGCTTTTGTCTATCCTCTGTCGCATGAAGACCCAGCTGTTGTTCTCAAACTTGCACTCTATAATTTTATTGTCATACTGTTTCAGTTCTTTTGTCACCTGTATAAAAAAAAATTTGTTTGGGATAAACAGATCTTAACTATTTTTTTTTCTTTCTCCTAGGGATAAATAATAGAAGATCAAAAGCTGCCTTGCATTTTTCAGCAGCATGCCTCCATCCTGCACAGAAAAACTGCATAGACTGCATCTCCATTATACATATGCTCAGCTACTCAACATTTTAAAAATACTTTTTGAATCTGCTGTCAATATAAAGCAATTATATTATGCTAAAACATCAGCAGTGCTAATAGAGGGGGAAAAAGTCACTTCTGGCCCAAATGCAAATAGGTTTCCATGGGAATAAACTGCTTCCAGTATAAGTGATACTGCCAGCCTAAGTGCACGAAATGTATTATCCATGTTTCATCAACCTTCTTTGTTGAAGGTCTCACAGCCAAATGTCAGATTTCAACACCAGAAAGAGCTTAGGGAAAATCATTACTGAGGTTTTTTCTTTTCTTTCTTTTTTTTTCTTTCATTTGTCTTTAAAAATTAAGATTGTAACTCCAAAATAATGCAGGATTTCAAATGACATATATTCTAAATCCCCTTCAGGCCTCTCTTCATTGATTCATAGATTTGTCAGCAGCCAATATTCTGAGCTATCTGTCTTTCTATTTGTCAATGCTGTGTGGTTTGGAAATGTAGTTTATATGCATTGGACTTCCTAGTTGTTTTGGCTACTTCATCCTATGCATCATAATCTATGATACAATGCAAATTTTTCAAGTAACCATGGTAACCTGAGAACCCTATCTAACGCTTTAACAATTTTACCCATATACTTCACTTTGTTCCAAAGGGCCTCTTCAGCAGTACAAAGCTGTATTTAACTGCTAGCTGTGTTTAGTTGCTACAGTTTACCAATGAAAAGCTGTACAAAGTAATACATATAACACTTTGGATTCAGGATCTTATGCATAAGCACTCTCATAATAAGGGACAGGTTATTGCAATTCATTAGCATAATTTTTCACCTCTGTTGTCTACTTGCTCCTGAGCGGTGACACGGGAATTTACTACTGTCAGAGGGATGCAGATTTGAAAAAGGCCATAACTGTCTCCAGACAGCTTAATAGCACATACAGTGGAAAACCCCACGAATCTCTTTTCCATTAATTCCCAGACAAAACCAAGTAATTAATGAAATAGTCCTGAGCATGGACAAAGTCCTCCTATATGGCATAGTACTATGTATGTACTATACATATATACAAGATTTATCCTTAATTTGATAAGGAGAAACCTAACATTCTTCTTGGTATTTACCCTGAATACTTGTGTTCACTCCTGGACAGGAAGCACTGGGATTTTACTTGTCAAGTGAACATGGCACTATAAGAAAATTTTGTTAAACTGGCTTACAACCGAGTTCTGTCCCACTGCAGGACTGACAGAGTTTGATTCAGGTTTTCATGTCACACACTATTCCTTCATCCATTCTGTCACCTGCAAAGAGCTTTTTTTTCTGAAGTCATTTACTCCTTAAGTGAAGTTTGTGTCTTTTGTTGATGATCACTTGGATGAAATGAGCCGATTGCCAAGATCAGCAATCTTTCTCTTTGCAGCATACTCTGCACAGCACTGCACTTCTTCCATCCGTGCTGAAAAGCTATATACAGTCCAGAGGTTTGACTGACACACATTTGTGGATTCATTTATGTTCCATTAGGTGTATGCAAGAAAACACAACATCCTTTTCTAGCACACTATGGAAACATAAACCCAGGAAGAAACTCTTGGCTATGCAGTGCCTTGGGAAGACATATTATCTGGATCTCTTTCCCCACATGGTGTGGGGCGCACCAGTTCTAGTTCCATTTCCATCTGAGGAACCATTTCCGACGGCTGAGGTGGATAGGGAGGGGGAACTCCAGCACCAGGTGTTTCTTCAGGTCCTGAGTTTGGAGGGGAGAGGTGCTCTCCCCTCTCCCCACCCACATGGTCCCATGGCAGCCACAGAGACAGCACACCGGCGTGGAGAGGAGGCAAAAGTGAGTTTATTGTTGGGGGGGTTACATTTATAGGGTTAGGAGGATTCACAGGGTAACCAATTACAGGTCGCAGGAAGGGGTTAACAACCAATAGGAAGGGTTTAAAAGAGTCCAATGGGAAGACTTCTTGATATCTTCTCAGGACATTTCTGAGATAACACTACCGTGGGGGGTCTTGGGAAGAAGAAAGTACGAGCCAGCAAAGAGACTACAAAAAGCCATTTTGAAGCATGTTTAAAACAGAGTTTCTCATATAATGCAGATTTACTGCCACAATATTATTTTGAAAACAGCTGCTTACTGGAAGTGGGGGCAGCAGGGGGGGACATGACCACATGTCTATTTCTCAGCCAAAGGGGGGAAATGTTAGAAAGATGATCTGCTAGAGAAAGAAATGTATAAAACTGCAGGCAATGACTTCCACTAACCACCCACCTCATAAGGCTTTCTCATGGTTTATCATTCTTCTAATGTTCAGATGCTCAGAATAGCAATAAATTAGATGGCAGCTTTATCTGACTGTGGCAATTAAGCAATATTATTAACTATCGAGAGACTTGCTTGGCCATTCATTAGCAAGCTGGAAGATAGATCTTTCCACAAAATATGAACACCTGCCAAAGCATTGACTTAAATGAATTTTCCCTTTAGAAAACTGGTGATCACAGTCTTTAACAATTGCAAGTTGTAGTAATTACTTTACAAAGGAAGAAATACAGCACCTACTTTTCCACATACTTTGTTAAGTGACCTTAGTCTTGTAAAGGTATTTATTGTATTATTAAATAACATTTTAGGAACTGCTGGGCACTTGATTAAGACTACAAGTATTCTGAGCAAAATACACTTTGCAGCATTAAAAACACTCTTCCCCTATTGCATCCTCCCCTATTGCATCCTAGTAGACTTCTAAACAGGTATTGTTTATACACAGGACTGAACCAGTCCATAGCAATCCTTGCATCCATAATTCACACCTTACATCTACCTGTCATGCACATGCTACTCTCTGGTATTTCAGCTTCAAAGTGAGACAGGAAAGCCATCAAATTTAACTGTCTTGAAATTCCTTCCCTTTGGGAATTCATTCTGAGCTGTTTAGGGCAATGTCTTCTTGATTCTGCTTTTGCAGTATGGAGTTCATTCCTTCTTCTCCCCTAAAGTATTACAGTCTATAGCACTATTTGAATAGTGCACCATCACTTCTCTTCCCAAGAAGTACTTCTCCAGCTAGTGCTTCACAGAAAGTGAATTAGGAATGATGGCTGTTCTCAGCCAAAAAGCTTATTCTCAGTTCTGGTACAGTGCCGATGCTTCTGCCACACTGTTGATAAAATGCCTTGAACCAGCATTCAGCCATTTCAAGATGGAAACTCCCACACACTAAGGGCTCCATGGAGCCTGCCTTTATTAAATATTTATTCCGTAGCCTATTTTTGGACAGCCAGTCAGAATTACAAACCCAGAGGATCAGGTCTTGGTCGCAGTGCCGTCAGAGGTTGTGTGCATCAGAACAGTATCATTGGTCTGGGCAAGGACAAACACCAAACTGTGCATTATTTTCTTTTCGAAAGGAAGGAAATTGTTCCTCAGCATAGCAACGTTCACTGTTCCTGCCTGTATTTGATGTAATTATCAAGAGTCAGCCTATTTGCACAACAGAAATAATTTCCAAAAATACAGATGAGCATCCTCTTGGAAGCTTATTCACTACATTACTGCTAGATTGCACGATGTGATTGGAAAAAAACGGGCTTGAGCTGCATCCCCATTTCAGCAATAGTTCATTATCAAATCAGACTGGATGTAATACAAGACATTGCCTAAGAATGTCAGAGTACACGAAGATGACAGCTATCTTCCGCTCCCTGCTGAGAAAGGCTTCCCACTGTTATCATCATCTGGGCCATTCACTAGGAAAAACTTCAGTGGGGTAAGCTTATTTCTTTTTCTAAAAATGATGACACTCAAGGCTTAGGAAATCTCCCATTTTCCAGTCTCCTTCCATCCCCTATGTTCTGAAAGAAATTCAAAATATATTAAAAAAGTAAAATATCTAACCCATCTCAAATTATCTTGCCTGGCTGAATAATGGAGTCTTTTTGAGATGAGTAACAACATGCAGTTACATTTCATGGTAATTTAGAGCAAAATGTGAAAAAAACCCCAACAATATATCCTGCTGAAAAAGAGAAGAAATCATTTCTATTGAATGTAGTTAGCTCTAGTCCTCTGAACATGCCTGCATTATCTCTGCTGACTACCAGCTACTAGTCTGTTGACACTTTTCTGTGTATCTCCACAGTGCACCTGATCATTAGACCTGGTCCATCATTCCACTCTCCTTAATCCCAAAGGAAAATGAAATTCCTGGGCGAGCTGCTACTTTACATAAGGGGTATTGACAATAAAAATTTAGATTTTAAGGTAATTAAGTTAGTATTTCAGAAAGCACGTCTACAATGGGCAAGTTTAAACTTTACAAACACATCTACCTTCCCCATATCCGAGTTCTTCAGAAAGAAAAATGGAGATAAACTTTTAAATAAACAAAGACTTGGCTGAAAGAAGCTCTGTGTTTCCATACACAGGGTTTTTTCAAAGCAACTGAAATTATTTTAGCTTAGTAAATAATTCTCTATCAAGAAAGTGATGTTTGTAAGCAAAATCTTAAAACATTCTATTTCAAATGCTTTCTTTCTTTAAATGCCTTTTTGCTGCACTTTCCCCTCTATTACCAAACATTTATACAAAGAAAAATGTTCTTCAATTCACCTATTTCTATTCTTATTCCACATCCCTAGTCATAAGCCTGTTTCTAAGATCCCAGAAGATTCATAATAGTAGACACAGAAAATGTGAGAACAAGAGAGAACAAATGAGCGAAGGCAGCAGTTGAAATCTTGTGAAATTAAAAGGATCTTTATTTCTAAATACAGAATTAAAAAATAAAGGGAACTATAACACACAGGCAAGATACATTCATGGTTTTCTATTTTCTAAGAAAAATCTGCCTTTTCTTTTTATAGCTGGCATGTGCAATGAAGGCACTTCTTTTTTATATGCTCAAGTACACAAACTGTTTGTTTTCTGTTTTTAAAAACAACTTCCGATGCCTGGAGGGGAGAAAAGTTTAGAGCTGCTACATAAGGCCCAGAAAATAATTCTTCCTCTCTCTGATATCATAACTATATTTTCTCCATTAAGATACATTCTCACAGCCAAAGCAAACAAACGAGTGAAAGTAGCACATTCCAAAATGATCAGCTGTGTGGTTATGAGGGAAAAGCCTTTTGGATGCTTCCCAGTCTCCTATTGCAGGAGAACTGAAGTCTAACACTTCCCCTAGTAGGCCACCCTGCAAAAATTAAACCACGCTTTTCTAAGAACTATCCAAAACCATGACATTTGTGAGCTCCTTGTCCTGAGGGTATTGGGATACATTCAGCCACAAATGACAGAGTAGAAAATAAATCCTCTCTAGCAACACATCTCAAATCCTGATTTCTGCGTTAGTCTTCAATGCTGAGACTGCCCACAACTGCAAAGTACTATAGACTTTATTTCCAAACTTCTCCAGTGATGTGGAATGCCTGAGACAACAGAGAGAATTAAGCTGCCCACTGGTACTACGATTCCTCAAAAGTAAGGGCAACATCTGAAGATCAAGAAGATGCAATCACAACAGCCAGGGAACAAAAAGAAGTATTACATGGGAATTTGAGGGAAAACAAGAGGGGTCAAGACTTCTGAAGGAATAGGATGGAGACAGAAAAAATAAAGAAGCAGCAGTAACAAAATAAACAGCTTCTGAAGATAAAAAGATAAGCCAAATTCAAAGCAAGATCATGCAGTTATGAGAGGCCTGAACACTTACAGGGCATAGGGCAGCACGGAACACAGATCCCAAGTTGTTCATTCAGTGCTTCTTCCTAATTATTGGACAGTTTGTTCAGATGCCTTTAAAGAACTTTTTTCCTAACTCACATAAAGTATCCCTTAACATGTTTTTAACAGTCAAACTTCTCAAAGAAGATAAAAATATAAGAGATAGTTATCAAATGCCTGTTTACATCATTAGTGTACACTGAACCATAAATATGAATACTGTAGACTGGACAAAGCTAATAAATTATTCTGCTTTGCATTTTTGTTCAAGCCCAAACAGATTCTGTAATGCAGTTTAACATCTATTTCTTAATATGATTCAAGAGATTATTTTACCAAAACCATAGACTTGTTGCTAAACTAAACAGACTGATTGTGTTTCCTTTTAAGTAATATATTACCCAACAAATGGTTATCAGCTTGGGTAAACACAATGTAGTTGATATGGTTATTTAACATTAATGAGGCCTTCTAAGTGTAACTACATTGCTTCTTGTGTACACAGGAAATGGAAATGCTCCAATTTTGAGATGTCATTCCTGAAAAGGAACATTAAGAAATATAAAAATTTTAGCATTTTTGTTCATGCCTAATTAAACCACAATGCTAACACCAAGCACTGCAAACTCAAGGGAAAAGCCAAAAAGAAAAATCATGTTTCAAAATCATGAGAATGAGGCTTTTTAAAATTGTGGATTTTTTTTTTATATTTGACTTCCAGTGTCTAGCGCTCTCAGTTCATGATTTAGTCTTTCTTTTTAATGTATAATATTTTCTCAAAGAATCTCTCATTCTTACATGTAGTAATTTAAAATATGGATACTGTTTTCTGATACATAAAATGGGTTGGAGTCCTGGGGTTTTCCTGACAACTGACTGATGGAAACATCAGAAATAAAAAGCCTTCCTCTTATCAGTGATATTGCAAGTTTAATGACTTTCAGTGCCAGCTGGAAATAGATTTCTTAATGTATCCTGGAAGGTCTCCTGTACACCTGACCTTGCAACACCATTTCAACTATCTGTAAGAAACTAATGTTTCAGCATAACACTGGTATCTCCAACAAAGCAGGTAACTGCTTAGACCATGATGTGGAAACATACATATGTTTGCACCGATGTTTTGCTCAATGACCACTCTTCTGGGTAATATTTTTTTTATACTTTTATACTTCTTTCACTCAATGGTAAAGCCATTTGCCACAGCAAACCAACAAACTCTGAACACTTTTGGGCATTACAACTCGGGCATCTACATTACTCGAAGAGCAGCTGACCTGCCTGCTAGACATTGTCATCATCTAACTCCTGAGGGAACTTTAAAGCTTTAAAAAAATCCTGTTTTCTTTTAATCATCATCAAGAATGGGAAGCAGAGGTTTAGGGGTCCATACACATCTTGAACACTTCAATGAAACAAAGTAATAAATGACTGTCCTCCTAGATCGATATCCCTTGCCCTGGCATCCTAATCATCACAGGTCTCTGTATTAAAGAAAAAAGGATCTCTGCACATCTCCTGTAAAGACTGAGAAACGGAAGAATTCTGCGCTGAGTTGTGAAGTTGGTACACCTTTGCTGTGATGAGTTCTTAAATAAAGTCTTATTTAAAAAGCAGCTCATGTAATTCTGACCCTGAGCATGCTGATGAAACAGGAAGAAACCTGCGGGGGAACTACAGAAACACCCAGGCAGTAAGAGAGCAGCAACAGAGTTCTCAAAGCAAGTTGTCAGTGTGACCTTATTGCAGAGAGGATGCATGTTTGGCACAAACAGAGCTTCGCCTGCTTTACAACTCATGAGTTTGCAGGTAGAGGTAAAAACAATGCTTCTCTGCAAGCACCTGTGATAACTCCACAGAGGCCAAAGACAGCCTCCTTGGATTTGGCACATCATAAATAATTGTGCCACTAATAATCCCTGGGGTCAGTACTGAAATTCGAGGGTATTTGCCTAAGGGGAAGAGAGAGATAGGATATATGGTGCAAACTGATCGAAAAAGCTGAAATCATAATGTATAAATGATTATGTAAGAAAATATTTTATTCACAGCCTAATACATTTTGGGGACTGTACCCCTGCTTGCTTGTGAAAAGCTTGTGAAAGCCAGTCTTAACCCTCATTTATACTTTACTCAGACTGCTTTTGCAAAAGGGTGCCAGCCCCAAACAGGGAGCACTGAATGATGAGACACAAAAGATCCAGGAGACAAGAGTTACACATCACTACTAAAGAATACACTTTGAAAACACCACTTAGCTCATCCATAAATTATGAATTTCGTAAAGCTTATTATTTTCAGTTTGCAAATGGGGAAGAGAGATGGTTTGTGGTCACACCACAGGGAAAGCATTTACCCCCCCATTAGGTTCTCTAAACCCAATCTTAATTACCCCTCAGGTATTTACAGTCATGCTACCAAGAAATCTTCTGACACAGGGCAGCTGAGATCTCGTTAATAATTTATCAGTAGAAATCCAAACAAACCTTCCAAAGACAAAGCAATACTATCACTATTTTACAAACCTTGGCAACGCTATTTCTATACCTCAAAATAAATGAAAGAGACCCTAGATGATTGTATCAGAAGAGGATGAAAAGTTTTTCTGACATTTGCTGCCTTTCAGATATTGGACCTCAGCTCGATAATGATGGCTTTTCTGACAAATGTTTGTGCTTACCACGCATAGATTTTACAATGTACTTTCTCATATGACTTTTTCATCTGTTCTCTGTACCCAAGTTATTGCTATTGTAGGAGTCTAAATTAATCTTGTTTTACCTGTACTTCTTACACCCTACAGGGATTCTGTCATTTGCTGTCACACTGTCAGGGATGGGTTAGAGGGAGACTCCACAGGGCTGGGCTATCAGGAGCTTCCCAGAAGCCTGTGTCAACGGAGGAAAAACTACTTTTACAAGTTCAGACAGTATCTGACGGCTATTCATGTAGGATCCAGCTCTACGAACTCTTATCTTGTAAGTTACATTCCTTTGAGCAGCTTCAGAAGATCAATTAGCCTGCACTAGTGTTATCAGGATCAGACCCTAAACCGAAGTCTAGTAATTTCTTATCTGGCTTCTGTAATGTTCCTAGAAACCATGGGTTTCTAAGATGCTAAATGATATCAGAATAAACCAAAAGAAATTTAAAGTAGAACCTAAAGTATCACATAATTGCAAGTGAGTCTTTTAAACCCTCTTTTACTGGTAACAAAATACAGCTTTCAAATTACAGCCATTAAGAATCATATTCCTTCCTTCCATTTAGATCCCAAACAACCAGTTGGATATGCTTAAAGTTTTTTTCTACATAAATCAAAATTCACTACTGAGAACAATTGTGTCAACACTATAAGGAAATTTGTTTGCTATGTTAAATTGAGCTTCAAAAGCATGAATTGAACATACATTTGTGATCCCAAGTAATGCCTCTTCTTATATCCATTCAAAGTGCTTACTTCATTGCAGCTTATTATAAATGTACTGTCTAAAATGCAGCAGCATGATTGTTCAATTTCCAGGCCATAATTTTATGATAATCATATGTAATATATTCATATGTCTACTTCACTGCCTAACAAAGCCCAAACTGTTTTGTTAGCAGATCCGCTTCCCCCATGATTCAAATTTCTTTGCCTCAGAACATTACTGAATAACAACATTAAGAAAGATATAATCAAAATTTTACTCTGTATTGGGCAAACAAAGGAAAATAACATTGAAAGCTGAATTTAGCATACCAACTTTATCAAATACTGGTATCTAAGTGATACATAAATTATTAAACATGCTATGGAAGCATTATTGGAAAGATGGGGGTAGGGAGAAGGATTATAAATTTATAAATGTTTTCAACATCTAGAAATCCTATTAATACTTGAAAACATGAAGATTGTACAGAGAGAATGTGCATATAAACTAAGATCAGAACTAAGCAAACTTGCTTTTAATCTCCTGTATTTAACATGTTTTTGTCTATAACATATTTACCAAAAATAGCAAATTTACCAAAAATAGTTTTTGTCTATAACATATTTACCAAAAATAGCAAATTTTTTTCTTCATAAATTTCAGAGGCAATTCTTAGTTACTCATAAATCTATGCTAGAACATAAAGAGATTTACAGGACTTGTAGGAAATAGAAATTCTGATGACCCCCCATGACTTCACTAAACTGAATGGTTTGTCATCAATCAAGTCTCCTATGAACCAAAGGGTTGAGCCAGACAGGAGAGCTCAGTCTTGCTCATCATAACTTTTATACACTCTGTGTAAGAGTTTTTTTAGAAGAGTATCAGATCTTAAAATCACATAAGTCTCTTGTGGCAAAATAACATCTTATTTTTAAACAAAATTTACAGGGTTTGTATTTGCATTATATAATTGTGCTACTTTTGGCTAGAGTAGAGCTAATTTTCTTCACAGTGGCTACTATGGGGCTGTGTTTTGGGTTTGAGCTGAAAACAATGATCATAACATAGAGATGTTTTTGCTATTGCTCAGCAGGGCTTACATAGAGCCAAGGCCTTTTCTGCTTTTTGTACTGCTACACTGGCAAGAGGGCTGTGGGTGTGTGGGAGGTTGAGAGCAGACACAGCCAGGGCAGGTGACCCCAACTGACCACAGGGATCTCCAGACCATATGACATCATGCTCAGTATATAAAGTCAGGGGAAGAAGGGGGAAGGGGGGGTATGTTCTGAGTGATGGCGTTTGCCTTCCTGAGTCACCATAACATGTGATGGGCCCTGCTCTCCTTGAGATGGCTGAATTCCTGTCTGCCCAAGGGAAGCAGTGAATTAATTCCTTGTTTTGCTTTGCTCATGTGCGTGGCTTTTGCCTTTCCTATTAAAATGCCTTTATCCTAACCCACGAGTTTTCTACCTTTTATTGTTCTGATTCTCTCACAGATTCTGCTGCTGGGGGAGTGAGCAAGTGGCTGTGCGGGGCTTGGCTGCTGGCTGGCTTAACCCACAACAATAATAAAGCATGAACTTTGATTTTTCTAATATAGGATGACAACAAAAGACAAACCACATTGATTTTTAAAACTCTGCCATTTTGAGGGGGCATTCTTACACCTGATTGCCAAGGTTTGACTCCACAATCCTGCTGACTCAGTCCTCATTTTCGTAGCTAATTAGTTTTAATAGGATAAGTTTTACATAACTGTTAGAACCACTTGAATGACAGAGCTGATAAATGCCTTGATGAAACACTGCAATAATACAAAACACAAAGCCAAGATGACCCAAACAACAATAACAACAACAACAAAAATCATCTCAGCAGTGCTATGACATAAAAATAATAAAGCAAAGATGTGTTGGGAAAAAAGCTGCAAAAGTCATGTTAGGGATTTTTCATCCTTCTAAGATTTCAATTAGAAGGAAAATAATCTTTTTTCTTCTTACTGATAATATACCACAACAAAAAGATTAATGGCTGCTGACTTAATGCAGACTTTCAAAAATTAGCTTTGATCAAAGCAAGTGCTGTAGTGAAAGTCAACTGCCTTAACCCACATCTCAGCTGCCTTTATAGCACTGAGCTGGCTTGAACTCCCTCCCCTTTCTTGAATGGTTTCCTTTAAACTTCAAAGCCTAACTGGCTTTGAGGCTTAAGACACAGAAAGCTTTTTTCCTCCTTCTTCAAAAGCAATTAAAGACGTGAAGTATAATCTGACCTATAATCTAAAATCTAAGCACGCAGGTCTTCTTGATCATTGTGGGGTTATAGAATGGAAGGGGCTCGACAGGGAAGTTAATAGTGGCTCTGAAACTGCAAACAGTTTTACAGTGCCTGCCAGCTGATGAGGTCAGTCTGCTGAAAGAAAGGTAAGCAAGGGCTAATCTATCAATGGCAATAATTTGTCAGTAAATCAGGCTATAAAGGGGTTCTTACTGCTTTACCTTTCACTGCAAACTCCTCCTTCCTTTCCAATCCTTGTTATTAATGAATCTGCAGAGTTATGAAGCCAGATTTCCCAGGACACCACAGTAATGGATGTGGAGTGGAGCAGCACAGACTGCAGTAATCACAAGGCAGAAAAATGGACAATATTCTTGGACTCGGAAGAGTCACAACTGGCTTCAGAAGATATAACAGATTTTGCCAGATGTGGTCTGAGAAACCTATAAACTTCTTGGCCTGTTTGGGCAGCAGTGTTTCTAAACAAATCAATAAGGACAGTAAAACAAAAACTTGTGTAAAATTAGCCAAACAAGATTGCAACTTTCAACGGTGAGCATTGATAAGAGGAAATAATGGTTTGATAGTTGGTTCTGCCAAAGCCCTGAAAGATAGGAAATCTGGGAAAGCCCCCTGCACATAAGCACACTTTTCATGGCTTTGTCCATATACTTTGTTATTGTATGGGAGATGAATAACAAAATAAGGGAGCAACAACATTTAGTCTTCATTTATATTTCACAGAATTCACCCACTTAGCCTGCAAAAGCTAAGGAAGCAAAGCCAAGAAAAGTGTCTTGAGCTTTCTAACCATATGACCAGTCCAAAAAAACCCTTGTCATAAAGCTGCGGCCTGCAAAGACCTTCTGCATGGGCCCATTCTGAAATTTCAAGCTTAATTTGAGCACTCTGCTCAAGTCCTACACTTGTGGGCCAGGACTGAAACAGCCTTAGTTCCCTAACAAATACAGCCAAAACCATTTGTTTTGCTTTTCACATTATGTCATAGCATTGCAAATAACCTCATAAACCCATTCTGGATCCAGCCAGTGACACCAAAAATTCCAGCCAGGAAAAAAAAAATCCTTAAAGACACTTCTCTAAAAAGAATAAGGAGTGAGGGAAAGAGATAAGAAAAGAGAAAGAAAAACCAGGTAACAGTAATGGCAACTCTGTAAACCTGTTGCCCAGTAATCTCCAAATGTTTTCTTATACGTTTAACCAACTTCATTAGCTTGCTTTAGATAAAAGAGCTTTACATACATAATTCTGCAGTTGAAAAGCCCAAGGTAAAAGAGAGCTCATTTGTCAAGCAAGAGTGCACACGCTGGGGCAATTCATGAACTGAAACAGAAAGCCTTGGCTTGTAGTTTCCTGCTATAACTGCTAGCACTAATTACTAATTACAGATTTTTTTCCTTTAAGTTCTGAATGAAATATTAACAAGCTAGTAATTAAGTAATTCAGGGTCTGTTTGCTTTAGTGTTTGCATTAGTGTTAACTTTAGTATTGTAAATCCAAAACCTCTGACTCACTGATCTATAAATGTCCTTCTAAATTAATCAGACACATCCTTTGTTTTCCTTGTACCAAAGTTAAAATACTCTGAAACCTCTTTCTAGGCATTAATGGCATCTAAAGTGTAACAGGTGGAAAAAGAATGTAATGAGGTAGTAAAATGCAGTAGTTGTATCTTGCATTATTGTCTAAAAGAACAAAAACATTCTTGTCTAAATCTGAATATTCTTCTTTTGCATATTCCTTTACATTGCTTCTACTATAGACCAGACTGTTCCCTACATCCCACATGGGTTTAAAAGAAATGCTACAACACATAGTTAATCTACTCCTCCAATGGTCACCAATCAAGCATGGCTAACCATGACCCACTAATGAAATGAAGCAGAAGCTGGGTTGCACTTGTCTGCACCATGGTTAAATTACAACTGGGTAGTTAACATACGACACTAATCAGGCATTTTACTTCTCGCGTGGTGCAGCATTAATACACAGGTAATGGGCAGCTCCTCAAGGCAGTGAGGACTATGGTCAGTATTAATCACCACTAGAAGAGTGCCTTGAGTCCTTGCAGCTGGATCAAGGGGCTCAACAGCACTGTTTTGCTGTAGCCTGACTCCCTCCCAGTTGGAGCATTCTTAGGGTCTTGGCTGACTCAGGGAAAGAGAGTCTGTGGATGACTTCTGCAGAGTTTTAAGTGAGACAATTGTCTTCCAGCAGAACCCAGGTCATTACTTCTGTTCTGTACCAATGCTGACTTCTCTACTTCATGCATGAAAAATAGACAAAAATCTCACATCATTGGCCATACAGAATCCAGCACAGCATCTCATGAATCTACCACTGAGAACATACTCAAATATGTTTTATTACAACACATTAAGCTAAAAATCAATAGATTCATTTACCAAAATGGATTTAGCACTTCAGCTAACCAAGGGAAAGTAACATTTTTTTAAAAGAAGTGACATTTCATTATAGCATTCGGTTGTAAAGTCATTGGCAGAAATTTTTCTGTATACCAATTAAACAGTAACTCACTGAAGTTAGCAACATAAAAAGCAATGTTGCATATTTACAGTTCCCTTCCCAGTAAATGAAAACATCTACAGTTCTCAGCAATACAAATAAATTGTCTGCACAATGGTCCTAACAATGCTGCTGCATCTCTGATCTTTTCAAATCTTTTAAAACTATTTTTCCCAAAGATATAACATGCTATTGTCTCTACAATCAACCTTCTTTTCCTTTGGTGAGAAGCAGAAGTGGCATTTTGAAAACTTCAATTTGTTGAAATATAATAGCACCACTGAGCTCTATTGTTCTTCACTTTTATTCTCACTTTATGCTAGGAAGATAAAACTGCAGTGGTTTTACTGTTGTCAAACAAAAAGTAAATAAATAATGGTTTTGTTGAATATTATATAACAAGATACTGCATCACTATTATTCAATTGAGTTTTAATATATATTTCTCTCTCAAATGTGAAACTTTACCAAAACTAAAATCATTCTGGAGTACTTCCAAGCAGAGGTATATGTGACCCTTGCCATGAGAATTGTGAAACCTAGTTTGATGAGGAAATAATTTAAGTATTTCACTGTAAATTATACAAATAGAAAAACAAATTAAGAATGCAACAAGAAATAATCTTACCTGATTTACTGTCTGTGCACAGCTTCATTTTCCCCTAGGATTACTGCTTTCTTAGGTATCAAGGGCATTCTTTGAACTGTGCACATGCTATTCAGCATTTTCTTGGGTAGGAGATCAGCATCCTTCTACTTTTACTAGTACGGAATCCCATCTTTTTGCCTACAGGCCAGCCTTTCAAGGACACCATCTATTTTAGTTCCACCTTCCTCCTTATTTGCTAAGCTTCTATAAGAGCAACCAGCTTTCTGATCAGAGGTCTAATGGAGCCTAAGCTTGTAGGACTTATCCAGTTTTAAAGATTTTGTTTGAGGATAGAAACGGTGGAAAAATTAGATATCTGAAAATCAATTACCAGTAGCTGAAGTGACAATTAAGCCACAGTGCTTGTCTGTGGGGAATACTATACTGGAAATGCTCACTTGCAGTTAAAACAGCTGTACAATAAGAATTTGGTTTTACTCCAGCCTTTAATCTCATAATTAAAAAAATCCAGAGAGAATGGCAAGACGAATATTTGCACCATTTTAGTTATTTAAGATTAAGGAGCTAGTTTCTGTATGTAATCCACAGAGAAAGACTAGCACCTCTAGAAAGCAATTTAAAAGACTCAGTGAGGCAATCATCATGCTTTTTCCTTAGAGGTTCAGATTCACCTCTGGATTCAACTGTCTTCCACCGCCTATACAAGGAGCCTGTGGGGTCTATGGTGGCTGAAATTAGTTCATGTGCCTATCCTTCTTTATAGTTATTCTAATGAGACAGGATATTATCCACAACCCCTTTTCCTTTCAAAGCTGATGTCCTGCATAATTATCTCATTTGATATTTCTTCTACCTTCTGTGTTATTGTTTGCAATTCTATTCTTTTTCATTTATCTAAATTTAATCTGCATTTGCCTTTTACTACCCCTAAGCCAGCACAGTACCTTTCAATACGATAATTTTTGCCATCAACTGTTTTTCTCCAATCTTATCAGTATCTGACATTTAAAATATTCCATGATATTCACTATGCATTTTATATATACTATAAAGAAAGGTCTCAGAAACAATTTCCTAGTCAAAGAATTCCCCTGTTATACCATCTCTCATCCTTTGCAACTTCAACATCTTGATTTATTCATGAGTAATTTATTTTAAAGACGTTATCATCTGCATTTCGCAAAGGTACTACATGTTCAAGCTCATTCATCAAGTTCAATCTCATTTCTTCAGTTCAGATTCAAAATAATTCACCTCTAAAAAGCTTAATAAATTTAGATATACTCTGCCTACAAACTGTACAATAATAATTTGCTTTCTTTTCCCCCCTCAAGCCTGATCTTCACTGGTGTTCTCATACTTTAAAACAATAAACAACTAAGAAATGGTTTAAAAAGGCCTAAAATGTGTCTTTCATTGTCTCTTTTGATTAGAATAAATTTCTAACAGGGTCAGATTTTTATAATTTGATTTAGAATCTATTTTTTGTGTCTATTCTTTCTCTTTGATGTTATCCATTCTACTGCCTTTATTTCACTTGCCTCCACTACCAACTAAAGCCTCTGATACAGAAAGAAAATATGAAGAATTATTTCAAAAATCAGAACAGATTAATAAAGAGCAATTATGATCACAAACATGACATGAAATGAATAATTTCTGAAGGAAACAATAAAGACATGCAACTTCAAGACACTTCTTCCTCTGAGAAGACAATTATCTACGAGTTTCCTAAATTGCCTAAAACTCCAGGAAGCTTGAGCACACTGCTATACTGTTTAAGTACAGTCTTCTAGTAAAAAGAAAATGCAAATGCAATCACATTTATGGAAACTAAGCGTGGGGATGTCTACATCAAAGGAAAAAACAGTCCCTGTTGCCACTCAGTCAAGCACAGGAGCTGGCCCCACAAACAGCTGTTGTCATCAAGGTATCCTCAATTACTCAGAACAAATTATGCTCTCTATGTGCAGAGGCACACCCAAACCAGGTTTGACAATGCAGTTATAACACAGGAACAGCTGCAGCAACAAATTACCATGTTCAAGAGCTTAAAATCATCATGGACAAATCATTCTCTCTGCCAGATGATTTTTATAAAACATAAGAAAGCAAAACAAAAGATGGTGCCAGCCCCAAATCACCCACATACGGGAGCCAGAACACTCTCAAACACTGAAGCCTGAGGAAAGAACAATGTGACAAAGAGGATGAGGACAATAGCAAAGCACAACTTGCACTACATCACAAGAAATCTGGCAATTTTACAATGACCTGATCAGTTATTCTACTGTGACAAGTATGAAGGTTCAATGCAATGCAGATGAGAAATATCTGCAATATCTATGCTCATTTATTGCTAAAACAAACCTCTCACTCTCAGGATCTTTCTCAGCAATTTTTAGTTGGTAGTAAGCAATAACTTTATGGTTCAGAGACAGAGCTTAAGCCTTTTGTTTTGCTATCTCTTCAATATGGAAAATAAACTGCCCATTAATGTGTTATTTTAATGAGACATAATCTGCATGTCCTATTGCTTGCATTTATCACAGTATGCTTTCATACCACTGGGCGCAGGAAAGCTACCAGAAGCACAATCTGCTTATCGCTTTGAAAATACAGTTTTCAGTATGACTATGCCTCTCAGAATGGTGTCTGTAGGGGCTCAACAGTAAATACTTGGAAAATTACTAGGAAGGCAAGAGAGCAAATGAATTCAAGACAAAGGAATGCTGGGACAAAAAAAGAAAATAATGAAAACTAAAGTCTGATGGCACACATATTAGCTACTGCTGGTTTCAAATCTCACTATTTATCAAATGAAAGGAAATGGGAAACTCCAAATCAACCATCTCTAATGTGATAAAAAATTGCTTTTTGGCTTAATCATTGGTATTATGACAGAAGTACCCTAACCAAAAGAACCGAAGAAGAAAATAGGAATGGTCTCAGGAATTAACTTTGGAGGTTTTCCCTAAGAGTCATAGTAGATCAGTATTGCTGCTCAAACGGGCAGCAGACAGGACTGGAGGGGAAGGGAAAGTGTGAATGTTACATAGCATGACTGTGACTTCCCAGCACATATGCAAGTTTAGTTAGTCTTCCCTTACTCGTGCACAAGAGTTACATCCCATTTCATGCATTTACAGAGTCTCTCAGCTTGTTTACATCCAACAGCTACCCAAGAGCAGCACTAGCTGTTCTTCTTCCAGCCTGTTAACTCCTGAGCTTTGCTACTAATGAAGCCATTGCTGCCCCTTCCAATTTCTTTTCTTCTTTGTTATCATTGTTTTAAAATTAGTTATATGGCTCTGAACAGCCTATAAACCTCTGAAGTTTTAGAAACATTCCTCAGAACATCAGCTTCTCTTGGTTCCAGTTAGACTCACAAATTTTTAGTTTAAGCCAGAGATGCTTTATTCTTAATATATTACCACATGCTCCATTAAAAAATCCATACTGTCATTACAGGAAAACAGCTGAAGAATGACTTCAAAGAAAAAAAAAACATCTTTTTTTCTTCTAAATTAATATTTTAGTGAAGAAAACGCAATATGTTCTTTGAAAGAGGACCATAGCATCTCTGGTATATAATGCAATTCTACCTCTTAATGGAAAAAAAAAAGATGCATCTTTTCATATTTTTTGTATTATGAGGAAAACAAGCACTTTTAAGGTAAACATTTAACAAGAAAAAAAGGCAAGATACTAAGAATGGAAGTACTGAAAGCCTTGTATAATGTAAGTTGTGGTCACAGCCATAGGAAAAGATAAGGAAGAACTGACTGGAATACTGTATGTTAATATTACAGACTGAAATAAAGCTCTGTGCTATCAGTAACAGCAGAGACTCAGAAACATCCAACTGTACAGTTTCCCGATAAACACAATACATTATGCAGTTTTATATATCCTTATGAACTAGTTAAATCTCACAGCCATGACTGCTTGTACTCTAAAATGTCACAGAGCCTGAAAAATTCTAGTAAGAAGGGCCACCCAGTCATCACCCAATCCAGCCTCCTGCTCTCAGCTGAATTAACTTCAAGGATGAGTCAGGTTGCTGAGGATCTTTTCCTGTTAAATTTTGAAAATCTTCATGATTTTCAATCAGAGATTTTATGGTGTCTTCAGGCAACCTGCTGCTGCGCCCAAATAACCTCACTGTGAAATTTTTTTCCTGGAATTTTCCCACTTGTCCTTCCCCAAGCCTCTCTGAGAAGTGTCTGGCTCTTTTTTTCTGCCATTTCACTTTAGGTGATGGAGGACTGCAATAAGTCCCCCCTCTACCGTTCTCTTCTAAACAACCCTTTTTCTTTAAGCTCTCCTCATAGGCCAAATGCTCTATGCTTCATCCCAAGCCCCACAGGAATCACTCCAGCAGGGTGACTTCTCGTGTACCAGGGAGCCCAGAGCAGTGGACGGTTACCCCACACGACTCTCACAAACACTTGAGCAGAGAACAGTGACCTTCCTCAGCCTGCTGGCAATGTTCTGGCTAAGACAACCCAAGGTGTGGTTGGCCTTTATCAGTGCAAGGGCACATGGCTGGCTTGCATTCAGTTTGTAGCCACTGGGACCTCGAGATGCTTCTCTGCAGAGCTGAATTTGCCTCTCCTGAACTTGTCAAGGCTCCTTTGTCAGCACTTGTTTTTCTAAGCTTTTTGAGAAATGAGGTATTATCATACTGATTTTGTATTGCTAGGATGTATTTGTAAGCCCAGGAAATGGAAGGCTTAAAAAGCTTCAATCTGTTCATTTTTACAATACTCATTAAAAGCATTTGAAGTTTTTCTTTCTTACATAGTTAATCTAGAGGTAAATAGAAAACCAAAAACCCTCAATAAATTAAGATCTACAATCAATTAGCTATTTTAACCTTCCCAGAAGGCTTCATTTACCCTATGCTTAGCAAGAACAAACTTGGATTGATTTTCAAAAAAAACCTACTAGGAGCTGAAATAACAAAAGCTGTCCCCACAAAAAAAATCATAGTCCAAAACCAAGCACCAATTATTCTATCTTATTGGCAGCAACAGAAAACTACAGAGGTAATCTTCCTAATTCTGTGGACTTCTATGGAACACCACATGCTTTACAAAGAACAACTTTTTAAACTGAATTCATAGGCATAATCATGACAAAAAGCAAAATGGGAACTGATCCATCAGAACAGAGAAAATTTATAAATTATAGCTCATTAACATTTTGTTCTTAGGGGCAGCAATTGTGAGAGCACACAAAATCACTGCTTCAGTTTTTGCAGTGCTAATGCAGATTTTCTAGCTATTCTCTTTCTGTTTACATCGCCAGTTCCAACGCTAGATTTTTTTTTTTTTTATATTTTTCCCCTTAGTATGTCTATAAGGAATAAATATGCCCACTGTATGCTGGCTTTTACTGTAATATAAATGCACATATATACAATATATTACTATTTTATTTATACTATTTATACTGCCGGTGTCTAACATTACCAGGCAGGACTGAGGGCCCTAATATTCCAGGATCTATACAAATACACAGGCAGTCAGGACCCCTTGCACTTAAAGAGTTAGCAAGTGCTACTGAGAAAAGCTGCAACAAAGAATGTCAAGACGTAGAGAAATATAAGGAAGAAGTCAAGTGATAAAGAATTAAGTCTTATGCTTTTTGTCTTTCCTAGTTAATTCTTAAAGCAATGGTTCAAAATTGTCTTATTTTCAAAATAAGCTAAATTTAACAAACATATAACTTAGGAATGAGCAGTGGGTGATTTCTTGGTAGCACCTTACAACATTTTCTAACTTGCAGTTTGTTCAATAAATCCTCTCTAGCACCTCCCTCACCTTCTTTACAAGATACCAACTGTGTGGGTAGGGCAGAATATCTCAGATTCAGTTACTGCTCTCGCAGATTCAGAATTTAGTTATTGAATATGTTCAGATTGTTGTTTAGGACACAAAGTCCTTGTAACTGAAGTAGAAGATTCCGAGATGCCTAAGCACTCCAGGTTCCATCAGGTTCACTTCAAGTCCTAGGCTGCCCTCCTGAAAACCCTCTCACTGCTGAGAATTAATTTTATTTTTAATGTAAAACATTCCATCATTCCTGCTAGAGGCAAACACAGTCTGTAACCCTATGCCAGATAGCTTTTCATGTATCTCAGAGCACCCTGAAGATAAAAAATAAGATGCTGAATTTGACTCAGTACTTTATGTGGAATCAGTGCAGAAGAAAGGAATGAGTGGAAAAGGACAGGTTCAGTCTCCAGAAAGCATTATTCCATCATTGTATGACTTGTCATGAGAAGACTGTACATTGTCATCTTGTACCAATAAACATTAGGAACAAAGCTTAGATTCCCACTACATTGAGAAATTTCTTTTGAAATCAGCCCCACTTTTTAAGTGTTGGTGCTAAAACTATTTCCACATGTTGACTTCTGCATGACCCACAAATATAGGTTTCCATAAAAGACAAAAAGAATAAGGAAAAGGAAAAGAAGGATTTCCTTATGTAGTTTCTCAACAGTCCAATACTAGCAATTCCAATGATGCCCAGTACAGCTTCCACAACTAAAAAGAGGATATGAAAATCCTACTGTAACATCCCACAAAACTCTATAAACATAAGAGCCACCCACCAATTCTGTTGGAAGACTGTTAACAATAATAAATATATATAATTAATGTTGATTACTTTATCCTAAAGATGCAGTTTGAGGTTCAGAAGAGGTAGAAAATTATACAGCTTTATCCTCATTTTGTGTCTATTAATTTAGAGTGACTGTGTTTAATGAAATGTAGAGAGACAGATTATCTGAGTTTATCATCTTTCACAATCATTAAATTATACAATTATCACATTTCTTCTCAACAGTGTCAGTGTGTTTGTTCCTAGTGGGAGTTGGATCTAGATCTGTAGCTCTCAAAGTGTTCTTCAGCTTTCAGAATAAAATTATTTCTGTCTAGCATAACACATTTATTCTCCTATCATCACTTTCCCAGCTTAAAATCATCTTCTCCCCTTCTTCCCCTCATACTTGTGGTAACTCTGCTAATATAAAGATAAAACAATCCTCTGACAGTATCTTGCTAAGCTAACTAAGCGAGTTACCATTATTTGTCTTTGACAGGCCTCTATTCCACCCTGTGGTGTCTCTTTCAGTTTGAAATTATTTGTCTTCACTGTGAACAACCAAAATCAAACACTTACAGATAAACCTGTATTTCCATTTTCTCAGAAACATCTCACCTCAGAAATTCTAGGGCTATATTTGTTGTCATTTTGAAGCTGAAGAACATGATATCCTTATATCATATTCTATGGCATTCCACATCACATAAAATACAATTACAGCACAAAACAGTAAGAAAGGGAGATAGGCAACAGAAACAATTCAGACTACAACTTCACTACGATAAATGAGTAATCCTTTCTTGCTGTGCAGCGAACACAAAATCCTCTGTCAATATGCATGAAAGTACAGTAAACAAAGCATAAAATAATTAAGGCACCAACATACTCTTAGTGGCTGTCAACAGGCACAAACAGAAAACTTTTAAACATCTTTTGCTACAAGACTGTACAGACCACACGGCTACTCTGGAGCTATGTCACGACAGCAAATGAGCGTATGGCAAAAGCTGGACTAACTCTCCTCATAAATATGGAGTGGTCTGAAGAGCTGTACCCTAAACAAAGGTATCCCAAGCTTTGGGGTCATGAAGTGGTAGTAGAAGTCATTGTCATTCAGGGAAGAAAATCACGCCAGCTTCAGTTGAGAAATCAGCAGCTAATCCTAGCTTAAAAAATAAGCTCTTGAGAGTAGCATGATCATCAATTCATTCCTTTTCCCTCTTCTTTCAGGAAAAGATTGTTTGGTAAATTGTGGCCAATCACTCCAGTAATCAACTACAGATGTTTGACACTGCTGAAGGAGTCATGAATGATGATGTCTCGCCTGGTTCTCAGACATCAGTTCAATTCAGCCTGTGTGTGTGGACAGGGGTAAAGCAGCTATGTTGAAGATGTTTCAGCTATTGGGAACATTGCAGTAAAATTTCTGAGGTGCTGAAAAGTTGCCTGCAGATCTTAAAGGTGGATGAATTTGTATTTGGAGGGTCTACACGTTTTGATGTGATATGATCAGAGAAATAATTTTGGGGTGATTGCCTGCTGCAAGGCCTCTTTCTGGCAGAATTCCATAATGCTTTATCATGTTTCAAGTTAACAGTGTATTTGCTGAGAGAAAATGAGGCAGTTGGGCAAATAATAGCTTAGAACAAAACTGCATTCCCAGAGTGTAGGCGGTAAGCTTAGCTGCCTCAGCAATCAGCAATACTGTTCCCAAGTTTAATAAAATCACAGATAATGGCTACTTAGCTGCAGGTCAGAGCAGAGAGCTTGATTCCTTTCTAGTCCTTGACAGCAAGGCTGCTTTAACTACAGCACCAAATTCCTCAGAAGCAAACTTAAAACTCATAATCTCTCCGCTGGGGTCCTATCACAGAAAAAAAATACTAAGAACCCACTACTATCTCCAAAATATTCTTTTTCAAAGAAACTGTCCTCATATTCTGTTAAATCAAACAATTCTACTTTGAACAAAGTAGTCTGTATTATGAAACTTTCTAATAACTGCTCTTAAAACACTAAAAATAAAATAGTAGTAATTAATCTTTTTTAAATGGTAATTTAATGTGTTAAGAGCCCAAAAATGAAACTAGTCATTAGCTGATGGTAAAGACTGCCAGAAGCTTCATTACTGATTAATAATGGAGAACACAGTGTACTGAACAGTTTCCCTTAACCCCAGAAGCAACTAGGAACCGAATCGTAAAAAACTTACAATACTAGTAAATTGATTAAGCAACATAATTTTCTGTACAGATATAATTACTGCATATAGTGTAGCTAAGTTTTCACAGTAATCTACATTGATCAAATCTCTAGTTTAAAAACAATGTTGGAACATATGTTATGAAGAACTCTTTTTCTGTAAACAGGTTAAAACCCCAGTAAAATGCCCTTCCATCGGGTGACTATTATGTATGCTGGGACAATGGATTTATTTACTTCTAATAAACAAAAAATTTCTATGATAAAGTTTTTGCTTTAATAGCTTCACTGTTAGTAAAAGAATACTAACAATATTTAAGGAAAAGATATTGAAGAAAAATTGCTAGTTAATTCCAGCTAATGTCAACACTTTATCTTGGTAATCAAGATTGTCACTTACAGAAACCTTTTTCATTTCATCAGATTTACAGGAGATATTTAATTAATACAACCACTTAAGATATAAAGTGATGCTAAAGAAAACAACAAATCATTGAATTGCTCAGAGTTCTTTCAATGAAAGCAGAAGTGCATGACAGTAACTACTATTAATACCACTACTAACATAGCTTAAATGGGAAAAGAAATGGGAAAAGAAAACAAACATTTATGGTGAAACTTCTATAATACCTTGAACAGACACTAGAATTAAACAACAATTTATAATAGTTTTATTTAGAAACAAAATGAAATTATTAAGAGCAACTACCCTCTATTAAATAGATTTTTTCAATATAATCTTAAAGAATAATCCCCTGGAAATAAAATAAGCCACTACCACAACAGAATTTGAACTAAAGGATGAATTCATTTAAGAGTCTCAGAAGCTAAAGGAAACAGCCATCATTTTTTTAAGCCACTGAAGTTACTGAAACTCACTAAATATTACCCTAGAACAAGAGTGATCACAAACACAAAGCAAAACTTTAAAGTTCTATCATGAACTCTGTTCAAAGTAGCAACATACAAAGTCCTGCAATACCTATGAACTGGAACATTATTAGAAAGTTCCAGGCACATCCCTCTAGTCAGTAAAACACTGTTTATTCCCCATTTCTTCTATCTATCTGCTACCAAATGCAAGATTCAAAAGCTTGAGGAGTGAATGCTTCACATTTCTTTTGTATAATGAAGTACAGAGATCAAACACCTAAAAAGCACAACCACAGATACCACTGAAAGCAAGTTGAAGAGGAAAATCAGGTAATTTCAGTTAATCTTACCAGTTCAGCTATGTCTCAAAAACATTATAAATATTAATATATATTAATGAATTATTAATATGAGAATGAAAGACATAGAAAAATCATCCTAGAAGAGACATTAGTATTTCAAACTCTTTTCCCAGAATTGCCATCTACAGTCTTCATCATCAAAGACACCAGTGCAATTATCTCCCGCACAGTTCTGGAAAATCAAACTTGTTTGCTTTTGGGAAGGGATACTTTGATAAGGAGCTTCTCTTTTGCAGTTTTGTAAATGCACATAAATTGAAACATGAATTTATGAGTACTAGCATGGCAGTTTATATGTTTACTATGAATATTTCAAAGCCCTGGTAACATTCCTACTTGTGCAACTGAAAGTGCACTAAAATGCACTGGAAGTACTGCTGTCTAATAATGGTCCACTTTGAGTAATAAATCTATGCTGACAGACGAGTGTAGTGGTTTGGGGCATTCCTTAATGTACACTTTCAGCAAAAGTTTACCGTATCTTAATAGAATACATAATACCTGGGATGTTTGCAAATGAACATGAGTGGGTAATTTATATTACAAGAGAGATCAATCCATTACACAATGTGTAAAAGCATAGCTAACCTAAAAGGTTATAAAGACTCTGCCTTATATATATTCCAAGACAATATGTGGTTCAGCAGTCTTTTAACTGGTGGAATCATTGGCAAATGTGTATTAAAGACCTGAACAGCCACTGGAGGAAGAATGAAAGAAATGCTTTGAAGACCTGAAGAACTGTTGGGGGGAGAATGAAAGAAACTTGGGTCAACAGTTACGAAAGACCACTGTACATCTTCAGACTACATAAACTCCTTTTCCAAGCACCAACTCTTAATGTGAATTAATACTCCCTTTCTTTCTGGTGCTGAAGATCTCTATGAAATTGCGATCCCATCGCTCTACACCAGTTCCTCCTGCTGCCATACAGACAACATTCTAGAATCTCAAGCAATCAGATAGGAGCCTCAATTTCAAAAGCTTTTGTTTTTGTCAACTATATGCCATTTCCCAGTTGAAATTAATAATACAAACAACAAGACAAGTTTACCACTTCAGCATTGCCTTTAGCATCAGAAGCAAATCAAAGCAACAGTGTGCAAACATACATTCACTCATATATATGCCTAGAGCTCCAAAAATAAAAGTTATGTTTTATAGAATACAGCTCACAGAATTATCTTATTCAAACTTGGCTTATTCAAACATATCAATGTAAACTACAGTAGTCAATTACCTACTCAAATTAAATGTATGTCAGATATTTATCAAGTATTGTACCATATATAAGTCAAGAACTGAAAATGTTATTGTGCCGTATCTTCAATACTGTGCCATCCCCTACTCTAAAAAAGGCATCAACAGAAATACAGAAGGGTAGGTAGAACAAAAAAAAAAGGGGTACTGATTGGAGATACAGAATGGTTGGATACAGAGAGCAATTAAATAGATTAAGTTTCTGTAGTTTGAAAGATGCAAGATTGGGGTAATGTGGAGGAGAAGATAAAAGTCAGACTTTTCACCAGTTCTCTTGTCATAAGGCCTAGGTTAAACCCAAAAGAATTATTGGGCAACAGATTTAGAATAAAATATCTTGTGATAGTATGGCTTTGTATGTTGAAAATTTAGTGGAAAGTCCCGTAGGCACACTCAGGGAGGGAAGTCCAGCTGAGTCTAGTAAGCAACAGGATGCAGATATAACTTCCAGCACAGAAGACCTTACATGCAAATTGCAGGAAACTGTGAGCAGAAGAGCCTCTCCCTGGCTGCAAGTGATAGGAGGGGCACCACTGCTCACTGCAGGCAGGAGTGCAGTATTTACCTCTTTTCTCTCACACCCACCCAGTAAACTTAAAACTCTTCCCAGCCATAGGGAAAACCTCCCATTTTGCTGCTTATTATTCTTAGAAGTGGATGGAGCAGGCAGAAATGGGCCTCATTTGGAACAGGAGAACAGTTAGAGAACTTTCAGAAGCACTACTCTGAAGTTATCACCAAAAATATACAATCGTATTTTTGATGAAACTTCTGGCAATATGGTTCATAAAAGAAACATTTAAATTGTTTGATTATTAGCCAAACTGAATAATACACATGTAGGAACTGAGAAGATGAAAGAAAGGGAAATGGGAAGATAAAAAGCATGCATTTGTTATTTTAAAGTCATTTTAATACAGTACCAAGGTTTAAGCTATAAAAAGTACTTGTTAGATATAGTTGGGAGTACTGTTGTTTAGTAACATAATTAGAGATGGTAAAGGAACACATCTGAGTTTCAGAAATTAAGTTTCATTTTGATGTAAAACAAAACCAAGGCTTTTAAAATTCTTAGAGGCACAAGCATATGCACACGATGGAGGGAACAATGCAGCCAAGAATGCAGAATATGTAGTAATTACAGGTATCATCTGAGAGATGGGAACATTTCTGCATTCTAAAATAGATACATTTCCACATCTCAGTGTAATGACTGACATGCTAATGCCTCCCTCTCTTTGTTCTAATAAAATACCCAGGAAACTCATCAGAATCAGTCCCTATATTCTTGCAAAACATTTTTGTTTGCAAGTGACATGACAATAATTAATTAGCAACTGGCAATTAGAAACACGAAACCATTATAGTACCACTGAAGGAAAAGAAACAGTAAGTCATAAAAGACATATGATTTTCCAGCAATTGTATGAGTCTTTCATAATAAATCTAATAATACTGGGAAAACAATCTGTGCTTTTTACTGTAGTGTCTTCCCTGTCAAGGATCACTTAAAGAATTACAGGGCTCCAAAAGCGGCTTTGTTTTGAAATCTCTCTGACAAGACAACCTTCTGATAATTAAACCAGAGTCAAAATTAATCAAAAGATGATAGGAAAAACTAAACTTCTTTGACAAGTGCACAGATTAAACTAAAACCAAACCCAGAATATGGTAAACATAACCAAAGTAGCACTATTTCCCATTATTTTTCCTGAAGCCATATTGATAACTTGAAGCCTGAAGTTTTCTAAATCATACAGAAGTGAAATAACTGAAATAGCCACCTCCCCCCCAGCTTATTAATCATACCTTAATTTGTGCAAAAGGTCTGTCAAAGTTTCCAACATAAAGAAGACCAACATTCTGGGTGAGTAGCCTAAAAAAATGAAAAAAATCTTTTAAGATATCACTTTACATCCATAAGGTTTTTTCTGCATCTCTAGCAGTTGTTACCAAACCCTAGCAGGGTAACAAGCTTCATCATGACAGCAAGAGCTACCTTTGCAAATCTGATTACACAACCTTTTTTGAACTACTACAGAAAAGGAAAGATGTGAATTAAAGATGGATGCACATGAGTAATTTATGTTTACAATGCAAGCAGCTCTTCAATAAAATCATTTCACAGGCTTCTTTGTGATGGATGTCACTCAGTAATGTGGAAGAATGGCAGGTATATGCTTCTATTTATTAGAGACCATTAGAGACAAAGAGACAGCAAGAGAAAAGACTTAAGTAAACACACAGTCAGAGAGCAGGCCCAAGAGCTAAAACAGATTAGGACATGTAAAAGTATGCACAGTAAGACAAAAATGACATCACTACAAATAGAGAAATAACATAGAATCTCTGCAGTATTGTCTAACGGCTTGCTAAATAAGAAGAGTCCCAGATACAGCTTGTGCCTGCTGTTCTCTTCAACTCTATAAAGTCATTGTGCACACCACTAAGATCCAGAGGGACAGTGGGATAAGTTGACTCAGCTGACTGTTGATACTTCTGGAAAAGAGTTTGATTTCTGCAGATACTGTGCAAGTCAATGCCATCAGTACACAAACTCCAAATCCCAGAGGAGCATTAGGGCACTGCTGTTACAAAAGAGTTGACAAGAACATCACTGGCCAGTAGAAAGGGCAGGAGAGCACTGTGCTGTTCCAACTGGACAATCGCAATTTTCCTCTTGCCCATTGGTCATTCCCTCCAGACAAAGTCAAAACATTCACATAGATAAAATAAGTAAGAAGAGGTGGTGAACTATCATCTTCAAAAAACCCTTCTGTAATTAGATATGGTATACAAAAATTTCCAGGACACTTACAGAAATACCCAAAGGAAGGAAAGAACAGTAAGGATCAGACCAGATCAGCCACAGTACAGACAGGCAAGTGGCTTTCTCCCTTTGCCCATTAGTGTGCCGGACGAAACTGGGAAGACTTGTACTGTTTTGCAATGGTTCTGCAGTATACGGAAGTCAGGATAAGCACATCAAACTTATTTTCAGTCAAATAAGTCAAATTTATTCAGAACTCATGTGTCTAGAATTGGAATATCCAGCATACTGATCAAACCTTCTCCTAGGACTATAACACAAAATAAGAAAATATTAAAGGGTTTTCTAAATGGAAAGGAACATGTGGGAAGTAATTAGTGAAAAAGGTTTAAAGAGACTCTCTAAAAAGCATTCAGGGTATGTCACCATATTTCAGAGAGAGGCATCTTAAAGCAAAAAAGTATTCTTAAAAAGAACTCCACATAATTATTATAAGACAGAAAATAAAAACAAAAAAATCCACTAGCTGTATTTCTAGTAAGGGACCTTAAGAAGAGAAAACATACAGCATGATTATTCCCACATGATTATTCTTCACATTTCCTTTACTGGATAAAAACATAGGACCATTAAAAATCTAAGTCTTTGGATGGCTTTAGTTAGAAGTAATGAACATCCAGGGAACCTTAAGACTGGTCTTTCCAGGAGACTATACTGTTGTCTATACTGTTTAACTTGCTATCACTGATGTACACTCCAAACGAACTGCAAGAATTGGCTTCCTTACTCAGACTGACACAGTACAAGTTGATTACTATTTATTCACCTTTCACTGCCTTTTCACGTGCTATTTACATGGCGCTTCAAAAAAGCAATGTTAATTCAATGCAGTGTAAGCAAAATTTTTAGGGCACAGAGTTATTTGTAGCTCTCCCTTGCTTAAATAAAAGGCTGCATTCTGTGTTTCTCTAGTTTACACATTCCTCTTGAGTTATGAAATTCAAAATTACATCACCAACATGCAAAACCACTCAGTTTTCATATAAGAACTCAACACAGTTGAAACGAGCATCCCAATATGATCGTAATTTAATGCCCTGAAACACTCTGGTTTTCTGCCCCTAAATGGTCTGAGCAATTAAAAAATTCTAAATCTCATCACTAGTATAAACTCTTTTACTCAGGGTCTTTCTTATGGGCATAATCTCTGTATTTCAGAGACTGAGGTCACACAGAAGAGTCTGGACAGCTAAGCAGGCTGTGACAAGAGTCACTTCTGAGGCTCAGGATAAGCAAAGCTACTGCAAGAGTGTATTTTGAGCAGTGCATACACAAAACAGTTGTGAGTTTCCCTCTAGGCTACCTGGATCCTAGTGCTGCTGTGCAGATTATGGAAGGAGGTTTCCAGAAAGGAGCATGCACAGAAAAAGAAACAGGGTGGAGCCGGGAGCCGCTACCTCTCACAGGAGCAAATTACTGCAGATTAGCTGAACGCAGTAACTTGCTCCTGTGCGAAGCAGCAGCTCCTGCGCTTGCTCTGTTGCAAGAGCGGCGGCACATTGTGCAGGAACACAGACTGAAACTTGCAGCTCCAGCCAACAGCAGAGGCCAGATAGGCTGGCAAAGCAGGGAATATTGCAAGAAAAATACAGTGTGTGCAGCAGAATGGCTGAAAAGAGGTAAGGTAATTGGCATTGGAAAGGTGAACCGTGCCAAAGGAAAACCATGACCAATGAACAGGCAAATAGGCTTGAGGTGTCTGGTTTCTCAGGAGGAACGCTGCCCTGCAACACGCAGTGGTAGGCACCCAGAGCTTCCAACAGCACTGCTTTAAGTTATTCACTACCCCTGTGAAACAGAGCCTGTAACTCCTTCCTTAAATTTCAACAAGAATGCTCATAAAATCCCAAAACTGATGACAATTTATCATATAATAACTTGCAGTATTTTGGGACACAGGGATTACTTCCACTTTACAGTCAGAAGCAGCAAATAGCAGCTACAATGGTGCTGGGAAATGAGCTAAGAACTTTATCCTTCATATGCTGTGGGCAGATTTGCAGTCTTCACCAGAGGCTGCTGGTGAAAAGACTTCAATCTGGAGAAGACGTGTCTCAAGAGTGGAATAGTTATGAAGCAAAACGGAGAGAAAAAAAAATCCTGACACTCAATGGGGCTACTGACCCTTGTGCACAGCTGCATCTTTATTGCTAAGTACACCTCAGCATACACATTAGTGGCTGATTAAGGCAAAAAAATGGAACACACACCATTTTAAGTATAAATTGGAGTCAGGATAAAATTTTAGGAAAATCTGTGTGACCACACTCACATTCTAAACTCCCACATTTAAAATAGCTTTATAATGGGATTAATATTAGTTATGGTCTGAATGTTTTTATGTTTCATTTAAAATATACCTTTTGTGTAATAAGCATATACAAATACTTCCACTGATATGCTCTGTATGTGCTTTTAACTGCCTCTAAAAATCACTCTGGATGCATTTGCATTTCAGACAGAAATGACTATTAGAAGTCATGAACACAAATGAACAACAGCCCTGAGAACAGAAGCAAAACCTCTGTAAGTTCAATAATGGTATTTTCAAACTTTGGAAGTTCTTCATGGATAGCTTTCAAGATAAAGGTAACTTTCATACTTAGTTTAATAAATTTTGTATTCAATTATGCAAAGAAATTATCCCAGTATGTCCTTATTGCACATGATGACACAAGCACAAATAAAGCACTATGACACAGTAGAAAGGACACCAAATTCATGTGATGCAGTTGATGTCCTGTTAAGAATATAATAAATATTCTGCATTTATCCTGTGGTCACTTAATCTGGGAGGGGAAACTGTGCACTGTGCTGCAATATCATAATTATAGAAAGAGAAGCAGTTTCTTAAGTAGTTTCTTGAACTGTCACTTGAATTCCCCTACGGTGACATTCCAGTTATATTTTACTTCTTGCTTATGATAATCATTCCCCATTGGTTTAAAATTCTAATCATGTATTTTCTAGGAATAGGAAAAGAAGAAAATCAGAAAAGCATAGAGAATTATAAAAAACTATGTTAGGGTCAAAAGAATTAATTTATATTCCATTTTTTCAAGATCATTAATTATTTCATTAATTTAATTCACTGACTATTGTAAGATAAGATAGTGCAAATAATACACTAACTATTATGAAATATAAAACTATATAAAAGGATCCAACAAGTTCTAGAAAAAGGCTAATAACAGGGCTTGTGAATTTAAACCGACATGCATATATGGTCTGCAAACAACATGTATTTCATTTCGTTCTAGAAGTACAAAGAGTCAAAGAACTTGACAGTTCACAGAAGCAGTAGTGAACCCTGCACGCAGAATACTGACAGTGGCAACACAGGGGCTTCCCAGGCAAGACAGAAGAGCTGTCTCCCGCTTTCCACACTGCACTTATCAAACCACTTTTTCAGGCTATGAAGATACTCTAACAAAATTTCTTACTCATCAGTCAAGCAAGAAAACTTTTTTCCTGGACAAATATAAGCTATTCTAGTATAATTATCATAGTAAAGAGTAAGCAAATAGACTGTATGTCTGATTTAGGACATTCTTCCTCAAATTAGAGCACAAATTGAAAAAAGTTACGAAGGAACTGGAAGAGATATTATGCACAGCTGGTTAAATAGTAAAGATGCAAAAAACCCTGGGTTTGAAGATGAGGTGAAAAAGGTTAGGAAACAATACATTAAAGTGCAAAAAAGACACCGTAAACAGTTTTATAATGCTAAATTCATCTCTGCAACCCCACAGAAATGTAAGCAAACACCTTTCATTCGATGAATTCTGAATTTGCAGAATAGTCCACGTCAAGTTAATGGTGATGGCAATTAACATAAAAGTGTATTCCAAGTAATATTCACAAGGAAAAATGCAGTAGATAGCATAAACTACAGATTTGAATTTAACACCCTCTACCTTCCAACAATAGTACTCCAATAGTGTGTTCCATTAGTCATATTAATAAGCATGGTGCTTTCAAGCACATGCAACTCAGGCAAAAATACCAATGTTATGTGCTAATTGCCATTCAAGCTCCTATGTGTGATACTTGAAAGGCTTCACTGAACTACCTCACTCCCTACAGTAAATCACTATCTGTCATTGACTATTGATAATGAGAATCTAGGAAGTAACTGATCCCTGAAAGACACAGTTCCACTGAATAATGTCACCGCGGTTATACACCAAATCAAACAAAAATTACATTTAGAGGGCTTGAAACTGCAAACTGAAATGACCTCATAAATACAGTAATGGTCTGCAAGCAATTCTAGACTGTCAAAAAGAACTGACCAATATTAAAGTTTACTTTCAGTTAGTAGGGTTTGTGTTATTTTTTGAAAAAGTGTTTGGCCGTTATGTTGGTTTTTTGGGAGGAAGAGGGGGATAGGTACACAAACACTTTCCTAGAGACAGCGACATTTTTCAAGACACATTCTTGCACTCCATAAATAAAACCACAGATGTTTCCAAAAAGCACTTCTTTTTGTTTGCTGCCTTTATGTCTAGTGCTGATAATATTTTAATGTTTGTCCAAAGCCTCTGTGGCTTTTTCTTACAGGCAAATTACATAAAGCAGCATTTTGACTACATTTACATATAACCTATCCATAAAAAATAGAAAGGAGAAGTAAGTAGAAACAAAAAGTACCTATTAAATAATCATGCCCATTCCTCCACCAATGGAATATTACTCCCTGTAGTATAATGAGCAATTTGGCCAGGCTGGCCATAAATTATCTGGAAAATGAGGCTGCTTGACTTTTCCTTTGAGAGATTATTACATAGTTCAAGAGATTTCACTATTAGAATCTATTTCTAACAGTAAACATCAATTTTTCTTTCTGAATATCATCCCTTTCTCCTCACTGAAATATGGGACAGGAGTTAGGAACTATTCCCAATTTGCTGAAAGACCTGCCAGACACGGCCTGTGCTGTAACTCTGCCCAGATTTATCCATGTTTGACAAAGCAAGAGCACTTACACAGCTCTGGACTCACTGGAATGTTATAAATACACATTATAATCTAAGACCCCATAGAGTCCTTTCACCTTAGCCATCTTTTAAAATGTAACAGACACCAACAACATCAGCAAATTCAACTACCAGAATTAAGTGAAGAATTGACACCGTAATGTGAAGCTTTGTATCTGCAGATTTCAATAAGTCTCATTACATGTATTTTGAAGTCAAAACAAAGACATTTTCAGTCTCTCAGGAGTTACTTAAGAAAAACAGAACTAATATGATATAGAAGAAATACATGAGATAATGACAAAAAAAATCTCGAGCATATCAAAGTAGAAAACTGTTAAAAAATCATTCAGTAGATTCACTTGATCATGTGGAAATAAAGGAAGCAAATAAGAAAGACAGGGAGATTGCTAAAAACCCAGTGGATTTGTCTGTATCCCCTCTAAAAATAAAGGCATCTAGGTAGGAACACGTGGGTTTTTTAGTTACCAAAATGAAATGCCTGAAGAAATAGAGGTACTGAAAGAAAAGCTCTGGGATATATTGATAATTAAGATGAAATAAAACACCAAACACTGACGCAACGTATCCAAGATTTCTGATGTTTCTTAATATGGAGGGTCTGAATTGCTATTAAAAAACAAATCAAGTCAATTTTTAACACCTATATAGGGTAATTTCTGCAAACTTCTCAGAGTCCTACCCTTTAGCACAGCATTGTTCAGCATGCCTACCTTGGCCACGCATGGCAGTGCTACTTAGGAGGTTGCACATCCCCTGCACTCACACTGTGGCTGCATCTGCCTCTCTTTTGATCATTTTAATGAAAGAATGCTTAAAAACTAATGGGGGACAGGAGGAGCACCACACTGACATAATCGATTCAGACTGCCAAAAGGCTTCTGTTACAGTCTTCTTCCACAGTAATTTATTAAAAAACACCATAAAACTAGGCAGTAAGTACTTTTATATGGAAGACACTACTTACTGTTATGGATTGAACCCTGATTAAGAGACTGGACAGGCAGAATAAATGGTCAGTTTTCATCTTGGCAAAGGCCAAGTGACTATTCAATTTATGTAAGAGACTGTTTAATATATTTATGAGTAATCAGAAAAAGTCACGAACAGAGGAAGTCTGCTGATGAAGCAAGTTACAAAGCAATGGTTGGCAACTTTAGCTAGATTACAAAGTTTATCACTTTGAAAGGAAGCTGATATTGTATTTAGAAACATCCATACAACCTCAGCATTACTTTCCTCTGTGGTGAAAGATACATTCTCTTTTGTGTATGAATGAGGGAAAAGTACTTACACCATTTAATTAAGGAATGTATCATAGTGTGTATGAACCTGGCAACTAGAACTCCATCATTTCCTAACGTTTAAAGGCTTGACTTCAAAGCTCACTGAACTTTCTTTCCACATGTAGTTTTGTCATTCCTTTGTCTTTAGTCTTTCTAATTAAAAAAAAAGCAGACCAAAACAACAACAAAACCCCCACAAAAATCCAACAACCAAACAAAGAAAAAAACACCACATACACAAAAAAACCCCAAACCCCCAAACTTCTGTCCTGCACAACTATTCTAAACCACCCAAGCAAAGCTGGAAATTTAAACATTCAGCAATTTTAACACAGGTTGTTACCACTGAAAAACCATGACAAAGAACTGGCAGGGAAGCTATGATGGGGTGATCTCATCTGGCTATAATTTCCCCCACTCTGGCCTTCATTTGTCAGCACAGATGCTCCAACAGTCTTCTGGTTTTCCCAGTGCCCTGCATGCCGCACCACTGGTGGCAAGACCTCATGGGTACCCCGAGTAAATCAATTGGTACCAGTATCCTTTTGACAATGCAGGGCAAACCAGATTGATCAGGTGATCTGTATTTAATCTCTTGTAACAACAGAACAAGGAGTTATTGAATTATGCCAATTGAGTGAGAACTCAAATCTGATAAATACTTAATCGCTAAACACTAGACTGGAGCTCACTGATGCCACCCTGGTGTGCAAGAGAAACAGGGATTGAACATGCATGTGCATAATAAAAATACCTAGAAACTAAAAATTCCCCTTAAAATAAAACAGTAGAGAATATAAAATTCACTTGTCTACATGGATCAGAGATATAATCAGTATGAAAATTCCCATCTTCTTAATAAAGATCCTCCATGGAAAGGCATCATGAAAGAGCACCCTCAGCCATACGTATGCACACTGTCAGACCACTCCAACCGATTTCTTTTTCTTCCTGTTTCCCCCCAGCACTTTAATCATTTATTCAAAATAAATACTTTATTAATTAATCATGCACAACCAGAGAAATTATTGAATTACAGTCTACAAACCATTTAGGTATGGGTTCACGGGGGACTATGCAGATCACAATCCCAAGGTGAAGCCTGTAATGAACAACGAATTGTTTGTCTGGAATTAGGATATGCACCCAGCTGCCACTCTATCCAGACACAAGTGCCACCAGCAGAATGCATGAACAGCCATCTGCTACAAACAAACCTACCACCCAAAATAAGGTAGGAAGGCTGTCAGAGATGTCAAGAACTCTACTGAATGCTTCACTCTCACTACTGAAACCTGTACAGATGGTGCAAGACTTAGCTTCTCTATTCATTATAAGATTAAATCCTTCAGCATATTCATTACACAAACTTGTAAATGAAATTTCTTTTACAGAAATCCTTCAGTAGTAATAGACACAAAAGTAGTATTCTGCTTCTAAAGTATTAAGAAATGCAGCTGAAGTACTTTCCTGGGTGTGACAAAAGAAAGGACTATCACCTTGTAATGCCAACTACCAACACTGTAATACCAATTATTGCATCTGTAATCTGGAAGGCATTTGCAGGAAAGTTGTCCTGTCTTTCTGGTGTATCTGCTTAAAAAAGAAAAAAAAAAAATCTGTATCCTTACCCATAAGGCTCCTTTCTCTATAAGGGAAATCACTGCTTTGCTATCAGGGTGCTCTGCCTCACTTCAGAACTGCCACATCTCCTCCAGTAACCCCTTTCTCCATTTCTCTGCCTTTCCTTTATCTCTGACTCTAATGCTCAGCTGCCCTTTAGTTTTGTTTAGTACAGACTTTTTAAGCTGGCTATCTCACTCCAACAAATTCCTCCCTTCTCCCTTCTTTTTTCTCTGAACTTTATCAACATTTATTCAGATTCCCAAATTTAGAGGGGAAGCATCCTTTTGTCAGAGCCACCAGGAGGGGAGGAGGAATGCACTGCAATGATAGCAGCTTGGACAAGGCTAAGATACGGAAGGCAGACAAGATTAGGAACAAAAAAAAACCCTCTGCGATGCCTCTGCTCCACACAGAGCATTTGCTTCACAGCAACAGCTCCCAGGTTGACAACTACTGTTCCAGTTTCTCCTGAGCAGCTGTGATCTCCACACCAGCATAAACCTGAGGCAGTGACTAAAAAACACACAGGGCACTAGCCAGGCTCCATCTTCCCAGGCAGGCACTTGGAGTACAGTCACGTCCAAGTTCACTAACACCCCAAGAAGTCCCAAGCAGCCAGACCCACTTCCCTGTTGAGGGTTGAGGAAGAGGACCAGGAAGCATCACCTCACCTAAGGAGCTGCTTCTACAAAATTTTTCATCCAATATAACCATATTGCAAGCTCCTCATATGCTAATAGGTATTCTTCTTTTCCAATGTCAGCTTTTTAGATTTTATTTAAAATTATTAATCTATTTTGTCACACACTCTAAAAGGTCTAAAAGCTGAAGCCTACATGATGAAAAACTTGCAAAAATGTATCTTTTCTATAAACTGTGGGAAAAAATAATTGAATTGTTCATAAAAATTGCTGTGTTATTATTACCGAAACAGAGCATCTTTTAATTTACTGTCCTGAATGATGAATTTTTATTATGTAGGGCACAAGTGAAAGAGCAATTATGATTAAATGCAAACTGGATAGGACAAAAATCTAGTTACTTCCAGACCCTGGCTGATAACTACTACTGATTTAACTGGTATCAAGACCTGCTCTGTCTCTTCTTTCACCTCTTTCTGAGAAGATTTATGTAACATAAATAATTAAGTTATTAATTAACAAATGTACAGTAAAGCAGGGTTTTTTCCATTTTGCGATATGCCTTCAAGACATCATTTTTTACTGCAAGCAATTTTGCATGTTTTCTTGGACTATAATTGACACTTGTCAGAAAAAGCCTGCTTAAAAAAAACGAGTGCAACATGGTTCAGCATATTTTGATTTTCCAAGTAGAAAATCCTCATGGAGGTTTTATAAGATACCTGCATGGATAATAAGCCTTTTAAAGTAAGCTAACTGCAATTAATTACAGGTATTACACAAAAAAAAATTACCTTGTGCATTAAAAAAAAAAAAAATTAAAAAAAAAACCTGTGAAGTTAATTCAAGTCTTATTTAAGGTAGGACAAAGTCTCTAAGAAAAAGCAGTATGTTTCCTTAGACTAAGTGATACGACTAGAAAAAACAAGGACTGGAGCATGCAAGTTAATCTCAAGTATGAAGAAAGACTTTGATGTTTCAAAATTTGGCTGTATTTTTAATATCTATATGATAAGCACAACAAAATAACATAAGCTATTGCCTTTTCCTATAATACCCAGTCTTAGCTACATCTTCAGACCATCAAAGAGAAAAACTTATCAATCAGCATGCAGGAATGCAATTTCAGCTATTTCATGGAAATTCTATGCATTTTAACCAGGACTTTAATCAGTTTGGAGTAGTGACTGATAGCAAATAAAAAATAATCACCTTTACTGGGAAACCAACCCTGAAGACTCACATGCAAATATGGGTGAGAGAAGAAAAGCAGAATGAATAAAACTTGAGCAGGAACACAAAATTGAATCTCTGGGAATAGTAACACAGAAACGAGAAGACACAGAAGACAGAAAAGGGGAAACTGGTAGAGCACATATTAGTGTAACAGATGAACGGGAAACCTACATTTTAACATATCCCTCCTGTCAAGTTTTATACCAGCTAGGAAACCCAAACAGCTCGGTGTCTCTTATCTTCTTTTACAATCTTGTTTCTTAAAACAATTGCAACTGAGGAGTGGTTGAAGTTATTCTGTTTACTCAGTTATTACAGATCTGTGCTCTGGGTCTACCTGTCCCAGCAAAGCCCCTGGGAACAACTCTTTTTGGAGGAATTCAATTTCTTTTGGACATTCCTCTGCTACATTTTACATGCACAGATTAGTGACAATGGGATTGCATTGACAGTTTCTGCAATTCTGCTTCTTTTTGGTCTAAATATTTCATTTCAAATTCAGAATATTGCTTTAATTTTTCACATGCAACACCTACACTGGAAGAAGACTTATCCATGATTGATTTAAAATGCACAGAAAAAGAATTAACTCTAGGTTAAATTTATATGCACACACCTTCCTGAAACAGTAGAAAAATATCTATCAGACAACAATTAATACAAATGCTGCAAAATCAAATTTCAATTGTTCCTTCAGAGGAATCCTTTATCTGTTTAAAAATTAAATAGGCCATTCCTTTTCTGAAGCTACTTTCAACACCACCTTGTTATTATGGCGAAGAAGATTTATTATCAAACAGTAAACAGGCATTTCATTCCGGTATAAATCACTTAAAGCTAAGACAGAATGTAATTATTGTATTTGACATTTGAAAACTAAGAGAAAGGAAAAGTGAATTGTTTTCCTTAGGACCAGAATACAAAAAGTGGTCTTAGACAAGTTAGAGAATTCTTGATCATTATTAATGTTTTATGAAGATACCCTGGCTAAACTAATCTGAGGGAGAAAAGAGTGTGTGCAATCTTCTCCTTGAGAGCTTGTGGGTAAGAAAAAATTTCGCAACTCTCAACTTTCTCAAGCTTGCACACATGGCACAAACAGATTTTCTGCAATTGCCCCCAATGTCCCAGCCAGTTCTGTAGGTCCAAGCTAGTCTGTTTTCACTGCAGTTGAAATGACAGTTATTCTCACTATACATTATCCTTTCTTCATTCATAGGTTTTTAATAAAACCCACCTTTCTCTAAGCTTATTAGTAGTTTTGCTTATACAGAAAATTGGTTGGCCCGTACAGAAACTCAGAGTTATGGGGGTTAAGGGTGTTTCTGGTGTTAGTTTTATGTATATCAAACTTGAGTAGAAAGCTGCCATAGCTAGCAATAAATAAATTACAGATTATCTAAAATGAGGGTAGAGGAGGAAGTTATGTAGAATTAGGTTTCCTCCACCCTGCTTCTTCCTTCAAGTTACCTTTCCCACTGCTAATATCATTCCATAACTTTTGTATTTCTGTCTTTTCAAGTCCCCTTGTTGATTAAACTTAAGGATGAGACTGGTTAAGGTCTCATCCTTAAACTTAAGGATGGTTGACAAACCTGCCATCTTCTCTGTTGACAGAATTGCTGATTTAGAGCTTTAGAAACCCACCAACTTCTCTGTTAGCAGAGCTGCTGTTTTAGAACCCCAGAAACTCTGTTCATTTTTTGTAAGTTAAAAGAAAAAAAATTGTGATTCTGGAGCTATTACATCAGAGGAATTAACTTTAAATAACTACCAAATTCTTGCCCTTTTGTCATATCCATACCAGTTTTTCTGTCAGAAACATCTTCTATGCACTTTGTTTTGCAATAAGTTCATATGAATTCAAACTGAGTGAATCAAAGAAGTAATTCAGGTTGAGTGATAGCAGAGATATATTTTCTGCATGAAACAAGAGTAAGTAACTAGATCGCACTGTTTAAATATTAACTTGGTAAAAAAATGCAAAAGAGAAGCAACTTTGCAAAATCTACATCTACAGCATCTTTATGTTATGCATTTCTGGATTGTTTAAAAACCATTCAGTATGAAACTCCCGTTATAAAAGAGTCATTAGTTTCATAACATAGCTTTCAGCAACAAACACAAAAATTTGGACCAAATGCTGTATAAAATCCTTTGGGAAATGAATGCTCCTCAGTCTGTACAGTGGAAAGCAGCAGAACAGACAATGCTGTATAACTTCAATATTAGTTCTTTTCTGCAGTCGTTAGGGTTCATATCTCTTCCTCAGGCTTGTCCAGTAAACCTGTCAACACTCTAAGTTTTTAAGTAATTGGTACAGGCTATGCCATGCTTTTTTTTTTACTCAAATGGAAGTGTTTTACAAGTGTAAAACACTGGACACTCCTCTGGTCACAGTCTGGATATAGGCATGCCTTCACAACAGAGGCTCTATCAAACCACAAAAATTTGCCAGCCAAATAACATCAAAGAATCTTAACATTATCTCTGAAAAAGGCAGGATATCATCTTCAGAAGACACATGGAAAATTCCTCCATGTTGCATGTATCTGAATATTACAAAGAAACAACTGGTATATGATATATGAAAAAAATTAACTGTGTAATAGCTTCCTCGTATTTTTAATATGAGAGAGAAACTAAGGTAAACAACAGAGAAATTATCCCCATGCAGAAACCATTCGTCATATCTTATTATATGGCTGAACAAAAGAGAAAAATGATCACTTTTGAATATCTCATTTGGGTGATATATTTCAAATAACTGAAGCTTAATATTTCTGCTATTAAAACAAGCTGTATTTCTGACCTATCTTAAGTGGAAGAAAGCATTTGCTTGTTGTATCATTGTCTCTTCTAAAACAAAACATTATTCTAGTTTATCATGATACAGAATTCATCTTTTGAAACATAATTTTCTTAACACATAAGTAATGTGTGAAGATTTTTATCAAAGTGAGTACTGTGCAGAAACCAAGCACAAACACCCTGCTCAGTAAGACTTGAGAGCCATTTCTGCTTCTTCTCTTGAATAAGAGCAGAACGATCAACAGTGAGTCCTGAATCAGAAGTGTGTAAAGGTAATTTTAATCACAAATCAACAAGTCAGAAGTGTTACTGATGCATTAGCTGAGAAGAGTTAACCATGTCCATAGCAGATTTCCCCTTCTGGAGGGGCCATAACAGTTCAGAACCTTCATTAAGAGATATCAAATTCACTTGTGAGTCTACCTGTCTTGCTCTACTCCACAAATCCAGCAATCTCCTACAACTGAATATCCACTTTCATGCAGAATTCTGTACTCCAAAGTAAAAAGACTAAGAAATCGATAATTTGAGATTTGATGCTTTAACAGTCACCAAAAGTGAAGTGCTTTTATAAACATCTGTGCAAATGATGGTTTTGATATGCAGACTTGAGAAGGAAAAATATAAAATAATCAAATTCACTATCTAGTTTCACTCTCCTCATTCCAATCTTCTCTATCCTATAATTAGAGATATACATTATATTTCATTTATAATCCACTGATAAATATTTGCTCACAGTGCAATCTTTTAATACTTTGTGGGAAAAAAGGCTTTAAGTATGAAAATAGCCAAAGATTATAGCTTTGAAAATATTTAGTTGTCATAAGGGGGAAAAATGCCATCTGCTGGGTACAGCTGAGGACTGTCCTTTTCTTACTAACACACAATGATGCCCTGAGAGTTTTCTCTTCGCTTCAGAATTCATTTTTCCCCATCTTGAAAATTGATACAGATACATGCATTGCTTTTGAGGAGTATGCAATAGCGACCTAGTTAAAATTCTGTAGCAAAAACTTATTGTCACACCTCTCAGAGGCTGGGAGGTCTGACAGACCTCACAGTCTTCACAGGAGAGGTGTTCCAGCCCTCTGATCATCTTTGTGGCCTCCTCTGGACTTGTTCCAACAATTGTTTCTTTAATTCCAAACACCATGGAAAAATACTTATTTTTCAGATCTGCATAGGATGACTAGCATTGGACTAATAATGCTTTTGATCTTTCAAGAACATTAGAATTGTCTCTTAACATCTCCCTCAATTCTTCAAAATGCCTTTTTTATCTTCACAGACATAAACTTTAATTGCAGTTAGGCAATTAAAAAATTATTCAGCTTATACATACAAAGCAGAGCAACACACTGGCATTTGCTTCTCTATTAGTCATATCCAACTTTTCTACCATTCATAAGCCAGTGATGGAACATTGGTTGGTGGAGTACAGATGCAGAATTAGTTATTTACCTAGTTTAAAACCATGAAACCAAGGCACTTAAAACCACATATAAAGCAGTAAAATATCAAAAAAAAGTGGAGAATGTCCAGTTAAGAAATATACTTGTATGAAAAGAGTTAAAAATTAGAAATAGCAAACTCTGATTTAATAAAATGGATAAGCTTATAAATTAAGAAGTATGACAAAAGGTGGATAGGGTTTCCATATGGAAATATGAGGAAGAAAAGAGTTGTTTTGATTCATAACATACAATGTGATTCTTTTACAATTCTGTTTTTGTTTTTAATTTTATAACAAAGTAGCAGCTGTCACCTGTGTGTGTATACACACACATATGCATATAGGTATATATATTTATAAATAAAAAATTCTGATTCATTTCATATGAAGCTGAACCAGCCTACAATCTAGGAAATCTAGGCTTCAAAGTTGAAATAAAGGCTTATTTCTCACACATACAATGATGCTAAAAATGAAGTAGCTCCTGTTAATGTACATATATTCTTGTGTTTAAGATACAAGCCTTGAAGCTCATTTCAGAATAGAATTCAGCACAAAACCATGTTTGTGTATCACGCTCACTGTCATAAGACTGCTTTGTAAAAAGCAAGGGAACATAAAGAGCATGAAAATAAGGAATTTTGGCCTTTTTAAGACCCTCTAGCAGGATGACGTGCTTACATCTATTGTTAGATGGAAACAAAACTCTACTGACAACTATTAAATGCTTTCTACAAATTCCCAGTCAAAGTGCAGTATGCACACAAGCTCTACACCTCACACTTACTGTTCTTTTCCCTACTGCTTATGTAAGTAACAATGTGGATTCTCCATTACCATTGACTCATTAGGCCTCAATTATGCAAAACAGTCTCCCACAGACAGATACATGCACCTCTAGCCTGATTTTAATATCTTTCTATGATAGGATAAGCATCTTTTACCAGAAAAAAAGCTACAAGCTGTGTATTAGTTAAAAGGACAGCAAGTGTGAATTACCAAGCCTAAGGCAGATCCTAAGTCGTTAAACAGACACCAAAAATCCAATTTATTTTCTCAAAACGCAAATGTTCCTTAAAATGCTAATTTAAAAAAAAATCATCACGTACGTGTGTATATATATATATATATATACATATTTTAAATCAATCATCACAACTTGAATCCCTACAAAACCAGAGATAATTATCCTGAAAAATAATTAAGTCGATTTCTTTTCTAATGTCTCTGAAGTTGTAAGATAAGCATGTGTACCAAGAGTTTCTTTTCATTATCAAAGAGGGAAGGTGAAACTGCTGATAATCTCCCAGTATTTTAAAAGCCCACAGTTGCATGCATACCATATTGATAACACTATCATGGCAGAAATGCAAACAATCTGCATCAGGGTCATTTATTTTGTTGACACATTTTGCTGATTCCTAAGTACTCGTGAATTCAGGAAGACACAAAAAGCTGGGCTCCTAATTCCTAAACCAATTTCAAAACATTCTGATGGTATCAAAGTAAACAGAATGGTGCTCTTGGAACTAAAACTGTCATGAATTATTTTTATCTTTAATATATTCATTATTTAGTACTTATATCTGTTCTTTTATGATTTGTGAGTTTGGCATTATCAGAAAATTAAGTAATAAGATGCTCAGAGTAAGACTGATGAAGAGTAGAAACATGTACAGTATCTTTGCCTGTCCAGATTGTTTGCTCTACTCTACCATGGTGATAATTTATTTTCCCTCTTAGTTTGCTTTATTCTTCTTTAAAATATACCACAGCACACAAGGAATGCATCTGAGCTGAGGTTTTTTCCCTTAAATGCACGTTCCATAGAACCACAGAATGGTTTGGGTTGGGAGGGACCCTAAGATGATCTAATTCCAACCCTCCCACTATGGACAGGGACACCTTCCACTAGACCAGGTGGATCAAAACCCCATCCAACGTGGCCTTGAACTTCCAGGGATGGGGCGTCCACAGGGATGGGGCGTCCACAGCTACTCTGGGCAACCTGTGCCAGTACCTCACCACGCTCACAGTAAAGAGTTTCTTCCAGATGTCTAGTCTAAACCTCTCCTCTTTCAGTTTAAAGCCACTCCTCCTTGTTCTATCACTACCTGCTCTTGTAAATAATCCCTCCCAGCTCTCTCAGCCTGTCTTCACAGGAGAGGTGTTCCAGCCCTCTGATCACCTTTGTGACCTCCTCTGGACTCGTTCCCACAATTGTTTCTTTAATTCCAAACACCATGGAAAAATACTTATTTTTCAGATCTGTAATAATTCTATAATAATGCTCTCTTCCGAACATGGTTTCAAATGTACTAATCTATAAACCCAAAAAATAGACTATAAAATCTCATTAAGCAACAAACAAAACAAAAACACAAACACACACTTCAAAAAACCCCAAGCAACTGAATATTAATTCATACTATAAACAATTAATGGAGAAAAAATATTCTACATTAAAGTTCCATTCAAGGCATGCTCACAAAATCTAGAAAATATCCCTTGTTTGAAGAAGAACAAATAGTCACTACACACAAAAATGCAAAAAACGTATTTCAAATAAGCTCACACCAATTTCTAAAATCCATTTAAAGTACTTTGACCAGGATGTTCACAAACACTCCGAAATAAGTCCTGTAATTTAAAAAGTTTATATGTACTGGTGGAAGAGAAAAATATGTTCACATCTGAGTTTCAGTAAGTCTGAGAGCAGCATATCTACTGTTCAAGCTACAGCAAAAGGAAGACGAACATTTATCATCCTTATTTAAATTAGACGGTGCTTAAATTATGTATCTGGCAAACCTTTACAGCACATAACAAAGAACAATATCAAATTCCTGTTTATGAAAAATGGATGCTATTTTACTTTGCAACTCAAAAATCTTCTCAAAAGACAACTGTCTCTTTAAATACATGTACAGTGAGTATTCTGAAAAATCTCTATTTACAGTAAGGAAAGCATGAAGAAAGAAAAAAAAATGTTTTAAAGTATGTAGTAGTTAAATGTCTAAGTTTCATATGATTTGCAAAATATTTAACATCAGATCTGAAAATAAGCTTAGAGTAATTCTGATTGGCAAGGACCTTTGCATGTCATCTGCCTCATGCTCAAGACATCTGCCTCACGCTCAAGTTACATCAGGTTGTTCACAGGCATATCCAGTTAATTTCTGAGTGCCTCTGAAGATGAAGCCTCCACAGCTTCCCAGACTACTACAGTGTTTGGTCTTTCTCACACTATTTCTCCTGTTGTCCTCCTAAAATTTGTGTCCTTTGTTTTTCATTTTTGCAACATGAACCTCTGAGCAATGTGGCGTCATCTTCTCTATAACCTGCCATTAGGGAGTAGTAAACAGCAGTAAAGTATTATCCAGCCTTCTCTTATTTGGACAGAGGAAACCCAGTTCTCTCTCTCTTTTTTTGTATGTAATGTTCTCCAATCCCCCTACTGTTTTGGAGGCCCTCCACTGGACTTGCTCCAGCACATCAATGTCTTTATCAAACTGGGGAGCTCAAAACAAGATGCAGTACTCCAGATGCAGTCTCACAAATGCCAAATAGAGGCAAAGACTCATCTACTCCACTGTCTTTGCCACAAGGGCTAACTGTTGCCCCAGTTTCAAAGTTTTGCCTTCTAGTACCCTGAGGTCCAGTTTGCTTAAGTAGTCCCTACCTTAAACTTCCTCACCCAGTTTCCCAGCACACTACCATGAGAAAAGCCTAAGAGCAGACCTTGCCGGTCAAGACCAACGCAACAGCAGCAGTGTGTACCCCAGCCCTTTTGTATCTTATTCACTCTCTAGTGCTGCATCAGTATCACACCATTTCTTTAAGTCTTCCTTTCATTACCAAGGTACTTGTGGACATCATTGACTTACCCACAACTTCAGCTGAGTTTCGGCTTTCCTAATTCCTTCCTTCTACACCTAAACATTGTTTTTATGTTCTCCATGGAGGTCTATCACTGTTTACAGCTTCCACACATTTCATTGCTTGGATGAGTTGACTTTAAAAATTTGAGCAAGCTGTACCTGTCTGCCATACCTGCTTGTCTTTTTGCATAGGGAAAAGTATGTCCTTGTGCATTTTGAGGAGGCTGTCCTTGAAGATCAACCAGCTGCCCTGCTTCTCTCTGCAATTCAAGGGACCTGCCATGAGATACTACCTCTGTTCCTTGAAAAAGCCAAAGCCAACAATTCTGAAGTCCAATATAATTTCTCCACTGCCTGCTTCTCTCACTCCTCTCAGATTATACCACCTTACAGTTGTTTAGCTGGGGGTGGCATCAGTCCTCCACTTCGACATTCACAAGTAGCAAGAAACCTAAGCTACATGGCCAAATAGGAATAAAATATCAATCCAAATGTAAATTAGGAGAGAGAAGTACATGGGAGATAAGAAAATTTTAAAGATGTGGTATCTGGGAGCTTTTCTTTATCTCACTTAAGAGATAGAAGTGGATCTTTAACAGAGTGGATAATCATTATGATAGCTTACATGAGCAACTGGAAAGACTGAGGCAGCAGCTAGTTCAAAAAAAGGAACAGGGTCTATAAAACATACAAGGCTACATTTACATCCTAATTTGCAAGCGTATAGATAATTTCAGGATGATATGAGGCAAAGCTTTTAAAAATCTGGAGAAATGAGTAGCTAAAGTAGAATAATCATCTGACAGATGGAGATTGCCCAAGGCTGCCACTCGAACATATAAAAAGATGAGGCTGAGTTCATTTTTGAAATCCAACATTAGAAATTCCAAGAGCATCCTTAGTATTAGTTGTGGAAAGTACAACATTATGCTTGGTGTATCAGAGTACAAATAGAGGTTAGATTCAAATCCTTAGTTTGAAAATAGTTTTTAAAACCTGAAGCTTTACAAAAAGATTTTAATATCCTCCTATAAGCAATATAACATAAATATTTACAGCATAGCACCTAGGTAAAATGTTTGTCTACCAGTTTCCATTGCAATGCCAATGGTAGCACTTTGAATTAGCTCCAGCTTTCCTTCAGCCCCAGTCCTTTCTAGTTTACAAAACAAAAAGAGAAGATCAGTTCCAAAAAAAAAAAAAGAAAACATCCATTTGCCTGTAGTCGTGATATCTATATCTTGTTGTTGATTTGTAATTACCAATGTATCCAAGAATTTAAGCCCCCACTGTCCTTGAATGTACTGTGTTTTATCTCCCATTTTTTTATTACTTGACAATGTCCAAGATAACCAGAATTTTGCCTAAATACTGTTTGTTTGGGTTTTTTCCCCATGTGGTCTAGTTAATCACAGATACAGTAAAAAAAAAGGTAATACAGACTTGACACTTGCAAATAGTGCATGTCTACTTCAGATTACTAACGTTTTTTAAAAGAGGAGTATATCCTAGAAGATGAGTAAAATCCTTGATGCTTTCCAATACTTCAAGGTACTATATAATATTATCCTGTGATTTGAAATGGTAATGAATCGACTCAGTTAAGATACTAATTCACAACCAACAAACCCAAAACTTTGCTTGTAATTTGATTTTAGCATCTCTGATTCAGATAAAACTAAGGGAGTTGCACAGGCTAATTAAAAATCTGTAAAAGGAAGCATGGACATTTAAGAAATTCTAGTTATGGAAGCTACCAGAAATCTGGCACTCTGTGGCATTTTCAGTTGATATTTGTGACATTTAAATAAGACTCAGAGTCAGTTTGGGGCTTTTTATTTATTTAAAGAAATATACTTAGAAGCAGACACTTTGAGAAAAAGCATCTCTACTATTTAAAAGCAGTCTTCTCTCTAATATAAGTGAGATGTTGTACACAGCAATTAAATATCCTCCACATTCTTTTCTGATAGGGTTGTTTAACTTGTAGGTTACTTGGAAATAGAGTTAATGTGTTTAAGTCCCTCTTGTTTTGTTTTCTGTGAGTATCATCATAATTTAGGAAAAATACAAGGTAGTATTATATAATCACTTTGCATTGCTTATGTGAGAACATTATACTAGTAAACCTGAAATGAAAAAGAAGTGTTTTACCAGAGACAAACAATGAAGTACTCTCCTGTTTAGCTGATTTAATCAGTTTCTGTTTGTTATTGGGGAGCTTGTGTGGTTTTAGGGTTTGGTTTGGTTTTGATTTTTTTTAACTAAAAGTAACTGTTTTGATGCAATGAGAAGAGATTGAGAGAGAGCATAAGCTGAAATTCTTGCAAACACAACATAAAAAGATTTAATCTAACCATCATCCTGACACTTGGAAAGGCTGGACTATGATAATACACAGGGGACAATTACCAAGGCTCAGCTGATCAGCTGTAACTCAGTAAGGTGCAATAATGCAATTTCTTTCAAGTATGTGCACTGAACAGGAGTGTTGGTATTAGGTTACTGAGGTTACAGAAACCTTGCCTTTCTTTGGGATGCAGTAGTATCTTTTTTCTTTATGTTTATTCTTTGTTATGAGATCTTCATCTTTATAGGGCTTATTCTAAAAATACTTCACAGATCATAATCCCAATACCTCTTTCTAATTCAATGTCAAAACTCCCTCCAATATCAATAGTGAAATAACTGAACCCTAGATAAAAACAATTGGTCATTCATCCGTAACTGAACTACATCTGGGGTGAAACAGCAGCTATTTCGCAGTTAACATTTCTATTGTACACTAATCTGTGGATGGCAGTGCTCAACTGAAAACACAGGGGAATTTACGTAGATGGAAAATAACCATATTGACTAAAATCTGGTAAACTCCCTAGAGGTAACTCTTGTATTCAGATGAAAAATGCACAAGATTGTTTACAATTGTTCAGGATCTCAATTACATATGCTAGCTAAAAGACATGTCCAACAGCTGACAGAGCTCTAATCTCATGCTGCTGAATAAATAATGCTCCTATATGCTTTTTTCACTATTTGAGTGAGCAGGTAACTATAAATACAAGGGCTTCATGGTTGGAGTTTTGCAATACAGGTTCAGTCTGTATCACTACTGCCCAGACTGTAAGCTGTGATAAGATCAGGCACAATTGTAGCACAGGTTTAGTTGTCTGCATTTCAAGTTTTAAAGATGAGCCTGTAAATCAGAACTGAGGAATTGGAAATTACAGACAACCCCTGTTTCCATTATTTCAAGCTGTTAAGTATTTGAGATCAATACTTGAACTTCAGCTCCTCATTTGTCAGTAAGAGATCAATACAATGGCATACCTTCTACTTCCGTAAATATTACTTGCTTAACTGTGCCAAAACAACACACCAATTCAGTTACAGTACTTTAGTCACATCTGTATTACTGTGCTGTCAAATGCCTGACAAATGTACCGTCTGAATAGGAGATCTCAGAGGGTAGTGATCAGTGGCACAGGGTCCAGATGGAGGCCTGTCACTAGTAGTGCCCCCAGGGTTCAGTACTGGGCCCAGTATTGTTCCAACTTATTCATCAATGATTTGGACAAAGGGGCAGATGCCTCCTCAGCAAGTCCATTGACAACACCAAGCTAGGAGGGGTGGTTGATACCTCAGAATTTTGTGCAGCCCTTCTCAGAAGAGTCGACAGGTTGAAGAGATGGGCAGAGAGGAACCAACTAAAGATCAACAAAGGAAAATGCAGAGTCCTGCACCTGGGGAAAAATAACCCTGGGCAACAGTACCTGCTGGGGTACTGGTGGAAAGCAGCTCTGCAGAGAAGCACCTGAGGGCGCTAGGGGACAATAAGCTGTCCATGAGCCAGCAGTGGCCCTGGTGGTCAAGAAGGCCAAGGGTATCCTGGAGGGCCTTAGAAAAAGCATTGCCAGCAGTTTGAGGGAGGTGATCCTGCCCCTCTGCTCAACCCTAGTGAGGCCTCAGCTGAAGTGCTGTGTCCAGCTCTGGACCCCTCAGTACATGAGAGACATGGAATGCCTGGAGTGGGTCCAGTGGAGGGCAACAAAGATGATTAAGGGACTGGAGCATCTCTCTTATGAGGAAAGGCTCAGGGAGCTGGGCTTGTTCAGTATCAAGAAGATACTCAGTTGAGAGGGGACCTCATCAATGACTTGGACAAAGGGGCAGATGCACTCGAGGGAGAGTGTCAAGGTGATAGAGCCAGGCTCTTCTTGGTGGTGCTGAGCAATCGGACAAGAGGCAATGGGCAGAAACTGATGCACAGGAAGTTCCACTTGAACGTGAGGAAGAACCTTACTCTGCGGGTGTCTGTGCCCAGAGAGGTTGTGGAGTCTCCCTCACTGGAGATATTCAAGAACTGTCTGAATGCAATCCTGTGCCTGAGATGACACTGCTTTAGCAGGGAGATTGGACAAGATGACCCACTGTGGTCCCTCCCAACCTTACCCATTCTGTAATGCTGTGATTTCAGATTACTGAAGAAGAAAGCTTTTTTTACCCAAAAAGTTGAAACAGTATCAGTGCTTGTTTTTAATCTTAGTGTGGTGGGAGGAGGCAGGAAGCCTAATTCATGTTAGAATTGCCAATAGCAAGACATTCAGTTCATCAAAACAGATTTTTTAGTTATATCACAAATCACCCATTTTATTATGGCAGCACTCACAAGTCAGGAACTGTCTTTATACAGTCTAAAATTAAAGATGCTTCTTTTAAAACCCTAGTCAACAACTTCAAAATCTGTATAATTCTCATGTTTTGTCAAATGAGTTCAGATTTTACCCAAATTAAAAACTGAAGTGTTTCATTCACTTTTTGTGTTTAATTGGGCAGAATCTACTATTTCATAGGTCATTATTTAAGATAAATACCTCTCTCCCAACAATGGTAAGTTATTATTTTCTACTCCATACTTCATTAACTTTTCTTTTTGTTGGATGAATGCACTTATGTTACTAGTAGCAGTCAACTGTCATGTGAGATGAAGTGAAATTTATCTGGAAGAACTGTACTTTATCAAATACCAGGTTTCTAAGACCTTTTTAAGGCACGTGAGAGCAGCATAAACACTCACATATTTAAATATTACATTAATTACAGACTAATTCAAGCAGTTGTTTCTGCAATATAAGCAATGCACTGATTTTCACATAGCTGAAATATGATAGAACTTTTCTAAAAGCGTTTCCAATTCCACAGTGGATCAACCATTCTTTTAACAACTTGCTACTAATTGCTACTAACTTTTTAGAAATAGTTTTTTGCTGGCTTATGTTTTATAACCTCTTCATGTTCCAATCACATAATCTATGATGTAATATATTAAACATAACACAATAGCACTGACAGCTGTGTATTTTAAAACAGTCATAACTAATCAACCAATACTCATTTATTAATGGGAAATAAAAACGTGTTGTGTTTTGCTTCTGAATCACAGGCTACTACTGTATATTTCTAAACTCCAGCAGAACTAATAAGAATACTGTAATAAAAATAACTTCCTATCAAATAATGAGTAATTAATTTTTTTTACATAAATCTTTCATATTACATTATCCTATGACTTAAATAAAAGCCAGAAAAGCATAAAATGTTTGTAATGAGCTGATTTTCTGAAGTAAAACTTAAAATATTCCTGTATATTCTCTGAAAACGCTATGCTGTTACTGAGGACTTAATATTGCATTTTCAAATAAAATAATTTGAACAGATAATTTTGACCTCCTGAAATGCTGAGACGTTATCAGTTGAGTCCCTTTTGCAGAATAAATCCCATATCCTTAAGATTCCCTCTGTTCACCAAATATATTCATTAACATGACATGCAGATGTCTTAAAGTTAAATGGGCCATTATTAGGACACTGGAATATGCAAGAAATATATGAATTAATTGTTTAATCATATTGAGTTGCCTGTGGCAATAAGAAAAAGAAAAGCTAAATATCAGTATTTCACACTGTCAACTGAAATTGAGTCCCAGATGTTAAAAGACTAAGCAACCTAAAAATCAATTAACTTCATTTTAAACAAAATCTTTTCCAAAGCAAGCTTTAATCTAGTGATTCAATCTTCCCCTTCCCCTCCCTGGCACAAAAGAACATGGAAATTGCCACTATTTAATATGTGCAGTGACTGAACTAAGCAAATAGTATGTAGAACCAATGCAAGATTTTCACGTCTTCTGCCATTACAACTCACTGTTTTTGACTAAGATTTTAATGGCTTTTAAAGATAATACCAGAGAATTTTGGAATGGGTTGCCCAGGGAGGTGATGGATTTACCGTCCCTGGAGGTTTTTAAGATGAGACTGGATGTGGCACTTATTGCCATGGTCTAGTAACCACGGTGGTGTTGGATCAAGGGTTGGACTTGATGATCTCAGAGGTCTTTTCCAACCCGGTTGATTCCATGATTCTATGAATGCCTAATGAGTAAAAATGTCAGACTTTGTTTTTCTCTAAGAAAACAAATGCCATTTGTCACTGTGCACAATTCTGAAATAGAAGAAAGCTTAAGTTGTTATTATTTTGCATAAAATCAATGAAAAATAGTTATTTTATATTAGAATTCAAGCTAATACACTCTGCCTACTCTCAAAAACATATGGGCTAGTGCCAATTCCAAACGTGACTTTTTGTCAGAAATTTTATGAAAGTTAATGTAAGAATGAGTAAATTTACATTATAAACATCTGCCACTGTTTTCAGTACAACACTAATTACAACAGTTGCTTGTATTTTGAATGAACAAGGTCTAGAGAATATAGAAAGGCTTAGCCCCAGTAAGTGTCAAGAAATATCAGAGGAGAGATTAACTGCTAAGGGACATTCACACGAGTGTTATAAATTTAAAAAGGGAAGAGATTACATACCCCTCTCCACCAATTCTTGTTATCTTTAGACGAAAATCAACAGAGTTCAGGCTGGGTGGCTTCCATTTCAAAATATCATCGCATCGACCAGGCTTGTATTTCTGAAGTAAATTAAAATGCAGTTTAATTATGCTTATTGGTTTTCACTGGTTTTAAAAGTAACAATTCAGCCTTTCAGACTATTTTAGCTGTCTCTAATGAATTACAATACTTAGTGACTGAAACAATGAATTCCATTACCATGGAGGTAGTTGTGCTTCACTACTTTATTTGCTGCTCCCTTTTAAAACTGCTTAGCACTGTAGCTACGCCATTGAATATAATAAAAAGCTAAGAATGGAAATAAAAATTAGCATACTTCATTATCTCTCTCTGCCTGATGGAAAATTTCAAAAACAGAAAATAAGACAGCACAGAAAGAAATGAAAACACTGGTGGGACATACAGAAAAGATACATTTAAAATAATCTCAGCATTTTTGAACAATTTTATGAATGGTCTTTTTCTTATCCATGCTATTGGCTGACACAGCATGAAAAGCCAGCAGCCACCATACTGCCACCTATCAGAAAGGCCTATCACATGATAGAATGAGAAATTTTACTTCTTTGATATTTATTCATCTACAGTGAGAAAATACATCCAATTTTACATGCAAAATAAAACCAACCATGAATATCCACTGTCTTTTGGAAAAAGAGCAATCATTAGTATCACACTGCACACAGGCTGTGTTAAGTATTCTCAAAATACAAAATTTAGTGATGATAAACCTAACAGTTCTAGATTTAAAATGACAGAAACAGATGAATTTTCTGTTTTCTGATGTAAGAATGTAAAGTTATTCTTCCCAAAATAAATGCAGCACATCTTACTTACCATTTCTTGCTGAAAGGACAGCATGTGACTTTTGCTAGACAGTAAGTAAAGGAAAGCTTCACATAATTGACACCCAAATCAGCTCTAAACATTTTTAGCCACAGTTCTGCTGCTACACATGACAAAAATAACCCACTAACAGCTTCATCTGGAATTTGAATGTGGCTGGCTAGAGTGCATTATCTTTTCATTTTTGATCATCACCCTTAGACCCTTTGAGAGCAACAGCTTCAGGCTTTCAGTCTGGTTCCCATTCAGGGCAATATAAACCCATTTCCAACACCAATATTAGTCACCTGCCCAACTTCCTATTCTAATCAGAAAACCAGTAAGATACAGTGTGATAAAGTTATGAAAGTTTCTTCCTTTTTCTTTCATTCTTTCTTTTCTTTTCTTTCTTGCTTCTTTTCCCAACCAATTTTCCCTCTATATGTTTCCTGTGTTAGTTACCTGTACACCTTACCAAAATGGATTTAGAAAAGTAATGTTTAAGCAATGTACAAAAAACAGAAAATCTTTCAGCAATAAGGAAATATTCCTTTAGTTGCTACCATACTGCTGTTCCCTCCCTCTTTTCTTTGGCTCTTTTCCATTCACCTGAAATATCTTAAAATTCCAATGATCTAATCTTTAGATTTTTATAGTAATGAAACTTATCTTGTTCTTTATCTCTTTCCTCTACATTCCCAAACTAAAAATCTGCTATCATGCAGTATGGAGTTCAAAATATTTAAGGACTCATGGCATACATACCAACTGATATTAAATAGATAAATCAGAATAGACAAAATATGATGCTTGGTAAAGCAATTAAGCTTTTCTGATCATAATTTTTATATATATAATGTTTTAAATACTGTTTATGCACTTAAATATATTTTGAAGTATTTGCATTCAATTTTACAGAAAGGCATATGGCACTGAAAGTTCTTTTTCAGCTAACTTTTCATGCCATTTTCTTGTACTTATGCCTGATATAGAGAGAATATGGAGTTAAATACGACACAAATTTTATTAATAAAATATGTCCCAGGAATAACAGGACAGAATACAATGTTTGCAAAAACATTATTTGTTGCTTTCTCTCATCTGCAGTTTCTAATTTGGCCAAAGACAATTACTACTAATAATTATTTGCTAAGTAATTCAAAGAATAAATATGGGGAACAATCCTATTTGTGACAAATTTCTCCACAGATATTGAAAATTTAATTTATGAAACAACTGCCACAGCGGGTATGAAAAAACACAGAGTAGAGCTGAGTAGATGAATTTGTTGAAACAGGTGTGATTTTGCTGTATGGAACAAAAGATTCATCTTAACAATTGCTCTTTGGTCCTTTAGAATGACTGAGGACTTCAACCAAAGGTGGTATTTGTCAATCATATACAGACACTAAAATCTTGTATTAAGCCTCTGTGCTGCATGGCTTCTAATTTACTGACTTTACTGTGAGGGTTCTGAGACACTGGAGCCGTTTGTCCAGAGAAGCTGTGGATGCCCCATCCCCGGAAACATTTAAGGCCAGACTGGATGGAGCTCTGAGCAACCTATCCTAGTGGTAGGTGTCCCTGCCCATGGCAGGAGAGCTGAACTAGATGATCTTTAAGGTCCCTTCCAACTCAAACCATTCTATGATTCTGTGACTTGCAATAATCTTCCAACTAAGGCTTTTGCATTCATGAGTACTAAATATTTCCATAAACAGAAGTCTTACTTTCTGGAGGAAGAGATAACAGGATTAAACACAGCCCATCTTGAAAACTAGAGGCCAAGATTTCCTCTCAGCAATATGAGAAAAATAAAAGGCCTTTAAGGGAAGACCAAAGGCTTCTTTCAAGACAGCAGATTGTCCTATTCATATTTGCTTCTGCCTGGACCATATGACCTGAAAACACTAGACACTCCTTTAGAAAATTAATTCTTACCGACGCAAAAAGAATGAACCAACCTCTATGAGTCATAGCCTGAAATTCTGAGGAAGAGCTACAACCTTATATAACAACCTTACCTACTAGAGCTCTAGTGTCCTGACTCTGACAACAGCCAACAGCATGAGCTCAGGGCAGATGAAAAGCAGGGCAATTATATATGGTATTTTCTACTACTCTCTGAGAAACTATCCATTTTCAAGCTCAGAGACTTCCTGATGTGCATGTGATTCAAATGTGATTCCTATGTGTTTAGTGATTTTCAGTTTCTCTGCATGAGCTTGTACAGCTCCCCAGTAAGACCATGTAAACCTCCACCAATGCAGCAAAATGTTTCACACACAGCCCGACTACACTGCAGGAAAAAACACTACCTTTTGTTTATTTTGAACCACTTTTTGTTGGTTTCAAAGACTTGAGCTCCATAGGGTTCATATTAAGAAAGATGCCGAACAATCAAACGCCATTGTTTCCATGCTACTCATAGTTTCATATGAGTCTCTATGCATGGAAATACACTCAGCTCAGAAGCTATCATTTTACATGTGCAGTTACAAAATTTTTCTCCACTTACATTACTCTACATTTATCTACATAGAAGTTTACAAACTGGTTTATCACTCAGCCCCTCAGTCTTGTAAGAGATTACTATAATTCTCCACATTTAGGACCAGCCCTTGCTGATCCATCAAGAAAACACCACTTTACAATTCATCCAATTTTCAGGCTCGCTTATGTGCAGTACTGGTGACTCCCCTGGTGAGGACTGAACAGTACCCCAATCCCTTCACTCCTACTTTTTAACCAATTAGATATCTGTGCAAGAACCTTTTAAGTCTCACATCTACTTTAGTTTCTTCAAGAGTCTTTTATGAGAAATTTTGACAAGAGGCTTTCTGGAAGTCTTAAGTAGGAAAACCATATGATCCTTATTCAAATGAGTTTTGAACCCTTTGTTGGAAAGGCATAACATTCCTTTCAATAATTTATGTAATTTTCACCAACTATATCATGTTCACCCAGATCATAGAATCATAGAATCATAGAATCAGCTGGGTTGGAAGGGACCTCTGAGATCATCAAGTCCAACCCTTGATCCACTACCGCTGCGGTTACTAGACCATGGCACTAAGTGCCATATCCAGTCTTGTCTTAAAAACCTCCAGGGATGGAGAATCCACCACTTCCCTGGGTAGCCCATTCCAATGTCTGATTACCCTCTCTGTAAAGAAATTCTTTCTAATATCTAACCTAAATCTCCCCTGGCAGAGCTTAAGACCATGCCCTCTTGTCTTGCTGATCGTTGCCTGGGAAAAGAGACCAACCCCCACCTGGCTACAACCTCCTTTCAGGGAGTTGTAGAGAGTGATGAGGTCTCCCCTGAGCCTCCTCTTCTCCAGGCTGAACAGCCCCAGCTCCCTCAGCCTCTCCTCATAGGACTTGTGCTCAAGTCCCTTCACCAGCCTTGTTGCTCTTCTCTGGACCTGCTCCTGCACCTCAATATCCTTCCTGAACTGAGGAGCCCAGAACTGGACACAGCACTCCAGGGGTGGCCTCACCAGTGCTGAGTACAGGGGAAGAATCACTTCCCTGGACCTGTTGGCCACACTGTTCCTGATACAGGCCAGGATGTCATTGGCCTTCTTGGCCACCTGGGCACACTGCTGGCTTATGTTCAGCTTCCTATCAATCCAAACTCTCAGGTCCATTTCTGCCGGGCTGCTCTCCAGCCACTCTGTGCCCAGCCTGTAGCGCTGCATGGGGTTGTTGTGGCCAAAGCGCAGGCACTTGGCCTTGTTGAACCTCATCCCATTGGAATCAGCCCAACTCTCCAACCTATCCAGATCCCTCTGTAGAGCCTTCCTGCCTTCCAGATGATCGACACTCCCCCCCAGCTTAGTGTCAACTACTGTATTCCTTATCGCTGTTTCTACTCCTTTTTCCAGTCCAGATATCAACCTTACAGAACTTATTTCTTCCCCATTCTTCCATGACACCTGCTCCCACCATCTTTTTTTTTTAAATGGTATTGTATTTTCTACCCTCACATGCTTAGGCAACAATGTATATTTTTCACACAGGATCTACTATCCAATTTTTTCAAACTGTTTCCTAGACTGACAAGTTACACCCTCCTAAAAGTCAATAAGAAACCAACTTCACAACAGACAAGGACAACTATTCCAAGATCAGTAGTGAAAAGCGATGTTTTGACAGGATGTATCTGCGTACCTGTAATTACACTGATGGATCCACAATTTTGACTAAAGTTTAAATATAAATTTAATTGGCTGGCTTACTTGAAGGGCAGTGGGGGAGGATTTGCTCTTTAAGATGGAGATATTTTCTTTACCTCTAATACCAGCACAGTGTGAAACATGCCTCAGCTAGACATTTTGTCCTATCAATAAATAAATTGAGGAAAGATAATCTCTACCCCACTTCAAGTTAGTCAAAAAGATCTTACTTAGAAAGCAGTGGCAATAAATATACTCTTTTGACTATTACATTTAATTTTGACCATTATCAAAACAACAGCCTTCTCACTTCACAATTTGTTAATACTGAGCACCTGGCAAAGTGTAATTTACAGGTATCTTTCAGAAACAGTTACAAAAGCTTAGATAAGCAATTAAGATTTCAAAACTCATATTGAGAACAAGTTATACAGCTCCCCCCTGCCCCTCCCCAACTTCTGTTACCAAGAAAGACAGAAATTCACAGAAGTCTAACTTCAAATGAGAATTCATCTAAAGGATTAATAATCCCTGAAAAAGAGATTACTTTTTGTAAAAGGTGAGCCCATACACACAATACAGCAGTAATAAGTTATTGAGTTTGACTGCTAAGTGCTAAATCAATTTCTTTAAACATGAGCTGAAGCCAAACAAGAATTCTGCTTGTTAAGTATGTGAAAACTTCACCTTAGATGAATCACTGCATACTGCAGACCTGTTCTGCCTGAAGTTATTCTTTATTTTAATTCCAAACCAAAATGTGAAGCAATCTGTTTGAGATCGAACTACACCCTAGCATTTTAAATATAGCATTCATAGCAATGATATCCTCAACACCACCCCCCAACAAATATGTATGTACATGACTACTTCTAAAATGTCAGATCCCCTATCATCTCAAATACAAAGTTCATGTTTCAATCTGAAACCTTTCAACCTAGTCCAAACACAAAAATTAGAACTCCACACCAAAAAAGGTACATCGATAAATCAGAAACTATCTCAAATAGCTTTAAAGAATTGGACTAGGTGACCTCCTGAAGTCCCTACCAACCTAAATTGTTCTACAAAACTGTATCTCTCTTAGGTTGCTTGTGCTTTTAGCAGCCATACTGAGTGCTAAATTACACCAGCATTTTAGTTGGCAAAAGTAACACACTTTCAACACAAATCCCCCAGTTGTACCTACTTAGTAGTACACGTTAGTTGCAATAGCCTGGCAGTTCTGGTGCACACAAATTGGATCCCATTAATGTAAAACCAAACTTGAAGTTTCTCCTCAGGAACATACCTAATGCACTTCACACCAAAGTACAGACTCTGCAGGCCAAGGCAAAGGCTGTACCATTGCTGTGCTACCTTACACCTACACAGCACAGACAAACCTGAGCTGTGAAGATATCCTGTGCCATGCTGAAATGCTGCTTCAAAAAAGCAAGGGTATCAGTGCTTTCAGTTAGCTATGAACCCTGAGTTCTTCAATTTTTACAGCTTTGCCACTCACCATCTACCTAACTTTTCCTTTATCTATGTATTAGTAGTAGTAATAGTAGTAGTAGTACTAGTGTCAGTGCCCTACCTTCTGTGGCCATTGTGGCCTGGCAGAACCTCAGGCCCTTTCTCTTTTCATCATTCTTTTCTTTTTCACAACCTTCCATTCCAGTCAGCGCTTCTCCCAAAAGGAGTGATAGACCACCTCAGTCTCCTAGAAGATTGATCTTGGCCCATTAGTACTTGTCAGACTGTGCTAATGGACCAACAGTTTCCCCAGCAGCAGAATAACTGACAGAATCAAGAGGTTACTAACCTCAGGGGGGCTGCAGTGTAGAACAGCACTATCAATCAGTATCACCTTCATCAAGAGGATGAAGACCAGGGGCAACAGAAGTAGCATGGTGAATGTACCCCTATTATGGAGATCCTGAACTTCAGGCAAGAGCATAATAATGACCCTAAATCTCAGGTGCACATCCAATACCCTGAGATGCAGAATCACCACTGAAAACAGCTCAACAGAAAGTCCATCCTCTGCCATCACTCTTAGGATGCTAAATCCTGCTGATTTATAACCTCCAACTCCATAGGTTCAAGTGAGCCCACTCCACTCTGAGGGTTTTTTTGTTAGACCCTTGTTAGAACGACTTTAGCACTGCAGGGCAAAGTGATGGGCTGCTGGTCACATTGAACCTCAATCCCCTCCTCTATCCCAAAGCAGTAAGTCTAGTTCCACCCTTCTTTCACAGCTGCCCATAGTGGGATAAACTCTTTTCTCCTCTCCTTTCAGATCAAGAGAAAGACTGGCCCTCAGAGCCCCCAGTTTTGTTATCTGAACTTTTGCGGACACACTTCTTGTTTATTGGAGATAGTCTCACACTAAGAGGATAAAATTTCATTCCAAATAGCTTCTTCGCATGGGATAGACGTTTCTGCTTAGTATTTTGTAGGAGGAAGAGTGAGGTTGGTTTCTGGGACTGCATTCTGGGCAGGCAGTCTGGGCTGTGGGGTGGTGTTGAGTCACCATGAAGACACCCACCTGGAGATTGAGTAACTTCAGCCTAAGTCTAGACACAACAAATGATTTCTCCTAGGGACTGAAGAGGTGTTGGGATGATCAAGAGAGAAGTTCACGCCTCATCAAGAGGAGGAAGAGAATGTTTTCGTGACACGGGTGGGTGCCTTACTATCCTACAAACCCTAATCAGCCAGTTCTACCTCCCTAACCCTAAATAAATACAATCCTCCAAAAATGCAAGCAGCAGCTAACAGGCCACCTTACATTTCCCTTCCTCCACACCTTCCCTCGCTCCTTCCAAATGACAGGAAGCCAGCAAACAACCCAGCTCTTTCTTGTCTCCTAAATGGCACAGTGCTGCTACTTGTCAGCTATAATTTACCCTCAGTAAACTGGTCAGACCTAGCCCTGCAAAGTATCCCAAGGGCTGCAAAGCTGGCAGCTGCGCGCACATACTAATTCAGAAAGGAGGCTGAAAAAAAGGGCATAGAAAGCTCAGGGAAGATTTGTTTGCATAGCCATGCTTGCCCAAGAGGTATGGAAGGTCGAGTACCTTTGAGGCATGAGGGGAGAGCAGGTGGGAGGGGATGAGTTAACAAAGACAACTACTGGGAATCTACCTGAATTCTTTTAAATCATTTGCCATGTTGCAAAGGACGTTATGATCTAACCACAAGGAAAGTGCAATAAACTGCAATAAAGTTTACTTGAACATGAAATATACATACTAAATACAAAACTTTACACCTCTAATAATTTAAATTTCAAATAATATATTTTAACACCGAGAAAAAACTTCTGTCATTACATCAATGATATTCTCATATTTAGTTAGGAAGAAGACTAAAAGCACTTTCAAAACATTTTAAAATGCTTCAGGTTCACGAACAATAAGAACTACTTAAGCTGTATACATTACCCATATCCATTACCAATATTCTTCTATGTTTTAATTAAATGGTTTGAAAGCAATTTTATTCAACATGATGCTTAAGTTTTCATTTGAAAGCAAAAAGGTGACTATGGTAAACCTATAATAGCAACAACAAATCTGCTTCTCTTTCCCACTCAAAACAGTGTTAAATGTTTTCTCTGAAGAGCTCTATTTAATTCTGAGGCCTCTTAATCCATAGAGCAGCTGCTAGCCTGCCCAACCAAATAGTTTGCATTCAGTTGGGTAAACATAAAGACAGAATAATTACCCAAAACGTGTTCTTATTTTCTTGCAGTGCAGACCTTGGATCGTTTTAAAGAACCAAAAGGATCAATTATAATCAATTATTTCAAGCTAGACTTTATAAAGTGATGGACTGAAAACACAGAAGTTGCTAATATTGTTGACAGATTATGTGAATAAGTCACAACAATGGATCAAGAAACCACAAGATCAAAGACAACCATTGACTTGAATTGTATATTCATAGATTTTTAAGACTGGAAACTATTATTGGGCTCATTGTGTCAGCTCTATTGCATACAGGACAGAGAAACTTGAACAATGATGTTTATATCAAGCTTATAATCTTATCCAAACTATAATGATGTTTCTATCAAGTTTGTAATTCCTATTCAAAACCAGCACTCCTTTATGAAAGATGCCAAGTGATAAAGAAATCATAACATGTATCCAGGGATGTTAACATGGTCATTTATTACACTTGTGCTTAAAAATGCTGCATGCTTATTTCTACACTGAGTCTTGTTAATGCCTTATTTTAGACTGAAGACTGGCTCTCCATGTAATGACTTCCCTTTTTTAAGACAAAATTAGTAAGTCTGAGTCTTACTGCATGGGTAATCTTCCTGTTGGCTAATGTACACATCCTCCTAGTGTAATTGCTCAAAAGCCTTTAGAAGAGTGGGCAACAGAACTGAACCTACTATTCCAATATTCTTTTCATTGCTTATGTATACAGCAGTACACAAAAATAAATTGCATTTGTACTTTGTATTCTTTTGCATCTGGCTGTATTCAAGCACCACTTGAACATCATAAGTTTAAGTGATTCAGGTTAGCCTACGTGATTGATTCTTTTGGGAAAATAGGTAAGTTTACTGAAAAAGTTCAAAATATTAACATGACCGTAAAGATATATGCAAAATCCCAACCCTATCATTAAAACCCTTCATGGTAACTGTCACAAAAAAGGATAAAAAAAAAAAAAAGAACCCCCCAAACACAAGACACTAACATCTACTTGAGGAAATAAGCAGTTACACTGTGACCCTTCAAATATTCTGCCTTCTGTCACTCCCAGCATCCCTTCTCAGTTCCAACTCCCTCTGTTCCTCAAAGCGCCCATACAAACAACTTACATTCTCCCCATATTTCCCATGGACCATCACTGCAATAACCCCTGTTCTTCCCCACGTATTCTACCTTTTTTTGTCTGGTAAAAAGCTAAGCAAAAGGTAACATGGCACCAGAAGTCTCTTGGTCATTGATAGGTAAATGTGATTAATGCTTGTTCTTGCTGTATAGTGAGCAGGACACTGAGAACTGGAAGAAAGAGATATACTAGTCTGATCACAGGCCCACAACACTCCCTGGATGAGGAGCAGAAAGTCCAGATTTTCCTACTGAAGTGTGAGGCAAACACATGATTTGAGAAGACTGCTTTGAGAGTCTTGGGCTCATCCCTAACTCACATCCCTGGAGGTAAAGGCAAACTGTGTTGTACACAATAGCATTTATGGTGTTTGGTGGTGATCACTGGTGAAGCAGCATACCCATGCAGAAAGCTACTTTGCATGTTGACCTAGGAGACAAAGGAGATTAATGTCCAAGAGTAAAAGCCTCCAGATTCAAAAAACAGTGTGGCTGACTACAAAGGCTGATGCACAGAAAAAGTGACTAAATTAATGTATTGATCTAAAGTGGACAATGGAAATAAACATCTGGATAACACTATTGACTGAGACCAAATATCAGATAGTAACAGAAAAATACTATTGTTTATTCTTGCATTAAACCATCATATTTAGTTCTTTTTTAAAATACTTCAGAGCTGGCCAAACTGACTATCTGTTACACATCAAAATCTTTATTGATGTCAACATTTGCCAAATACATTCCACATACAACAAGAGCAGGAAGAGAACTCTTAGAAAGTCTCTCGCTGGGGTCTGAACATGTGAAGGGACCCTGGACATCCCACAGACATTGGTCACACTAGTTTTCACCTGGCTCCACTCTTTAAGTAGCTAGAAATAATCATCAGTGTCTTTATCATCACTGTTGTCCCATCCTGCCCTTGTGCTGCATCTCCCCCCTAGAACAACCATTGTACTGCTCACAAAGTACCACTTGGCCATCGTGCACATCCAAAGACTCTGAACCAGGTTCACAAACAACTGAATTATAGATTAAAAAAACAGCTTCATTAAAATAAAGTTCTACACCCTAATTCTGCAGCTTAGAAAATATTATTTAGCCTCATAAGAACTGATGGGACTAATGTAAGTAACCATGATTGTTAAGGAAAAGAATTTCTGAAATTGTTTCCAATTAGAAATGTATCTCCAACTGCTCCCAAGAAAAAGTATTTTTCCTACAAATAGCTTGGAGAAATTCAGACATATAACAAAATGTTCGATACCTCTGAACCCAGCTGAGAAAACTTATTTAGATTTCTAGAATGTCTTTTATTAAAAAAAAAACAAACAAACAAACCCAAAACCAAACAAAAAAAACCCCACCAAAACATTTTTTCACTGCGTAGGAAAAAACTAATTCATATGCAGGGCTTTCAAGCCTACAAACATGTGTTACGCAGTTGCCATTGAACTGAAGTGCTCCTAATTTCTGAAGATTGAGAAACATACTTTGGTGCTTAAAATATGCACTTAGGAGCAGCACAAATTATTACAAGGCAGTAAAACAAAGAGATGCTAAAGTTGAGATATGAACTATTGGTTAAGCAAGTCTGGAGAGTCTGAAGAATTCAGAGGTATCTAAGAAACTTCTATGAATGAATGAAATAGATGAAACTTTGACAAATGCAGGTCAGCAAGGGAAGATGTGTAACTCCCAGATGAGAAAAGGTGCTTTAATAAAATCACTTCAATGGCACTTAGTGTCTCAAAGATCATTGGGATTCCTTTGTTCTTTGGAAAAACAAATCAAATCTACCACGTACTGATTTCTTTATTGTAGATGTTTGACATAATTCCTGTATAAAGTCTGGAAATTTTAAAGCAGGCTTTTTTTAATATATAAATATGAGTCAACTGTCCCTGTATTTATAAAGAAAGACAGGTAGATGTGATTTGTAAATACTCCCAAGAGTGCTCAGGCCAAGAGAAACTCCTGGATAAATACCGGACTACCAAACGCCTGCCAGTTGTGAAAGGCATTTTCATAGTTGAGAGAAAACAGAAGAATATAAACACTGAATGGAAAATATACAAGAACACAAAATGGCTGCAACCTTTGTACCACTCCAAAACACAATCCAAATGCTTTCCAACCTCATGCAAACAGTTTACATGTGTTGTATTCAAGCCCTTCCCCCAGCACAACCTGTGCCTAACTACGGAGAGATGGCCATGATGCCCTGATTAAAAGATGACAACAAACAAAAGCAAATTATTTCCCTTCAAAAAAACTCTTTTAACTAAAAGAAATTAATAAATGCTGCTTTTAATGCTTGGTGTTCTAAATTACTGATTCAAACCACCTGAGGAATCAAAGATCTGCAGTCTTCATTAAATATCAGCTTTTTGCCTAGTTCAGTGATTTGATCAGAATAGACACACATTGATGCTCAGTAAGTATTTGATCAGCTTGAAAATAAAGTAGTTAATGAATTCCAAATGTTACACGATGAAACGCTGTCACATCATTGAAAGTATATCTGTAGACAGTAACTTTAGAGGCTCAAAAAATGGGGAAGACAGGTCCCTTGGCTATGCTCAAATCCTTTAAGTGTCCACAGTTAAGTCAAAAGGATGACAGAGCCCAGCCCAGCTTACACAGTTTTAAATAACTCATTACTTGACAGTGAAGTCACCACACTGCTTTAATTCCATGTAGTCAAACAAGTTTGTGTTATTTCTGTGAAGGTTTGTATCCCGAAGGGCATTCTGGGAATTGTAGTTCCTGGTACAGTACTGCACATGCTCCATGGCATACTTGGATGTGACTGGTTGAAGATCCCATGTTACTGTTCAAACTACATATATAAGGTGTTGTTGTTCTCAATAAACTTGATTCTGTTCCTTGGGACCACAAGCAATGGGGTCCGTGCCCTCAATGCTGCACAATTCTTTCATTCCTCCGCTTTAAAAATTAAAATAAAGAAAAATTAATGTGTTTTAAGGCACAATCACATCAGTGTATTCCAGAAACTTTTCCTTTAGAGAGTTAAAGAACTAAGTAGGAATGACACTTCTTAATACTTTAGGACTGGTTAGCCAGAAGTAGCTGTTTTTATTGTGAAAATGTTATTATACAATAATTTGTCTTTTATGAAAATGTCACTTGAAGCTATATGAAGTAGAAAGAAAATTATTATAATCAAAATTACTTCTGAAATATTAAGCTTAACTGTCATAACAGACTGAGAAGCAACTCATATGCACCCATTTAAATAGTGTTAGATTATGTTATATACTAAGGATTTTAACACTTGAATGCAAATCAGGTTTAGAAGGTTAACCTGTATACAGAAATGAATCTGTTAATATGTTAATAGAAAACTGCTTTTTCCAAAAGTGCTTCTGAACTTCAAGTTAATGCAATGTTTATACTGGACTTCTTTGGTAATTACTGCGCTAAACATCTTCTCCTCTTACACTTTAATTTAGCTTTATATCTCCAGCTTCATCAAACATCATTTCACAGCTATACTAACAGCTTTTCTCAATATTCCATTAAGCAAGGAGAAAACTATGAGGACATTTTATTTATAACTAACTTAATTTAAATATTAATCCTATTAATATTTGATAAATGAAGTTCAGATTACAGCCAAAACTCCGTGTTTATAGCTATCAGAATGTAGCATTCACAAAATTACTCACTGGTCTTGCCTCCTCTACCACCCTGCACATAACTGTAGGCAGCAGAAACCTATTCTTGGTCACTTCAGTTTGTATTTGTCCTTTCACTCAATATTATGATCTAGAACTAGAAACTCCACTACTTGGATCTGAAGCAAAACCTCAAATTGTTGGCTAATGTGTATATGATCCAAAATGGACTAACTAGTGTCTGCCTTCAATTCTAAACTCTACTTTTGGCAAACTGAAGTAACTGTTGAAAAGCTACACAGTCTTACCTTCGTGACAAATAAATCTTCTAACAATGGAGCTATAGCACCCATGGTCAAAGGAACTGATGATTGTCCATGGTTGCTACTTGAGATATTAGATTTATATTGGTATTGATTATTTTGGAAGTTTCTTATTTTTTTTATCATCGCTATCTACCATTTATAATCTCATTAAGTATGTGCTGTGTAATTCTTCTGAAAAATTAACACAATAGAAACAATCAAGATACTTCCATTTGTCTTCTGTTGCTGTATTTCACTCTCCTTATTTCACCTTGTATCATTAACTTGAACTGAGATGTACCAACAGTGTAAGCTGTCACCAGGAACTATTGTATTTACTCCTCTAGATGAAATTTTCTTTCAAATTAAACTTCACAACTCATAAAAAGCCTTAAGTAGAAACTCATCATCATCATGGCTAGGCTTCGTGAACGAAGATTTGGGTAAGTAGAAACTAATATAATGGAAAAGCTCATGCCTATAAAATTTTTCCTCAGCCACATTGTTAATTTCCACCCGTCGAGAAACACAGATAAACAAACCCAGAGGTAAGAACTAAATAGCTTCAACCAACTGTCCAGAAAGACTGATGAGAGTTAGGTTAAATTAGAGTTTCACCCTGATCTCCAAAAGACCCTATAAAATATGGACTGAAATCAATCTTCCTTTGTTTCCATCCACCTTTTTGCCCAAAACAATCAATCACTTCCTCTTGTGTGATCAGGAAATCTTTCTCTTCTTGAAGTTTTCAATGCAATCTTTCCTAAAAAAGTTAGCTTGACACTAAGTCCAAAAGTTACGTTTACCAATGCAGACTGTGGTGAAATGCAGTCTAACTTAGGCAAAACAGCAACATGGGTGCTCTAGGTGCTTAATAAAGCATGTCTCCAAAAAGCACCTGTTTCCCACATGGCAAATGGAAACAGATTTGAAGCTTTGCATGCATTTATAAAGCTAATTTAGGAGGACAGGACTCCCTATCACTTGCTCTGCTTCACTGAATATATGTAGTACTTGGGCACTTCCAATACAAGTTCCCTTACAAGATTATACACTGCTCTCTATGTTTTCAGGTTCAGACACTCTTCTTGAAGGCATTACATTACTACGTATCTGAAAAATTCAAACATTCCTTAAATAAGAACATTTGAGGTCATTAATGCTGCTCATTTCTGCTATTCTTTCAGACCTCTCTAGGTATTAATATATCTAACAGAAATGCAACGTTTGCAATGACGAGCCACAGTGTGGACTGTGAAAGGCAGGAGCATGTTTAATTCTGTTTTATTTATTAGATTATTTGTACTGTTTTCAGTCAGCACTAATTAAAACTTAGAAAACAGAATAGAAAAACCTTTGGACAACTGCATTGCTAGATATCATGACAATGTTCAGATGACGCTTTCTGTGTGTACAAACAATAACCTTTTAAAAACTATTCTACAGTTGATAACATTTCAAATTTTAAATTTTAATATTCACTTTCCATTGTATGTTTAACATGACACTATCCAAATGCATATCCAGGGAGCTGTTTAAGACATCAGTTCTTACCTCACAGCTACAGAAGATGCTGACAAAGGCTGAAAGGATGAGTCTGAAGTAAACTGTTGGGACAACCAAGACAATACAGAAGCGCTCCTGGTCCGCTCCTTTACTGGTTTTTTGTTTTGTTTTTTTTTTTTTTCTTTTAGCCTCCTAAAGCAATGCTTATTATTCTTCTCTTCCCCCAGTGACACAACAAATCTTTGAAAGACTCTTACGGATATAATCTTCCTTCTAATCTTCCTTTGACACTTTTACTGTGAAAAAAGCCCTGGCTGCATGAAGCCAGTGATGTTGGAAAAAACATTAAATTTCAATGCATAAAGTGCTAAGTGTAGTTTCTTCATTGCATGATTTGTTTTATGAGCTCTTTACATGTATTGTGCATATCAGTAAAACCTTCTCTCATTTCTCAAACCTGAGGGCACCAATCTCTCTTCACCTTTTGTCCTTTTACTACCTCTTTCCCAACTTGAATTTAAGTGTAGTGATCACTTCAATTTACACCAGAGAGAGAAGGAAGTCAGTCTCAGAGGACTTATTTCTTTGTGGGTAGTTAGTTTGTGATCAAAGGCTCCTAGAAATCCCACAAAAGTTGGGTTGGATCAGCAGGAAGTATTCAGTGCTTGAAGTCTGACAGCAGAAGCATCCCTGGTGTAACAAAAGAATCTCCATGAACTGAGCAGCAGTGCTCTTGGCTGACTCACTACAATAACCCAATTTGAAAAATGGGCAATTTATCAGTATTAGAGACCACATTTGCAGAAGCTACAACCTGTAAATTTAAGGCTTCATCATAATATTGGTTTTGTTAACATTTTTCATAAACTGTGATGATAACCAGTATACCAGGAATAACATTTCAGCAAATAACCTCAGAGCCCAGGATGATTAATGGAAACTACCAATTCTAAACAGAAAGATGCAAAAACATATTCCAAAATGCTTATTGATAAATCTTGAAAAAAAGAATGAAGCCTTTCATCAAAAGGCAATCAGTAGGCCAGAGCTTTAAGCTAATCTAAAGGTAAGAGGAAATGTACAAGTACTAACTAAGAAATTGCAGCACGCTGGTCTCAGACTTAGTCTAATTTCTCTTTATAATTCCAGAGCTAAAAAGCCCCTAGAGCTGAACAGATATGCATGAAAAATGATGCACAGAATTGCCAGCGGGATTTTTTTCTACATGTTGCCAAACGTATGTTACACAAAATTGTCATTAAGGGCTAGCTTATTACATTTTACAGGGCTACAAATCTCCTTGAATTAAATATTCATGACTCTTGCTTGGAATACTGAATGCTGGGGTATTTTGTAAGAAACAACAGAAACTAGTCTTTTCAACTACATATTGTAATATATAAATTATAAAATGATGATTTTTAATCATGTTAAGTTCATTATTAGCTGTGGACATTAAAATAGCAAATCACATATTTTACATCCATAGTTTCACAAGAAAACATCCATACAACGTGAGAATAGTCCAACCAGCAGAACTCATCATGTGCTTCACTGTGCTTTTACTTTGCAAGTAGCAAGCTGATGTGCTTGGAGATGAAAAGCAAAGTGGGAAAAAAATGTATATTGAAAAAAATCAGTATGTATTTTCTCTTTCAAGTCTGCTACAGGACTAATACAACTTAAAACTGCATTTTCAGGAGAGTAATTTGGATAATGAACAGGGAAAAATCCTTCTCTAAGAACAAGAAACATAGCATTCCAAAGGAGAAAATGACAGGATTCTGCCCACTCTCTGTAAGAAATTAATCCTTTTAGTTCTCACTTAGGAAAGAGGAAGTCATCAAATGGCTCTGGGTAAGTAAAGGTAGGTTGTATTTTAAAAACAGTACTCAAAAAACTCCAGTTACTGTGAAATTAGCTGTTATCCTTCTTAGGAATCAAATTCTGCCATTAAAAGCAGTTGTTCTGATATTGGTTGTTAAAATTGCCTTGTAACCAATTTGAAAACAGAACCAAACAACAGCTTCTGCCTCATCAAATTTTTTCTTTATCCCTTCTACAGCGCATGACCACACAAACGCCAATCAGACATGCAACACAAGATCTCTGCTGCTGGAAGGGAGCTTTCATTCTGTTACTGGCAGAACGGTTACAGACAGACTTATTTCTCCTTTCCCTTTTCTTAAATGTTTCTTCTTTAATTATAGCAAATGTTAAAATGTTAATGTAGCTATGTCGTGAGCAGGAAAGCAGCTGAAGGGCCAAAGAATTAGGGGAGGGGGTAAGAGACAATTACCATTTGCAAAAACAAATGACATCAGGTTTAGCTGCTATTTAACAATTTAACATTTTAACAAGGGGGAACAGAAAGAATGGTTAAACGCAGCTTTTCCATAAACAAGTATAGAATGTATTTAAAAAACAGAATTATACTTCATAAAAAAAAGAACTGCAACTCATGGGGCCAATTCACCAGCATCTATCAAGTGAATTGAAATGTCTGATGTGCAGTCACTGGAAAATTCTGGAAGAAAAAAGCAGACAAACCTGAGCCAATGCAGGAGAAGCTTCTTTCAAATCTGTTATCCCTCTAAAAGGTTTTACAACTTATTTAGTTTCCCATGCATCCTTTTTGCTAATGTCAAAAAAAGACAACAGTCCATTCTTTAACCTCTACAACATAAAGCTTTGTGTCTCTGTCACAACTGAGAATGACATAGAGAAAAAATAACATTGGTTCAAGCAAGAATCTGTGATGATGTTCAAAAGATAGTTTACAAATCTCTTCCCACTTCCAAGATATAGCGAGTTTATCATTTCAATGTGTTAATAAAATGCAGAGATAATAATAGGCATGCTAGTATGAACTCTAAGCTAATAAACTAGATTACTGTCAAGCTCCATCCTATTTGTAATACAATTTCAATAGAATCCTTCAAATATTTTCTTATAGCAGAGTGAGAGATACAGGCATGGCAGCAAAGTGAACAAACCCACCAGTCACTGATCCAGTTGGTACTCCAAAAAGAGAGCTACACCTCTATTGACACCAAGAACAGTAAGTACCATGCTCATTCTATCAGCCATCTTTTAAAAACCTTTTCTATTGTATCCTTAGCAGAAGGAGAACATGATTTTTATAAATCAAAATCATTCAATCGGCTATTTGTTGAAATAAATTATTTTAAAGTGGGGACAAAGAACATGACCCTTAGAATTAGCAGATGGGGAGTTAGTGGTACTGGTTTTGGCAGAAAGATCTAGAAATTCAGTTCAAGTGGAAACCAAAGACATCTTGGCTAAAATAAAGCTGTAACAATGATTATACTGGAAGTTGGGGGAAGATATTAGGTGAAGCACCATTCCTCATTTACCAAAACACCAAAATAGGTGGACCAAAGTTTTAGTTGCATTAAATAGACAACACTTAGGTTATTAGGCTTCTGAGAATATTTTCCCCTCTGCTGCACATGTGAATTTGTGCTTTCAAAATGTGTGAAATTGGTAAAAGCTTTGAAAAAAGTGGGTTTCAAAAGAGGTATCACAGCTCAGGTCCTGACAACCGTTTATAACTGTTGCAAACACATTACAGAATAATATGCTCCAAGAAGGTATCACAAAGAATCAGAAGTTTTACCCCCACTTGCAACTGGGGGTAAAAAAAAGACCATTAAAAAAACAAACCCACTCTAGGATACTAAAACCTAATTAGAGCATAAGAGTAGTGTACAAAGGGAACAACAGTCAGCTGTTCATTAGGAACAGAAGGAAAGCAATTCTGTCTTAGGGGCGACAGAAGAATACTGAATGGTGTTTAACTCACTGCATCCCTCCTCTCCAGCACCCTTTTTACAGGAGACAATAGGTCACACAGTGGTGTTCAGCAACTAGCATTGTTCCCTAACTCCTTCTATTCTAGCACCTGGGGATCATACCCACCTGTATTTAAGTAAGCATAATCTTGCAGAAGAGAACTGTGACCATATGTCACCACAGTCAGAAATGCAGGAGTGTAGTCAAAAGCTGCCAGCAGCTGACCATGACATTGCCCTAACAGTTACTAGAGAAACGCCCCTTCATGAATAGCTACCAAGACTTTCATGTCTCAAAAGCACTTCTTTCATCCTAAGAAAAATTAGCTTTTGCAATTTACCCCTAGGACAATAACTGATTCTTAAACAGTGAGTTACATCATTACTTGACTTAAAATTTTACTGCTATTCAAAATTCCACTCCAGTACAAGGCAGTTCTCACACTAAAAAAACATTAGCTATGCAGCTAAACATAATCTTTTTCTAAACCCAGCAAAATTCTACTTTACTTCTTTAATAGCTGTAGGCTTTTTTAAGCAACCAAAACGTATACAAACAGATCAGTATATATGCAATTAAAATCCAGCTGGAATAGCTATTCTAGTAAAAAAATACTATTAAAAAAAATTGCCTTCTGCATGATATAAATTTTAATAACTTTTTTCCCTTCCACTTTTTTCCTGGCCAGTCACCATTAATATTTCTAAGAAATTAATTCATATATGTTTGCAGTGAGACACCACAGAGTTTCAGAAGTAATGGGATAACATCCACCAAATTTGATAGAGGACAGAACCCTACTTCTTTTGAAGGCCTAGCAAAATATGCATGCAAATGTCATGGAAACAGAAGCTCTCTCCATAGTAACATCGTCTGTGGTACTGTAGCTAACCACTTTAATTTCTAACATGCTCCAAGGAAGGTATTAGCTTAAATCCAGTTTTCATTTAGTATCTGTTCCATAACATTCCACATATCTAGCAGCTGTAAAGATTTATTAAAGACATTAATAGTTCACAAGCATGCAGTATCAAAGCCAAAGTCAAACATAAGCATAAGGGCAAACTAATTAACTGTGACAAAGTAAGTCTGAGTAATACAGCCTTTTGGAAAAAAAGCCAAGAGACTGATGGCACCATAAAGAATAATTATATTAGAGCTGGTTTCCATTATACTCTCTGACTTCATGCAACAATTGTCAGATGTGCAAGAGCATCTTGCATGAAACGCATAGAAGGAGCTACAGAATAAAAAGACACAATTCATAATTACACCTAAGCAACCCTTACCTGCAGCTATACAGAATTTTAAATTTTTTATCAACCAACCCAGCAACCAAAATTCTCAAAACCATCTGAACAAAGACTCTTACTAGCATTGTAGCTGCTCTCCATGCAGATGGACCAACATAGTGCATGGCAATCACAGCCATGGGAATAATTTTCAGTGAACAATTTATTTGACAAATTAGGTTCTGTTTGTAAACTACCTGTATGCAGTTCATGACTCTGAGAAAAAAAAAAAATCCTGATTTATTCTACAGCAATGTTTGCTAGCCTATTTTCTGATCTGATGACCAACGCTAGGTTTCAGTTCCCTGACAGGGCATCTGTGCCATCCAGAAACTGAAAAGGGTCAGTAGTGCAAATATACAAAAATACATTTCCCGTGACATTTCTGCAAGTAAAATATCAGGTCTTGCATAAACAGGTACAGCAAGCATAGAAAATACAGCTTATCCTACAGAAGTCTTTTAAAATGTGAACAAACAATCACAAAATTACCTGGCTGTTCTTGTTCATATGCAAATTATAAAATGTTGCACTCATGTTCTTTACTAATTCCAACATTTTAATGAAATGTAAAGTTTAAACTAAATTTGTAACAATGAAGAAAGCACCATGACTGTATTACTTAATCTGCCTGAAAATAAGAAAAAAACCTTTACCAATATCCCTTATCTGAAAAATTACATAGAAAATCTTCAGGTTTGTTTTTACACCTAATCTAATAGAAGGGAGAGGTTTATTTTCTACAGTCTTCATAGATGGAAATAGTACTGTGCTCTATATTTGAAAGAGTTCTACTCAAAAAATCAAACATATTCTTCCAAAAGCATGTTAATCTGAAGCTCTGGAAAGAAAAAGCATCGAAGGTTTCAGAAATACAACATAGCCGACATAGTACACTGATACTTTTAAAAAATATTCTGTAAATGACAAACAAAGCAATAACACTTGAGTCTACTTTCTTTGTCTACTGGCCTTTGAACCAGCTGGGGGCAGGGGGAACAATCCCAAAAAGCCAAATCTGTTTTTGCTTTGCTTGACTTTAGCTGATGCTGAGAGCTGCAAAGGAGTATGCTGGCTAAAAACTAGCAAATACTGACCTCTGCCATTCTCATCTCCAACTGAACTTACATTTTTCCTCACCATCATATGCATCAGACATCTTGCAGAACAGATTTAGATAGAAAACTAGAACTTTACATTTTATACATGAAGGCAAAAGGAACAACATTGCAATTCTTTTTTTGTTAACCACGCAAACTTTTTTTTCACCTTTTTCGAGCTCATCCTATGAGCACAGGATCCTGTGATAAACTTACATTTGTTAAACAGTTGATTGTTTCCAAAACTATTTAGAATTATCTTTCATTCTTCTATAGTTCCTTTTCCTCATTACCAGCAGAACAAGCCATATTTTCCCTTAACAACAGCAAAATCAATTCACTGTCTGACAAGTCCCAAAGACACATTTTAATTGCTCTCATAAGTTAAAAGTTCTCTCTAGAGAATCTTGTGTTGCATAAAACACGTTTCATTACAGTGCTTGAATGAATATACAGATACTGGATTTCTTGGGATTTCTAATGATCACTGCTTGGAAACAAACAACCTATTGCTTGTCAGTTCAAACTTGTCAAAACTTTCAGATAGGATGTAACAAGTGTACTAACTGTTTCTTTAATGAACAATTCAAAGTGTACAGAACATCTGCAATAGGAAATCTGGGATACTTCCAGCTAAGATTCCTAATCATTTCCCCCTTTTGGAATGAACCAGAAGACACATTGCAGTTGTACATTCCTCTATTTCACGGACAGCTTCTAGAGTAACACGTAGAAAATGTGAGTTTCATTTCAGAAACACAAATAGCAACCTTAAAAGAAAATAAGCTTTTGCATTAGGAATATCTGCACTAATTACATAAGAAATTTTCATCAGGTTTCTGATCTCTGACTTCTACAGTCATGGCATGAAGTCCATCACTGTCCTTCTAACTGTACTCAGAAGAGTAGAGAGTACTAACTTGTACATCTAAATCATTCAGCAGGTATGTCAGTGGAAGACAATGAAGTTTTCTTAAAAGCAATTTATAGCTTTCATATCAAGCTCAAGACTTGCATTGTTAATGGACTTGGTTCTCTATTTTGGGAATGTCAAAGGCTAGGAGAACTAATGAATGGAACAGGGAGTACAATCACAACTGAAACTAAAGTTACTGTCAGTCAAAACAAGACTGAATTATCACAACTATGTTCTCTTGTACCTCTTCAGAGGTACAGAACACTATTCTGCAGGCACCTCTGAGCCTTGCAGAGCTCCTGTTTTGCACAGTACCGTGCATATGAATACTTTAATATGTGCCATCACCAAATATACAGTTACCTTTAAATGTTTATCTAATAATACATGCTACCTAACAGAATTATTTTTATAATTAAAAAATTCAGTTAACTTTTTGTTATATTTATCATCCATTTTCAATTTCACTGATTTTAAGAACAGTGACCCAGTAAACATTTCAAATTATGAATAACAGAGCAATGCAGAGTAAAACATTCTGCTTTTTAAAGAAAGTGTCTTTAACTGTTTTGTCCATCCAGATACCACAATACAAGTGCTGATACACCTCTGAAAGCCACCTTGCTTTCTCACATCTTCGGTACATGTGTCATTTTCCTGAAATGCTTGACTACTGCTTACACCGAAAGATCAGGAAGAAGATCTAGCAAATAGTCTGCCTTATCCAGATACCACTATTTTTGTTTTACTACTATACTCCTGACTAATAAAAAGTACAAACATTGTACAAAGGATCTTCATGGAAACTTAAGAGGTCAGTTGGCTGTCTTGTTCTGGCATGTACAGAAGACAGTACTGGGAGAAAATAATCACAACATAGTTCTTCCAGATATTTTGCTAAATCTTTTCAGTTTGATAGAAAGGGTATAAAGGAATCATAAGAAGCACTCTTGTTTATGGATATCTATACTGGGATCTGAAGAAAAGAAAGTGTTGACAAAATATGTACCATTACATTGTCCGGTTTCCAAGTTCATTCCTGATCTAATAATTTCTCAAACCTGGAAAGATTAGTGTAAAATTCAGGATGAGTTGACACACTGCCATGAAGACAAGTGGCCACTTCATTAGCCTGTGTTAAGCATCAAGAGATGAATCAACTACTCAGATGATTCAGTAAACAGTTCTCACTGATTTAAAGCAGAACCTCTCCTAGATTTCCCTATCTGGCCATAAAAGAGATTTGTTTTTCAAAACTGATGCACAACACATATAAATTGATACAATTTGTGGAACAGAGACTTACCCTTTTAAAAGCAGTATGTTTTGCAAAAGCTGAATGACTGAGTTGGTATTCTCACCCAAAATCACATTTACAGTATATATTCCTAACACTTATCTATTTATTTTAGTTAGAAAGTATGTGCAATCTGACATAATTAGGAGCACAAAAGCAAGTGCACTCATCAAACTCCCTGACATCCAGCTTTGATATGAAGAAGCTATGCAAAAATCATATTTGAAAGCCCTTATGAATGATAATTCTACATCTTTCATTTCCCAACATTCAGAACAGTAGCATCCAGAAAAAGCCTTTTTTTTCTTCTCCTAAACAACACATCCACAGACACCACCATATTAATGTCAACTGACAATCTCAAGGATGACTAGTACACATAATGTAAGAAAGATCTTTCCTAATGCCACTGGCAGGCAGAATGATTAAACTGCACAACAGAAGTTCAAGAACCTATTTAAATATGGCCCATAAACGCAGCCTGAGAAATTAGAGAATGTCAGGCAGTATAGCAAAGAAATGAGATAACATACAGTTAAAACTAACATTCTCTTTAGGTAATCAGACTCAAGGCAGTGACATCTATTCACGCAGACACAAAAAGGAAGTCAGATTAAAAAGTTTTGGCAAATAGCAAATAACTTTGCATTTCAATCTAATGTACTAGAGGACCAAGAGCAGAAAGTTAAACAAGAAAAACTTTTGCTACAACCTTACTATATTCAGAGCTAAAAATTACTCATAAAGGCGGGGGGAGGGGTTTTGGTCATTTTTTTTCAGCTGTGCATGCAGGAGTTTGCACCTGTAAGAAATGCTCAGATTTCCTGAGGTGGGAATTATCTCAGGTTGTTGGAAAGTGGAAATCATAAAAATCTGCTGTGTTCAAAAATCATGGTACTTGTATCTAGGAGTCTCAATTATTTAATTAAATGAACTGTAATTAAATTATTAGACCTTACTTGCTGGTGTTTAAGTTAGCATTTCTGCTGTTTCTTAATTTTCCATTTTTCTGTTTTTTAAAAAATACTAGAAAACAAATCACCTCAAGACAGGAAAGACAAACTTGAATCAGTATAAGAATTTTACTTGTATGGTAACAGAAAATCTCTCAAAAAAATGCTCTGTATCGCTAATAAATTTGAGTATATTCATAAAGCAGATAATAGAATGGTGTATTTGAGATAGGACTAGCTATTTAAGAGATGAATTGCAAGGAACATTGCCATGGAAATTGAATATAACAACTATTCATAGGCAAAAAAGAGTTGCAAAGCTCAGTGGCATTTCAGGAGATTGACAGCAAGTTCTCTGTCAAAGGAAAACCTACAACTGCACAAAAAGACATGACAACACACATAAAAGCACACTGACATGACAGCAGCATATCCTGACTAGTAACAGATTCAGTCATGAACATTCCTCTTACAGAAGAAATCACGTTTAGCAAAGAGATATTCTAAAGATACATAAGAGGTTTTAGTAGTGTGGATCAGCAGTGAGACTGATGAAAATTTGTCTCTCCAGATTCTCCTTCCTTCTGCTGCAAACTCTAGAGAAAACCAAAATCTTAGCATCTGTTCACAAGTTGTATTTGTGTTCCCTGGTGCAGAGTGATAGGACTTGTGGGAACAGTTCAAAGCTGAGCCAGGAGAGGTTTAGACTGGACATCAAGAAGCATTTCTTTACAGTGCATTTCTTTACTTCAAAAGGCTTCCTAAAGAGGTGGTTAATGCCCCAAAGTTGTGAGTGTTTAAGAGGTTTTTGTACAATGCCCTTAACAGCATGCTTTAACTTGTGGTCAGCCTTGAAGTGCTCAAACAGTTGGACTAGTTGTAGTCTCTTCCAACTGAAACAATCTATTTCATTCTATTGTATTGTATTCCATTCTATTGTATTTCATTCTATTGTATTGCATTGCCTCCAAATCTTATATGAATCAGCGCAGAATTAGAAAGCTAAATCCAGAAATTTATATATTTCTTAGAAGCGAAAATCTAAGTTATCGTATGATTCTTTCTAAGCCTTTATATATCAGCTTCAGTATTGAGACTATATCTGAGACTATCTAAAGCCATTACTTGCTATTGCAGTAGAAATATGTAACAATAATTGATGCCTCATCACTGGTAAACAAGATGTCTGAGTTTCAGAAATAAGCCAGCAACTGGCTTGGCCTATGTCTAAAAATTCACAGACCATTTGATAAAACGTATACTATGGAAGAAAAGGCTTATCAATTATATAGGGTTATTTGGGAAAAACTGGCACTGCATAATGAAAAAATAATGGAGATACTTTATTTGGTGGCATCTATTGGAGATATTTCATTCAGTGTTAACTTCAGTGACTTTGGGTGAACTTTTACAGAGACAGAAAATAATACAGCCTATTATACAATGGGAATAGCACAAATAATTAACAGGCAATCAAGCATTTCAGATCACTACTAAGTCTGCCAAGGGAAGGGGAGGAAGATATATTAACAACTCATGCAATATTAGTCAGTTATAAAAATCTGTCCATTATTCTTTCATTTTAAAGGCTAAGCTTTATATTAGCATTCAGTATGAAAAGTTATATGCTAAATAACTCGGCAATTCTTTAAAATAACATTTATCCTAGAAGAACAGAGCTTAGCAGCTGCCCTTCATCCTTCCCTGTAAAAATCCCAAATCCACACAACTGGACTTAATTCCACATCCAAAATAAAAGCAAGAAGTACCAAACAGAAATCAGACTGAGCCAATGCCAAAACATCACAGAGCTCAGGAGGCAAAAACAGAACAGAAGATAATAAATTGTGCTACAAGCTTAGCACAGATGTTCAAAAACTGTCCTTAGGCCTTCCTAACTGATGGCCAGCAAGCCATCTTTTAGTTGGCTAGAGTAAGAAAATAATTCCTAAATGCTTCTAGGGAAAAGCAGTAGTTTAAGCCAGAAAGAAAGCTGGTTATTAAGAGATTACTAGCATAAAAATTAGACAATCTGAGATGTCTAGCAAAGGTATGATTTACAAGGCAGACAATAAAATTTATTTCACTGATGAGTGAGCATAGGTCAGAAAGCCAATTCTGCCATCAGAAGAGGCCATTTCTAAGATTTTCATTAAAAACACACAGGCTGGCAAACTGAAGTGTTCTAAAACAAATGTAAGAAGTTTGCTGTTTTGAAGTAACCTTTCAAAAAAAAGGACTGGAAGTTTCCAGTCTTTACACAAGCACTCAGAATCTGTGAATAAGGCATTCGGATTTTACCTTCAAACTAATTCACTCATTGTCTGGGGCATGATCCCAGAGTGAAGCTTCCTGCTGGCCTGTTTCACTCCTAATTAGCCCTTAGCTTTGGTCCCTGCTCTGCTAACCTGGTACAGGGATCAGAAATCTGATCAGATGGAACAGAGCTGACTTAGGCATATGGGAGTTATAGTGGTAGCATCTTAAATGGATAGAAAATGATGCAGGGAAAAGAAGTGTTAGGAAGAAGTAACAGATAAATCAAAAGGAATGTGGGAAACAGGCTGATGGATAAAGAGAATGCATGAAAAGGAATAGAGGAAAGGAAAAGAATACAAAGGGAAGAAGAGAAATAATAGTAAGAAAACATTTGGGAGTTGTTAAGAGTATGGTAGGAGGTGCATAAGAAGCACACATCACATTAAATTACCTACAAAGCATTCTTAAATCATAAACTAGGCAAAAGTCTCCATCACTTCCACTAAACATGCTCTTCTCATGATCTGTGAAAGCTTTCAGACTGAAAAGAGAGGAAGGGGGAAGAGGGAGGCCTCAGTCATTGCCTTGCTACTGTGACTTTGAAATTATGCACTTGTATACCCCAGGCAATAACCAATATAAGGAACTTGAGTAACTGGTTAATTAGGTAGGAATAATACTGCTCAGTTAGCATGACCTTGCAAAATAAACTAACCTGCATAGACAGAGAACAATCTCCTTACTTATCATTGCTTCTACCATCACCAGTCACAGTGCAAAACAATTTCTGCTTCAGTATAAGAACCTGGTTATTCATAATATGAGTTTAGATAGAAAGACTAACAGAAGAAAATAAACCCTCTTATATCCAATCGAAAGCCTAGATGCAGAAGTAAAACTTTTTCACAAATCCCTTTTTATTAAAGCATGCCAATCTCTCAAAGCTGAACTAATACAGAGACACTTGATGCCAAATCTCTTCAAACCAAAGAGAAGAGTGAGAAAACCCAAAGCTCTTAGAGGCTAAAAGCATAATTCCTATTCACAGATCATTTGAGGTATTTTTATTACAAATCAAAACTAAATCACACTTAAAATCAACAAAATATTTTTTCTCCATCCATGTTGATTTCCAGTACAAGTGCTGCCTTATAGCTAGTGGGGAATATATCCATATACTCAGGTCTAGATACCTTTGCATAAGAGCACAGACCAAGGGAAACGTCTCTGAATAAATGGGGTAGGTGAGAAGAGGAAACATAGAAAAGACTTTCAAACAGAGTAAACTAATCAGTAAGCTCAATATTTTTTATATTAAATAGCTATGTTCTGCATTTTGCTTCAACTATTAAAAATATGGAAAGTGTGGGTATTTAAAAAAAAAAATTGCCTATAAATGGTGACATTCCACTCATTTTCCTCTGCTGCCACTTAATCATTCTTTGTGATTTTGCTCCAATTCCTGTCTACTTTTGTGTTCATCTCCTCAAAACACACATGAGACTTCAGGAGCTCTCAAAAGGCATTCTTAAATTCCCTGATCTTCTAAAATGCAGTATCATTTCTGGGTTTTTCCCTATAAAATTCCTATCAATTATGTCAATAAAAATAGTTGTTAAGAATTGTTTGCTTCTGGATTTGCCATGGTCTCTTCTCTTGAGACAAACTGGTTTCTCAGTCAACAAAAAGGGGTTGTTGTTTTCTCTGTGAAAAGTTATACATCATGCATTTAACTACAACAAAAAAATTATTTCAGCTAGTATTCTCAAGGGGTCATTTAAGCACTGTTGCCCTTGTATTGTTGTCTATTAATTTATTCCCTCTGTACCACATAAAATAAAAAAGCAGTATCAGCTATCTCTATCAGCCTCATCCTTTTCATACTTATTTCCCAATTAACAGGTCTACAATAATATCTTTTGCTCTAAATATATTATTTATATTTTTTGAACTACAAAAGTCACCACACTGAGAAAACTGCACAATGCTTCATCCAGGAAAATCAGTTTAATAACAGATGAAACAAACTCACATTCCATAAACTGAGAAATACTAAATTTTGAACATTAAATTAGACTAAACAAATATATTAAAGATGAAAAACCTTCATAAGCATCTTTCAAAAAGAAAATTAGGTTTCAGTTGGGTTATAAATTTTTCAGTATGTTAAATTAGAAAACACAAGTTCTAGAAACACAAAACATATCACATATTGATTTCCTGTAACAACAGCAAAAAGACATGTTCTTCAGAAAATCCATCTCAACTAGAAAAGGCAATTTCAAATTTATCTGTAGTAACTCTGCATAGCTTTACCTCGAATATTCAGGAAAGTGGTTCTGAGAAACCTTTACAAATTGCTTTAGATTTTAACAATATCATCAGGACTTCTTATGAAAGTATGAACTTCCTTTACCCTAGTAGTTTTGCTTTAAATTTGAAATAGCTATATAATAATAAAAAAAAAAAAAGATATGTGGCCTCATTGTTCCATTGGTTTGTGAATAATCAGCTGACATAGAACTTGAAATAGAGAAGCTGATCTTATTTCCAGGTTGGAGTATCATCATTCCTTGGTAAGATCTACAATATAGGAAGTAGACCAGGAAAACTGTTTTAACTGGAAAACTAAATACATGTATTTTCCACAAATAACTGTAAGGATAGAAATATCTGCCAAATTTGAAATAATCAAAAACAATTCCTTATTTGATTCAGTCAACACTGGAGGGAAGGGATGTCATCCAGAAAAACCCTGACAGACCTGAGAGGTGGGCCAGTGCAAACATCCAAGTTCAACAAGGCCAAGTGCAAGATCCTGCACCGGGGTCAGGGAGAATCCCAAGCAAAATATAAGCTGGGTGGAGAAAGACCTGGGGGTGTTGTTGGATGAAAAGTTCAACATTAGCCAGCAATGTGAGCCTGCATTCCAGAAAGCCAAACATATCCTGGGCTGCATCACAAGAAGCATGGCCAGCAAATCAAGGGAAGTGATTCTGCCCCTCTACTCTGCTTTCAGAGACCCCACTCAGAGTGCTGGGTCTGGGTCTGGGGCCCAAACAAAGAAAGACGTGGACCTGTTGGAAGAAGTCCAGTGAGACGATCAGAGGGCTGGAACACCTCTCCTATGAAGACAGGCTTAGGGAGTTGGGGATATTCAGCCTGGAGAAGAGAAGGCTCCTGGGAGACCTTATAGCAGCCTCACAGTACTTAAAGGGTCCTACAAGGAAATGGAGAGGGACTTTTGACATGGCCATGTAGTGACAGGACAAGAGGGAATGGCTTCAAACTGAAAGACGGCAGTTTTAGATTAGATATCAGGAAGAAATTTTTTACTATAAGGGTGGTGAGGTTCTGGAACAGGATGCCCAGAGAAGCTGTGGATGCCTGGAAGTGTTCAAGGCCAGGCTGAATGGGGCTCTTAGCAACATGGTCTAGCAGAAGGTGTCCCTCTTCCCTCCTGGCAGGGGATTGGAACTAGATTATCTTTATGGTACCTTCCAACCCAAACCATTCAATGACTTACAAGCTAAGAAAAAAATTCAGGATGGATGATGTTACAGTCATGATCTCTGCAAATAAACAACACACACTGCAGTGTTATCCACTGTATCAGACTCAACAGGACCAGTAATAGGATGGATGAGGCCATGGTACTGATTTCCTTTAAAGCCACCTGTGCAGCTTTAGAACCATTTACCTTTTTTTTTTTTCTGGTTGTCTGCAGTTCTTCTGCTGACTTCTCCCTAGCTCACTCATATACCTTTATATTGGCAGACACGGCTCAAGAATTTATCATGCTTTAATTGCACTAAGACAACATAAGTCACAAATTTTAATGAAATTTTAATGTGTGAACATCCTTGAGAAAGCAAAATAATACGACAGTTCAAATCAATGGTTGAAAAATTCATGGAACTCATGCAGGCATAGAAAAATCTTCCTTATTTAGCAGCACATCATAGTACATACGCTAAAAAAACATGAGCTGATTTCTGAAAACTACCACCATGGATTAATAAGAAGTCACACGTACTACAAATGAGATAGCAACCAGTTGAATTTTAGTACTTTGAGGAACTGGAAAAGTCAGAAGCAACACTCCAAAGTTAATCCTGATTGAAAAAAAGATTAGTGAGTAGATGGGAGGATGACTGGAGAGGGAGAATGAGAATTTCATCTGTGAATGAAGGGAGAAAAATCTATTTTTACACTACTTACTCCTGTAGGCTGAAATATCAGTCCATCCACTTCATGGCTAACTTCTCTGGCAAAGTTTCCTTCCAGGAGCTGTAGAACAAAAGGGAAAGAAATCTTTTTTCCACAGAGAAATATTTCATTTGTGATGACTGGACATCAAAGCAGATTATACCCTTCTACTGCAATTGTTTGCTAGTAAACTCTACCCAAACCAGCACTTGGGAAATGCCAGCGTCAACAAAGTAGCAGTTCTTACAAGTTTTTACAAGGAATACTCAACACTAAAACGAGTTCAATTCAAGGAAAATGCCACTGTCCAAAAAGAAATACTTAGAAACCAAGATGGTTCTATACACTGAAAGATGAAGAAATATCAATTCTAATATAGGACACTGAAGTAATTTGTAGGCAAATTAAAAAATCCATTTGCCACTTTAACACACATGTAGCACTTACTTTAGATTGACATTATCTACTGAAAAATATTTCAGGGCATCATTCATGTTTCAGGACATTCATATTTGACAGACTTCCTAACTAGGGCATAACCCAGTAACACAGCTACACAACTATAAAACAACTCTCTGAATTAATTTGAATCTTGAATATTCTGTTCTACACTTTCAAAGACTGAATTCCAGACGGAGGTGAATACATCCATCAAGATGCATTTACTAGAGAAAAAATATCTAATTAAACAAACTACTGAAACCAGCTAGTCAACAGTTATGAGAATTAATTATATACTTCCATAATAAATTATGACCTGCCTAAGGAAAAGCAAATAACCAAGAAGAATTACAGCTGATAAGTAACAGCAAAAATCAGGTGAATTACAAAAATACCTCTTTATTATTTTCAATTTATAATTTACTGTAGAGACAAAGAATCTGTCCTGAAGTTGTAGCTGCTTTTAGTAATATTTGAAAAAACTTTGATGTACAAGTAACCATATGGTGATAAAACACAGCAAATACAGAACTCAGTAAATCACAGTCAATTTTAAAAGCATCATTTTGGCCTGGTCTGCTAATTTTGTACTGTTTCCTCTCTAGAGTCCAACTTAATGACCCACTGATCAAATTATGACTAAATTATTCAAACGAAGTCAGTAAAGAGCAAAAGTATGAAAGGAGTTGAGAATTAACATTTGTATCCTACTATGGGTTGTACAACTAAAAGTAATGCACTTATATGTTCTATGGATCAAAAGCCGATGCCCAAATGTTTCAAACAATAATAATCTAACATATTTCACTAAAACCCATAACTGCTTGCACAGAATGACTGATCATTTTGCTATTAAAAAATAGCTTTTTTCTTATGCAGTCATTAGCATATTTGTGTCTATAGCTCCAACAACAAATAAAGCTCTCACTATTCAACGTTTAGATACAACTTAATTGAAAAAAGCACACTACAAGAGTACTCTCAAGTGATAAAATACTTTAAGAATATTTGATTCTGAGTAAGAAATCACCCAATGAAACACTATTTTTCAGGAGAGAAAGCCTCTACTTGAAACTTGGAAGTTGTAGCTCACGTTTACCTGTTGTTATTTTGAAATTTACAGTGGAAGCACACAGTGTAATGAATCTGCCACCAGATGTCTTCATAAAATAACAATAAAATGATCCAAATTCTTTCATAAATTCATTGTTAGTCTTTGCTTCATCAGAGCAATGAATGCATTGGAAAAATTCTTAAACAAATGTCAAAAAGTTTTAAAAAATGTGAGTTTTTTAAATTTCTACACAAGCTAAGTTTCTGTGGATCACTTGCAAGGTGACTACACAGTTCCAAAACTGACTGGCCAGTGAAAAATCTGTAATAAGAATACGCTTCAAACTCACAAAAACATGCAAAAACTATTTCATCAAATTCAAGTACCAAAACACCTCTCTGAATAATAATATTAATTAATAACTATTTAAAAAACAAAACACAAACTTCAAATTAGCTGAGACTATACTTTTTATAAACTTCTAGCTAGCTTATTAAAAGGTCCTAACCAAAGTGGCAAAGAGAAACGAATCACCTCTGTTTCTGCTTATTTGAAGTTATTAAGGGAGCTATAACTTGAGGACACAGTTACTTTGGTGTCAGAGCTTACACAACTGAATTATGCATTCCTTCCCAAAATAAAACTTAAGAGTATAGAAACAATTTTTTATTTTGGAGCATATGGAAAAGCATAACATTATTATTGTGCACTGTTTGGCCTGTAACTCTCTCCACTCTGGCCCACATGTAGTTTTAGAAAACTACATTAAAGCACTATTACAGCTTGATAAAGGGAGAGGAAAATATAAATTCAAAATTTACCATTTCAGAAATACATTCTGATATTCCTTTTCATTCACTACTTCACCTGAATTATAAAAGGCAAGGGAATCCATCTCATCAAGCTGCCACCCAGTTTCAGACTAGAATATGTACTCAATTTGGAGGTCCACACTGTTGTCACTCAGACAGCTCTTCCAAAGTGTCAATTAGATATCAAAGACAAAAGGGTTTTAAAACCAGAGCAAGCCTCAACAGATAACTACATTTCTTTGTACTCCCAGTTATTCTACTTTCATTCTCAGTTATGCTACTTTCATTTCATTAGGACAATTACATGTATAACACACTAGAAAGGAATTTTAACTAGAAAAGATTTGCAATTTGGGGGAGGGAAGGAAGGGATGGAAATTTTCTCTGACCTTCTTCTCATACAAATTTTCTTGAGAATTAAACTACTGGGAGGTTATATGTGAACAGTAGAATACATATGGTATAAAGTTTGGAATTACAGGAAAATGAGTAGAAGAGGAATATTTGACATACAAGCAAGTATTCTGGACACTAAAAAATAGGGGGTTTTTTTGGTTTATGAACTTACTATGCAAATATCATGGCTCATCTTTTAAAAAATGTTGTTCAATATTCTACATGTTAAAATTTCTAATTAACTTGAACAGAACACTCTTTTTTAATCGGTGCCATGATAAATGGCACACCTGCTTGACTGGGATGACTGCCAGGGATCAGATAAAGTGCAATGCATCTCAATGACATTTTATAAAAGATGAGTAAGTGATGCATGTGAACCAGTTCTTCTGGCATCCAATTCCTCATAGCCTCGTGGCATCTATTTCCACTTGTGTCCCCCTTTGTTCACTTATTGCAGTTTCCTGCTTCTCCGTGAACACTGCAATAAGCCATGTACTCGTACTACAGTTTATTATTTAAAACTTCTTACTTTTTAACAGAACTAAAAATTACTGCTACATCTAATAACTTTCCTCGAAGCAAAAGAATGGTATAATTGCATGGACTGAGTAGAGCTGTATGACAAGTAACAGTATTTATCCTTGCTCTTAAACCACTGAGATGAGGGGCAGCAGTATGTCACCAAAGCAGTACTAATTTCCTTCCCCTTACAAAAAAAACCCCAACTCATGGAAGTGCAACACACTGTGAGAGTTATGTAAATTCCAAAGCATAATAATGACTCCGCAAAGTCATACTGACTTTCTACAAAATAATTTGGCTACAGGCCTTGCATGCAACAATTATCAATCTCCTGTGTCACAATGGCAAATATTGCTATCCATTTTGTCCATATTCTGATTTCAAAACTGACATTGCTTGTTAGCTTCATAAAATACTTGAGGGTACAAAAGAAATCCCTTTGAATGTTATAATACAAGACAAACATATGTCCATTTTCCATGCTTTTTCAATTTCAGAACTGCTATATGCTTCATTCACTATCAAGTCAAGCTAGAGCAACTCTGCCTGCACCAGTCCCCATGCAGTTTTCCAGAGCCACCTTCAAATTACTGATCACCTCAACCTGTTCACTCTACGGAGAAAGCTGTGAAAGAGAACATAGTTCATTCGAAAGTACTAGTTACAAATAAACTACAAATCAAACTGTCAGCCAGGATGTAAAACACCTTCAGACATGAGTCTACTGTCATTCCTAACTTCCCAGAGCCAAAATCTTCACCAACTTAGGTTTTAGCCTGGCTTAAAGGACAGACCTCACCATGAGCTACAAGGTAATTCTCACATCCTGGCAACTGTTGAGTTTTATAAACATGAGGTCATAGATCTCTGTAGACACTACAGATTCATTAAACTTACTACACAGTCTTCAGAAAAAGATTCACGAGTTCACCTTTTTTAAAAGAAAACAATTATTGTCTCTTTCCTTGCACTTCTCTAAAAGAGATGGACTACTCTGATTTTAAAATAGGATATCACTTCTCTTTTATTTCTACATGAATTTTTTTCATCTTGTTTGACAGTTTCTGTATTTTTTATTTTTACATGACAATCTCCTCAATAGCCCTGATTCATCTCAGTATACACTTGTATCGGGGAGAGGGGGGTTACTTTATCAGGGAAGGTCCAAGATATACAGACACGAAAAACAGACACCGTTGCTAGATCAACAAAAAAACCCAATATTTATTACAAAAGGTGGCCAAGAAAATGAACAAACCCAAGAGGGAGGAACGAGGAGAGGAATAAGCCCCCAGCGGGACCTCCCCAGTTACCCAGCTGTTGCCCATAAAGTTATCTTACCGACCTAGCATACCTATAATTACCCATAGCAGAAGCGGCATCCTCGGAGAGTCAATAAGTTAACAAGCTGGCAAGCACCCCCGCCAGAAGGCAACGTTGTCCTTGAAGTAAAGCTAGCTCCTTCGAGAGAGCACTATCTCCTTTTTAAACAATTAATTGAGAGACCACAACCTCCCAGGTGTGGCCAGCACCGCCCCATCAGGGGTTCTCAATCCCTCCCCTTGGTTATGTAAGTGCACCCCTTCTGCGCGCGCGTGGCTTTCCCTGAGACTGCGTACTGTACTCAGGGGGGTCTTTTCCAAATGAGTCTGGGGGCGTCCTTCATCATCCTCCTCGTCAAACTCTCCTTCAAGCGACCTTGGAGGACAACTAGCCAATCACAGAGTACCAATTAAAACAGTTTATACAAGAAGCTCTCTTCAAGGACAACTTTCCCGTTTATCAGTGCTTGTTTTCCCATAACTTGGCAGGGAAAGAGCAAAGCTTTCACAGGTGGCAGGGCCAAACACAGACCAAAAGTATCAGCATAAATTCACCCTGATACAACACTCTTCCATGAGCTCTTAATTATCCAAGTTCAATATAAAAATTATTTACTTTAAAACTGGTTGCTGATGTATTTAAGACATCCCAGAAAAAGTTTTACATCCAAAGTGAGTGGTACGAAGGCTTTCAAATATACAGTGGTTTAACAACAGTCAGTAAAAAACACCTGAATTTAACACGTCTGCTACTAAGAGAAGTATTTTAATCGTGTTTCTGCTAATTCACAAGATAGAATTTATCTCTATAGTTACACAAAGAAGTGTTTGAAGAAAGGATCTACGAATCACAAATCCAGCTGAAGATCTGTATATCTATTGGGTAACTCCCCTGGATTTGAGTTTTTAAAAAACAAAGAAACAAACAACTAAACACAGAAAAACTAAACCACTTTTGAACAAAAGTATTTTCCTTAAAAATCAGAATTGAAATCTGGATCTCCCCTGTTATGGTAGAAGAAAAATATTTTGAAAATAATCTACAACATAAATCTTCATAAATCCTGATTTTGAATTACATTAGAAATCCTACAGAAAGATTTCTATGTTAAGGTCAGTTAAAACAATGTAAAAATAGTCTGCCTCAGATTCATCCCAACTATCATGTTTCCACTCCAAAAAATCAAAATGTATCAGGCAATGATGGAGCCATCATCCAAACTACTAACATTCTAAACTCCAGCTTTCAAACATTACATTTTGAAAAGGAGGCCTCCTGGAAAAGAATTAAGCATGCTGTCGGTGGGATATAAGCTTCTGTTCAGGCTGCTTTGCAATGCTTGAAAATATTATCAAAAGGAGCTTAATGTCAGGTGAGGGAGGCTGGTCCTCTAAGCCATGGCTGTGGTCTCTGCTCCTTCCTTCTCACCAGAATCTATCCGGTTTCCCCTGTCCTGTAGCATCATGTCTTTTTTGGTTTGTTTTGTTTCTGAAAGCAGAGTAGGTATCAAGAACTGAACAGCTGCTTTCAGTCTCAAAACAAAAAATACCATATGAGTGACTGTAAGCAGGGGAAAAGGTTTCATATATTACTTAAAAATAAAACTCAGAATCTCAAACTTTCCAAAATAAAAGTTGGGTAATTCACATTTTAAGAGAATAGAGCCCAAAACAAAGTGTTAAGAGAAGTTTTGATTTTGGTTCATTGACTGACATTACTACAAATATACGGTAAAATTTTCAAAACAGTCTTTAGTGAGTGTGGGGGATTCATGGTTTTTGGAACTAAAGGCAGTACATACCTTCTGAAAAATGGGGGGGGAGGGGGGAACCCAACAAACATACTTCAAACTGAATCCACACAGACTTTTATCTTTTTCATACTCAGGATACCGATCACCTCACCCAGCACTACATTACCAGTAGAACAGCTGACCTAAACAAATCTAATGTAAAGTAACAGTTTGGAGGCAGATGGGGAAGGATCAAAGACATACCTCTGGCAGTTCCACTAGCTTCTCTCCCTGCTCCAAACCAGACATAGCCTGGATCACCAGTTCAGACTAACTTTCAGACAGCTATGAGGATGAAACCCTCTCCTCTCCTGCATATTTAAGTTCCTCTTCAGGTGATACATTCAAGTGACAACTAATTTTTTTGGAAAATTGTGCAATATCAAATTACTCCATGCTGTGATGGGAGAACCACAATCTTCATTAAGCTGTCCAATGAAGTACTGCATGTAATTAAAAAATTAATGCTTATTTCTCAGTAACTCTTTTCATCCTTCAACTATTTTCCTTGTTCCTTTATTTAGACACTGACCACAATATCTCTTAGACGTTTTTTTAGTAAAAGGACTAAGCTTCACATTTCAAACATTTCACAAGCAGGTGTGATGCTTCAAATATTTCATTAATGTCTCATCAAAAGTAACAGATATCATTTTTTAATCAATTGAAATCATCCCATCTAGAATAGACAGAATATTCTCGAAGAGCCACAGCAGCAAGAAAAACATGCACTCTCTGTTTTCCTCCACGGGATTCTCCTTTCAAGGAGATCTCTGGATACAAGAGCACTTTTTAAAGTATTTCACCAGCCAATGGCTCATTACAGCTGGCTGCTCAACTCAAAAGAGGCTCCTTCTAAGTAACTATGAAGGTCCTGAAATCATAGCCCATGGTCTCAGGAGTGTGACAACACTAAGTCATACAAGTAAAGATTTCTGCTTCAACATTAACATTTAATTCCCTCACAAAACCATGAGTAATCTTTCTCATTTATACAATTTCATGTTTTCCTCCAAATCACATATCAAAATGGTGAAGAGTAGATTTTTAATAATTTAACATGACTCAGTTTCCTTTGCATTAGTCTCATTTCCTAATCACAATATGATATGCTACGTTAGGTCAAAAAATGAGGTAAAAACATTGTATCTTTACAGCAGGGTAAAGTCCAATTCTATAATGCATCCTCCATTATTCATTGTATTTGGCTATATTTATCTTAAAAGATTTTGCATTTTTGCTCACTGGGAAACCAGCAACAAGAGGCAAGAAAGGAAATGCATCATGATAACAGAGGGCAGTCAGAAAACCACAGCTTATACTAAATGTCGTTAAGCTATTATGCTAAAAAAATAATCATGAAGTTATAAAATATTTCCTGACCCACGCTAAGGGTCTAAAATATGCATAAGGAAAAGCAGGATCAAAAACTGTAGAAAATAAATTAAAAACTGAGCTCCCTAATAAGTAATCACTAAAAGAAGTGTCCTATGCTAATTAGGAATTAACACATGCTGAAGAATAACTGCTATGTTTTCAGTAAACCAGTAAAGTTATCTACTTTGCCCTAACTGCATAAGGAACACAAAGTATAAAATTCTCACTTGCTTATTACTTAAAAAGAAATTTCATTCTCTTAGGTTGGAAAATTGGATGAAAATCCTTTAGAAAAATTTATGCTCAAAGCTCAAATCCTAGCTTTCAAACAGCCATCCACTCAAGATGCTAATTCAAGATAAAAACAGAGAAAAGCTGCAAACTGTATTAATAAGTACATTTTGAAAGCCCTTGATGTCAACCAATAACAAAGTACTAAATAAGAAGAGAAAAAAGTAAACCTGAAAGGTTCACCTGTTTAACGAAATCCCAACTATTTTAAACTGTGTAATCGTGGCAACACCTGAATCACACTGTGATGAAAAATATACCAAATGACTGTGTAAGGACATGGGAACTTTTTTCAGATGATAAAATCTAAAAATACCTACTTTTTATAAAATACTATTTTATGGAAAGCCTTTCGGTTTGTTAATTTACTAGAAGTTCTGAAATCAATCATACTGAAAGACTAAAAATAACCTCTTTGCCAAGTTAACTATACAGAACATATTGGTTCAAAAATACATTAAAAACATCTAATTATTGCAATGGATTTGTTCCCTATAAGAATGAAAGCAGATAATGGCAGCAATGTGAGACTGATGTTCACTAATATGATCAAGAGACTAATTATTATCCATGAATCATTTGTAGCATTCAAAACTTGATTAATGTCAGGTCAAGTTTAACATGAGATAGGTTTTATTAGTAATGCTTGGCTATCCCACAGCTCCTCAGTGTACGTGAGTGCCATCTGTTAGGTGTAGGAATAGCCAACAGCCACAACAAAAACACAGTGGCTACAACTGGTCACTGAAATATAATTTAAGAATTCCATAAGGGAACTACACTAATAATTTTAAACACATTAAAGCAGAATCCAGCACAAAAGACCTGCTAAGGATGAGAAATTTGTAGCACAAAAAAGCAAACATTCAAGGTGCGTTTCTCTTATTTTAAAGCTTGACCAAAGGCATGTTAAGTAATACTGAATTTAGCTTCACAGACTGACCAGTTTCTAGTAACAAAATTTTTCTTGCAAGAGGAACGTGCATAGCTTCCTCTCTACACTCCTTCATCAATCTTTAGCAAGCATTCCTGTACTGAGTACACTGCTTTTCTCTTTTGAGCATCAGTCATGGTATTGAAATACATATGGTCCTAACGGCTCGTGCAGCAAAACACTGTTGGAAGACACTGAACCTGAAATTCATACTCCACAAAAAAATATTTACTGACAGTTTTTTAATTTGTTCTAACTACAGATAATGGCAAGAAGAAATTCTTTCACAGTAGGCTCACTTGTTAGTATTTCCCAGCACTTTGTGGGTGGTCAGCTTTGCCAAGGGTCACCTCTCCCAGGTACAGCCCTTTGCAGCAGGCCAAGAATTCACCTGGGCACTTCCACTGAACTTCCATGAGCTCTGCACTAGCAACAGTGTGAGCAGCAAGGCTGAAATAACACGAAGTGGCAACAGACAGGTGCATGCACAGAGAGGAAGGAAGGTGACCTAATTCTACCTGGGTTTGATCCGGCAACTATGTACTCTCCTCTGGTCTACAACTAGCTAGAAACTCAGCAGGAGCATTGAAACAAACATTTATTTACCTCATAGCTACAAAAGCCCTCTCAGATGTATTATAAACATGTTCTCCTTTGATGGCCCTCCTGCATTCTAAGTGGATGAAGCTGAAAGGCTGTAGATTCAGCCACCACTAGCATTTGTGGTCCGCACTTCATCTCCAAGTGTTCTGTTTCCTGGCTAAGAGCATGACCTGCAGGGCTCCCAGACTCCTTGATGTCTTGATGTAAAAGTCAAATATTTTAAAGACTTGATGCTAGGAGGCCACAGACCAAAAATAACATCATAATTCAAAGAACCAGAACTACTGTAAAGTGTCTTCCTCAACCACTGGCCCATTTAATTTCACAGTTGACGACTGACAAGGAACCAAACTACTAGTGATTGGTTATTAGCATTCTAACTAATGACACAACTCTTCATTATCTTTTAGAAGAGCAATTCTGCAGAAAAATCTTTACTGGAGTTTATATATTTTTTCCAGAACCAGATGGCAACAGAAATTCCAGTTTATACGCATGTGATAAGGAATGAGCAACACCTTCAAGCACAAAAGCCAAAGAGATTCATCCCTTCTGTCTGCAACTTGCTTTGTGTCATGATTGATGCACCTCTGAAAAAAAACAAGTTACTCCACATGCCAGACTTTCAGAGCTTTCCTAGTCTCTACTAGAACTGCTGCAGTTTCACAAGGGAGTGTTATAGTCTGCTTTCTTCATAGAGAACTTAAGAGAAGTCATATATATCATCTTCTGAAAGCTGCTGCTTAAATCTTTTCTACTACCTCTCTAAAAGATTCAAAGAAAAGCCACTTCCAGATATATGTCTAGATGAAAGTCACTGGAGTCTGTGTTAGGATGCAACCTCCAATGTTAAGGTCTAAGAACCACACCAGCTTGCCTTTATTACCCATCCACAGGGGAAAAATGTCACTGCGAACAACAGTAAAATATATTGTGAGGGTGGCAGAGAATCAAGTTAGCTGGTTTTAATTTTTTTGATATCTTTTTGGTTTTGCAGCTTATTCGTTAACTGTGCTCCTTAAATATGCTAATAACACTAGCTGTATGCCATGTCTTTTAATTATATGGATAGAAACATTTTAGAAAAATGTAGAGCACACTGAGTAAGAGCCCCACTTAGTTATCATCTGTGTGCTGGTTCTGAGTGAGTAACTCCAAAGGTCAGGTACCTAATATATTCAAAACAATACCCAAGAATAACACAAGCACTATGTGTGTTAATGCTTAATTTGACAGCACATCTGCATTCCTGAATTCAAAATAAGCATGAGGCATTTCTCACTGTCAATCTCTTCTCAAAAACACAATTGAGAAACTGACATCAATTAACTATGATGTTTTCAAATGCTTCTTTCAAATAAGAGAAATAGGCTGCTTCAAGAAACTTTAATTGACTTTTGTAATAGCTTCAAAATAAGAGAGACATGGACTCCTCAAAGCTGTGTGGTAATGCCAGTGCAAAACAGCAATATTTCATATTTATTTTACCTGATGAAGAAATAGAGCAACATATTTCATAGCTTGGCCATTTTCTGAGCTCTTGACAGTTCTCTATTTCAACCTGCAAGTTACTTTCATTTTTTTTTCTTTTAGGGATTGGGATTTTGCCCGCATCACTTTCCCATGCTCTCCTAACTAGTAGAACACACTGGCCTGAGATTACACTCCTGCTGGAGCTGAAGGAGATTCAATAGGTTCCACTAGCAAATTCTTTGACCTAGTTACAAATTATCTGCAATCTATGACATTGCTGAATGGATGGAAGACTCTCAGTAAAGTCTGTTACATGGTGTCTTCAACTGATCAAGGTTCTAACACTGCTGTTTACAAGCTCCCTAATATGCTGGGCTAGACCAAACACTGCATTCAGTAGTTCTGATGTCAAAGGAAAAAATGACACTGAGTTGAGTGCAATGGGGTCAAGCAAATTTTAACTTGTTCTCTAAATGATCTTGCAATGTTAAAAACTCGATAGGGTTTATCTGTTATCCAGCCCCTGTGTTAACTGTTACAACATAATCTGGTCTCTGGTTGTCAAGAACATGGACAGGTTTGTTTTAATTAAATCAGATAATTAGGGAATTTTCTAAAGCATTTCTACTAAGACCTATTAACAAAGACAAAACTGTATATACAATAATTCAATTAGAATAAACAAATATTCAAGAATATAGTCTTCATACATTTACCATTACAATGCCTGATTCAAAATGGGCTAATATATTGCACTGGGAACTGATTAAATGATTTTAACACAAAAATTAAGGTTTAACATTATATTCTGGATGTTTAAAGATTATTCTGCTATGCAATGGCACTTGAGGGCTTTATTTGCTATAAAGTTGAAATTAAAACTGCAAAGTCATAAGAGTTAAATGCTGAGATTTTATTATTTCTTGATTTTAAGGATGAATTCTGCATAGGAAGGTTTTTTTCAAAATTGGGCATATCACAAGAAAAGGAAGAGCTAGCAGCAATGTCCTATAATCTTGCATCATAATAAATTTCTTTAAATTTCATCCTCATCTTTACAATTTTCTTTGTGCTTTTATTCATTTTATCCAAATTAAGCACGTGTTTCTTGCACGTCATTCCAACAGGAGAAGGCTGATGGCTTCCCTGCGGAGCTGCATTGCCAGGAGGCAGTTTGGAAAGTGACAGGCTGTGAAGTGGCACAATGGACAATATTAAACAGTTGCCCCTCAATTAATGAGTGGAGTGACCCACTTAGTCACCACAGCTGAGTCCTGTAACTAATTCAGAAGATATCAAATATACCAATTCAATTGCCCATACTGGGATACCAACTGGCAATTAGGTCCAAACAGATTTGCATTTCCCTGGTTTGGTATTATATCAGAAAACTGAAAGTAGAAATCACTGTTAAAGACACTATTAAAGGTATATAGTATTTCCACTGCACAAAATACAGGAGAAGTAATTTTCAAAAATGTTAGAATGTTCAAAGCTAAAGTTAAAATGCTAAAAGCTAAACTGAATACGTACTGTCCTGATGTTTAAATTTACAATGTGCACCAAGTGTAACACTTCATCCATATGCCTTTATTTTTCCACTAGTTTCTTTGTTTTCTTTCCCATACTATAGTTGGGCAAACCATAATTTAATTATATATTCCCCATCTGAATTACTCTACATTAATTTAATTTGTACCAGTAGCAATATCTAACACAGGTCACAAGTTATGAAAATAATCTTTCATGGAAATCTTTGAGACTGTTTGTTTTAACTTCAGTAGATCACTTTCTGAAAAATGTGAAATGTAACTAATTTGTGAAAAACTTCTTGAACCAAAAGCAAAAAACTTATTCATTTCCTAACCAAAATTATACTGTGCTGAAATACTATACTTGACCTTCAACACCACAAATAATAATAATCAAAAGCAAGTAGCCTAATCCTCTTTTGCTTACACTAGGAAATGAACACAGATTCCTGTGTCTGAATGGGTCTCCTTAAGTGACTCCACCAAAGCAAGGAAGCTGAAAACTTTGCCACAGCCGAGTCAGTATTTTCCCTAGCACGAGGGAAAATTTTTTGGTGTAAACCAAATCGAAGCAAGTAACTTCAGCTTCCTGCCCCACAGGAAGCAAAGGTACAGTCAGAGGCAGCTGGACACCCCACCAGCCCTGGCCTACAAAGTCTCTGCTACCCTCATCCTCCAATTGACAGCAATTATATTTATATTTACTAAACAGTATCCACATCATTGCAGTGTGGCAGCTGGTTGCATGAAACAGCTCCAGTTCACGCAATGAATTTCAAGTGGCAGTAACCTGCATTCAGCTCAAGAACCACAGTTTGGTCATCTATTTCATATTACAATTTAAAAAGCTTCCACTTGGGCTGGTTGGCTGTACTTACCTTTACAATCCATATGCTAAAACCATTTTGAACAATCAGGCTGAAATACTATATGTACAACACAGCTGCTAAGTGTAGATTTCAAATTCTAGTATAAGGTAACATTTTTCCAGCTTCTTATTCGCTACTTATTTACTAGGTTCCTGAGGTCAACAATTATTTGCATTTATGAGAAGAAAAACACTCCAAAAAGAAGATTTAAGTGAAGATAATCATCAGCACAAACGAATCTAATAAGGCAATAAGGCTATTTTGGAATAAGGCAATAGTGCTTTTACACTATTTAACTTACCATTCTTGGGGAGATGGAACTTAAATTTCTTCTTTAGGAAGAAATTTAAGAAATAAAGAAATAAAACAGAAACAAAATGGTAGAAGGGAGGTGGGTTAGAAGATAATTAAAAGGCAATACCACGATAAATAGGCCAAAAACCTGGAACAGAACAGATGGAATGAGGACTAGGGTGTAGGCCAGACACCAAAAAGTGATTGCCAACTCTAGGTCAGGAAATGCAGGATTGAAAGGTGAGCCAATTAAGCTACTCCTTAAGGCATAGAAAATCAAAACAAAAATAAAAACAAAAACAGAGGAAACAAGTCTTTTTGGCATTAAAACCCCTCCAGATGGTAACATTCCCTCTCCACTGAGATGAGGAATCCAAGATCTCCAATAAACAGATTATTTGACACTTTTGTTTCTGCCATTGAATTCTTCTGACTTCTCTCCCATGACAGCAAAGCTTCTCCACATTGTTGTCTGTGGGAAACTTGGAGATACAAGACAGGGTTTTGTGATCACTTCCAGTCAGTTTTGGGTTAGCAGCTCTCTCAGCAGACATGGATAAGCTCTGTCTGCATATTCTGCCTTTAACTGGGGTTCACTTTTTCAGGGCATGCAAATACCAACTTACAGCTGCCTTAGCTGCCTGCAAAATACTTACATCAGCATCAGTAAGGCGTGTACTTAGACAATCTCCTGCCCCATCAGAGGTTTACAGCCACTTAAATTTTCAAACCAAACCACCTCAACAGGCGTTATACCTTTGTTGGTATAACTAACTTCTAAACATTACACCTCTCTTAACTACAACAAAAGCAGTTTCAAAAAGTAAAACTAAAAATCCAAATGTCAGATAAACCAGGAGAACAAAATAAATCATCTGTCAGTTCACAGATTTGACTGAAAACTTTTAAGAAGATCTTAGACCATTTAATCTTGTAGCAGAGATTACTCACCTTCTCTCTAATCCCTCTAGGACAAGCTGTCATTTTAAAAATAGATAATAGTCTAAGAACTGACAAGGCATTGACATACAGCGTGCTAACATTTGAAAAGCATTGTTCATTTGACCTGTATCATTGTTTAACCTTTAGCCTTATTGTTCCATTGAGAGTGATGGGCGCAATTCTCCATGGGACTACAGACTGCACAAAAAGGAACTTTTTTCCTACTCCTGCTAGACAGTATTTTCATTAGACAAAGGGCTTTAGTGATGACATCCAGACTGAGACTGTCCACACAAAAAAGCCTTGCAAAAGAACTGTGGGTTGGTTTAAGTAATGAAAGTCAAGAGTTAAATCATTTCCAAGAATTTAATTATTTCCATGCACCTGTACTTCCTGTTCAACATAATGAAGATAATGTCCTTGCTGAAAATCCTAAAATATTCATATAAATAAAAGGCTAACGCTCAAAGGCTAAGGGTATGAAGCATTTAAAGCACTAACCTCACTAGTCTTTAATACTTCAGCATCAAGGAAGCCTAAAATTCAGATTCTTCCACTGACTGCTGCTAGCCCTACACAATGGGTGGGAGACCTGGTAGATTTGACCATGTCATCTCCTTGAATTCTGACGTGAATCAATGAATGAAAAGAAAGCAAGATATGCAACAAAAGTGACCAGTTATGCAAGTGTGATGACAAACACCAAAAATTCATCTTTGCCCAAAAATGTTTTTCTAAAAGAACTTGAAAGTTACATTAGAGGAAAAATAGCTCATAGAATCACATGTTCCCAGCTAACAGTAAAAGAGTAATCTGTGTTTATTAGATTATAGAGGAAAAATAAATTTAGTGATACTGCTTTCTTCAACAACATTAAAGTTCAACAAGGCAACATTTTTAGAGATTCCGAGACTACATAACCTGTCCTGCTGTGACTGTCCCTTTCTTTTCTTCCTCTGAGCACCAAAACCCAGTCTTATAAAAAATAAAAAAGTTCATCAAAACATCTTAAAATAATGTTCAAGGCAATATTATAAAGATACAGCCTTTATTTCCAAAATCTAGTACCAACAAAAAATATCAAGGCATAACTCTAAATGCTGCCATACTTCATAATTGTACTTTAAAAGTGCATTTCATTTCACAGTAAATTGATTTTCAGATTAGAAAAAAATCAGTCAGTACACTAACTCTTGTATTAAAGTTCCAAATCCATAACTCTATGAACAATTACATTATTGGACATATTACATAATACATCACAAAGTTTACTGCTGTTTCAAGTAATTACTTTCACTTTTTCACTGAAAATAACTAAACCTTTGTGGACAACATTCACTTTTCCTGGTATAATTAAAAGTTTTAGCCACTTATTCTGTTATTAAATATTGTGCTGAGACTCCTTGCCTTTTGAGTAATCTTCCTACAGTCCACACAAGCTAACACACATGTACTGATACATTATTGTTAACAAAAAGAATGGAATGGAATGTCTTAACTCAGGTCATAGAAAGGAATGATGAAGGGTGGCTGTGACAGGTCTACAATATTTATTTTTGTGAGGTTCAAACTGTATCCTGGGAATATATTTCAAAAATTGAAGCTTCTGAAAACAAAAATGTGATGAAGTACACTTCATTCATTCTTTTCTTAACCCCAAGCAAGACTCAGCTACACTTCAAAAAAACCAAAACTCCAAAACATTCATCAAATATCTTGATGAAACACATTCTAACCAGTAGTATGGGGTTTCCACTTTTTCAGTCTTGAATATGCTGGTGCAATCAGAGATCCATCTTATTGGTGGCCAAAGACTGCTATCTCCATCGATCTTTGAAAACAACAATACTTGGGGGTGACCTGAATGAAATTAATGACTCTTGATGAAACACACTGGGAAGAAGGTAGGGAAGAAACCCTCACAGCTTCTCTCAGACCACTGAAGGGTGTAAATCTTTAGGGATCTTGTCACAGTCTAATCCCAGCCAGCAACTAAGCACCGCAAAGCTGCTTGTTCTAGTCAAGAATGGAAGGATCCTATTAGATCCTTTCCACTGTTCTTGGAAAAGAAAAACTAACAAAAATGGCAAATTAATCATAAGGAAAAGATCTACCTAAGCAGATCCCACTTGTCAGTCCTTTAGCATCCATTCAGTGGCTTCCAACTCTGGAGAGAGATTGATGGATACACTGAGTCAATCTGAATATGAGCAGACTTAGAGGATAGAAGGAATTCCTTGTCTTCCTGCAGACCTTGCTGTGCTGTACACGGAGTTGGTAAACCCTATCAGACATTCATCACTGATGCAAAAGAAAGTCATCTTGCTCTTCCAGCTATACTAATGAGGTATTCATCACTATATTTGTTGCTGTAGTTGCACAGATGACTGAATAAAAACAGGATAAAGATCCTTTGGGCAAAGCAACACTCTTTTTAAATAGTTCTCTTTCAGAATAGGGTAATGCTTCAAAACAATAGTCTATTCTGACCATATATAATGAAAAATTCACAAAGTTATGATGAAATATGAAGATGCAATCCCTTTTTAATTATCCTAAGGAAGTGTTACAGGAACCACACTTATCAAGTTCACAGAAATAGTGAAACTAAAAAGCTATTTTTGATGTAAATAATAGCAACAATAATTTTTAGTCTAAATATTATTCTTTTTATTATTCTTTTGAGAATAAATTTTTATGAACACTACTCTTTTGAGCAGATATATATTTGAAATATCTTTTAAATCAATAATTGTTTGTCTTAAACATTTATTAATATTGTCCTAGATAAAACTTCACATCAATACGGGTACTAGTACCTAAAAGTCCCTACAGTTATCATAGGGCACACAAACAGTTCCTAAATGTTGACATAAAACTCCTTATTGAAAACAATGATCAGATTTTAAACCTCCTAAGAAGTTTTCTGTTATGATAGTAGTAGGAAAAACATGTTTCACTAGGTAAGAGGAGAAAAACTCTATAATGTACATTGTACAAAAAGAAAAATGGGAAAGCCATGGCTATTTCAAACCCAAAATGTAGAAAGCTTCAGAGTCTGCCATGAGTGCCACTTAAAAAACCTACCAAGGAAGCCACACCACACCAAACCCAAATTCCCCAAATAATTAAAAGTGTACAGATACTCTTATCCCAAAGATGTTTTTAAGGTGATGATAACATATTAGGGTGAAAATTTGTTGACCGAACTGCATTTGCAACATAATAATCTCAAATGCAGACTGCAATGTCCTTAGTATTTTAGCCAGTACTTCAGAGTTACTGTTATCTTCAAATACTATTTTTAAAAAGCATGAGATAAGTAAAAAAACCAAAAAAGATAGCTGTGTTTCACACTTTCAGACGGCTTGCTTTCTCAAACTGCCTAAGTCACCATTGTATCTGCTTGAAGGATATATTCATCACTCATAAAAAAAGGCAGCAAAACTCTCAGATGGAAAGGAATCCTCAGAGAAAGAAAATGTGCTATATAACTGTTGTGGAAACCAGGCATTGACTTTTACTAACTGTAACTTGTGGAAAAGTTAACTGACAAAAAGAAGCCTAGATAAAAGAATCTTTCAAAACATATAATTTGATAAAACCCAAGATATTACTCCTACTTGCTTTATTTTCCTACCAATTTGGCCTAATACATGTACAGAGTAGATAAAGCATAAATGTTTGAAATTATTAAAATAAAAGAAAAATAACAATAGCTATTCACTCTGTGTTGCAAATAACTCTACCCCTTCTGCTCTCTGTGTGTATCTCCAACTGCTGCATACAGAAATATTCTTTACAAAAAATCAAAAAAATTGGCCAGATAACTACTTCATTTTATAATTCACAAGTTAATCAAACCTGGTGACAAAGACAAGGACAAAATGAAAAAATATTGTAGAAATATTGTGTCAAAAGCAATTATAAGTTTATTATGAAAAAACAATTCTAGTCATGTATAATTTTTTTTCCCATCACCAACATATTTGATGCTTTACTGCTGGGTAATAAGACAGTCAATGTCTTAAAGTGCTTATGCTCAGAGTTTGAGAAGGACAGAAAAAGACCAGTAAAAAACATAATTTCATTTCTGACTCTAAAAAGTGTTAAAATCCCACACAGTGGAATGCACATGGACAATTCAGAAATCTCCTTTAGACAGAAAAAAAGAGAGCTATTGAGAACAGAATCACAGAATCATAGAATCATAGAATCGATTGGGTTGGAAAAGACCTCCGGGATCATCGAGTCCAACCCTTGGTCCAAATCCAGTCCATTTACTAGATCATGGCACTCAGTGCCACGTCCAATCTGCGTTTAAAAATCTCCAGGGATGGTGAATCCACCACCTCTCTGGGCAGCCCATTCCAATGCCTGATCACTCTCTCTGTAAAGAATTTTCTCCTGATATCCAACTTAAATTTCCCCTGGCGGAGCTTAAGCCCGTGCCCCCTTGTCCTATTGCTGAGTGCCTGAGAGAAGAGATCAACCCCCACCTGGCTAGAACTTCCCTTCAGGTAGTTATAGACGGTGATGAGGTCACCTCTGAGCCTCCTCTTCTCCAGGCTAAACAACCCCAGCTCCCTCAGCCTCTCCCCATAGGACTTATGCTCCAGTCCCTTCACCAGCCTTGTTGCTCTTCTCTGGACCCGCTCCAGCACCTCAATATCCTTTCTGAACTGAGGGGCCCAGAACTGAACACAATACTCAAGGTGTGGCCTCACCAATGCAGAGTACAGGGGAAGGATCACTTCCCTGCTCCTGCTGGCCACACTATTTTTGATACAGGACAAGATCCCATTGGCCTTCTTGGCCACCTGGGCACACTGTTGGCTCATGTTGAGCTTCCTGTCAATTAGTACCCCCAGGTCCCTTTCTGCCTGGCTGCTCTCCAGCCACTCTGTGCCCAGCCTGTAGCGCTGCAGGGGGTTGTTGTGGCCAAAGTGCAGGACCCGGCACTCGGCTTTATTGAACTTCATCCCATTGGAATCAGCCCATCTCTCAAGTCTATCCAGATAATAATAATTTGAGAATAATTTTTATTTTCTAGGTTTTGGCAAGTGGAGGATCATTTCACTAGTCATGTGCTAGCAATTAGATTTAACTAGCATGATATTTGTTTACAGATGTGTTTTACTAGAAGTTTTTCTAAGAATGCTTCCAACCACATTCTTTTTGTGATTTTTAGATGAGGTCACATAACCTGGAACTTCACAACTCTTCAAGAAACTATAAAATTACGTAAGAAACCCTTTGTAAGACATGTTCCTTTTGCTCTAGTTTCCTTTAATTTCCAGCTCAAACTTACATGTTCCAGACAGCCTTCCTCCCTACCCCATGAAAAATTTACTTCACATTCACAACGTTGATCTAAAACACACAACCCAAAATGCAACAATACAGAGAAGTGATCAAAACATTTATAGTGCTTTATCCACACAAACCTCTCGCAGAATTGTTCATGACTTAAATTTTCCAAAAACTGCTAATCTCTGCCATTTTTTTTTCAAAGTTCAACTTACGTTTTATCTCTTTATTTACTTTTCAGCCACTCCTGGCTATCCAAAATACAATTACTGCTCCTCTTGGAGCAAGATTCATTACCTGCAACAGGATCGAGGAAATGACAAAAGGAAATGAAAACCGACAATTTGCTGTTCATTGCTCTGTGCTAATGAGACACGGGACTACTTATAACAGCAGTGCCGAGAAAAACAAGTTCTTCTAGAAGAAAGTATTATCCAGGAGCCATTTAATTCACAGAAGAGAATAAAAGTATTTTACATGTCTATACTGAAGAAAAGAGAGCACTACGAAAGACAGGAACTCATATATGTATTTGCAAGTCATATGCATTACTTCAGAAGACCTAGGGCAGTATTTTAATACGTAAAATGTGGAGACATTAACTAGGATGGGCTCTTAATAATCACTGCTGAACATGAAGCAGGAGTCCAAGCGCAACTCATGATTCTTATCCTATGGCCAAATGGGTACTGGAAGTAAAAAGAACATTATATTCTTACCTAAGAAGGAGGATAGTATGAATAACATAGCTCTCAGATATTCCCTTGCGCACAGAGACATTTCAAACCTAAAACTCTTAACTTCTGTATCATCATTCGACATTATGAAACTAAAGAATCAGGTTCTGCCAAAGTACGCATTTTAAATATGAGAAAATAGTAGTTCAGAAGAACCACTTTTCAAAGTATCCCAAGCTGCCACTTGCCCCCCCAGTCATTGTTGAACACATGGTTAGCAGAGGAACTAGATGGAAACAACAAAAAAAAGTTGAGGGAAAACCTATCACTGCTTTGCTGCCTCCAATATAAAACAACTGAAATCAAGTTTACCTTTCTTGAAGTGTAGATGTCAAAGAATGGTTTGTTTCGAACACTGAAGGGTTCCTGTGCTTTGTCGATAAGACCACTTTTCATCTTTTCATGTCGTGGAAATATAATCTCTTTCTCTATACATGAAAGTCGAACATTAAAATCGCAGTCTCCAACAGGCTGTCCCTGCCAAGTTACAAAAATCACTATTAAAATGAAACACCAAATTATTTGAACTAAGTTTTCCTCACACAACACTTAGAACCCTACATATATATAAAAATATTACCAAATCATTACATTTTTCCCAAACACTTTGTTTTCAAGCATTTGTCTCAGGCTGTAAGAGGTTTAATCAAATAAAAGTTCATAGAAAGATAGAAACCTGTAATATGCATTCAAGCATAGGTGAAGGAAATATTTAAATAGCTTTAAAATTAAGTAAAATAACTTAAATATTCCATACTTATAGCTTTTACATAATAGCTACATACTTTCCACACAGTTTTCCTCTGAAGTCATTTAGCTCATTTTGTTCACAATACTATTAATGACAACGCAAAAATGATATTTACACAGTTAAGTGAATTCCTTGCTTCAAATGTATTATATTAATGCCTTGAAAGAAACATTAATTAAATAAACGTTCATTTTTCTGTCACTGAAAAGAGAAGAATATAGCTGCAGTTGGAAAATGTGTCAGTAAACAATGGCTACAAAAACCTGCATGATATGTGATGGCTCAGGTACAAAAAGGTAGTAAAAACCCTTTGCTAAGTCTCAGTAGCACACTCTGACCTTTCAAGATCTGAAATAAAACAGCAGCTTTACATTCTCTTTATACATTTGATGCATTGCACCAGATAAGTATCAGCGTTCAAAATGCGCATTTGTCAGATTAATAATGGCTTGTAATGGACTTATTATATTTTGAACATTAAATAGTAAGGAAAACACACTGTGGATTATCACTAGCACAAAATAAGTAACTGTCAACTTATAAATTCTAAAGTTCATTTCAATCAGACATGCCGCTTTCGCAGCAATAAGGCAAAAAAGTTGTAGATTTGCATTGTTACAAACATAATACAGCACTGAAAGTTATTTACCTGAGATCATCCTTCATTTAACCCCCCCATTCACACAAGAAAATAGTTTTCAAAATATGTTCCTTTCACAGTCCACAGGAATAAGCTCACAGAACCTTGGCTTCCAAACCAGATTTTTCAAAAATTGAAAGCAACGAGCACAGGAAACTAAGGAGACATGAGACTCAAATCATTAATGGCAGCCGTACAGCTGAGCAGGAGAATCGGCGCCCGGGTATTTTCTGTACTAAATACAGCCGGAAGAAGAAAAGCCCTGCTCTAACGTGCATCAGAAAGGATCTGAACTGGTCAATTGGAAAGAATGTCAAGAAAATAAATGGAAAAATGACATTCTGATGAGGCATAAAAAGGTAAGAGATATAATAAGTAATATATGAACAGATATCTCAATTAGGAGAAAAACGGAGTGCCAATTTTAGACCAACATGAATTTTATCAGTTCTCTCCAAACTCATGTTGGCTTTCACCACAAACTTCTGCATTTCATGCTCCCAAAGGGGCATTAAGCTTGTCTTACATTTCTTTCCTAGCATTAGATCCTTACAAGACCTCTAACAAAAGTCCTCAGTTGTTCACGACAACAGCTTTAAGAACTACGCATTGCTCCCAAACTACATGTAATTCATGACCACTTTCTTTCAGGACTCTGCTTCAGTCTATATAGGAACAGGCAGCATAGCCAACATCACTCTGAGGGGGAAGCACATCCTGTACAAAGCCTGTGACAGACAACATGGGTGAAATGTCTCCTAATCTCTGTTCACTGATCCACGCTTAAGAAGAAGAAAGCTTACTTATCTGGCTGTTAACTATTGCCTTCGGCATTGCCTTCCTTTCAAGCATGAAGGTGTTATTAGTAAAGAGCCATTCAAATGAATGGAAAATTAGACTATGGAAAAATCCCAAGCACAGGAGAGTGGCTTACTCTTTACTCATTTGCCACAGAATACAGCTGCACGATCTACAGATTTTTAAGTGCCACAGACAAAATGCCAGAGAATTAATCTATCTTTCCTTCTTTCTTTCCTTCCTTTCTTTCTCCTCCCATGTACAGCATACTTGAGTACTCATCTATACAGTGATTGAGCTTATCCTGGTTTGCACATCTAATTAAAACATAAAAAACATATCTTGACCCCTGTAACAACTGACCGAAGAACTGATTGAAGAATTCTTTCCTGGGAAATGTGTATACATATTTTTTATTACTTCAAAGAATACCATAATTCTCTAGGTACATTTCAGCAAGATCTAGTGCACATGCTCTCTTTCCTACAGAAGCTCTTCCACTCAGCTGTATTTTATTAGTAGGTCTGAAAGAGCAAATTAACTAATTAGTATTTCATACATTTGAGCTTCCAATAAGCAGTGAAGTTATTCAGAAAGCTTTTTTACAATGACTCAGTCAGAAATGCTTTTGTACAGTGATTTAAATTTATTTCAATCCCTTTACAGTTAAATTAAAAGCTGAGATGACTTCATATGCACCATAAACCATCTGAATCACTTTCTTTTCCTTTAAATAATCCTTTTACTTTTTTCATCTGCTTGGAACTAATTATTTCCTGCAGTTCTGTCAATCATATATTTCTATTCCAAAGCTTGTTAAGCAGAAGAGTATATTACAACTAGGTTCCATCACATAAAGGTCAGAGCTAGGTTGACATAAGACTGTATGAGATGAGAAAACACAAACAATGCTGCCGAGCAACTTCTTCTTCAGCCTAGGAAACTAAGAAGTCAAGGAGTAGTTAATTCTCACAAAGGCACAGGACATTAACAATAAATAAATTTGTACAGCATTGAATTTAAGTGAAGGACATACTGAACAAAACCAATATTGGACAAGGGCAGCTTTTTCTTTGTTATTAGACAGTTGCCATAATTATGAAAAATGTTGCTAATATACAATGCATTTATCCCAGACATATCCAAAAACTTGAAGTGATAAAATTCTAGCTTTTAGCAAATAAGTAGGAGGGTAACATAGGCTGCAATAAATAATTCAGACCTTGACAAAAACAGGAAGAGATTACTTAGTGTACAAAGCACATATTTAAAAGTAGTCAAAACCCAAAACATTGATGCATGTATAATCTAAACCCAGGCATTAAATAATAGCATGTTTTTAGGTAATACAGATGTTTTAATAATTTAAACATTCAGATGTTTGAGATTTTATTTCAATATGTACGTTTTCACTTGTTCAAGAAGGATGAAGGTCACCACTGCTCAAGTGCATAGTTACTGGAGTACGTTACATGATAATTCCTGTTCTAGACATTTTTAACCTAAAATAAGTTTTTTAGCAAAGGGTAAAACAAAATTAACAAATAGCATCTGTCTCCTATCTATGCTAGAAAGTTACACTTCTCTCACTGCAAATTAAATGTATCCTAAAGCAAAATATCACTTAGACAAAACTTAAGAGAAGAGTCATCTGTTAAATCAACACCTCTTCCTCGAGCAGCTGAGTTCTTTTCACCTGTTCAACCTTCGTGCATTGCACTAAGGTCACAGCATGGAGTGGGCTTGCAATAGATGTGGCACTTTAAAATATGGTTTTGATTTTAAACACAATCCTTCACACAATTTCAAAACATAAAATGAGATTCCTACTGAACTTTGAAATCCATCCAGGACTCAACATTTCTAAATTTAAACTTACGTTACTTGAAATTAACTTCTTAACAGAACTCATACATAATGTCACATAAGAACCTAGTGTACCACAAAAAGAAATACATGTTTAAAATCACTAAAAAACCAGAGTCTGCATCTCATTTAATATCCATTGTCTTGAGTGGATGGCAGAAGGCACAGATTAAAAAGAAACACAAACAAGCAAACAAACAAAAAACCACAGAAAAACAAAAACCAAAAAAAAGGCCATCACCAAGAAAAACACACCCACCCACCAAAACCACAGTTTCTATAACAATGCTCCAAATGAGTGCTGAGAGACTGAATTTGGACAACTGTCAGACTGTGCTCCTGCCCTCCACGCAGTTCACAGAGACCTTGATGTTGAAGTCACAACCTCATCCTACATCTGGTGAGTAACTCAGATCCCAGGTCATTACACACAGGAAGATGGCAGGAATTGCTGAGACAGAGGTAAGACAATAACATGATTTCTGCTGCACACCCTACCTCTCTCTCTGCAAGGAGAAAGGAGGATCTACTACTATTCTCCAGGTTTAAGTTTCCCTTCCTCTGTCTCTATGGTTGACCTTGTGGCTACAGCTCGGCAAATTCCATGAGCATTACATAGAAAGTCCTTTATCTAAATAGATGCAGACAACATGTTATGTAGGCACTAAATTCCACAAAAGTACTCTCTCTTTGATTTTGGTATTTATTTGGCTTTCTCCCAATGCAGCTATATTAAAAAGAAAAATAATGCCTGGGCCTCTATATACAGCTGATAACTGGCACGATCAGGGATAAACAGAGAATATTTATTTTTTTTCCTCAATGAGATATGGTTGAAGCCTACCTACCAGCAAAGCATGCTCCATTTGCTTCTCCAGAGCAGTACCTGAGACATGAATAATTCAGAACACATACATATATACGTTCCATGCACGTCTTCACTTATTGAGCCATAGAGGAACATATGTCACGACTGTCTTAGCTTTAATGATTTTGGGAGAAGAATAAAGGATAAGCTCAGCCTGATATTCTACCCTGTGTTTAACATTATTATTGACAATTCAAGGCACCCACAGCTGACATCTGCATTTCCAATGAAAGCCCATTATTAGTTCTCCCATCTTCTGAAGACCATGCAGTCTAATAATTTGCATTTTATATTAATGATCTGGCACTTATTTCTTCTGACCATGGTTCCATTGATGCTGCTTTTTATATGCATAGCCTTATGTAAAAACAATCTGAAGGTGCTGTTTGAGTCTCCAAATAAGATTATTACTATATTCAATCACCTAAAAGGTTTTTTCATTTCCTATGAAGTTTTCTTTTTAAAGCAGGATTAAAAGTAAAGTATTAGACAAATGAAAAACTTCATAGAATTACGATCCTTAAGTTTTTAATTTCTAAAAGGCAAAAGGCATGACAAGCAATATAATCTAAAAATACATGTTAAAATTTGGGGTTTTTTCTAATTTTTATCACTCAAATATTCAAAAGAGATATGACAATGGCAAGGCATTCAGCAGTCTCAAAATGGTTTCTAAAATTTATCTTGGCATCAATGAGGTACAGCATGTGAAATATTGTTTCAATTGTAACAATACAACCAACATGCAGCAAGAACATAATTACTATTTATATGCTGATAGTTTAAAAAATGGAATATCACTTTGATTTTCCACAGAACAAAAATGGTTTGGAGAATCAGATCTATTAAAAAGATTGCTTAAGACATATATTAAATTACTGGTATTTACTTGAAAAAATAATCACTGAATATAAATTCAAAAATGTACAAACCAACAAAGAAGTTTGTAGCCAATGGCTAACACCGAGGTGCAACAGAACATACAAATATAGGCCCAGAGGGGTTTTTTATTAGCAAACATAACTCGAATGAAACAGCAGGACTATCAAAACTGTGGGTAAAGAGATAAGATCAAAACAGAAAAGGTAGATTGTAATACAAACTTTTCTCCCTTCCTTACTCTTCAAAATTTAAAACAAATTCAAGAAAAAAACCATAAAACTCTAATTTCAAGTGGATGATAAGTTTGCATCACCAGTGTAAAGGTAACACATACAAAGTAGAATATTTACTATCAGTTGAAGTGACTAAATCATTATTCTCATGACTAACACTGGGCAGTAAAAAGGCAGACTTATGGAAACAGGCATCTAGCATGGATGAACCCTAAGCCCCATCTTTTGATTACAAAGCCCCAGTTAGGCATCGAAAGCTTAGTAGCTGCTATTTTGGGAGCACAGACATCTCAGTCCAATTCATTGTTTGATTGCATTTACAGTGACTTCATTTAGAAATCTTTCTGAGCCCTCAAAACCAGAACTCAATAAGGGGATTTTACTGGGATGTAAGCGCTTAGAACCAAAAGGAATTTTGTTCTGTCTAGACCGGTTGCCTCCCCCTCAGGTAATCTGAGGAGTAGATGAACTTCCCATTTCAATTACAGAAGCGAAAGTCATAGTTCTAATAACCTATAACGATAAAATAGATGTGTCATTATCATCATCGGATATTTACACACAAAAAGATTGTGTATGGGAATAAAAATTTTAATTATTCATTTTACACTGAATTTAGGCTACCTGCAATATCAAACACAGGATTTTACTGTTTCTGCTTTTTCCAATTATTCTTCCTAGTGCTTTTGTTGCATGCAGTATGGAGGCATTTTTAACCTTAATTGCAACAGATACTAGATGATCCAGTCACTATTTTCTCTTTCTGCTTCTACTCGCCTCACACTGCCTTCCTTTCTACCAGCCATTCACAATGACTCTTCATAGGAATAGCTATTACGGGTTTTCACGTGGCTGTCTTTATGATAAAGAATTATCACTCCAGTGAATTAAAGAACCGTGGGAAAATTCCCTCATCTTAAAGACATTATTCAAGGCATTTCATACTTGAAAAGATTCTGGCAGTGATGTTCTTAGAATACAAATCACTTCATGGTATTTAAAATAAGACTAGTACAGTAAGTATGAAGTCTCCTAAAAACTAGAAAAGAGAACAAAAAAAAAAGTAGTAACAATCAGCACTTACTCACAAATACTATCTTAGAAAAGGAACTACCTACGTTTCCTAAACCGTGATAGAACTAAAAATTAAGTATCAGCTTGTAATAGATGTTATACTCCTGAAGACTTAACATCCATCATTTCAATACATAATCTTCTTTTAAGGTATCTAGTTCATTGTGTGTATGCTTAGCTTATGAATAAGAAATACTGATTAATGTAATACTCATTTCAAAAGAAAAGTAGTATTTTTCTTCATATTTCTTTTAAATAAGAGAAATATTCTAAAAAGGGTGAAAATATAGCCTTCACATTCTCTCCTAGATCACAACAGTCAGTCAGGGTATTCAGACATATTAGAATCACAGAATGGTTTGGATTGGTAGCAACCTTAAAGATCATGTAGTTCCAATCCCCCTGTCATGGGCAGGGATACCATCCCCTAGACCAGGTTGCTCAAAGCCCCATCCAGCCTGGCCTTGAACACTTCCAGGGATGGGGCATCCACAGCTTCTCTGGGCAACCTGTGCCAGGGTCTCACCACCGTTACAGAAAAGAATTTCTTCCTAGTATCTTATCTCAACCTACTCTCTGTTTAAAGCCATTCCCCTTGTTCTGTCACTACAGGCCCTTGGGAAAAGTCCCTCTCCAGCTCTCTTGTAGGCCCCCTTTAGGTACTGGAAGGTGCTATAAGATCTCCTCTGAGCCTTTTCTTCTCCAGACTGAATAATCCCAATTCTCTCCCAATTAGGTATGGAAAAGAAAATACTAGAGAGGTCCTGCTTTCACCTTCATAAAACCTATCTTGAACTATATAGTTATTTTATATTTGGTACATCATTCCAATTAATTTTGACTATTTTTTTCTCTAATTTTTTTCTCCTAGAAACAGGAAAAAGGTGGGAAGGTAAGAGACAGAGAGAAAGCTGAAAAAAATGAAATATTATGGCTACATTAATTGCAGAAAAGGAGTAACTAAATCTAAGTTAGGAAAATAAGACATGACAACATTTGAACACACTCTCACTGCTTCCATATGATATATTCCCAATCATACTCTATTTCGCTTATAGTTTTTTCTGTTTTGAAAGATACTGGACAAGAAAAGCCCTGTGTTAGACTTCATTCTCAGTACATAGAAAACTGGACATGATAATGCAACTGCAAAACCTGCTCCACTGCAAAGTTTTTCACACTTTCCACTTCAGCTGTGATTACTGCCACATTTTTGAGAGATGTCTATATTTGCTTGAGACAGAAGCTGGCTTTAATTCCACTAGGCAGTTCCTATGGGAATGACTTATAAACTGCAAGATGAGGGAGACAGTTCTTCTATTTAATCATAAGCAGTTCCTAGCATAACAACAAGATAAAAAGATACTGCAAATAAAAGTGAGGGGCTTTTAAGGCTAAAAACATGAAAGGCAAAAAATTGTTTAGCAAAGATATTGAGAAAAGTTCTTTAAGAAGATCATCTAAGAACAAAAAATTTGTTTGTGGACTTTATTCTCCAAATCATGTTTAAGGTTTGAAATATCTCAGAGTTATTTTCATTTACAATGCAACTTAAACATTCAGGTCTGACTTTGGATTTTTTGGAGCATGTTTCATGGTTTCCTGAAAAAGTATCACATCAGAGTAAGCAAGTAAAACACAGAGAACCTGAAAAATATAAAGGATTTAATACCGAGACAACTTCTAAAGTTACTCTCGGAGAACCGCTTGTCCTGTATCTCTCTCCCAGGAGCAACACTTTGTGTCCCTTCCTCTGACAATTATACTAGTGATAATCTGCCATTCAAAAAGATTCTAACGAGAGTAACACATTTGGAGAATGAAACAAGACATGACAAAATTTAATACACTCCCTTTGCTTTTATATAATATTCTATTAAGCATTCTCTATTTTGGAAAATGTAGAGAACAAACCACCTTCACTGTGATCTACAGTGCCCCCTGGGTTGGGAAAAGGAGGATCAGAGATGTAAGGGAAAGGAAGAAATAACGTTTTCTTCACACAGTCTGACCAGCAAGTAAAACAGTCAGGCTTCAAACTAATTACCACTAAACAATGCTCCCCAACAACAAGCAGCTTATTAGACAAAAAATACAAAATTAAGAACACAAAACCAGCAAAGACATCCTGTTCAGCATGTACTAATTATCACTCTTCAGCAATAATTTACTTTATGCAGGCATGTTAGCAAAGGACACATTTTAAAAAAAGAGATGTAAAAATGCATAGAAATCCTACTTTTCAGTTGCTGTGCACTTTACTCAAGCACAAGGAGGAACAGTGAAGAAAACACAAATTAACTGTCTGAAAGTTTACAGAAGAGGTATGAAGATTTGGAAATTGTGCTACTGAGACATTCAAGTCAGGTTTTCAATGATGGACAAAAGATGATCAACTGAGACTTTGAAAAGACAACTAACTAAGATGTATTTCTGCCAATCCAGTTCCACAGATCCAAAAGCTTCAGCAGTGCCTTACCATGTTGATTCTCCATCCTACAGGCCCACCATCTGTTGCTTTTCCTATACCGCAATGCTGCCCTTTCAGAACTTCAGAATACTGAAACACATTACCTGGCCAAGCTGCTGTTGCTCTTAACAAACAGCAGCATAAAACCAGAGGAGGAAGAGAAAGTAAACTTAATGCACCTCTCCCAGAGTGAACAGAAAGCAAAGCAAGACACAACAGAGTGGATGCTCATTTCATTTACCTGACACCCTGAGCCATGAAGGAATGAAGTGATATATACAGATGTCAAGAACATAACACACATTAAGAGCACCATTACAAACATTTGGGTGTTTGTTAGGTAAGTCTCTGCAATAAATAATTGAGAGGGTGCAAGAGCAAACACGAGCATGGCATCTTCATTTTCAAGAGTAAAATTAAAATTAGTAAAAAAATTAAATTAGTAAAAGAAGCATTTTAAATCTATATTTTCAGGCGGTACCATTTGAAATAGAGCCTCAGAATTAAAATTAAGAGTGGAAGGGTGACTGGCAGCCAGGTGCATTTTTAAACAGAAAAGATACAATTAAACACTTGCACCTCTGAACTGTGCCCTCAAAACTTTCACAGGTTTCACCTTTTTAAGATAAGGTTAAGAGGCTAGCAACTAAGAGACAGCACGTACTGTGAGCCTGTTTTAAAATAAAGTTTGTAATGGAAAAGTCAGACAAGGTAATATTTTACAGGGATTTAAAACAAACATTTTTCATGCATTAATTCAATGAGCACATTGGCTGTAAGTGGGATTTATGACTAGCATACCTATTTACCATGACAAATTTTATCTAATAGCAACAGCATTGCTATGTATAATGACAACCTAAGAAATCTTGATCTTGACTTAATTTAATGCACAGAGTATTAGGAAATTGAATCAAAATTCTATCTCCTTTCTAAACGTCTAAATAATTATTCTTTTTCAATCATTCAGTCTATTCTTACCATTGCAATCTGGTCTCATGAAAACTTGGCTAGAGTTTAAAAATTTAAAGGCCAGGGTTAGAAAGGAAAAGGAAAGTAGTATTCACTTTCAGCATCCTTGCTAAGAATGCACTAATTAGATCCTACATCATGCCAGTGTTACTTTTTATTACTTAACTAAGGAAAAAAATAGTTGCTTAAGTTTAGCGTCTATACATTTACATGTAGCTACTGAATATTATCTCAGAAAAAGCTTCTCAAAACAAGGTTTTTCAGGAAGAGTCTCTAAGATGACTGGAGAATGAAGACACCTTCTCTTGTGGATTGTTTCAGACAAAAAGGGATTTGGATTTCCCTGTATTTGCTTCTAGGGCTATTAATTATTCTACTGTCAGCTTCCTCTGTTACACTAGAATTATCCACCAAATTTGAACTTCTTATTCACTATTCAGGTGAAAGAGCTAGTGCAATACAGCTACTATGAGTTCATAATAATGAACTCAACTACACACAGAGGCAAATCAAGAAGCTGAAAAGTAACATTGTCCTGGGATAAAAAGTGTTTTCCCCTGGAGTTAGAAAAAGTGGTTAACCCTGGGGGGGTGGTGTTCCTGGTGTGCCAGGGCCAATCAGAAGCTACATTTCACTACTGTAAAAATCAACATACAGGCACAGGCTGGAAGAGAAGAAAGTTGAGGTAGCTGTAGCCATGTTGTGAAGCCACGAGGAGGGAGGGCCAGCAGGCCCTCTTCTTCAGCCCCTGGCTGGGGGGCCTGGAGCAGCGCAGTAGTTGAGTGGAGCCCCCCCTGAGACTGGCGATCGAGGGGAACTCCGAAAGAATTGGAGAGATCCCTGGATCGCACCTTCTTTTACCCTCTTATGTGAGGGGGAAAAAGGACGGCTGTGTGCAGAGCTGAACAGAGGCAGTGGTGGCTGAAAGCCAAAAAGATAGCCAGCAGCAACGAGATGGCGTGGAGCCAGGCTCAAAGACGCAGAGAGATGTCCTGCAAGGAGAGAGAGAGCTGGCAACAGAACAGAGAAAACTCAGTGAAGACTGTTTTGGGGGTAAGACTGAATTAAATCTCCCCAGAACCCCTTTTAGAGACCCTCTTTTAGAAAGAGGGATGGACTTCCATTTGAAGGGGAGTTCCGAAATGCAGCAGCACCGGAGGAGTGAAAATCTCTAAGGAAGTCCCTCGAAGACTCGGGCTTGAGGGATTAGGATTTTCACAAAGTAAGAACAGAAAAATTCTGTCTGCAATACTCAAATCTGCTGCCTTAAAAATGAAGGACGCTAACTAATACCACAGAAACTAATTTGAAGGAACTGTGACCTGAAAAGTGACAAAAAGACTTTTCTCTTTTCTTCCTGGACTCTTGTTGAACAAAAAGAGAAATTTAATCTAATGTAAATATATTATTATTTCATCGTAAAAACAGTAGTTGTTACCTATATATATATATCTGTATGTAAATAAACCTTGTAAGTATTTTCCCCTTCCCCCAATGCTGAGTAGCTGTGTTTTGTCTGAAAACCCTCTCACACTGAAGCAAATTGTGGGAGGGGGGCTTGGACTTGGAAATTGGATTTTTGAGAGGTCTCAAACCAAGACAAACATGCACCGCAGGGATTTAGCTCTGTACTCCATTAAGGCTAAACACCACAAGGAATGATGGGTGCCATTAGGCTTTTATGTTCAGAGGTATACAAAAAATCCAGATTTCAAGTGTATGGAGTTCACACATAGCCAGTGACATGAATGTGGGAAAAAAACCACCTCAATTAGAATATTAAAAGCTAAATAAACACATGAATTTCTATTAAAGACTTTATCATTTTTCAGTGAGAAAATGATTTTTCTTAGGAAAAAAAAATCCAATAGGTTGTAAGAAAAGACAAATTGTGTTATAATTGATTCCTACTCACAGAAACATTTCACGAGCCAAAAGTGATTTGAGATGATAATGACATCTTTCCCATATTGGTGCCATCCTCTCCATAGACAAGCAGAAGTGGCATACCAGTTTTCAGCCTTCTTGGATCTTCTTTAACCCTCCACAACAGACTTGTGCTGTCTGTTATATCATAGTATATCATGATATACTACTATTTTTTATTTCACCTTATTCCCTCTCTTCTTTTCTACAGAAGGAGCCTACATGTCCTCTGCCCTAAGCCCCTAAAGGCACATTAATAGCAGAATACCTGATATTTCACAAAACAGCACTTTCTGAACTTCAGAGAGGTGAGCCCCAAGTCTGTGAACTAGAAGACACTCTGGGTACACCCACACTAGTGAACCTACAGGGCAAATGCCTCATCGCTGTCCCTGAAGCCATCAGTTATCTGACCACATTCATACTCTCTAAAAAGAGAACTATGAGACCTCAGAACATCTGACAAGAATGGTTCCTGAGCAATGTCAAACTTTAAACTACTCTTAAGAACTGCTCAGCAGTTCTTGAGTTCTTGAGAAGCAGCCAGCCAGGACCAAAAGTGTGCCAGGGACCATTTTAACTACTTTAAAACAGGACAAAGACTGAATAGTAGGATCCCACCCCTCACACAGTTTCATTTATCAGTATATGCAGCCTCTCAGAACAGACTTCAGTTACGTGTATAGACTGGGGAATGAGATGCTGGAAAGCAGTGGTGCAGAAAGGGGACCTGTGGGTCCTGGTCCAAAGTTGAATATGAGTCAGCAGTGCCCTGGCAGCCAACTGTGTCCTGGGGGGGGGGGGGCATCAGGCAAAGCAACACCAGCCAGTCAAGGGAGGTGATTGTCCCACTCTGCTCTGCGCTGGGGGTGGCCTAACCTTGAATATTGTGTGCAGTTTTGGGCACCACAATATAAAAAAGCCATTAAGCTCTTAGAGAGTGTCTAAAGGAGGGCCACGCGGATGGTGAAGGGTTTGGAGGAGCAGTTGAGGTCACTTGGTTTGTTCAGCCTGAAGAAGAGGAGACTGAGAGGCAACCTCATTGTGGTCTCCAACATCCTCATGGCAGGAAGCAGAGGGGGAGGCACCAATCACTTCACTCTCATGACCCATGATAGGACTCGAGGAAATGGCATGAAGCGGAGTCAGGGGAGGTTCAAATTGGCTATCAGGAAAATGTTTTTCACTCAGAGGGTGGCTGGGCACTGGAAGAGGCTCCCCAGTGGTCACGGCACCAAGCCTGAGAGAGTCCAGGAAGCGTTTGGACAAAGCCGCCAAGTACACGGTGTGATTCTTGGGGTGTCCTGTGCTGGGCCAGGAGTTGCACTCTGTGGTATTGATAGGCCCCTTCCAACTCTGTATATTCTATGATAATTTTATATCATCTGAGTTGTTCTTTATAGAAAGAACCAAACAAAACAGAAAAGAAAAATCAGAGGTTGTTCTGTGGCCCCTCAAAGAGTTGAGGCCAGAAGGCAGGCTTATTTCACTAGGATACATCTTCCTTTCTATGAATTTGATTTTAGCATGTGAGATGAAAGCAGTGAGACAGCAATGTCAGATTTTGAGTTGCTATTAATAGCAATTGACATCATGATTCAGACTGAAGAAAGTTACAATAAAAAAAAAAATCCTTTTAAATGTCCTGAAGAATCATTTGTTTTTCTTGACACAGGCATCTCTTGTAACACAATGGGAAGTGTTACCACAAGTTTCTAGAGACCAGATGTCACAGAAACAGTAAGTAAAAGAAATTGAGTCAAAGGATTCCATCAGCATTCCTGAAGACTGACTTTTGCAGCAGCTATGTGTGATAAGCATCAGAATTCAATACAAAATTTATCATGGAAGGAGACAACCAAGATAGATTATTGGCATGTTTTCCTCAAGTACTCCAGTATATATATCTTACTATACCACATGCTGCATTCTGAAAAACTATATATTTCCTTATTTTAGGACTAATTTCTGTATTTTTGTGTTAGTACTGGTCGTCCTAGCACATAAATTCTCATGAGTATTAATAGTGTACATAAGTCTTTGGGATGTACTGTGGAATTTGTGAATGCAATATTTCAGAAGGAATATTCTGAAAAAGCCAGACAACTTTGCAACACTCAGCTAGCAGAACAGGTTGAGTATTTGAGAATAAGTTCAGGTGAAAATATCTCTAGTTTGCTATATCTGACTAAAACATGAGGTTTGCCTCAGCAAAGGTGTTCATCAATGGGGTTTGTATGTGCATTTCCACAGATTGCATTCCATGAAGTTGCATCTCCAAGAGCAGAGTATGTTGGGTCACTGTGGAAGGGGGACATGCTGGAAATCTTATCACAAGATGGATAGTGAGTACAGTAATTCCATCATTCACCTTCAAGAAGACTCAACTACTTTCATGATCCAAGGGAACAATACCAAATTTCAGACCAACCTCTTATGTCAAGTTGATTTTGGGGATTTTTGAATTAGGGGCAGGAGGCATTGTTTGTTTGGGAAGGTGGGGACAGAGGGGGAGAATGTTTTGGTTTTGAACTGGACTGGTGCTTTGTGTAATTATCTGATTTGAAGATCTGCTAGAAAAATGAACACAAATCTAACTTGCACAACTGAAATAGGAACTGATCCTTTCTTGCCAGTTACAAGTTTTTAATACATTTACCTCTCTCAGTCACAAAATTCTGTTGATCATTTCTTGCCAAGCCAAACATCCTTGGGTGCCCATTTCTATAATTAAGCTTCTAAAATTAACCTAAAAATTGCTGTGCTTTTTAATCTTTGCAGTAGGGCCATTGCTAATAACTTCTTGCAGCTAAAGCCCTGCTTGTACTCATACTGATAACATTATCCTAATTTGTCCTTCACATTAAAAAAGTATTACGTAGTAACTAACTCCTCTCTCTCATTCCCAGTGCATTTAAAAAACAAACAAACAAACAAAACCAAACAAGCTTTAAAGCATTTAAAGCCCTGCTCAACAGGAGACTTTTCCCAAAAGTTGACAATCCTCTGATCATTTTTCCTGTTTGCCAAGTGGGATTCATCATGGTAAATCTGGGCACTTCACTACAAATGCGGGTTTCCTCCCCATCTGCCACAAAAAAAAGTCTCACCAAAATAATCATGACTTCCAGAAAGTGTTATTTTGCTAGAAGAGTATATGCACATCCCAAACTGATGGACGGAGGAGACTGTACACTTCTTACCTTGCATGCACATTTTAAAGGAAGCGTAACAGCAGTTAACGGCAGGTTAGACACAAAAGGAGTGCAGAGACAAGGAAAGACATGAAGGTAAAGAAACATGGAATCACAGGAGGAGGAACAGGTAAGAAAATGTAAAGGAAAAATGAGAACTCAGAAGTGGCTGTAGAAGACTATTTTTCAGAAGACTACATGGAATTCTTGTTTAGGGAAAAGTCTTAATCATAGGAGGAATCCAGGAAACTAACACCTACTTTACAGAAAAGGTTAGAGAAAGGACATCCAGATACAGAATTTAAATGTGTTAACAAAAAGCTTCTAGTCCTAATCTAACACTTATTCCCACAAACTACTACTTTTAAAAGCAGTTGGCCTAATTCACAGTATGACTACACTTCCAAGAATACCAAAGTAATTTGTGGTGACTAGTACCATGCCTACATTTGCAATTCCCACTTACACTGAGTGATTGAGCTGACTAGTATTTTACTCAAGACTGTAGTTTAGAAAGTCTGAAATGCACTGTGGTTTACTAATACTGTTCTTGTCCTGTTTGGTGCACTGAAATAATAATTTTGTTTTTCCAGAAGCATTAACAGATACTAGAGTGTTTTCTCCATGGGCTATTTAGTCACAGGTCTAGTGACTAAATTTAACACGTTGTGGTTTAACTACAGTAGGTGGTTAAGATTCCCACAGCTGCTCCCTCATGCCCCCTAGAATAAGATGGGGAGAGAGAATGAAAAGGGTCTAAGTGAGAAAACCCAAGGTGGAGATAAAGAGAGCTTCAAAGGTAAAACAAAAGCTGCACATGCAAAGAAAGCCAAGTAAGGAATTCATTCACCACTTCCAATGGTCAGGGAGGCATTTAGCCATCTCCAGGACAGCAGGGCTCCATCACACACAATGGTGACTTGGCAAGGCAAATGCCTTAACTCCAAACATCCCCCTCTTTGCTCTTCTTCCCCCAGCTTTATATGCTGAGCATGACACCACATGGTATGGAATGTCCCTTTGGTCAGTCAGGGTCAGCTGTCCCAGCTGTGTCCCCTTCCCAACTTCTTGTGCACCCCAAGCCTTCTCACTGGTGGGGTAGGGTGAGAAACAGAAAAGGGCTTGAGGCTGTGCAAGTGCTGCTCAGCAGTAACAAAAACCATACCTGTGTTATCAGCACTGTTCTGTGCTGATTTGCAAATCCAAAACACAGTAACATATGAGCTACGATGAAAAAAAAGGATAAATCTATAAAAGACGCCAACAAGAGCCCTTTGGTGACATTCAAACCTTTACCATATTTGAAAGCTGGTTTACAGAAAACAAGTTTCCTATTTTCAGTGCTGTTTAACAGCTCTTTCTTGTGAGCACAAAGACTTTATTCATAGACTTTATTCTCCCTTTCCACAACTTCCACAATATATTTCTTTCTTACACACTTTTCCTACAGCCTGTGCCATCAGGAGAGCCTGCTGTTGAGGACTTAGCAGAGGGCCAGCTGCCTGGTTTCAAACAGAAATTTGAGAAGGAGGTGACAGAGCAGCTTAACAAGTACTGTGATGCTCTGGTAACAAATATACCACTTACAGGCTAACTTCTTCATGCCCTATTGATTTCACTGCGTAAATAGTTCAAACATGCTCTAGAAATGGGAAATATTCCAACAGTGTTTAGTAGACTGTTTCAAACCGCCATTTTTTTCTTGAGCAGGTGGAAATAAATTGATACATACTGTAAGGCTGCTTTCAATCTTAATTCTGATGCATTGCTTGTTACCGAGTTGTAAAAACACCCAAACACTTTTGGTGTTTAAATTTACTTTGGAGCTCTCATATAAATAAGATTAAAATTAAAGTAAGAATCAATAACTAATGATAACCAATAAAATTGAAAGTACTTACATTAAACTTGATAATGTCATATATCAAGTACCGAGGGACAACCTGTCCATTAACCTTGTCAATGATCATTTCCTTAAAAGAAAAGAGATGACATGGACATTTATTCATGAATATAGAAGAATGTTGGCACATTTATACTTAGTGCACATATCTGCAAGCCTGATGCAATCAAACACTGCCCATATCTTTATTACAAAAAATATTATACAGTAGGTCAAGATTATAAAAATATTATTGCAGTCTTAAAAGTCTCTCATGAAGCATACAAAAAATCATCAGGAAGCTGTACTAAGGCTTCTGATCTGCAGCATTTATACATTAGTTTCCCCACAGATTTTGAAATCACTACTTTTCTTGAGTGAATAATGAGTTTTTAGAAATCGCCGTAAGAACTGCAATCCTAAATCAACCAAACACTATTGGAAATCTTAACCACGGTAAGATTGTAAAGAACAAGCATTCACATTCATTTTCTATGCACAGGTTGGATCTTTTCATTTTAACAGCATCCTAGGCAGCAGTGAGAACTGCAATTTGCTTAAATGTTGCACTGTGACTAAACAGTATGGTTCCTTCAAATGGAAATATCACAGATACTCTCTGTATCACATATTAACATTCAATATGTACTGGAAATCATCTTGGAAATATGTCAGCTAGGGAAAGAATATTGACAATCAACATCCAAACACAAAAGTGTTTCTTGAATTTAATACTACATACAAAAATATAGACACCTTACATGCTGGTGCTTACATCCGTTAACTCAGGCTTCCTACGATATGAATTAGACATAATTTGTTTGATGAACTTATAAAGAATATTTAGTTTCATATTGATTAGTCATGATTGAAAACAGTAACAATCAACCACTGGTAGATCTTTTCCAGAAAACTTCAAATTATTCACTTCTATAAATGCAACCAATCTTCTCCCTGCCCCCCTCCCCTACCTGATTCTTGGCTAATAAATTAGCAAAGTTAATAATCTGCTAAGGATTTTTTCCTGAAAATACCAAGTTAAAATCCGAATTCACACATAAAAGATAAAACAATTCAAAAACATGAAAATGGTTCACTGTAACAAGATGAAAACGAGATCGAGAATTATTCCAAAAAAGAACATTACATCAATTCAAATTAATTTTGTTTAGCCAGTTTCTTGCTAGGTTAGTAGCAATTTTCTGCCTTACAACCTTTTAACTTCTTTTAGAATCCATACATTTTACAAAATAAACCCAAACAAGAGTCTGACTGACTCATGTAAGATTGATTTTCAGTTTGCACAACAATAACAAGCTTCTTGAATTGTACCTAGTATTTAACCGCAATTTGCTTTGAAAAATAAGCAAGCAGTTGTAAAAACATAGATTTGTTTTAAAGAAAACACAAAGCTTGAAGCATTTAAAACTACACTAGAAGACACGAACATGTTGTTCTCAAAAACACTAGGAACTGTAAGTTGCCTACTTTATATTTTGAAATCTCATCTTCTGTGAACAGAACACTGAGACAGAGATCGGGCTTTCACAACCAAATGCTGCATTCACAGATGTTGTGAATGACTACCTGAACTGACCACACACATCTTTACACATAATTAAAAAATTCAAAATTAAAAATAAATTCAATGAGTGCAAAACATTCATTTGTAACATTACAATATCTTATTCTTAACTCTAAAAAATATTAAGTCACAGGTACTATCAAATAACATTTGCTAAATGTTCCACATAGAGGTAATGCAACGAAATGTCATTCTGTTAGTTTCCAATATTTAGGTAAGACACTGGTGAGCTATCAAAGGAAAGCTGATGCAACACTGCAATGCCTTCTCGGACAATACATTTTATAACTAAGTGCAAGAACAGATGGACTAGGTACAACTCAAGAGACAGAAGGCATAATGTACAAACCTGGAAGAGTGAGTAAAGATATAATGAAAAGGGGCAGGGGTGTGTGTGTGGGGGGGGAACACAGGGAAAAACCCACCTGATCAGGTGAAACAAATAAAGTAAAACTAAAAAAAAAGAATGCTATTTTTTTAATGTTTCAATCTAATTGACAGGTGAAACAAACTTTTGAAACATGTTTAATTGAACACGTATTTAAGGTTTAAGGACTCACTTCCTCAGCATGCATATTCAGAGCCTCAGCTTTGATGCAAAGCTAGCATTTGTATGCAAAACCCTGAAAATATTTCAATGCCTAGTATTAAGGGATTTTATGCCTAATTTTCAAAATCTGAATCTCTGGATATCCAATTTAAGAAGAATCGTAAAACATATCCAAGAGGACCAAGAACTACTTTTAAACATCTTCTGGAATGTTCATTTTTAATACAGAATTAATTTTATAAAGAAACCTTTTCTCTACTCCAAACGTGTAAACTTTTTTGATTCTATTACTGATCACATAAACCTTTTTCCTCACATCCCCACTTTTCTTCCTCCCCTGCCTCTTGTTTTCTTTGACATCCTGACTGAAATCCCAGCTACCAGAGCAAAAAAACAATAGCACAATATGCCTTAGAAGTAGAGATGACAAATTCCTGCACTGCTCATCTCCATCATGACAACAACATTCCCTGCTCCATTAGTTACGCCAATACAACTGTCATAAAGCAAAAGCTGTAAAGTGAGCATAAGGTTCAGATTGGAAATGCTCTAACACATAATTATTTTACAGTCTGATTTCAGAATCTTCCTTGAAATTATCAGAATTGAAAAATACCCCAGGGAATAGACCTCCTCAGAGGCCAGTTCAGAGAGTTTGGGAAAATGTAGTATTTAAGGACTGACCACAATCAAACTCATTCATTCTGACCTGAGCAATAACCTGATACTGAAAAACTATATTTAAGCCAATTTTTAGATAAGTCAAAACTTAAACCCAAATCCAGTCACATGACATGTTAATAGAACATAAAAGTATCCATGAGGCACGCTTGCATTTGTGCATTCCCTTCTCTGGACTCCATGTAGATTTATAGCCAGTTTAAAATGACCTCTGTTAGTCAGTATGATCTTTATGACTTGTCCATTAGCTGCTAGTTTAGGTACTCACTCAACCTGTGGGCCTGCAGAGCAAGGTGCAGTGAGCAGTTTCTGCAATGTTACCTGGCAACACTGCACTGCTGTTACTCTCCTTAACTTTCTGGTGTTGCAGAGCAGTGGCACAGTATATTAGAAACTGCAACTGCGTTAAGAGCTTTTAGCTGCACAAGTACAAGACTGGACTGATAGCTCATGGACTTTTTTCCTTAACTCACATATCTAGACAGTTACCTTGGACTTAAAATAATCTAAAATCTAAGCACAAAGCAACAGACCTAATTTTATCAGCCACTTGCAGAATGCATTTTTTGTTGACGTACAGTATGGAATCAGATTTAATAATACATTTATTATTCTTTTTCCTCCTCCTTTGTCCATTTACCTTTAATACAATTCTAGTCACTGCTGTATTTCAGGAATCAAAACAGCTTTTTTTTTCGCCTTTTTTTTAAAATCTATTTTGCATAAATCTATTTTTCACCAGCTTTTGCAAACTCAAAAAGTTTTAAGTTATGCCATTTCTCAGAGAGCTTAAAAATAAGTGAGGTCTATACTGATATAAAAGCATAAATAAATCTCTACCTCATTCTCTGTTTTTTGAGTTCTTGGCCATCCTAAGTCTTCAAGTGTGAACAATATTTTATATATAAATAAAATAGATAAAAAATTGTATTAAAATCGTAAAATGTAATTCAAGCCAAAGAATGCCTCTGCATTTTCTACTCAACTGTTTGAAACCTAAGCAGAATGCCATGAAAGCTCCTGAAAATAACTAATTAGTTTTCTTGCATGACAGCCAAAACAGCTGAACAAAATTCTATGCATTCCCTCAGGTAACAGAATGGATATAAAACACTTGGCTTCTACAGGAATAATTCATATTATACTAGTCACCTGTAAGTAATATTCAAATTAGCTTTAATGAGCTTTGCAGAAAACTTTCTTCCATGCCAGGAGAACAACTGCAACTGAAGAGCTGGAGATGAGCACAGAGTATTGCAGGAGATCTGTCATCATCAAAGATGTTACTGATCACAGTAACAACTGTTTGCAAGTAATTTCAGCCTGAAGTGAACCATAAATGCATTTGAAATTCTGAAAGACAACCACATGAAAGGCTGACACCAGAACCGTTAAAGCAAGTTAATAGATCCCTGAATGCATGGAAATTGCCTTTATGAAAGTTTCATATATACTGTCATTCTAAATAAAGTTAGGGGGAATGACCTAATCTTTTGTATTCTTAAAACCAGTAGTTTTGCCACATGGCACTGATATTTCTGTTTTCTCTTTCCCTCTTTCTCGTATTTTTAAGATCCCTGTAAAGCAGTGTCAATTGGGCCACCACATTCTATACTCATTTCCTGACAGAGAGAGGGATACTTCAAAGACAGTAAGTATGAACTACTTCAACCTGCAGCTAAAGAATTAACTTCAACAGCCCTTCAAGCTCTAGTTAGTAAAATATGTTAATACAGAAAAAGCCAACTTCTTCTTCTAATGGATTTAAAATATAAAATAAAATCAATCGTGCATATATCCAAAGTAAAGGATCATTCACAGAAATTGGCATTCGGCACCAACATTCAACAAATATTCAATTACAAAGTTAAGCTGTTCTGATGCTTCAAGTAATAGGCAAATCTTATCCTCAAATCTGTTGAAAGGAATTTCAATCGAAAAAAGAAATATTCTATCAACAGCTTTTTATTTAACTGACCACATTAAAATAAATTTAGAAATCTGTACTATGAAAAGTATTTATCCATTGAAAGGTTTTAGTTTTATCTCAGAATACTTCATTCAGGGTACTCGTTCATTTAATGTCATTTTACTTTCCACTTCATGGAAAAAACATGGAGGGGGTAAATCTGACTGATTTTATGCCAGTAAATACCAAAATGCATTGTAACAGTCAAACTTTAACAGAACAACAAATTAAGCAAAGTTATAGTTCATGTCCTGGGTACATGACAGAACTTAATTTATTCTTAAGAGACTTAAATCTGGGAAACACAACACACCAGATCAGAGACCTTCTCCCACGCCCCACAGCCACATTACACACATATCTCAATATCCTCATCTTCTACCACCTCCATATTCACCACCTTCACTAAAAAGGCTGTTTTGAAATAAAAATAATTAATAAATAAAAGAGCAGCAATTTCCCTCAAGAACACCTAGGATTGCACCATATGGACACCGGCAAGCCATTACTTTCTCAAGAGCCTTAGAAGGAGCATCATAAAAAAAAAAAGTTCCAGGCTTTTAATCTCAACAGTATGGAACTTAATGTATGTCATTAAGAATAATATTATGTATGTCATTAGGAAGCTGCCTGGCTGAAGAGGCTCCTACCAGACATGATAGCTTGTGCAACCACTTCTGAGCTGACAGCATTGCACTTCTTGCATTATGCTCTCATTTTTTCAGTGAAGCAGAGATGGTGGAAAATATTCCATTATCTGCTTCTCTGTCCCCCAGACAAGTACATCGTTCCTTGCAGTAATTATCCTCACAGGTTCAATTTATACATGCTTCACATGTAAATGTGTGTTCAGTAAGACAGATCATTCACAGAAGTGACATTTCAAGAAGAACACTGACATCAAAGGCCTGAGAAAAGAAAGAAAGTTAATAATGACAATATGGTCTCCTGTATTTGAGAAGTGCATTAGGCTTCAGAAGACCAATATGGAATATCATCTCAGGTGTTCAATACTTCAGAGCAAGCAGGAGTTACAGTGATGTATAGAGCCTCCAACGCTACTGAAACGTAACAGGAAACTGCACTGATCTGCACTGACAGGGATTTAGTGGAAGAGCTAATGAATTTTTTTGCTCATGTTAAAAAAAAAAGGTCAAGAAAGGAATAACCTCTTTTTTGTGGCTACTGTTCTGAAAAGTCTACCATGAATACTCCAGTCCAGTCCTCAAACAAATACAGACATTTTACAGCTTGTTTTACAACTGTCTCAAAAAGATCATTAGCAAGTTTAAATAATTTAAATGAGCATGATAACTTAGAAATGTTTTGGTCTTAAACAAATTAAAGTAAGCCATTTCTAAATAATATAATAATTCAGATCAGCTGAAAATAAAGGTGACAGAAACAAAGACATCAATTCACAAGTCAATGTGAATCAAAAGATTATGAAAATTTTATCAAATTTCAGAAGTATTTCCATGAGCTGTATGAAATAGACCATGTTTACTGTTTCAAAATATAAAGCTGCAGCAACGGATGAGGTTCTGCAATCATTTCTTTTGATTCTCTTCAAGCCTTTTCTCATATTCAGAGAGTGTCATCTCCATACCTTGATTAATTTCAAAGACAAACAGCTCCCCCCTGAGCAGTCATCACTGCTATTCTGTAGGTAATTTCTTAGGGAATGCGATTCCCATTTTTAGCCAGTGACTGAATCTATATTCCTCCTGAAATTCTGTGATTCACCAATCCAAGCCTAAAAATTTGGTCCTGTTTGAACAAAAGCAAACAGCACTGAAATTATTACAACAGTTATACAGTATGCTCCTTACCCCATCCAGAAGAGTGTTTGCTAGATGTGTGCGAAGATCTTTACGAAATGGAAATTCCAGGTTAGATACATGAAAAATGGAATTGTCTCTATCAATCATATAAACTTCATTCTTGCCATCAATCAGCATCATGTACCTGCAAATGCAATGTTAAGGTACTATAGTTAAAGGTACATCCCCAAAATCTCTACTATTTTGTTTTATATTAAGTGCTAAAAACAAGCAATCATGTCAGATATTAAGCACGTTAAAATAACTTTTTTACACTTAAAAGTTTAAACATATTGCCTCAGGAAAGCAGATAATTTAGTTCAATGCAATTATCACAAAGAAAATATTTCAAAGGTAAAAGTTCAGAATATATATATATAAGAATTTTGCTGTGCTCAGCTAAAATTATGCCTGAAAGTCTATTAAAAATAACAGAGGTTTTAACACTGCAAGAAATACATGAGGCTAATTCAGTTAGATTTCGAGCAAAGATCTTTTACTCCAGCTTTTCCTTTATTAAGTGGACCAGAACTCTGTCAGGTATAAGTCTGGAGAATTTCCTGGAAAGAACCACCCTTCCTTTGTATTGCCGGCTATCTGTCACTGCAGCATTGAAAAGTCCCAGCCAACTACTGAGCCACTTCTCATTAAAATACTGACAAATTCAGCCACGGTACATTTCTCTCACAAAGAAAACACCAAATCTTACCATACTATCACCAGTAGCTTGTGAGCTTCTTTCAGTTCCAGATATATGATTTTTCTACAAGTTTCTTTACATTATGACAGCACTTGGGAGCTCAAGTCATTAATTTAGACCTCTCTGTGCTAATCTCACAGAAGATTGTTTTATACAGGTACCATATTAAAAAAAAAATTGAACAAATAAACAGAAAAAAAGAATGAAAAAAAAAAGGACAAAACCCACAAGGGATGCTAAACAGCACAATAGCTGTAACACACCTAAGTTACCTTTGTAAAGTACTAAACAACAAGAGTACTAAAGCAGAGTTTCAGGAAGAATAACAAGGCAGCTGTGCAGACAAAGGTCTTCTCAAACTTGTGCAGCAGCCTAGGAGCACACACACCTTCTGACCAGAGATAGGAAACTGAAGAAATTTCGGCGGAAACTAAAATCAAAGGCCAGGTGCAATAAGTCAACATCTTGGCAGTGAATGAGAACTAATGAAGGTGCTGAGCATATTCTCTGTGAGGGTGATGAGAGACCAGAACAGGTTGCCCAGAGAAGCTGTGGATGCCCCATCCCTGGAAATGTTCAAGGCCAGGTTGGATGAGGCTCTGAGCAACCTGGTCTAGTGGAAAATGTCCCTGCCCATGGCAGGGGGGGTGGAACTAGATGATCTTTATGGTCCCTCCCAACCCAAACCATTCTGTGATTCGAATACCACAAGTGCTGAAAGCGAAGACTAGAACCTTAAATCTGATGTGATAAAGTAAGATAGAAACTGTTGTGGGGCTTGGAAGGCTCAAAACAAAAAACACCAGAAAAGTGCCTCTTAGGAACAAACAAGATGCTACTGCACTTAGTAAGACCAGGGAAAAGAACAATCTAGCTATGAAGATGTGTCCAAATGTTCACACAGGAAACACCATGGTTGAACGGCACTGCAAAATATAATCAGACAAGAGACAAAGCTGACATGCAAAATCCAAAGTAGGTCCAAGTTCTGTGTCTCAGTCAAATCTGAGTTATGTCAGTTTTACTAATTATCACCTGAGCTGTTGTAAACAAACTGATGCCTGATCATGCCATAACTGACCACGTTTGTGTTCCTACACCAAAACTAAGAGTGTGACCCTATCCTGAGCTTATTCTTTTAGTGATCCATTCATTTCACCCATGCTAAAAGCAAAAGTGTTATTACAGAAGTTTTATTCTGCAAAAGAAGTAAAAATCACTGAAAACCAAAAAGAAAGAAAATAGGAGTACTACAGTCAAGATAGTTCAAAGGTTCTAAAATTTCACAACATTTAATGTTCTTGAATAGCCTCTAATAAAAATAGGGAAGGGACAGAGATCTTCCCAGAGCAAATAACCCATCTGGACTGCAGTTCAGTTGCTTTGACAGTACAGAATAGAAAAATATGTGACTAAATGTAAAAGATTATAGCAGTTTCCCCATCCACACCACAATATTGTGAAAGCTAGCAAGCATATTTTGAAAACTCATTTGGCAAAGAACTTTTCATACTTGTCTTTGGACATATGGGGGGGAACAATACTTTTCATAATTTAGCCATTTCTCCTTGGAAGGTCCTGGTTATAAAGAAATAACAAGCTATCAGTAGTTGTTTCTAAAATTCACCACTGCTCTTACAAGTAATGCCCACAGGATCTCTGCTGCCAAAACAAAGCAGCAAGCACCTCCCAGAAGCCCTGCAGGCAAATGGTATACACATGCACAGATCCTCCCTCTAGAAATCAGCAGATCTGACTTCAGGAGTGCAGGACTCCGTGATGCTTAAACAAATACTTTATTTCAGTATTATGACTATAATCATAATTCACTATACATCGGCTCAACTAGTGCTTCTCCACACACAAGATGAGTACTTCAAGATGCTACAAATCAGTTGGGGAAAAACAGACATATATGAGCAGAAAACCTAAGCGGGGGAAGAAGCAACATTAGAAGAGCTGAAAGCTGTACATGGAAAAAAGAGTTAATATACATTCAATTAGAAAACATGGCACCAGTTCTTCGGAAGCAAGAATACTCTACAGACAACATTCATTTTTCAAACCAAGCTAATTTATTCCAAATTAAAACTAACTAAAAAGAACATTTTGTGTTTTTCTCAAAAATAAAAGAATCCATGGGAATAGAAGAAGAGGTGCGTAAATAACAGAAATAAAAGCACTCTACTTGAATTTTAATTCTATAAATAAACTTAAGCAGCAATCTGCACTCACATATTCACTGCTGGTTTAAACACATGCTTTCCTTGTAACTTGCTTCAATGACAAAATAGTATCTAATGCTTTACAAGACCTAGCACTTCAAAAAACCCCATACTTGTATCTTCATTACATGTGTGGTATAATAAGTGATCTTGCAAATGCTTTGAAAGAAACGAAAACACAAACTGTGAAAAGGTTTTGTTTTCAGCCATCTAAAGCATCTACAGGTTCAGACAACACACAGAAGATTTACTCAAAATCTATTACTTCAATATCAAAATGAACTTACCATCACTTTCTCTAGATCTTTCACTCAAAATAAAATCTATGGAAATTTACTTAGAAGTGGTAGCTGGATGCCTCGATCAACCACTAGTGGGAATATCTCTTCTCTCTGAGACCACAGCACTACTGTTACATCTCTTCTTCCATGATTTCTCTCTTTTTTAAAATTTGTCAGTGTTAGCTGTTTATACTGTAAATTCTAAATAAGAGGGACAATGGTAAATCTTACAACTGAATGCAAAAGATTCCTAAGCAAAGATCACCAGGAACCTCAATTATATAACTCAGAGGGCGGTGAGGCACTGGAACAGGTTGCCCAGAGAAATTGCGGATGCCCCATTCCTGGAAGTATTCAAGGCTAGGTTGGATGGGGCCCTGAGCATCTTGACTGAGTAGGTGACATCCCTGCTCATGGTGGGGGGCTGGAATTAGATGATCTTTAAGGTCCCATCCAACCCAAACCATTCTAGAATTTGTATGATTCTATATCTTACTTCAGAGAGCTACTGAGAAATGGCATGTGCTGACTTTGAATACAAAAAAAAAATTTGGTATTAGCAGGTAAGCACTTAAATCAGAATACAGAGCATGCCTCTGGGCAACACCACACAGACAGAGAAAGAAGAGACATGATTTCTCAAATACATTCACCAGAGACAGCACACAGTAGCTTAACTGTCATGCATTGTACTGCCCACAATGTACAGCTATTACAGCTGTACATTTATCACTAATTACCTCTATTATGTGAGCACCCAAAAGCTCCAATTAGTAACCAGGCCCTATTGTTTTAGATTCTGTGCAAGTACACAAGATGATGTGGTCCTGTTTTAGATGGCTCAATTTGAATGTAAAACCAGATAAGTGAATAAAAGAGCAAAAGCAGAGCAGTAATAAGAGCAATAACAGAACTGCTCATTCACCTTTGAAAACTATATATGGAAGCACAGAATCATGTTTGAGCTACAACCATTATCTCTTCAAACTGTCAGTCCAACCACTACAAACCAGTTTCCACTGAAACAGAAGTTCTGACGAGTTAAAGAAAAAAGGGTCACACTGTCCACACAGATTAATCTCACAAGCAGATAAAATATCTAGTCATAGAAATGCTAAAATCTGAAGTTTCATTAGAAGCTACTTTTCATTCACTTCTGATCCTGAGGCAAGGTCCATTACTAATTCTAATTGGACATTAGTATTAACATGATAATTCAGGAAATAGGATGAAAATTTCATTAGCAAAGAACTACAGCTCTTGGCATTAGACAAGCAGATCTCCAAATCACCTACCAGAGTACTAATAACTTAAATCTTTAAACTTTAAAAAATGTCAACAACCAAATAAAGTTTTCTCTTTGGAAATCAATTATTTTTAGCATACCCAAATAAAGACAACTCTTTCAAAGGCTCATTTGCCTCCACATATATCCTGTTCATGCAGTCCACATCAGCTGGGCCCAAATACACGCTATAAGAATGATTTTATTAGACTTCCATTTTCAGTGGAGTTTGTTTTGGTGGTGGTTGTGCATTTTTAGTTTTTACACAATTTTGAAGCTGAAATGAAAATGCTAAGTTAGAAACTGAGGTTTCTCCTTTATGTGAATGTTTAGCATTTTCCACCATTAAATTTGAAAGTACGTTTCAGGAAAATATTACTTAATGCAAAATAAGGCAAATTACTTGGTGTCCCATAACCCAGAGTCATTAAGGAACAAGAACAGAACTGCATCTACTAAGCTCCAAATCCAATCCTGTACCCACCACAATATGTGTCCTCTACCTTCTTTCCCAGATTCTTAGGATTCACAAAACTGGCTTTGAAAATACCCCCCAGCACAGTACATCACTACACGTGGTGTAGTGTCTGCCAAAACATATTTACAGCTAAACTAATCTCCTAGAAGTTCACAGTAGTTTTGCCCCTGACTTCAATTTTGTGATGTGCTTTATGTATGTTTAACTTCTTTCTCAGCTAAAATCACAGCAACCATCTTAGCAATAAGGTTATATATGTTAATTTGGTGCTCTATAGGAGTTTTAAAAACCTTAAGTATAATATAAAAAAAAATATGGCACAGCTTCCTCAAAACTGTAAGACCTCATCTTCTGTGTTTAACACAAAAGTAATTTTCTGAAAAAAAATCTAGAAGTAGAAAACGGATTAGAAATATTGTTTTAAAGGAAGATTAAAAATTCAGCTCCTCTAGGAGCTTTCTTTGCCCTGCAGTATTTCTTCAGACAGGCTATATCAAAGAAGATTATTTATTTCGACACAGTACCGCTGTTGCTGCTTTTTATTCATTTTCCTTTTTAAACATGCCTGTGTCTGTATTATCACATTAAAGAATGCAAAATGTAAGAAATTCCATCATCAACTCCAAGCACAAAATACATGGCAGCTCTCCATTCCCAAGTGAGTTCATTACACAGCCTAGAATTCAGTCTTGTGAAAGCGCTGCTGTAGTGGTTTGTTTTGTCTGGAAAAGCCCATCTCACATTAGACTGAGATGTGGGAGGGGGGGGATGGAACTAGGGAATTGGATTTTGGGGCTATCTCAAACCATGACAGCTGCCCTCCCACACAAACAAGCATTACCCAACACAGAATAGCAATTAGCATCACTAATATGTTCGCTGATGCAGAGGCAACAGCAAAATCCTGTTGCAGATATGATTTTTAATTTCCTAATTTCCTTTTATGACTGGCAACACTTCAAAATCATGAGCGTGTCGCTTCTCTGTAGATTGATCACCCAGGATGAGGCCAAGCCATTTGAGCACTTTACTTTGGACTCTGACACTCCCTCCTGGCAAGGAAGCACTGACTTCTGGCCAGACATCAAACGCTGCAAAAAAGGCCAGGAGAATGAAAATTAATGACTGCCCTCTATCCACTGACAGTAGGATATTATCTGTGTCACTACACCACTGCAGTTCCATGTTCTGACCCAAATCCAGACTGTGCTGGATCTAGAGTAAGTTTAAATTAGACAAGTTTGAAGTTGGCTTGTGGCAGATGGAACAATACACGCTGAAGTCCTGATAAACTGAGTGAGGCTCAGGTTGCTTTCTTCTATTAATTGCTGCTAGCAATGGTTGCTACTTCAAACTCTGTCTCCTGAAGGATGATAAAACCTGAATACAAGAACAAAAACACAAGGAACTTACATGACATCTTATATATTATTTTCAGCATGTAAACAAAAGGAAAGCAATGTCTTTTTAATCAGCACACTGACAGGTATCACAAACACCTTCTCCAAACTTGTACATGTTTTCATTTGCACGAGTACACAGTGTATCAACCAGCAAGAAACACAACTTAATACACATAAGCTGCTGTAGAATCTTGTATTCAACTTGACAGTTCATATTCTAAATAATTTTTTTTAAAAAACACACAGGCCTTTGGAAGTTAGTCTGTGCTAAGTATAACAACACTTTATATTTCTCTCACATATTTCTATGTTAAAGTCTGCCATCAACAGTCTCCACAGCATTTTAAACTGAAAAATCCCTTAGATTCTGACTGACAGTAATTTCCAATTAACAGCCTCATTCCTGACCTTGCATTTTCTACAACTAAATATCCTCCTAGTTTTATTATTCTGCTCCTCAGTAAATTCAGTGGCTTGTCTCCCTCATTTTCTGTTTCAAAATTCTTAATGAAAATACAAAATTAATATTCAGGATCTCCACCTGTGGCTTTTTATGTATTTTCTTCCAAAAGCATCCACTGTCATTTTCTTTCAATCTGTTCTTTACCTATCTTAAAATTCTAACAAACTTCTTAGCCTCAATCTCTATTAAAAAAAAAAAAAAAATTGAAATTTTGTCAAGGTCCAGAAGCATGAGATCTACCAGTATTCCTAGGTCAAAAAGCCAATTTTCCCTTATAAAAATTCCTACCAAAATGGTAGATTGAACTCAGAGGAAATGTCATTCCTCATCTACACTCCTGACTGTGTTCTTCAGTCTTTCTATTAACTACTTCCCTTAATTTAACCAAATCTGTCATTTTATAAAGAGAAAACATGCATTATTGATCTCTTTTTTGTTTCTCATTACAATCATAATGTTTTAAATTTAAAGCAAAACCTTTTCATCAATGATCCAAACTTATTTTCTACAATCAAGGTTTTTTTCCCCCAATATTAAAATACTGTTACTAGGCTGCTGTTTAGTAAATGTATCCTTGTGTATCTCTTACTATGTTCAGTAGCACCTGTATTCGTCACATGTCAAAATTCTCCACCAATTCTCCACCCTCAAAAGTGTTCAGCCTCTGGTTAACTTTCACAATTGTAAGATGTCTTCTTGGGGTGAAATGATCAGTTCCCTAAGGCTTTAAAACTGCCTTGGCTAAACTCTTACTATGGGATCAAGCACTCAGCTTGCATTAGGTGTTCAAATGTGCTCACAATGACAACTCTGATCAGGCTGGGTATCTGCAGCAGATTCAGCAGTAACCCAGAAGTTTATCTTAACAAAACTGTAGTGATTTTTTCAAAACCTGAACTCTGTAACAATTTTTTTACTCTTCAGCTATTAGGAAAATAAAATGTTATTTCTCATATTTATTTTGCATCTTTCCTAAACAAAATTAATGCTTTCCAATATGCATGTTAGAGTTAAGAAAGTTATCCTAGTGCATCTGCTATGCCAACATCTAATTTCATCAGAAGGTTTCCAACATTCAGTCTCATGTTCTGAATCACTTTTTCAATATATTGCTGCCCTGACTCAATGCTAGTATGGAAAAATATAATTTTTTTGTCTTATTGATCACTTCATGTATCACAATGGGAGGGCTATGCTCAATTTTGATATTCGTAGCATCATTTCAGTTGGAAAAGGTCTTTAAGATCATTGAATTCAGCTGCAAACCTAACACTGCCAAGTCCACCACTAAACCATGTCCCTAAGCGTCACCATGTCTTTTAAATACTTCCAGGCATTGATGAATTGATATCCATCAATTCACCCTGCTTATTTGAGAAAAAAGAACTTAATTTCCATAAGATTTGTTAATCTTATGGATCCCTGCAGATGGCGTAACTCTGTGCAAATCACCACTGTAGGATAAAAGATACTACACAGCTTATATAGGTATTCCATCTCCATAATTTTACTAGTCATCAGTCTCCTCCACTGTTACCTCACTCAGCATCAAAATCTTTTTCTTATTTTTGCCTGCCACTACTCTCCATCAAAATCCGAATGCAAGTTTCCCTTTTCATTTGCCCCCCTTGACAAGCCAAGGTCCAGATAGGATATTTTGTGACTGTTATGGCCCTGAACATCATTAAAAGTGAGACAGTGGATCTGCAGATGACATTTACTACAGAAATCTTCAGAATGCCCAAACCTACAGTAACAAACAATGCAAGCTTTGATATCTAAAAGGTACCAAAAGCAGGAAGAGATGTGGCCACACTTTGCTGCCTTACAAGGTTCTAAATTAACTCTGTCGGGTGAGAAAGCTCGTACAGCTGCTACAGTGGTCAGTGAGAGCCCAGAAATTCAGCTGCAGTCAAAAAAAAACCCAAACCAGCAAAGAGCATGAGATCATATAACTAATGGATTAATGCAAAAGCCAGAAATAATGTTGCATCATTATACAACTTCATGGTATCCCCTCCCCCAGTATACAATATGCACCAGCATTAAAAGAGAAGTCAGTTTTTGAATGAAGGAGACAACAGTAATACTAAGGACCATGGAAAAATGCTTACAAAGTGTGGAAACTAGTATCATTCCTCCTAAGAAAGTATCACAGTTCAGACTGAGCTCAAACTTTACTTTTTTTCTGTTTTATAAATCAAAGATAAAGATGCCTTTAATTAATCTAACAGATGGCAAATTCAAAACTAATGTAAAACTACATTTTCTATCTAAAATATTATTTGACTGTGAAACTCTGCTGGTAAAACCAAGAATTTAGCAAGGTTAAAAAAGACTATCCAGTTACAGTGTTTTTCTTGTCTGTCTTCCAGGGTTTTAATTAAGTTAGAGTGCTGGGAGGGAGGGATGTTTCTTTATTTCTAGAAGGATATTAAAACATTACGGGTTAAATTTCAAGTTGCCTTGAAATCGTCATTTGACCTACAACAAAGGATAAATTAATCTATAACTACTATATATTGAAGAGTTCTTATAGCATATTATGACAAAAGAATTATTAATGAGCTAGGAAAGATCTGACCCATACATATACAATCTGTATACTAACACATTTATTTTAAAATCTAGATTCTCTTTGTTTCATCCAAATTTTAATGATTCTAAGTGCTCGTGTATATTAAAGTACATTTCTAAATTAGCAATTAGAACACTATTGGAAAACAACTGTACAGTGTAATGGTCTGATTACTTTTTTTAAAAGCTGTAAGAGTAATGGAACAAATTATACCTCAAGCTTGATTGAACTGTTGAATTCTTTCTTAATTTTTATTATTGTTGTTACTATCATCTTCATTATTTATTACAGATAGAGCTTCAAGTTTGCTTGAACTTGTTTGACCCATCCCTCTCCACAAATTTTAGAATCTTAGTCTGAAAATATTTTGGAAATTTAAAGAGAAATTTAGCAATAGGCTAAAAAAAGAATATATATATATATATATATATATATATATATATGAATGAAAAACAAATTAATTTCACATCAGATGACAAGTAGTTACATTCCTTCTTTCCCCAAACAAGAGAACCATCATGTCTCTCATAGAGGGCTATAATGTAGCAGTCAAGGAAAGAGTAACACAGCTTTGAAAAAGGAAATTCCCTTGACTTTGAACTGATTTATGCCAGAATGTACACTGGGTCAATTCTGTCTGCATCACCAGCACAAGTCTCAGAAGGAACACAACTATCATTTGTGCTCACAAAGAAGACCAGCTCCAAGAGAAAGGGCTGCCCTAGATTTCTGTATAGCTAAACTTCACAAACCGAATGTCATTCTTCCCTGAAAGAGCTGAAGCCATTACACTTCATGGATGTGTTTGTAATCCCTCCCCAGGAGAACCAGAAGCACAGGATGCACTGTTCCACTATTGGAAGTCATCTGGCAGAAAGGAAAATAAATAAATAAAGCAGTAATCACTGATAGTGGTCGCTTGAACATCAGGTACCCATGCAGGCACACCATTTATCTTGATCTAATTAGAACATTTTAGGACTACAGCTGAATATTCTAAGATTAGTATTCATAGCACAAGCTACATAATAAGCATTTTAATGCATTAACTATTTATAAACAAACAAAAGAGCTTGCTTAGAAGACAATCTGTCCAAATACTCAAATAGTTATATATGAATTATCAGTTAGGTAGTACTTTCCAAAGAGCCCAGAACTGTGACCATAAAACTGCCAAAAGCCTGTTGTTTCACAAAATATACTTCCTGTATGGTATCACATTAGCAGTGCTCCTTAACCACTCAATAAAGGGACATAAAACCAAGAGATTCCTTCTACCCCTTCTTTTCAGAGTCCTGATGGTGCTGCTGACAGAGAAACCACAACCTAGAGAAAGAATACTTTATTTGGCCATTCAAGTAAATCTGAATCCAGATGAGGGATGACATGTTCTGTCACACCTACTTATTCCTTCCTCTACATTGATTCAACGATTTTAAAAACAAGACTTCATGGGATGGAGAAGCAACAATGTGATATGGAAATGCCTTAGTAACAAACACATAAGTACACCATCATCACCCCAAAAAAACCCACAAAACCCAGTATATTTTTATACCCAATGGTTCCAGATATTAGTTTAACACCTTACGACATTCTGTGTTGCCTCTTTTGACCGACCATCTGCCAGTCAGGAGAGACCTCCCCTGGTTCCTAATTAATAGTTAAACAAAACCGATGAGTTATCTGGTGATGCCCATGAGTCTGGCTATCAAAATCCGACAGTCCCTTTTCTGCTATCAAAGTCAGTCTGCTAGCCAAAGTCTAGGCATGCTCTCATTCCCTGCACAATAGGTAAAACAGGAGAAAAGGACAACATGCCAACAGGTGGAGATGATGAGGTCACCTTGCACTGGAGCCTCTTCACCCTAAGCTACAATGTCTTTACCTAGAGGCAGAGACATGCTAAACAAACTGAAAGTGCCCTTAATCTGAACTCAATTTATCAAAGCTTTATTTTTTCCACTCAAAAATGAAAACTCAAATAAGCATGTTATAGTCGCAGGTTTTAATGCTGTGGAAAAAAGACTGGTATCAGACTTGTAATCCTAAATTTACTGCCCAATACAACTGTACAGGATTATTAAGATCCAGAGCGAGCAACAACTCGAACCTCAGCTCCTAAACTTCCAACTTTCCAGCATCAAAACACATCATTCCTGTCTCTCCATCCCATATCAAATCCTCTTTCCCTCCTACCTGAACATACAAAATAAAACCATGACTTAGGCATCTGCTTTTTAGAAAATTAAGAAGAGTGCTGTTCAGAGTGCTTAACATCTATGAACTGCTCTTTTCACAAGTCATTAGAAAGTCAGTTTACACAATATAATCCAGAATCACATATGTGACTTTTCTACACTTTTGCAGATTCTTATGACATTATGTTATTACTACACACTCCAAAGTTAACCTGCAGGTTCCTAACAACTGACTAGTATGGTAGTCTATAAAAGCCATTTATTTATAGCTTTTAATCTCGACTGGAGGGGAGTAAAAGCTTTATGACAACCATTTTAATAACTTGCACAACTTCAGTTTCCAGACAAAATATATGCTATCTCCAGTTAAGAATATTATTCTAAATAAAGTCAGTGAAATAAATTCCACAGGAATTGCAGACTCCTCCTAAACCAAAATTCTTCCAGCTACAGAGGCAGATGTACAGAATTAGTTTAAAAATGGGTGAGCTTCTTTTCCCTTAAAGAATAGTCAAAATAACTATAAAGAAGGACCACAAGGGACTATGCCACGTAAACAAAAACTGCATTTCTTTTCAAAGACCTTAAATACATAGCACAAAACAACACACTGCAGAGACCGAAGGAGTGGACTAGCAACAGTCACTTTAATCTTTTAACTAAAGTTTTTTGTTCCAAATCTCTTTTGTAAGTACCATACCATTTTGACAATTTCACGCAAATAATAATAGAAAAACCGTTACAATTACCTCTTTAAGGCATTCAATGAAAATAACAAACATCAGAAGAGTGGCTGTCCTACACGCAGAAATGACGTATAATTACCAGTTGAGCCCATTGCTGATAGTTACATAAGCACAGTTTGAACAAAGCTCATTTAACTTGGAATAACTTGGGTTGTTCACAAAATCTGTCACTCCTATTAAAAAAAATTCATTTGGTCCTGAAAAGTCTATTTGGTACATGTCCATCCCCTTTAAAACTTCACACCACTAAAATGTGCCACAACCACAGAAGAAGCGATACACAGAATTACCAACTGATCGTCAAAATCAATTAATATTTAAATCTCAAGATAAGCGGGGAGAGAAGGAAGGAAAAGGAAAGGAAGGTGTGGTTTAAAAGTACCCAGACAATTCTTGTGTGGTTCTTCATCCCATCCTATGATTAGGAGGCAAACATTTTTCCTTACTCCAAGACCATAAATATGTATTAACCCTAAACATGACTGAATGACATTCAAAACACAATATATAATTCACCTTCTCACTAGCTATCTGGGTCAGAGAGCAAGGTGCCCAGGAAGGGAGTATTCATACCTTGAAAAAAACTCTTACAAATGCTTTCCAGTGATTGCCAGCCCTTAACTTTCCTCCTAGCACCATTTCTGAAGATGTCTGAAAATCTCAACATCCTATATTTTTGTCCCCCTCCTCTAAATTAGGAAAGAATACCCTAACAATTATGTAAACCTCCAATTCAGGCACTTCCCAGTACTGGGCACAAAATTCCACATTCATGAGAATCTGGTCATGTCATTTGTACCCATCTAAAAATTAATCTATGCCTTCTTTTTCATTCCCAATAGAGTCTCCTTCAAGTTCAACTCCACATTAATATCTTTGCTCCCAGGAGACAATCTTTCCATTCTCTAGGTCTGCTTTCATGACAAGCTGGTCTCTTGTTCTTAATAATGAGATCTCAAGTGCATAGATTTGTTTTTTAATTGGATTAGTACTACTCTCCAATGTTCTCTGTCTTCCACCATTCTCATTATTATCCCAGCTTTCTCTATAACTTTCACCTGTCTCTCAGGGATAATAGTTTTTCATGAACCTATTCAACTGTCTCTTCTTTAATCCTTTACAGAGAGGCAACCATTTTGCTATCTTGCCACCTAATTTTGGCCTAGTATCTTTTACCTCTTAATTTCAAAAACAAACAAGCAAAAAAATCTGTTTCTGGGTTTTCTTAATATTTTTTAGAGTTGTTCTTTAGCAGTGATCATAATTTCACTAATTACTCTGGACCAAATGACTTTTGGATAACTTCTCATATTAGGAATCTGCAATTTCTGTTATGCATGTAAGCTTCATCTCATCATGTATAGGAAAAGGAAAAGTATTGAGCCATGGAAATTCAGGGAGAAGCTTCAACCTCTTCTTCATGATCTTATGCATCTTTTAAGAAGATGCATAAGAAGTTATCTTAAAACACACCAAGTAGACTTCCTTCTAGTAATGGTCACACATCTCTTTCTGAAGAGGCTGCAACTGCCAATAATTTTAAGGTTTTTAACGAAAACAGAAATTTTCTTCAATTTGTACAAAAAGCTGAACTGAAGAAGCCTACGAAGCTATCACAAGAACAATAATACAGTAACTAAATCAAAAGAACTACATTCAGTATAAATCAATATTATATAAATATATATATATATATTTATTGGTTGATATATTTGAGATAAACTTATTTGATTAACAATAAAAAATTGCCCACCAGTTTTATCATACTGTGAAGTGTAGCTTTACTATTTTATTTTGTATTGTGATACCAACAAAATGAGAATGATTTAGGCAACAGGCCTTGTTCCCAAAATGTAATTTGCTAATCATGAAAAAATAACCAACTTCAGAGATGTTTTAACTATTTTGTTACAAACACCTTTTAGACAACTAGCAGCAATTCTCAAAGAGTTTTTTTTACATTCTGCACCTACTTATTCACACTTAGATATCTGTAAGCCATCAAACTTGCATTAATATTTTCCAAATTTAAGTCTTCTACAAGAGCTACCTATTCTGCATTTTTTTAAATAGCTGCCTTACCATAATTGAACAGCCATACTATTATGATCATATTCATTATTTTTTACTAAAACTGTATGGGTACAGATGTGAAAAATAAAAAAGGTACTCATACAAATGTAGGAAAATAACTTACGCCCCTTAATAGGTTGCATTTAGTGCAGGTCACATTTTACCATTATAAAACCTAGTCTTGTTTGATTGTATTGATTTTAATTATTCCACAGACATTTTGCAACTTTTTATTATTCTTAGTGGTAGCAGCCTTTTTTTCAAAACTGGTGTCTCATTACTTTACCAACCCTACTCCTGTCTGAACATTCAGCTCCGCTCATTAGAACAAGCATCTGCTATAAAGAGTATTAACGAGACACATATGAAGGGGTTCAACAAGCCATTACCCACCTGGGTTAATCATTTTACAGTACAAAGCTGATAATACAGTCATGCAGTAAATGCCTTGAACATGTTACGACTACCTTATTCAGACAGTAACTACTATTTCAGAAACACAGCACTGCAAAAAAGTTGTACCTACCTTGTAGCTACTGTTACCATACAACGTATATTTCATCTCAACAAAGCCAAAAGGCATGATTTTAGTAGTCAGAAACTTGCCCTTTGGATTTCTGTGCCTTATGGATAGATTAGCATTAAGATTATTTATAAGACACCAGAGGTTTGACAACTGTTCCGATAAATATACAGGACAGAAATTACACCAAACCAGACAGAATAGCTGCAGAACTCAGTGACTTTTTAATTTTTAATAATAATAACTTAAAGCAATATAATTTTAGAGGTGGTTTTTCCCAAAACACGGTGACTTTGCATATAGTATTTATGTACACCCAAATAGCTGGTACAAAGGAAATATTTTACCAAAGAGTGCCAATGCTAAATGAGCTTCACAGATCTTTTAATTTAAAGTTCACTTCTCTAAACCTGAGATGCAAATGGACACATCTTTACATATAGGCAGTTATAAACAGGAGGGGAGAAGTATTTGTTCACGCTGCATTTTTCCTTTTGGGGCAAACATGCTCCAGAAGGAAAGCTGGAGCGAGAACAAGGAGGTGTGCCCTGCTGATGCTTATGGAACAAGGGCCCTGGAAACCAGATACAGAACAAGCAAGACCACAGCGTAGGCACAAACTCTTCAAATCAGGACAGACTAAGCAAGGATAAGTCAAAGGACTTTGAACTCAGGGCTCCAACACCCTCCAGTAAATTTCTCCAAAATATTTTATGGTTGAAGTATTTGACAGTAATTCTAATCTATTTCACAATGTTTAGTCAACATAAGATGATAAATAATGCTCTTTTATTTAGGGAAATACTTTCTATTTTTATAAAATTATGGGTAGAAAAATATAACAACGCTAAGAAATCAAGAAAACATGAACTGTTCTACCAACTGAAAAAAAACAGCCAAACAACATTGGAAAAAAAAACACAGAAAACCCCATCACCTCAACAACAAAAACAACAACACAGCTCTTAAACCAGAAGGGTGAAACTTCAGCTCAAGTTGAAATCTGGGAATAGCAAATGCCTTTGTAGAAAAGTCCTCAAAGAAATTACTGCCACTGCATACCAGTTAAGATAACGTACAAATAAAGGCTTCAGACATGAAACCTCTAGAGAAAACTACTGCTGCAGGAATAAAATTCAGAGATTTAACAACAATGAAATGTAAGAAGTTTGGCTAAGGTGAGCAAATATTGCTATTAACTGAGATGACGGTGTTTTATTTCAGTGAGAAAGTATAATAGAAAGTTATTAGTTATGCATCTGCTTTTCTGTAAGTCCAATCAGGTCGATGAAACAGCAGCAAAGAGAGAGAACAAAACAAACCAACCAAAAAAGAAAAAACCCACATGCCAGCCTAATAATATTCTAATAGGCAAAGTCTAGACTGCTGCACCTAAGCCACAGTTAACAGAACAGCTTCAGAGATCTCTGATGACAGGGGCTTCATCTCCAGACAAAAGGAAGCAGGGGATCCATAAATGAGTCTCACTAACTGATGTCTTAATATTAAATTCAGGAAGGTCACGCCTGTCAACACAAGCTTTCAGAATAATTAATGAAGATCTGTTTAATTGCATATGGAGTCTAGATCGCTGAAGAACAACTAAATAATCAGAAGCATGTCCAATGTAAAAACTATCAAGTTATTTTTCATTGTTGATTCAGGTACATACCATGTACAGTGTCTAAATATCCAAATAATAGCTCAGGTTTTCATCTTTAATCTCTCTCATTACTTCAGCTCAATTTCACTGACACTGGATCTTTGTAGCTCCATTTTCTTCTCTGAATATATCTATCAGTCTATGTATCTCCACAATTAACTACAGGTTATTATGTTTTCAAAAGAAACTAAAATGACTATTTAGTTCCCTCGGTTTTATTCTTCATCCATTCTGTTTTGTCACCATTCTAAACCACAGGATAGAATGTTCAAAATACTGAAAATTTCTAAAAGAAATTACATGTACATTTTAATTTCTTTCACAAAAGGCAGTTTTCCAGGTGCCCTACTATTTTCTATATAACTGCTTCAGTACTCAGAATATAGGCATCGCATCCATATGTTTGAGTAAGAAAATGAGAATACTCCGAAATTTTCCAAATAGATAACATAGGATATGACAAAGCAAGACTCTTCAGGTCCATTTAAGTTGGCTGAGTTTAGTTGTTCAGGCTCAGCAGCTTTTGAATGCCCTGTACTCCTCTAAGGATATGCCCTGATCTCCCAACACCGCATTGCTGTAACTTCCCAGCCCGGAAACGCCTGTACTGCATTACCCAAGTGCTTGTGTATACAACCAGCTAATGTAAGAAGCCAGATATTCCCACCCATTTCTTACGCCATACTGAGTGCAAGTTTACTTTGTCTTTTCACACCATACTCTGCCCAAGATAATAAACCCTTGAAGCACAAACACCACAGAGGAGAGATATTTGAAGGGTTGTTTGGGGGTTTTTTATAGGAGATAGCTTAATTCTGGCTGAACTGTGCTGAATCGTGACTGACTCCATGTGGAGCCACTTGGTAATTTTCGTAAGACACCCAATTCCCCATATTTTCCATGATTTTCAATGTCTAGGATACTCCACTCTATTACTAAAGATAACGAACCTAACAAAATAAAGAGCAGATGAAAACCTTTAGAAGATGTCCAGTCAGAACAACCAATCAGGTTGTAGTTTGTTATTAAACAAAAGGCACTTCTACAATGATTGTAAGGGAATGGGTGAGGCAAGATAAAACTATCGACTCTTTAGCCGACATGAACTAAGAGTTTGAACAAAGGATCACAGTATGAATAAAAAAACCCTATGAAATTTCCACTACTAGCCAGATTCTGAAGGATCAATCAGAAGTTTTAATTTAGCTTTCATAAATAAAGTCTTCAGCTTAACAAACTCTTACTGCTATTTAAGATAGTATTCTAAGACCTTGGTGGCAAGTCCTGGCTGACAGACAAGCAAGGGTTAGAGAGAAGAATTACATTTAACAGTCAGTCTGTAGAACAGCTGCTAAAAAGAAACTTGGCCTCAAACTTCAGCAAATGTTGCGTATTAAGACAGAAAAAAAAATTCATCTCTGAAGCCAGTTTTTTTGTTATGCTTTGTCCTCTGTACAAGCAAATTCACTTTCCTGAGAAAACACAAACTGTCCACCCAATTTACTGTGTGTTTCTTTTTCATTTAAAATTAACTTACCGAGTGCCGTCTGCTTTCCAGCTAACTTTGTACGGCTTCTGCTCCAAAAATTTAATATTTTGCTTGTCCATGGAAACAGGCTGCGCTCCAGGGAATCCAGACCTAAAAAAAAGAACCATGTTTATTAACGTTCTGCAATAAATACTCACACAAGGCAATACATTTTTTACATTACACTGAAATCACATCTTGTATCAGGTTTGTTGCAAGGTTAAATCTAAGTTAGAACATCTCCTCCAAAAAAGTATTTTCCATGAGAAATTAAATGTCTATCTGATAAGAAAAAGGATATTTGGTTATGACAAAACACTGAATTATGTGGAACTTCAAAGTATTAACTTTAGAGGAAAAGATATTTGAATTCAAAATTACTGGCACTAGAAGAAATAAAAGCATCGGAAAGTTAGGAAGCACTGTGAGCAACTCACCAGATCATCAACTTCGGAAAGGAGAAGGTCAGAATATGAGACATTAAAGCCAACATTCTAATTAACATTAGACACAAATTCAAGTTGGCTATAAAAATGAGTACAATATCTCGATACCTCGAGGTGAAATACCAGTTGTACAAATAAATCTACTGCTTGAGCAAGCACTAAATTTTACACAAATGCCTGGACTAGGCTACATCTGGAATTTGCACAGCAGTAATTCATCTGAACACGTTTTGTTATCTCAATGGAAAAGCAATTCTAGAATCTTGTTTCTTAACATTAACAGTCGATCATTCCATTTCATAGTACAATGCAAGACTGTTTCATTGCCAAGCGTGTTTGAGGCTTCCTTTATTTTAGAAACAACCCATTCAAAAATGGTCATGTTTTTTCTCTTTTTTACAATGAGCTGTGTCCTTCTGCAAAACATAACACTTGTTTCTAGACAGTATAAATAAACAAGTTCTAAGTTTTCATACCCTTCCCATCCACAGAATTGCTGACATTTTTGCTGTATTCCTCCTAACTTTGGTTGCGTTGTCACTTGGGTCACATATTTAACTGTTATTCCTTCCAAGAAAATTGCACCCTAAATAAATTAAAAGAAAAACAATTAGTATTTAAGCCTTCATAAAAGCAGATCAGAATATGTCAATACAAGATTAAGTCTGTTTTTACAACCCTCTCGAGCAGTACTAGCTTAAATATTCCTTAAAGATTTACCCATAATAGCAAGATACGTCAGCTGAGCTTTGCCAGCAAACTCACAGGTGAGCCATATTATAAACCCAGTAACTGAGTTATTTATGGGGGAAAAAATAATTAAAAAAAAAAAAGGAGGTAAATAGTAAGGGATAGATAGTACTTAAATGTTTACACTATTTAGCTAATACTCTCAAGGAAGCTCCCACATCAAACTACAGCATCAGTTTGACTTATTTTTCATTTGTAACTAAAATGTTGTTATTTAAAAATAAAGAACACTAGTATCAGGTATTTAATAGTAAATTGGTCACATATAGAATTTGCAGGGATTAAATTAATCATCCTTAGTACACAAAGTATTATATAATAATAAGATAGGGTGAGACATGTATTTGTGGATGAGAATCTGAACCTAAACACTAAACAATATTGTAAGCCCGGAGCAAATCACTGTACATTAAGGGTCATAAAATTCTTTCTAGTAGAAGCCTTCATAACACCTCTTTAAAGTATGTCAAAAGGCATGGCCCAAAATAAGTAAACTGGGAACTAAGGAAATAATTGACCTATGAAATGTTAAATAAAATTTCTTAATATATAAATAGTATTTCAAGATTAACAATTCCATGTTTGCCCTGATTCATGGAATGAAAGAGCTGCTCAGTAACAGTAGAGATGTGAGATAAATGTAAGTAGCTTAGTAATTAGTGAATTAAAGTCACTGGGAAACATCTTTAGACACAAGGGGGTTCATTTTTTTTTTAAAACAAGTATTTCAGCAGATGAAGAAGTTAAGTCCTACTTTTCTCCTTTCGAATCTTTGAGATGCATGTTTTCAAACAGTTATGTTAATTTTATCAGACCTAGATGGCAATTCCAGTACAAGAAGTTCAACTACACATATTTCATCTCCTCCTGGGTGATCTACCACATTGCACGTCTCAAAGCTCAAGCTTACACTGTAGGGAAGACAACTGAAAGAATGAAAGTACTTATGCAGCAGCAAACTTAAATGGTTCTCAGTTGAGCTAGGACAACCTTCTTCACAAAAGAAAAATATAAACAGCGGGTCTGTAACAAAATATTTGTGTAAAAATATATTTGCATAATTTTATTCTCAATCTAAATCAGGTTACTAAAGTGGAGTTGTTATCATGAATGCCACAGAAAAGGCTAAGTAAAAATCAAAATAGAATACTGAAAATAAGACTCTAAAATAACTTGTATATTCCAGAAAAAGTTTGATGTCAAATGGAATAAAAACAAATCCTGCATAACAGAATACATTAAAGCCATCAGGTCTACAAAGCTACAAAATTAAAGATTTCTACTGAGATCCCAAATCAACCAGAGTTATTTCAACAGCATCTCAAATAAATTTTCAATGCAGACTAAGGAGATCAAACCATGACTTTTCATTGTTGAGCTATGAATCCTGCAAATGAAGGTACTATTATTTTGTGTCTGTTCTCTAAAATGCTTGAACCTAGCCTTAACAAATCCAGCTGCATACTACTGATGAAAGGAACCTTTTTGCCCCCTTTCCTTTCCACACGCTGTGGCAGTTATCTGTTCTACTCTTGAGCAAGTCTAGGAACTAATTTAGCAAAAATAACATCATAAATTAGTAATTTTCTGCCAAATTAGTATCCTAAACTAACTCACCATGGGATGACTCAGCACTAGTGCCAGCACAAGGGAAACAGAAGGAATGCAAGGAGTGCGGGGAAAGGAGGACCACAGTTTTCAGTACAGCCTGCATTTAGTTAAGATCAGCTCAGTCACATCACCAAATGGTATTCTGAGAGCAGCACATCCTAAAGAAATATACTAGTTCATAACCTTATTTACCCTGAGCTCCCCAGACTTTCAGTGTGTCGCTCAGCCCATATTATCCATGTGGGCATCAGCACACAGGTGAGTGGACGAGGGAGGCAGACAGCTACTCGTGCCTGGCCAGCACATTGTCTGAATTCTGGTAAGTGGTTAAGAGCACCATGAAAGAAAGGAAAGATGGTCATGCCTTACTTCTGCCAATAATGGCAGAGTGCAATGGCACTACGACGGTTAAGATTAAAGCAAAAGGCCAGGAACAGAAAAGATTTTCCAGAAGAGTCATAAACACAAAATTCATGCCTAACATTTGTAAGTGTCTCTTGCAGATTATCTGCTCCAAGTATAATCACTAGCTAAGGCACAGTGCTACGAAAACAAGGTGAGTCACTTGGTATTCGTGCTCAGCTAACTTCACACTCCAGGTTGCATGAGGACATTCCTTGGATAAGGTCCTATAACTGAGCCAGACCCATGCAATTTCTGCACCACTGTTCAGCTAACAACTCCTATGAAAACAGGACATGGGAAAACATGGTGCAGATGTGCCAGAGCACTCAGATCCCCAGGAGCAACTCGAGTCCTCAGCAATGCTACTAAACCAAAAGTTATAAATCCCTAAAGGATCCAAGGAAACTACATGCACTTAGTAGCTACACTCTGCACAACCTTCATACCATCTGTACTAATCAAGTTTGCCCCACTTGCCACTGTATTTCTCCACTCATCACTTCATCTGAAGAAGTGCATTGTGTATCATCTTGTGTTGGTTCAGATCCTAAACACCATCTGGAGGAGTGGGTGAGTGGGAACAGCCCCACACCTTCCTGAACCCAGTGGCTATCACCAGCTACTCAGACTTGATCGAGCGCCAATATGCTCAGAGATTGCCTTCCAGAAAACAAGAAACATTCCAAAATGTGTCAGGAAGAGATATCTTCTAAAAGAAAGGATGTGAGAGACAGGGTGCTACATTAATCAGCTTAGATTTAATACCAAAATACAGGACCAAATCACAGTAACTACCTCTAGGCATGTACAAACAAAAAAGACATAACAAAACACACTGTGACTCACTAACAAAGGTGTTCAACTAATCATTTGGTTTTGGTGATGAAACAGGCTTTGCAGAACTGGAATTGCTTGCATTTGTCTTGGTTTGTCTTTTGTTTGCTTGTCTTGTCCTCATAGAGGTAACTCAGAAAACATGGGATAGATGTAACTTCTATAAAACAGACAAGCGACTGTTTCAAAACCAGGTTCAAAGGAGTCAGCATTTCACTAACAAAAAGGAAGGATTATATTGAGAAGAATCTCCAAGGTCTGGTTTAGGTATAAGATAATTAATTTATTTTCCCTAAACTTCCTAGTAGCATATTCTTATTTTTGTGACATCTGTGACTTTAGTAACAGGGATACAGACTGTGATGGTAGCTTAAGAATTCATTGTTACCCTTAATTTTAAGAATGGGCTGAAAACAACACTATGCAATTCAGTATAAATGAAGTTCTACACTTAATAAAGGCTAAGAAATTATACAAATTCAAATTGGTAGATAATTAGAGAAAAAGATACAGAGGCATCGAGAGACCAAAAGCTGAATTAGTATTGTTCTGTCTTGTAAAAGGCAATTACGTTGAGATATATAAACAGAAGTATTTAGCCTTAAGACATATGAAATTATCTTCTCCCTATTAAGCCCTACTAGGATGGCCTCAACTACAGGCTTGTGTTCAATTATAGGCAACACAGTCTCAGAAAAACATGTTTCAACAAGACAGAATACAAAGAATGACAACAAAGGTTGGAAGTACAAAAGGTATGGACTACAGGGAAAAAGTGAACAAATTAGCATTTAATGTGGAGAATGAAAGGATACTCATATTCAAGTACATAAAATGGTGTCGCAAAACCAAAATATAATCTTTTTCCCATATCCATCAAGATGTCCATGGGCAGAAAAATAAGTTCAGGAGTTATACTTTGCAAAAAAGAGCAGGTTAGGCAGAAAAAAACCCAAGGTATTAATATTTAGAATCAAGGTAACTTGCTAGTTAAATAATAAATATTATCCTTGCTGTGTCAAATCAGTTTAATCATTTCCCTTTGTCTCACAGATGACCACAAGACACAGGCACTCAAAATCATCAGGAAAATCATTAACAGCCACCATCTCTTCCAGACTGTTTAAGATGCCTCCATCCATTTTAGAAGCACTACATACTACATGCTGTAATATGCCATTTACATGAGACTAGAAGAGATGGCATTCCTTAATAAACACTAAAAGTTGCATTTGACACATGAAAAGTTCAAAGGTTCTGGCTCAGAATTATAGCTCTTTGTCCTATTTGCAAAATCAAGTGTTTTTTCCCGAAGTGAGATTCTAAGTATCAATTAACAAAGTTGCCCCGATGCTACGAGCATTACAGCATGCACTGACAAAGTCAAAAGTGTTAGGATTTCCTGTGCAGCACCTCAGACTGCAGCAAACAGCTTTCTTGGCACCTGTCAACTATGTTCAGGCAATGACAAAGCAGACTGTAATGGCTTTATGTTCTAATGGTTCCCGCACTTTCTGTAATGCAGGAAACAATGTCAAGATTTTTTGACATCAAAATAGAAGTTTTACTGAAAGATGTTGCAGTAAAGTTTCTCACATCAAAGTTTCTGAAGTGGACAGCATGCTAACTTCATAGGCTAGCTAGCAGTCGCTTCTAACTATTCATCATCCTAGCGAGACGCCTGGGACGTGTCTCCTCCTCTACTGCTAAACTTTTCTTCTGTCTCCACAAAGATTGGAGTCAAAATGAAAAAGATTCAGAACATTGCTATTACTACAGCTACCTCTAGTTTGACTCTGTCCACCCCTAAGTTTTTAGAGAAAGAAACAAATCAGAAAGCTGAAAACATTTGCTGCAGGAAATCAACACAATGCTGAAAATTTAGCCCTTTAGACAGTAAAATAAGAATACCTGAGCAAGAGGTATTTACCTGATAATCTCTCCCCCTGTAGATCACATATTTACAGGGAATCACAAATAGATTGTATCCATCTCTACTGAGTTAAGAAGCAGTCCAATCTGCCAGCCAAGAATCATGGTAAAGAATTCTGCCCGCTCCTCCTCTTCATGTCAAAGAATGTTCCTTCAGAGCTGCAAAACTCAATTATACGAATATGCATATTAACTAGATGATTCTTTCTTTCATAAATTCTCTAAATCACAATTAACTTTTAATTATTAATATGCTTATTCGTATAATTTAGCTTCCAGCTTTCAAAAAAACTATGGTGGCAGATAAAAAAGAGCCTGGGAAGCCAGTATCACTCCTGTTAAACAGACTGGTTGAGTTTCATACTCGATGAAAAGTGGCTGTCATTGGAATTCATCATAACACTCAAGTTTCTAATGCATCAAAAGGCACATCAAAAAACCAGCTTTGAGGTTCCAGCCCCAAAAAAATTTTTAGATATCAATGCTTTACTGCAAGGCTAATGGAGGCAATGGCCATACCCCTGAACATACTTTTACTATGGCTTTTTACAGTGTGGGAAATTTTTTATTCCAGCTGAGGGACAATTTGAAAGTTTTCAAAGTCCATCTTGCTTCTTTAGACTGGATTTTGTATTCCTTTCAGGCTAATATTTTCCACATTCCATCTGTAAACCACATTGATCAGCTGCAGTAACAACAAAATGCATTTTTGCAGCATATTTCAATATGAGAATTTCCAAGTGTTTGCAAACAAATACATCTCAGCACAAGTAAAATAATTCAGTATTATGAAAAAAAAAAAAAGAATATTTCTGCATTCAGAAACAATCTATTTGCAAATAAAAAAGAGAGTCAGGAATTTAAAGAGAACTGAACCATTAATCTTCAGATGATACAAAATATATTCTTTGTACTTGAGTATTAGTTCCATACTACAGTAACTAGAGTAATTTATTTCATCAGAATTATGCAAATGTATGTCAAAAGTCAAAAAAGCGATCAGCCATATTTCTTATACAGTTAAAACAGTTTTGAACAAAATATGATTTCAAAGCTCAAGCCTTTAGATTTTTAAGGTCATATTGCTTTTTGCTAATCTAATTCTCAATCCTATAAAACTTCCAATAGTAAGAATACTTACCAAAATGAGCACTGAATTAAAAAAATTCTGAATTTCGTCCACATGGCTACAAAAAATAATTAAGAGCTGTTTCCATACAACCCCAGTAACACTTAATCTCTAAAGACAAACTGAATAATTAAAAAGAGCTTTTAATATCTCAATTCAAACTTTAAAAAAAATTGTTATTTTAGAAACTTGTACAACTGGAACAGTTGAAGTGTTGAACGTTAAAGTTCAAGGTTCGTATAGGAAACATAAGAAAGCTTCCAATGGCTCTACCAGTTTTTCCCAGTTAGAAAACAATACTTCCAGTCCCCATTTGCACAAGCAAATGAGTATTAGTAACTGATGAGTATGAGGTTATGAAATTATGTTTAGCAATTAAAATACTAAATTCCAAATCAAAATTACCAGTTTTAGGCGTTCTTTTCTCCTCTTCCCAAAGGAAGAGCTTGATGATCCAGGTTCTGACTCTTGGCCTCCAGTTTTACCATTATCATCGTCCTCCTCTTCATCTTCATCAAAGCACCATTCTGGTAGCTCTGGTGGTGATGGTGCATCATCTTCATCGCCGTAACGACGAAATAATTCCTTCAAATAGTCACCTTTATAAATACCTGGTGGTCTAGCCTGAGCAAAAGTAGCCACTGCAGCCTCGATACTGTCAAATAAAAATTGAAAATCACTCTGGATGCTTAATTTACATGTTTCAGTCATGTCATGCCTTACCAAACATAAGATTTATTGGGACTGAGAAAACAAGTTCCAAAGTGGTAATTGCAAAAACATCCATTATATTTGAAACATCTTGCTTAGATCAGTCTGGTAACAGTTGCTTTTGCACAAGATTCTGCATAACTCTGTAGGCACTGCATATGTTTGTTCTCAGAAGTAACTGCAGCTCACACTGCTTCAACTCCTCATTGTAACTCACAGTGGTCTGCTGGTCATCTAAGTAAAACTTTCATTATTGCTACAGAGAAGGAATGGGTGACACACAGGTATGTACTTCAGGACTGAATGAAGACAAAAAAAGACCAAAGAAAAATATCAACAAATGTAATGAAGAAAAACACAAATGTTCAAATTCAAATATGGCTACGCTTTCCCCCCTAAGAATTCTTTCCTCTCATTAGAGGTTTTGCCACCATACTGGGAAAAATCATCCTAATCTTTTAAAACTACTTCTCTTTCCAGAAGTTTCTCACAAAAACACTGTCATTCAGAACCCTTTTACTATGCAGTTAACACAATTTTAAGTGCTCTAATAAACTGAAGACTGGATCACAAAAAAATTAGAAACCAAAACTAACAGTCAAGCACCTTTACCAGCCAACAGGAAAACTCTCAAAATATACAACAGCAAGCACAGCACAAGGGGTTTATTGTTGCTATTTCCATAGATCCTATGTAAATGTTTAACAGAACACATTAGACGTAATTCTCTTCGATTTATTATGGCTGTGCAGAGCAGTAATGCTTCATAGATCAACATTTAGAAATCTTGCTAAATAAAAGAGAGGAAAAATCACAAAAGGTAGATGTCCCTGGTCAGGCCTCTTGACAAGCACATATCTTAAAACTGGAACAAAACACATACTACATGCTGTGAAAAGATTTTTTTTTTTCAGGTAAGAAAATAACCTGCCACTGGAACAAGGAAAACATATGACTGAAATGGAAAAGAGAAATTAAATTTAAAATGCAATTTTTTGTCTGACCTGTAAAGTATGGGAAGGAGCCTAAAATTTTATGAGACAAAATTCCCAGAATAGACAGAAACACTGCCTTAGAACCAGTAATTGATTCACTCTGGTCTTTGATAAGAGGAGAAAATAAAACATTTTCCAGAGTAAGACTATCAGAGGGTCAGTTTACAAGGAGCTTTCTTCCTTGTTCTGTTTTCTAAGACTCCTAATCTCTTACTCACAAGACATTTTTTACTTTATTATCTTAGATTATTTCACATCTTCTGTAATGAATAGGACTGAGAGCACAAAACAAACCAAAAGGGATGGAGTCTGAAAGATGCTCAGATTTGTCCATGATGACATGAGAGGAACTCTATAATCTTCTGGAAAAGACGGCAATGAAAGCCAAAAGAGGTGGAACGGATTTCAAGTACAGAAACCTAGCTGAAAGAAAACAATTTTCCAAGTTCTAGAAACACAGCAGTCTTTGGGTAAAATGAGTTGTTGAAAATCGAATCAAGTAAGGTTTCTGATCACTAGCTGCAGAGCTTTCAGGCTGGGTGACCTTTCTTAAAACTAACTATAAAATACACCTCAGTATTTACAATACATCAGCAAGACTCCTACATCGTATCTTAAAATAAGGCACTGTTATTTTTTGATGAGGAATCCATCTGTATTCATTCCTCATCAACAAATAACAGTGCCTTATATTAAAGAATGATACAGTAAATTAGATTTATCTTGATACAATGCTCAGCATTAATTACCACCTTGCCAAAATTCTTTCTTTTCCTGTAGACATTTTTCCCATCCAGATATCTGGATGTTATGTCAAAAAAATCTGATAGAGATGAACAAACTTGATACAATTAACTACCTGAAGCAAAAAAAAAAAGTTGAGTTTTAAGGCTTTTCCCACAGAGGTTTGAAAATAGAGATTGCATAAAAGCAGGAGATTCAAACAGATTCAAGTGCATTTCCTCTTCAGAACGAAGGACCGATTTTAATTATTGCATGCTGCTTTTAAATTGTTAGATTAAAAGCATCCAAATTTGCTAGTTCATAATAAAAGCTAGAACCATACTATAAAGATATCTGTGTTTGTGTCTACTCCCCAAACTCAGCTGGGATCCTACAAATATTCAGCTAGCCACTACTAACAGTGTTCTCTCTCCATTACTCCAATGTCTTCATTCCAAGTTTACTAACAGACAGAAATGATCCAGTTCTTTGCAAACAGTTTGCATGTGCATGCCAAGAACCAAATAACTGAATGTCCAGTCACAAGAAGAAGCTGCAACAGGTGCAGAATTTTCTTCCCTTAAAGGACCACACACAAGAAATATCATCAGAATGCTTAAGGGGCTTGTTAAGAAACATGACTTTCACAGGAAGCTGTCAACAAGGAAATAATGTTTCATGAATCCTATCAAACACGCAGAAGTTATGTCCACCAGCATGGTACAGGCATTGTTCTGCTTTTTTACGCTACTGTTGTTTGAAAAACATAACTATTCTATACGAAGGCATCAACATTTTTAAAAGACAGAAAAAACAGGTGAGTCTGCATAAAAGCATGCTGTAGACTTTGGTCAAAAAACAAGCTGGAAACAAGGACTTTGTCTGCCCCTGATCTTTCAGAAGCAAGTACGTTGCTCTAGCTGATCTCTTCAGATTCCAAAAAATAATTAAAAAAAAAACCCTACATGCAAACCTACACGAAAAAGATGAAAAAGGGAAATAACCTTACAGGTATCTCTGAACTCTACATTCCTACTCCAACTGTGGGACATGTCACACAGAAGAGACACAATACAATAAGTGCATTACTAAAAGCCCACACACAGCAGGTACAGCTGACTTTTGACCTACCAGACCTTGCTTGACTGCAACAGGCTAAGTACCAAGGGATATGAAAAGTGTTAATATGGGCTGTTTGCTCAAGATTATGATGCAATTTTGAAATAATATATAGTGAATACATTAGGATAGCTGTCAGGACAATGAGTGAAACATACTGAAGATGCCTTTGGTCACTCTCCACAAATCCCTAGGAATTAACATTCAAATTTACCTCCAGTCCAACTTCTCAACCAAAAAGGCACAGATCAGGAATCCAGTTCTATTGAAACCATGTGTACAATGGACACCTAGACAAGACAAGAAAAGGGCATAATCACTTGCAAGCAGTTTTAACAAACATGATTTAGTAGCACAAGTGTGGTTGCGGATCCTTCCACCTTCATCTGTAACATTAAAGGGTTATCTCCCTTCCCATTATGGCAGCACAGACCACATAAGGCACATAAGCATAAAAAGGCAAATTATTACATTCTTTCTGCAAATTAGCAACAGCAAGAGTATGGGATACTTCAGTTTATCCCAATCAAGAGCACTAACTTAATGCAACTGAAATATGGCTAATATAGATAAGATTCACAAATCTGCTCAAATGTTTATCAAAAGGCAATACAATCAAATTCAATAATTGTGCTTTTAGTGGATTCAACAAGCATGACATTCATTTCACACTATCAGGCAGAAAAATCGTATCCTGATTACCCTACCTCAAACTTGAAAGCAGAGCCAATAGACCACAATTCTATCTCAGATTTGCTATTACCGTGCTAACACCAGACTCACTAATTTTGAAAAAAAAAAAAAACCACAAAAAGAAAACTATACAACAGCATAATCACCTTGAATTACTTATCTTTTCAATGTAAGAAAAAAAAGAATTAAGTCTTCAGCCTCTATTGTACTGAATTCATCCCCTGGAGGGATGCCCTGTCAAATGCACCGGAATTTTTTTTTTTCCTCAAGGCAACAGCACCACCTAGTGATAAAGACACCAGCCTGAAAATTTGTGCTATTAAAAATGCTTTGAAGGATTCAGGTAAAATGTTGTCTCTTTTTCCTACCGAATTTTAAATTATAAATATCATTACAGTTTACGCCAACAGCAAGCTCAATTATTTTTAACATATTTTTCAGTTGTTACCCTAGAATCAGAATCATTTAGGTTGGAAAAGACCCTTAAGTTCATTGAATTCAACCATTGACCCAGCACCGCCAATTCCACCACTAAACCATGTCCCTAAATGCCACATCTACACAGTTTTTTAATACCTCCAGGGATGGGGACCCAACTACTTCCCTGGGCAGCCTGTTCCAGTGCTTGAAAACTTCACCTTTTGGTGAAGAAATTTTTCCTAATAGCCAACCTAAATCTATTTTTTTTCAACTGGAGATCAAAAAAAAAAAACCTACAAAGAGTAGAGTGATAAAAATTAGAAACTTTAAACAGGTAAACAGCAGTATGTATAAGCTGTAGCAGGATCAGGTTTTGTGCCTGCCCCACCAAGTTTCCCTTCTTAATAGAGCAAGGCAAAAATTACTATGAATTTCTTGAATTCTTCCATTTAAAAATATTAAAAACTGTGTAACTTGTAATTTTAGCTTCCTTACAGAATTTTTTTTAGCAATTATTTCTCCTTTGTTTTCTGCTGAAGCAAAATTTTTGCATTTTTCTTCCTTAAAGTTGGCAGGCACACTCCAGTCCTTCAAGCTGAAAAAATAATTTCCATCCTATATTGTTATCGCTGAATAGAAAATTTTGATTACTTATCATTCGCATTTCACTCTCTTTTCCTATCTAATCTTGACACTAGGAATGAAATTGCACAGAATTGCTATCAATAAGTCCTGCAGCTGTTACTGCTACCAAGAAGGTTAACTCAATAATTTTATACGCATGACAAAGATAAGCATCTCAGCAATGACACCAATGGCTTGGAAGGGAAAGATTACACAGGGTGCAGTACTAGCACTGTTGTAGACTGCTTTCACTTCTGATAAAAACATCCTCCACACCAGTCCCTTTGCTGATCTATCAGAGGAAACACGTGTCCCAAAACAGAAATTTCAGTAATTCATAGAAGGGAAACAGGAAGTCCTAACATTTCTCTTTTACTATGAAAGCCTAAACCAAGTTATTCAAAAGCTTAGTCAACATATTATTTTTTCCTTGACTCTTGCTTTTTTTCCCATCAAGGTGAAACATCTAACTGATGGAAAAACATTTCAAAATTCATTGAGATCAAAAAGTTATTAAGTCAACATTGAAAATGGCATTTTATAAGTTGAAATACCTGTTAAATGTGTCTGCTATTTATAAGATATCACCATGCTACCCATGCTCCATATAACTTCTGACCATAACCAACATTTTAAGTTCTGAAGTATTACTGGGGATCAAATGGAAGAATTACGAAAGGAGAGTGATAAATGAGAATCTGCTAAATGAGAGTGAGCGGGATCAGTCACCAACAATATTTCACAACTTGCACCAGAACCTGAAATCTCTCCTGCTCTAAGGAAGGGAAGCTGACTAGCTGATCTCCACGGGTCCCTTCCAACAGCTTCAGCTATCGTACTGTGATTCTGTACAAATCCTAAACTGCATGAACAAACCAGCTTAATTTATCAAGTTCTTAGCAATGGCACCTAGACAAACAACTGTCCCATGTACTCCTAAGTCACACAGACACTCAGACTCAGGAAGGCTGCAAAATTATCATCCAAGAGGATTGACGACAACAACTGATGGAAACTCATCTGCAAAGTCATTTCTTGTCTCTGACAGTTAGCTAATAGAGCTGAACATCAATATGCTTAACAGAAATCAGAGTAAAATGGTTTTACCTAAAACTAGAAGCAACACAAATTAAACTGAGAACTTATTTTTCTCTGGGTAAAAAAAAGTATCCTTCAAAAATCAGAAACATACTAGTTTCTGCAGGAGAAGAAATCAGATCTAGTATGCATAGACGTTGTAGGGAGGAATTTCCTTTGCTTAGACTTTTAAGAATAAGAGACGGCAATTATGAGTAAATATGAAATAAACTAAGAGTTAAAACTAACAATGGATATAAGATGGATATATTAAGACATACCTATAAGCTCTGAGGGATTCTTATCACTGAAGTGTTCACATACACGGATAAATGTTTCTGTATTCTCAGGTGTCGGGCACTCACCATGCCTGAAAAACACAAGAATACATGGATCAGGAGACAACTGGGGGAAAGGGAAGAAGAGAAAAAAAAATTAATTTCTTCAGCGTGATCTTTTAAATTAAAAGCCAAAGAAAGGTACAAAAAGTGCATACAACTTACCCTTTACACTGGAGCTTTATATATTTAATTCCCTCTTTCTCTATATCATTCCTATCGTAGAATCTAGTGGTGTTGGTCAAGTCTACCAGTAAACCCATTTTAACCTTAAAAAAAGCAAAAAATTAAAAACAAACTTATATATGTGATTTAAATATCAATGCATAAACACTAAACACCTGATAACATTCAAATTAAAAGCAACTGCAGGCTACATTTTTAAGTTTAAAAATTCTTAAATATTGTATTTGTTCGTAAAATCTGTATTTTACCACCATCACAGACATCTGTGTTTCTCTGTGAGAGCTGGTGTCTAAATTAGCACTAGCCATTAATTCAAAGACTTCAGTTTTCAATGTTTCTAAATAAGAAAGATCTGCTAATAGCAGAAATATCTAGTAAAGAATTATTTTAACATGCTAAAAAGACAAACAAGGTGGAATCAGGTGCTCTTATGCTTTAACTAGAACAATATTAAGCACTGGCACAGTGAAAGTACCATAAGAAAAACTAACTACTGACACATATTATATATAAGTACACTCTCAGAAAAAATAACCCATTTTAATTTACCCATTTATTAGAGTGAAAAACAATGCAAAACAATGAACGCATTTTCAAGTTTAAAACAAAAAATCCCTAAATTCTCAGAAACATCTTATTTAAAGATAAAATGCAAAACAACTTCAGATCTTCAAAGATGTTGGCAGTAATTAAGGCATCAGTGTCAACCACTCAGATATTACAATGTACCTAGATCCAGGCTCTCTCGCTACCCTAACCTGTCCCCTTGTGCATTAACTTACTTTTTTAGTGTTTGGGTTTTATAGTTTGTAAGGAGCCTCTGGGGGAAAACAAGATCCAAACCACTACAGGAAGTTACTATGTTTTTAAAAAGAATCATGGAAAGCAGAAATTCCACTGGGTGCCACAAAACACACAGAAAATACGGGGAAAGCATATCCTACTGATCCTTGGTCCAAATAAAAATTTCACCAACAATAACCTCCCAGTATTACTGTGCAAAAACAGCTCACTAACACACCTGTGCACTGAAAATATTCCTGATTTTCTGTCTTATAAGTGCAAGCAATTTCTTTTGGTCAAAATGCTCAACGTCCTGCTTTCAAGTAGGATTTTTCACAGCTTTGTCTTTTTTATAGATAGATCAATAGTGCACTTAAAACTACATTAAAACTGAAGCACATTACATATGAAAGACCATAGAAGGATACTGCATCTTCAATGTATTTAAAACTCCAGCACATACTCAAAACCAGGATTTTGATCAATTTTTATTTACCTTAAGGTTAACAGACTGGCAGTAATTCAGCAGTGCAGCTGGAAGAATTACAAAGTAAAACACTGCTTTCACACAGTTCAGAAAAGGAAAATTCCAATTATAACTAGAATACAGTTCAGAAACAGCTGTTACACATAAATATGTTGTTCAGTAGATCCCTACAGGAAAACTTCCAATTATCTACAGAGATACATATTCTGATGATATACTTTGGTAATACTTAGGTACTTTCATATTACTTTTATTTATCAAATATTAAAAAGCATCATGATGTTATGTTAACAGCATTAAGCATTTGTAAAGTAATATCCAAATCAGTTCTGAATTTCTCCTTGTTTACTTTAACTTCGTATATTGTATTCAGAATACTTTATTTACTCTTATTACTGTGTTTTGCAGAAATGCAAGCTACCTCAGACGTGGGCCCACCTGAAAACAATGCTGCATCACCTGAAACTTCAAATATATAGTTTCAACCAAGCTGCTAAATATACAGACTGACAGCATCCTAGACAGGATTAATTTTGGAGGAAGTATACAAAACCAATTAATTCAATTATTACATTCCTCTCTCTAAATTCTCTACAGCATTTTGCAAATATCTCCAAGACTACTTAATTCAGGCCTGTAGGACTTCTGGACTGCTCTTCTTTTGCCATTATTATGAATCATTTCAATCACAGACAACTGAAGATCTTGCAAAGTGGCACTGTTCCTCACACATTTCATGGAGCACTAAACCAAAGAGGCATCCAGTGTAATTTATCCAAAGCTATAAAGGCATGTATGGCATATAGAGCACATAAGGCCTGAAAGCAGTTTCCTTGCTTTACAGAAAGCATAAACACTTTCTCTCTCAGTCCATGGGACTGGTTGCACATAACACACTACAATTTAGACAGTGCAAGGCACAAGAAAATTATAAAGAAATTTCTAAAAAGCAGGTGGATTACGTAACATACCAAAGTATATAGCTACGATTTTCAAAAAATTAATGCAAAAAAACCACTGGTACCACAGGAAACAAAACAAAAGCCTTCCTCCTCATTTTCTCACATTCCAGCTATCGATGCCTTATGGATGTGCTCTTCTGCTGCTCTGCAACTAAATGGGCTTAGCTAGGTTCCCCTGTATGACGGCAGAAGTTTCTCCTTAGACACTGGAAACTGAAAACATCCTCCCCAGGAAGGAAAGCGCATACTACAATACACTGAATGCTTCCAGTTTCAGGATTTTTTTCCTTGCATTTCTTACTTGAGGACAATAGTTTAGATCACTGACCAAATTTATCTGCAAAAATAAAAATGTGGCTGAAATATGATAAGTAGTTTTCCTAACAGGAATTCTATAACTTGAGCATACTAATTGCCCAACCATTCTTTTGAGCTAACTAACGTCCTAGCTCTTCGTGACAGAAACAAAACTACCTTTATAAAGCATAAATTGTACTAACATATCTACTCAAGAAAGAAATTAAAAAATAAAAATCATTCATACAGTCACCAATTGCTCCTGCAATTTTTTATGAGACCATTAAGATACTACGTCAATACTGGCAATCAGAAGAAAAATGGGGCTGCCATGTCTAATCAAATCAGTTTCTAACATTCAGATTTTCAGCAACCAGCTCCATGAGAAAAGGAATCACACAGGAAGCTTGTTAGAGAAAGTTTTGTCCAGACAGATGAGCTGAACTTGTACCTTCAAAAATCTGTGGTAACAGCAATATCTCACCAAAATTCAGTCTGAAGTCTTTTATTTGGGAGATAAATTATATGGACTCAAGTAATAACCAGTTTTCAGAAGTAATTCATTCTGCAAAGTATTAGCAGTAAAAACCACTGCAGTAAAATGATGAGAACCAAGTACAGTGAGCTATTTTTGCCTTGGAAAAATCCACTTTTTGAAGTTGCCTCAATTTCATATTTATTTCATTGCTGACTTGTTGGTAAATTGCTGTTCTACAAATACAGCACTTCAGTAACCCACTACATATCTTGGCAAATAAAAAATCATATGTTTTCAAATAGCAAACATTCATTAACAGTACCAGGGTTCAGTACCAGAGATTTGATGAGAACAGAGTTTGAGAGAAATTGTATGTTCTGCTTGTTAATCAAAATTACCAAAATATAAGTGGGGATCCTCATGCTACAAATTTTATTATCAGATTCTAATAATCTGATGTCACTCAAGACATGATGAATTTGTAGCATTGCAACAGAACTGACAGATGTGACAAGTGGAAAGGCTATGAAGGCTCACCATGATTTCTTTTTCTGGCGGCAAATTACTGACAAAGCCAACATTTAGAAGTTCTGAGTAGGTCTCTGAAGTTCTCTATAACTTCAAAATATATGCAGAATTTTAAATTACTTTAAACCATGAATAAGATCAGTTTGAGAAAATTTCTAGGCATGCCTATTAAAGCCAGCCAGAGTCAAAACCAACATAATGCACAAAAGAGGAACTCAAAATTAAAACGCACAGATCCAAGAACTCAAACAAGAAAAATCCTACCAGTTCAAGCACCTGAGAACAGGCACATATGTTTCATTGATAGTACTTTATTATCACATTACTGCACAGGTACTTCTACTCTGCTACACTGAGTAGTTCACCATCTACTTCATACCTAAGCCTAAATAAGATTCATAAAATGAGGATTCCCATCTTTTAGTCACCTGATTCTTCTGATGTTCAAGGTCTGATAGCGTTAAGCGAATTCAGAATTAATTTAACTTAGACCAACAGCAAAAAATAATGAAAAAAAACAGGAAAAAAGGTCACTTGCATGATTTGTTTTATAAAACACATAGTCAAAAGAAATGGTGCTAAACTTCTATATAAAAGTTTAATAAACTGATTAAAAGAATTAGATGGTAGGCCTTTCTTTACCTGGTAGGCTCAAAATCCCACTTCCCACACCTCCAGATGCACTGGACTGTGCACAACATTAGAGAGATCTACATGAAAGGCTGGAAAGATCCTGTTCCCCACCTTTACTGTCACAGTCATGCTACAGTGCAGAACAACAAGCAAGCTGAAGTACTCAGACAGAAATGGGCAAAACAGAGAATGAAGAAATAAGCCAGAAGCACAACCCAATGATGAAGGCATCCACCCACCTTCCTGGGTCCCAATCCATGCTCCTAAATTTTTTTCCTATTTATGCAATTTTTTTTTCCCAAGAAGTTACTGGATAAAATTCATAAATTGTTTTCTTCTATAGTTGAGCCCGATGGGTTGGATACCATAAAGCATTCTAGACATCAGAAGAAGAAAATTTTGCATTGAAACTACAGGAGAGTTCTATGAAGTTCTCCTTTCACTTTTAAATGCTTTTACTCTTATAGGCAAAATCACAATTTAACATATCCACATACAAGAGTCATCTATAGAACTACAAACTCAGACTATCTGAATTTTGACAATAACATCTCTCCAAGATGCAACAGTTATAACAGAGAAGAGTGAGATTCTTGCTACTAATACAGTGAATGAGGAGTGTGCACAGTTTGTACAAAAAAGTCTTTTTGTAAATCTGTGAATGGCAGAAAAAAACTGAAAATGTAAACAAAAAAAAATTTCTGTACAGATGTCCCAAAGGAAGTCATCACTTTTCTCTTAAATCTGAAAAGCAACACTTGAATAAACATTAATAATGAAAGTAATGTTTCAATTACTAGAAAATTTAACTTTACCTTCAGACTCTTCAAGTAGTTGGATAACATACTCGGGTGAAAACGATTTTCTTCAGCAACCTGTTCATCATATCTTGGTCCTAACATTGTCTTCAAAGGTAAAAACTTCCCTATGAAAGAAAGAACAGTATTTTATGCATACTCATGTACATACACTTACAACTTAGCAATTTCAAAGCACCGTGCTGAGCAGATTTAGAGGTTCACCCTCAATAAAAAATAATCATGGGAAAAGTATTAGCAACAGTTGAACTGGAATATTTTTTAGTTATGAATTCTCAGAATTCACAAGTAAGTTTAGAAGCTTAAAGAAATTACAGGTCAGTTAATCTAAAACTGCGTAATTTAACCTTTTGAGCTAACTTTTAGTGTGATTTAAGCTGTGGAGCTACAATGCACAGCAGAATACAGAAAATTTAAACTCAGTACAGTTAAAAACATGTAAGTAGCATTTTAAATGACAGTTTGTCACCCAACCATGTAAACATCAGCTTTGATTACCTGGAAACATAAAACACAGTAAAGACTACTGCAAACTCCTCAAGAACTTCTATGCACTACAGATCTTTTGACATCTTTCTAACATGTTCCTTAGGCTTGTTGGAAGAGTCCTGCAGCCATGTCCAATGTTCTGTCTCAAATATAACACCTACATGTGCCTCAGACATCAGGGAAGCTACAAGCTGCAACTAAAACTTGACCTCAAGTAGTACTTACCAGACTACATCCATCACTCCCTAGAAAACCTAAAATTTTTAATATTGATTTTGTTTTTCATCCATCACATCTACCACAGAATATCTGAAATAATCTCATTAGAGATCTCTAGCTCTTTCTTTCTGAACCCCAGCAATCTTCCATAGAAACATAGAATGGTTTGGGTTGAACAGGTCTTTAAAGATCACCTAGTTCCAAATCCCCTGCCATGGGCAGGGACACCTTCCAGTAGACCAGGTTCCTCAAAGCCCCATCCAGTCTGGCCTTGAACACCTCCAGGGATGGGACATCCACAACTTCTCCAGGCAACCAGTGCCTCACCACCCTCACAGTAAAGAATTCCTTCCTAATAACTAATCTAAACCTCCCCTCTTTCAGTTTAAGACCATTATCCCTTGTCCCATCACTAGATGCCCTTGTAAAAAGTCTCTCTCCAGCCTTCTTGCAGGCTCCCCTCAGGTACTGGAAGGCTGCTATAAGCTCTCCCTGGATCCTTCTTTTCCTGTCTGAACAACCCCAACACTCTCAGTCTGTGATTTCCTCATAACAAAAGAAACAAAAGCCTCTTGTTTTCAGCATAACAAAATTACATAGAATGAAAAGACACTAAAATGTCCATTGTTTTCAGCTAGAAATCAAGGTCTGAGAGAGAAGCTCACTAGTTTTGCAAAAATAGAAAACGCATACCATTTCTTCTACATAAAGTTTCTCTGTACAACAAAGTTCAAGTTTGGTGTAGCCTTAAATTCTATCCAATGCCCTATATAGTCTCAAATAAGCATTTACCTTCCATGAAAGAGATATTATAAACCACAAAAGACAGACAGATAATATGAAAACTAGGAGGCTTTATGCAACTTGTTAGGCCAGGTTTGATGTTAGTGAGCAACGTGAGAAACACCATCACTGTTACACTTGTCCGAGACCATTCCGAACTTGACAGCTAAAAGGAAAGTTATTCAGTCATACGGTCAAAATACACATTAAATGGTAATAAATTATAGTCACTTCAACTTGTTTGACTGTTAGAAAAAACTTCACTTTATTGCCCTTTGCCTTTTCATTCCAACAGTTACACATCCTCCACCCTGGTAAAGGCTGTTGGGTTCTCTACCTCCTCTCCCTTTCCCCATTCCCTCAACTATCCCATTTTCTTGCTTCTCTGTGTTCCTTGTCACTTTCAACACTATCATTCAGATTGTCTCTCTATTAACCCTTCCACTTTAACCTGTAATCTTTCTCTATACAGAGTGATTATGCAAATCCTAATTTTAGATGATCTTAAAGCAAAAATTTATCATCACCATAAGTTTTACAAAACAACATCATGCTTGAAAGTTTTATAACTTCACTTGTCACACCCATACTACTACACCCACTCATCCATTACAGAACATGGAGAATGCAACCAAACTTTTTTAGCCAAGGCACTCAATTAAGAAAAAGAGCTGAACTGACAAAAGTCAATGGGTTCATAGGAAAACCATCATCCTTTACAAGATACTGGGAAAAGAGAACGGATTTGGAAAAGTGCCTGGAAGTTACAATTGTTTCCTGTAGCATCTGATTAGAGACTGTATAGTCACACTGAAGACTCTCCTGTTCTCCATCTTCTAGAACAGAGAATGAACAAGTTCATTCTCTTCTCAGTAGCAGACCTTGATTTAGCATCTGATTTGCACTACGATTTCCCTCTGAGCAACCAAAACACATTCCTGTTTATTGCCAGGGAAAGACAAAGTAGTTTAGTCAATATCCCCTGCAGCATTTGAATACCTTCAGACAGTTGTGGAAGTGATGAGTATTTCATATAGAGCCCATTTACTACCATTTCCAAAGCTCAAACACAGGTCTTTGGAAGTATTTAGGTGCTCTGCTTCTACAAATTCCACTTTGGCAGTATTATTGAAAAACAGAGTTAACATGGCAGCAAAAAAGCTGCCTGCCAAGATTAGAAGAGAACCATGAATTCATGTAATTTGGTTCCAATTTAGGGAAATTTCGTAATTGATTATGAAAACAATAGCTTTGGAGTTTTGGTTGTTTTCTTTTTCTTTGGGGCTGTTGGGGGGTTTCTGTTTGGTTGGTTGAGGTTTTCTTAATAAATTACATTTCTCTGCAATATAATTTCACATTATTCCCATGCAGTAAGCATGAAGTTCTTCCTAGTTTACATTCTTGTTTTTTTCCAAATTGTGACTGATGCACATGTATTAAAGATCTTGAATACGATCTCATACTGTGTTCCTCTTATAACAGAAACCCAAATTTCCCTGCCTGACAAATTTGCTATTTGGTCTTTGTACACAGCCTTGAAAACCCTCCTTCCCTCCGTGCATACAAGCCTCTCATTAAGTGTCACTAAAAGCTACAGAAAATCTAAGCTTTAATTCTAAGAATGATTTCTAACCTTTTTGAGTAATACGGAGGAGTATAAATGAGGCAGTAGATACTGTCTCTTCTACAGTTTTGCCCTACATCCCGTGCTAAAGAAGTGATGTAGTAACAACAGATTGCAACTCAAGCCTCCATACATAAAGATTTGAAGATTAAAAAATCATATGTCGAACTAGGTGATCTGACAGTGACAAAGTGATATCTTACATGGATAAGAAAGCATCCCAAGTACTTTGTGTAACTAAACTACATTATGACAATAATTGTAACTCCTCAGTAGAATTTTCAAATTAACTTCAAAGTGTTACTGGAACCTTGACAACTGGTCAGTACCTACTTCCAGAATTAAGTTCAAATTTGTTAAATAGTTTTGGAAAGTGGCTGTTAAAAACCATTTTTCAAATCAGTTACCTAACAGATGAGATTTCTTTAAGCTCAAAAAATAGGTAAAAATTCTAAAAATAAGAGCCCAGTATGTCAGAACACAGACATCAAATGGATAAATCCAAGAGAAATCAAAGTGAACAACACATGATGTCACATTTTCTACATGCACATGCTCTAATTTTAGCACACTTCTTTTCTTCAGATTTAAATTCTAGAGCATATCAGTGAAAAAATACTCTTAATTTAGTCTAATTTTCTGTGACATGAAGCTATCAACTGAATACGTGACATACATAACTAGGTATGACTATGGTGTGTTTAGATTGAGCACTGATTATGAAGGATACACTGTGTAAAGTGGCCAAAGTTAAGAAGGGAAACTGGAATCAAATTATTTAATTTCCGCAATTTAAAATCCACAATTAAAAAAAAAAAACAAAACCTAACACCTCCTCTAAAAATTAACAGTTTTCCAGTTCAAGAGAACTGTGCTGGGTCAAAGCATCCATTTCACCTAGCATCTCATTACCAACACAGGTCAATAAAGACGACTAGGAAAGAGAGCAAAACAATGACAGTCCACCATCAGACTATTCTCTCCAACTACAAGCTATAGTTCAGCAACTTCCTGAACCAGAAGCTTTACTCTTATTTAAGATGCTTTCTCAATAACCATATGCAATAGGGATGTTTTTAATAATATCTCACAGTTCCACATGGTGCATGTATGTCTAGAACAGGATTAACTAACACAATACAATGAAGGAGGCTACAAAACTGCTGAGACACTTCTCGTGTCTTTTCTTCAGTATCTTCCAAGCACTTTCGTGGTTATGAAAAGCAGGTATCTGCAGAGATGGTGATGGCAAGGCAGTAAAGCTGAAGTAACCTGATCACTTCAGATTGAAGCATTCAGAGAAAACTCTTTTCATCAAGCACGTGACTTTTCATCAAGCTACTACAATGCGATAAATACAAAAATGTGCCATTCTGAACAACCGCTGCACCATAAAACCAGAAAGTGGCAAAAAACTACCAATATTTAAGGAAGTGAACTGGAAAATAAGGGGAGACATAGATCAATTCACCTTGTCAAGAATGAAGGGTCCTCTTAACCTGCATGAACCCAATCTCACCAACAGAAGATGTCTGGGGCTCCTTAGTACTTGTATTTGAGGTCACCTAGAAATTCTAGATGCCACAACCATAGGACAAGAGTGTCCTGACCAAACACTTGATGAATATTGGTCCACAGAAGCCAGACATACCTTGCTTAACAATGCTATTGCTATTACACTATCAGATGGGAATAAAGTCATGCACGGATGCTTAGAAATTTGATTTAAATGCTAATTAAAACTAGAATGTAACACATCTGGGAGACAGTACCAACATCAATAAATTCTAAAAATTATCTCTCATAAAACTGCTAGACTTCTTTGAATGTAAAATAGCAAAAAAAGAGAGAAGACTGATGGTGCACTATTACTTCTGGTAAGTTGAAAACACTAAAAAACTAAAAGTCAGGTGAATGAGTATAAGAATACATTCTGATAAAGCAGCCAAAGTAACGAACTAAGCACTTTCTTTTTTTTTTACTGTGCATTAAGTTCCTGTGCATGATCACACGGAATGGAAAAGAATTACCTTGCAGTTCCTGAATAAACAAACACACAAGCAGTGATGGCACAGCAGATGACACGCTGATGACCTGCATTCTTGCTTACTCTAGGCTGCTATTTCTGAGAAGCCATGGCTCAAAAGACAGACAAACAAAAGCCATAACTAAAGGGGATCAAGAACTTGTTCAGAAGAAAAACAAAGAATAAAGAGTCAATAGTATATATTTGTCATGGTCAAAGGCTAACAAGTCAGGCTATCAAATCTCTCATTAGATACAAAGCAATGCATGTGCCAGTGAGCAGGAAAAAGAGATACCAGAGATGAGCAAAACCACAGCGCTGTTATTTAACTAAGCCAAGTTTAGAGAACTATAAGGAACTCAAGGAAAACCCACAAAATCAACAACTGAAATTAAATTCTGATAAATACCAAATAACACATATTGATGATGACTGAAGATTAAGCCTACTGAGATGTCTCACTAAGTTTTAAAGAGTCATCTGTGGGATAAAAAACCTGGAGTTTTAAGTATTAAGTAAATGATAGCACAATGCCATCTAAAATAGCCATTGAGTAGCAAGTGTTGCTTTGAAAACACACCTTTAAATTATCACAGATAGGGAGATGAAAGGAATGAAAACCAGAAAATAGTGGAGAAAAAAAACGTGGAGTTGGAACTGCTTGCATTACAAAGGAAAGAAGAATTTCAGAAAACTGAGAAGAACGACATTTGTTTACTCTATACCAGGCAGCAGGGAAAACATTTATCTGAAGTCAGTATGTTGGTTAACTCACAATCAAAAATGTGTCTACATGACACACAATTCACTGCTCAATTCACTGCCACTCAATTACTACACTCAATTCGCTGCCACTGGGTGCAAGCAAGACTAGATACTTAAAACAACCAAGACTGACAACAACTTTTGGGCAAGAACATCCAAGATGACAGCAATCACTGACAAACCCTGAAATACATGTGAAACACTGGAGTACAACACTGAAACTCATCCTCCAGCTAAGCAGCTCAGGAACAGGTTAGTGACTGTCAGTTGGCTAAATAACAGATCGACACTGATAGACATCCAAGCCTCCAGGAAAAAAAAAGAACCAAATGTGGAAGAGACTGCACAGAGGACTGGTATCACAGAATCAGTCAGAATGGAAGGGATCACAGTGGGTCATCTGGTCCAGCCTCTCTGCTCAAGCAGGGTTATCCTAGAGCACATTGCATCCAGATGGTCCTTGAATATCTCCAGTGAGGGAGACTCCACAACCTCTCTGGGCAATCTGTTCCAGTGTGAGGTCACACAGACATTTAAGAAAATCTTCCTCATGTTAAGGTGGAGCTTCCTGTGCATCAGTTTCTGCCTGTTGCCTCTTGTTCTATTGCTTAGCACCATTGAGAAGAGCATGGACCCATCCTCTTGAATCAGCCCCCCCCTTTAGGTACTTATACATATTAACGAGGTCCTCTTCTCGAGGCCGAGGCCAAGCAAGCCCAACTCCCTCAGCCTTTCCTCATAAAAGAGATTCTCTGGACCCTTGACCAACTTAGTAGCTCCAGTACGGCACCTTCCACATGCCCGGCTGCTGCCTGTCTCAACAGATGTGACAGATGAGAAAAGTTTTAGCCTGAAACTGAAGCAGTGCAAACTGAGAACCCAGCCCTAAGGCTGCGGCGAGCAGGGGAGGAGCTGCGCCCCTGCAGGGGAACCGGGCCGGGTCGGTGTCAGACGCGGCACCAGCCGAAGGGAAGGCGAGTCCGGCGCTGAAGGCAAAGCGCTGCTGCGCGCTGGGCTTTAAGGAGAACAACGGCTCTACGGAGCCGGCTCCGGGACAGACACCGGCCCGGAGCTCGGGGGGGGCACAGCACTGCCGTGGCCCCGGGACAAAGAGCCCCGGCCGGGTCAGAGGGCGAGAGGCCGCGGCGGTCCCCGGCGCTGGGGAGAAGCGGGACTGGGCAGCGCCGCGGAGGGGAGGGGGCCGCCCCCGCTGCCGCCCCGGGGCCGGGCAGGGCCAGGCTGGGCCGGGCGCTCACCTGCCACGGGCTGTCCCCTCCTGGGGCAGTGGAGCCAGCGCGGCGGGATCTTGTTGTAGGACATGGCGGGGCCCGGGCGGCCCCGGGGGGGAGGAGGGAAGGAGGGCGGGGAGGGAGGGAGGGAAGGAGGGAGGGCAGGGCGGGAGCGCGGGGCGGCCCGGGGCGCTCAGCGGCGCCGGTGGCCCCTCGCCCGCGGCGCCTCCATTCAGACCCGGCTCCGCCTCGGCCGCCACCGCACACGGAGCGCCGGGAGCCACTTCCGCTTCCGGGTCTCTGGGATCAGAGGTGGTGCCCGGGCGGGAAGAAAGAAGCCTAAATTGGGGCTCCTCAGCCTGCGGAGAGGGGTGGTCCGGGAAGAGAGGTGGTCACAAACTGCTACGGGCTCCTCCTCTTTTCCCAGAGCAGGGACGCGAAGCTGGGGAAGAGTTTGGAGCGTACGTCCTATTGAGGAGCGGCTGAGGAAGTTGGCGTTCTTTAGCCTGGGAAGAGAAGGTTCAGGAGCGATCTTATCACTCTCTACAACTGCCTGAAAGGAGGTTGTAGCCAGGTGGGCGTCGGTCTCTTCTCCCAGGCAACCAGCGAGAGGACCAGACGACACTGTCTTAAGCTACGCCAGGGGAGGTTTAGGTTGGACGTCAGGAAGAATTTCTTCACAGAAGGGGTGATTAGATTCTGGATTGGGCTGCCCAGGAAGGTGGTGGAGTCACCATCCCTGGAGTGTTTAAGGAAAGACTGGACGTGGCACTCAGTGCCAGGGTCTAGTTGACACTATGGTGTTCGGTCATAGGTTGGACTCGATGATCTCAGAGGTCTTTTCCAACCCAATTGATTCTGTGATTCTGAGTGCATACCGTGGGGTCACTACAGGAAAGTATCAGGAACTTGGTTGGAAGTAGCTGGAACTGGCACAGGAATTGGCAAAGGCTGTTGTGTTGTGCTCACCCTTGCACGGGCTGCAGGGGAGACTGAGCAGGTGCTTGAAGGAGAAAGAGTAGTTGACTGTGTCAGGCTCGGAAATGTCCTGACCTGAAAACAACTGGAGGCTTGGACAGACATGATTCCTCTGCTTTTAGTTTTCAGTAGATATTCCCTTATAGCCAGAAGTGGAGGTAGAAATAGGTGGATCCCTGCTCCAGCTAACAGTGCAACTTAACTCTCCTCTGGATGTTACAGGCTTGCTAGTGTAGCAGAGATGCCTCTGTGCTGGGCCCTCTGTTTCTTTTGTGAAAAAGCACAGCCAGGAAAACAGTGTGTAGATAGATTTGCTTAAGCAAAACTGTGTTTCCAACGGAATGCCAGCAAAAATTCTCCATGGGCTTTAAGAGGTCTACTTACATGGACTTGTCTGAAGAATTGTGGCCTGGCAGTGTTTGTCCATGTGAAAGGAATATTTAAGGTGTGGTGTGGTTTCACTCCTGTAGCAGCTAAGTCCCTCACAGCCACTTGCTCACTCCCCCTTGAAGTGGGATAAGGGAGAGAATCATAAAGGTAAAAGTGAGAAAGCTCATGGATTGAGGTAAGGATGAGGAAAAATAAGGAATACATTCAATACTTCCCACTGGCAGTCAGGTGTTTAGCCATTTCCAGGAAAGCTGGGCTTCATCATTCACAATGGTGACTTGGGAAGAAATACACCGTAACTCCAAATGTCCCCTCCTTCCTCCTCCTCCTCCCCCCAGTTTTTATTGCTGAGCTAACATCACATGGTCTGGGATATCTCTTTAGTCGGCTGCAGTCAGCTATCCCAGCTGTGTCCCCTGCCAAATCCTTGTGCACCTCAAGCCTGTTCACTGTCAGGGCAGCGTGAGAAGCAGAAAAGGTCTTGACACTGTGCAAGCCCTATTCAGCATTAGCTAGAACATCCCAATGTTACCAACACTGCTTTGGTCACAAATGTAAAATTCAGCATCCTGTGAGCTACTACTACAAAGAAAATTAACTATCTCAGCCAAAACCACTACAGGTGGTTTCAGTGAAGCATTAGAAAACAACAGCAATAGATTATTTTTGTAATTTATTTTCCAGTTACTTACATTTCAATACTGTTCTGTCTGAACAGGTGTGCTGCCTTTGCAAGTCAGTAGGTGCCATAGCTTGCAGAACTAACCACTGTTATATGTACAGATACAATAGGAAGCCCTTAGGTTCTGTAAAGGCATCAAAACAATTGAAATAATTTCATTTGTCTAGAATTTATGACAAGCTTCATTATACAGTTAGTGTGTTTTGTCATGCATTTTATCATTCTAGATTTTATTAGACATAATTTTTCCCTAGAATATCCTTTCATAGTAACTGAGATAGTCAGTTAAGTAGTTTGCATAACTGAATCATTAGGTTCTCATTACTACGTTAGAAGTTTCTGGATTTTGTCTCTAAAGCTTTTGTCATTATCAATCTTCTTATCTTGCTAAAATTGAAAGTCTTGCTACAGCAAAAGACTAATCATATTATTTTCCCTAACTGTTAAATGCACTGCTGTTAAAATGTAACTTTATGATATTTGAAATAAAGTGACGATTTTTCCTTTACAGAACAAACAGGCATCAGTCAGACACCAGGTGGTGCTGAAGACCAGCCAGAAAAGAAAGTGAAACTGGAGTGCGAGGGGTGTTCAGAAAAAGCAGGAAGTGAAGAGAAACTGCAAGATACTCAGTTTCTAATTTCCGTAAATTGGGAGCAACATACAGTCACGTCAGCAGTATAGCAAAATTAGGAACGAAACCATTTGCAGAGGGGGAGATTAGAACAAAAAGATATCATGAATGAGCACTAATCTGTTCTTGTCATCTAGATTTAAGATTCTGATGAGATTTTAAAACAAGCTCTAGAGCTGCAGATCAGAAATACTGTGTAAAGATGTATTAAACTGGGAGAGTATGTACAGCTGTTTTTATTTAGCAATGCACAAGGCAAATAATTATTTACAGCTGATGTTGTACATTGTGTATATATATAGTTTTCATTGGACTTTGCCATGTTAGACACTTTGAAATTAATTACACAGGCAAAAGGTGACATCTGCATGTGACATCAAACAGTCTTTGTGAAGGACCATGTCCTGGTTGCCTTTGTGACATTATTAACTCTTAATCTGACTCTCCTGGTGTACCAGCAGAGGAATCCCAAGTCCCTAAGGTCTTCCTGTGACTTTCCAAAGCCAACATGGCAGTGTCTGAACAAGGAGCTTGAGGGCAGCCATAGTAGTCATTTCAAGGATTGCTTTGAGAAAACAACTGCAAGGGTTTTAATAGCCTATGATAAAACATTTCCTCTTTACTGTATATCAATTCTCTTTTATCTTGGAGGTAGTTAGGTGCTTGTACCCTTATTCTGTTTCTGCTCACCAATTTAAATCCTTCTCATGTCAGAGCAGACACTACAGTCAAGAAGTCATTTTCCCAGGATGCAGGTCATCCTCTGTGCTTTGGTTTCAGCTCAGCCATATTGTTTTAGGTAGTTGACAGCTGAGTTTATGTTTTTCCTTAACTTAAAACCATTACAAAAATACCACACAGGAAACCCCACATGCACACTTTAAATCTTTTTCCTAATTACAAACTTAATACATTTGGTTTTGTTACTTTTACCCAAATTGTTGCTGATGAATAAACTTACACTTTTAAAGTTATTTGTTCTACAGAAAATGGATAAATTAGGTATTTTGCCTGAAGGAAGAACATATGGTGTTGCCCTTTTCTATACTGATACAGGTCAATTAACTTATTCTGTTTCTGTGTAACATTTTTTTCCATGTGTTCATAAAGTAATAATGAATGTAGTAAGAAAATAAAAACACCCATCAGGATGTTTTATGAAACAGACATTTCTGACTCTATCTAGTAAATATACTTTAAAAAAAACCCAGAAACATTATTTGCTGAACTGAGACTGCAAAAGGATTTATTTAATTTAAAGTAACTGTGAAAGATGTATACTAACTGTATAAAAACAGGATTCACATTATTTTCCCACTTCCTCCAATAGGAGTTCACATAGAAAGAAACTTGATGCCACAAACTTGTACGTTATTGTATATGGAACATAGCAAAATATTTTTTTTATATACTGATTCAGTTAATTTATTCCTTGCTTATTGGATTCAATGTTCAGGGTAAACTGACTTGGAACAAAATGAATGACTAGTACAATGTTCATTTCTGACTGATTTCAGCATGCATGAAGTTTTTGTGGGGACAGGTGAATACTGTCTAAATCTGAATAAATATTTTAACTTTGTTACTGTAGTTGTATTCTATTCCAATAGTACTTACGTTCTAATGGTATTTTTAAAAAAAAAAGTGAAAAATAGTAAAATGAAAATATACTTTTAGATTTAAGTGAAAGTTAATATTTTGGTTGCCTTTGGTTATGTTGTCTAACACTTGTAGGCTTCCACATTTAGAAACACTGAGTATGCACGGACTCTTTTAATAACCAAAAGAAAATGCTAGGAGCTCAATATTATTTAACTCATTCCTATTTGTTTGGTGTCAACAAACAATTAAGAACCTAATTTCTGAGACAAATTATTTTTCTGGGTTTTAAAATGAAAATAAGATTTAAAAAGAAAGTGATTTTGTTTCTTATGTGTATACAATACAAAAAACAGATGTTGAAAAAAAAGTTTTGATTGCTGCAATATATTTGATAAAATGTCATTTGAAGTGTCTTTCCTGTAGAGAGCTTTTAGAGGAAGTCAGAAACAAAATTACCAGTCTTTAGGCTTCAGGACATTAGGGGGCACCACGACCTCACAGACTTGGAATGATGTAAGTTAAAGCACAGTTACTCTTCTTGTCCAAAGTAAATAGGAAACAGCATAAAATAGCAAAATCAATTCCTGGAGTCATTCCCTAGTGCAAGGCTATGGCACAGTTCTTAATAAAATTTCCAACAGAAGAAAACCCAGACATTTGGTTGAATATAGACTACACCCTCCTTTTTCTAAGAGTAGTAAAACTAACAGACTAATGGATGCAATATATGCAGCCTGCTTTCATGTCTATTTAAATCTTAAATTTTCATTCAGAGCTTCATTTTGGGAATATGACTTGTTCAGCTCAAGCCTCTAAGGTATTACAGTGTTAGTTCAACATGTGGAGTAAATCTCTCTGTAGTCAGGGAGCATACAGTGAGCTTGGAATGGAGCTGCTTTAAATCCAGGTCCCTGGATTGGGTCTCATGCTCAAGATAATCACCATAAGCTACCAGACTACACCACCAAACACGTGTGTGCTGCAGTGATGACGTGTAAATCTCATACTACTATAGAGGACATTAACAGTCTTAGATGCAGACATGGTGGATGATTTACTTAGCAGAAGATTTCCTTAGCAGATCTATCTGGGAAGGAATCAGAAAGACGTGTCTCTGCACAGAGGGAAGGAGGTGTCTGTCCGGAGGGTTGGTGTCCTTGAAGAGGGATGACAGCTGTGACTTCAAGCACTGATTTTCAGACCTGAGAAACAAGATACCTTGTTATTGTACCTCTGCAGCTGAAATGATGGTGTGTTTGATGTAACAGAGATAAGGAGCTGGACAACAAGCTTATAAGCAGGATGCCTGTCATTCCTGGCAGACTAACCCTGGTCTCCCTAGCGTTCTTACAGTTTGATTTGGCCTTACTCAAGGCAGCCCTGGAGGATGATTTTCAGTGGAAATCTACACTGTAAAAAATACCCAGATATAACACTGAAGAATATATGTTCTACTTCATAAAATGAAATATGATGTTAGTGTGCTTTGAATATGGATAAAGTATTCAACCAACTATAATGTCACAATAGAAGATTACTAGCAGTAGGGCAAAGTATGACATAATATATGAGAAACTCATCTAATTTATTTAAGTGGAAAGTATGACTCACAGTCTTTGGAGCTGGGCTGGGGAGTGACTGGATTCCACAAAGTAAAACAGTGTTCCATTGCTACACTTTCTAGTTCCTCTACTGCCTGAATATGGACACCTTAGCAAAAATCTTGCTCTGACTGGAGGCTGTGGTTAAAACCAGTGGAGTAACTGAGGTCCTGGTTAGTGCAGGAGGCAGATTATGGCAGTCAGTAGCTGTGAAAGGGTTATGACTCCTGAAATAGCCAAGAGAGGGTCGGTGTTTCAGGCTACAAACCTGCTTGCTTGATGATTAAGTTCTGGGTTGCTATACTGGCAGAAATCTTTTTTTCATGTGATTGGTCGCACAAAGAAAAGATTATTACCTATAAGCACTTTCTCAGACTTTCTGCATCATAATTTTGTGCCTATAGACACATATAGTATGATTTTCTATGTGCATATAAAGCCTGTGAAGAATAATACATGTATGAGCTCTAATATAGTACCTGAGAAAACACATACAGACCTGTCTGTGTTTATATGGCTTTATTATACAAAATATGCGTAACATACTTTACAAAGATAAATGAAGACCACAGTCTCTCTCTTGAGGTGCTTGCAGTCCTGAAATACCCCAAGAAAGTGGCCAAAGGCAAAGGAAGGGAATGCTGAGTAAAGCAAAGGGATCAGCATGGCAGCACCACAGGCTTTTAAAAAATCAAATCTGAATATATATATTCTATACAAATTAAGTTATGGTAGTATATATGGTTATATATATATATAATCAGATGCTCAAACGTTGCCCTTGTGGGGTTACTTTTACTTTCTGTTGGTATGCATTGTGGAACAAGCTTTACAAGAACACATGCTACTCGTTCCCAAAAAAGCCTCATTCGAAAGCAGAGAGAGGGAGGAGTATCCTACAGTATGCATCTGCAGCATCACTGATATAGAGAACCTTAAGAATAAATTGGCAAATGTTATTTTAGATAATTATGTTGAATAGGTTGTAAATTCTTGTCATCCAGCATTTCTTACAGAATGGAAATGAATTTTATTTTTGTTTGAAATACGTTTGTAATTTCCTAGAAGTACTCTTTTCACATTCTCACCATTTTAGGCTTAATAGAACAATGACAACTTGTGATGTACATGATGGAATGGACTTTGCTTCAGACAATGTAGTACTTGTGGTGCATTGCTGTTCATACAGCTACAGTTCAAGTCACTTCTTTCCACTGCTGGTTTTACGTGCTGTAACTAGGTTAAGATTAATTAAAAAAAAAAACAAACTATTATCCTTGTACTCAAACCTTCGCTTAATATGGGTATGAAACTGTTCTTGTCCAGATGGACTTCTAGGGAGTTACTCAGAGACATTAAAGTCCTCAGGAAGGGGAAGGAGGTACAAAAATGTCTCTACTTGCCTGAAATGAATTTCCAAGATCTCTGAGTAGTTTAAAGTTTTTGGTTTGGATAGCAATCTTTATACACTGAAAGTGTGCAGGCTATTACTGGAAAATGTTAACACTTCTTCAGAAAAGTTGCTTTGTGAAGTCCTGTGCTCTACAGAAACGCTCCTCAAAAAAAATCCCCTTGCTGAGAAAAATCTTCACATGTCCCTCCACTTACTGGGAGTTAGATACGCTAAAATGGGTTTAGTATTGGTTTTTTCTACTATAATTGGATGCTTTGTCAGAGATCCACTATGTGACACATTCTAGGCTTTCTAAACTTCAGTGAAAGACTTACCAGTCTTGGCGAACTCAGGCCCTACCTCTACATGTTCTCTAACATGGAGAATTAGAAAAACACGCCAGCATATGTTGGTACACAACGGCACAGAGACATGAACAGAACTAAAAATGATTAATTAAATGTAAACTACTGAAAAATGACACAGAGATAGAGAGGCTCAAATGAATAAAAACAGCATGGACACAATGCTGGTTACAGACAAGGTTATGCTGGCTTAAAACAGGAAGCCTGTTTTGAGCATTTGTATCTCAGATGCAAAGTTATATTACCACAGAGGGAACAGGTAGAATGAAAAGACAAGACATTTTGTCCTGAAACACAACCCACTTCATTATTTTCTATTCATCTCTGTACTGCAGTTGTATCAGTTTTGAAATGGGTAGTGTTGTTGCTAGGTAATCTTTACCCACTCAGTAGCTGAAATTTCAGCCACACTGAAAAGAGTTTTATATATCTAACTGCATAATATTAAATTTTAAGGCATTAATAACTGTTTTCAGTGCAACCCTGCTTCTAAATATGGGCCTCTTTCCTGGGAACAACCCAACTACCAGCACAAGCAAAGCACTTTTGTAGGCTACAGGTCAACATGATTTAAATGGTAGCAGCTGCAAGCCCTCCCTGAGCTCTTTCCTTATCTCAGCTGTGCACATCAGGCTCTCACACCCTTTCTTCTCCACAAGGATTCCTCCCTTGTGCTGAGCAACTGTCTGCGCAGTGACACAAGGCTGGAATCAATGCAGCCAAAAAGCAAACAAGTCTTCCACTCCCTCCCTGCTGGGCTCAGCTGGGTTGAGTTCCTCGTTCTGTTTCGTCTTGTGGCTGCACAAGGAGTGTGGATAAACGCAGAGGAAAATGCAGTGGATAGCCAGGAACCAGTCGGCAGGGCTTGGGCATAAGAAGGGCTGTTCTGGGTGCCTTAACATATGCCTGGCCTTGCTGCCAAATACCCAAACACAGCCTCAGATTTTCTTAGGTTTGTGATCTACCAAGGATACAAAGGAAATTTGAGTCAGCTTATGTGTAAAGCTGAACTAATTAAAGTACATCGTTGACATTATTAATCCAGATCTTGAAAAAAACATTTAACTTATTCTTTAACAGAAAAATGTGTTGTAATTTTATTGTTGTGTCTTTTAAGATTTCCAGTGTAGAAAAGACAAAGTTAAACTCGGGACAGCTCTCACATAACTACAGTCAGCAAACTGTGGTTACATCCCCTGTTGTTCCTGATCTAGCTATGTTTTGTTCCATTTGTTACTGACACCCACTGTCACCATAAAGAAGCTTTTTTTCCCTCTGGGTGGCAAAACCACATCTACAAAATTTGGAAATTGCTTTCTTTTTTTTTATGGGGTGTGGACTAAAAAGGATGGTTCAATTACCTTCATCATCTGTTTAATGTCAACGCTTATTTTCATTTACATAAACCAGGGCATCGAAAAGCATGATAAGTAAATGTGTATCCAGTTTCGACAGCATTAATTATCTCAGAGATAAAGTCATTTCTGTCATTGAAGGAGATGATGGCTGCAGTGAGTACCTGCCAGCCCCAGCAGATCCGCTCCAGCAGATTTATGGCGATACAGTCAACCTATCACTTGGCCAATTTATTCTTTCTTCTTACTTCTAGAGAAGCAACCTGGAGCCAGGCTTGCAGATCTACCTGTGGGATTGCTGAGCTTTTTCTGCCCTAAAGGCATGAAGCTTCTGCAGTTACTCACAAAAGCTCTTCTGCTGCAGTAAGAACTCACTTTCAACCATGCCTGCTATTAATAGGTTTCCAAAATACAAGTATTTCAGCCTACTAGCACACTGGCTGTGCCAACACGATGTATGCACAAAGTATATTTGTTAATTTACTTTCTTGGAAGTTGTTTAGAGCAGCAGTGCAACCTAGAAAAAAGGATCCACTAACCAGGACAGAAAGCTGGGAATGGAAAAAAGGGCTCTGTAGTGGGATTCCCTGAAGGAACAGATAAGAACTGAAAAGGGAGTAGAAAAAAAAAACAAACAAGCCCTAACACATAAAACTGTGTCACAGAGAAACCATTTGATATGACTCCCCAGTGTCTGCATCATCCAGCTGCCCTTTTCCAGAAGTGATATGTGCTCGTAAGATAGGCTATCTAACAGGCAGCAGTGACAAGTCATGCTGCTGACCGTAGGTCGTGTAACGCGAAATTGATTGCCTATGTTAAACCCAGGAAACTTTTATTTCCAAAGTATTATGCAAACGGCTATCAGCAAGATACTTAATTCAAAGTCTCACAGATTGGTAAAGAAACAAATATAGTTTTGTCCCAGTGTTGTTTTGTCTGTTAGCTAAACTGAACTATTGAGACAAAGTGTTCATCCCTATCTTGAAGCCAAGCTCATAAATAATCAAGGACAAAGAGTATGGGCATGTGATTTCACAACCCGTAAAAGCTGATGAATGAATGCTGCAAAGAAAAATTCCTACAGTGCTACATAAATTCCCATAGTCATCAAGTTACACAATTTTTCTGGTTTATATTAACACATAGGGGAAACATATTCCATGACTCCTACTCTGCTGAATGTCCAAATCAGTTACCTCACCTACAATATAGTTAAAGTGTAAAAAACAAACCCTAGTGCTTGGTTGGACTGAAGTCTTTGCAACTGTTGCTGATATGTATTCTAATGAAAAGATTGTACATACTTACTACGAACTGCCTAGTTACCAATATTAAAACCTGAATTTTAACAACTTCTAAGCTTAACTTTTTACAGCTGTTCAACCCAGTACAGTCCAACATTAATTTTTGTTTCAAAACAGATGTTTTAACACTTATGTAGAATTAGTCCTTTGGTCATGACTTGCATTTGTCCATTGACTGAGCAGCACTGACAGGAAGAATGATCTTGTTAAAAAGGAATTTATTTGCCATACTAAAGTATGTACATATGAAACTTTGTGAACAAAAGAAAAGAACTGCTTTGGCACATCCTGTACTCCTAACTTTCCATCCCATCCATCCTGTCCTTCTTTATCACTATTCCTTTCCAAGGTTTGTTGCAAGTAATAAATATAACACATCACATTTTGTTTTGTAACTTCCACAAAATACATGCAGCTCTTCATAAAGTCAGCAAGAGCCCTGTGTGCATGCATGCCAAGAAGAAGGCAGTAGTCTTACTACAGCATTTACTTAATCTTTCTATGATTAAAAAGAAAAACAATATAGTTTGCTTTGAGGCCTTGCATGTATTGCATCACCTCACCGTGTCACATGCTATTTGGTATTCTGTAACCCTGTTCCCAGGAGCCTATGTAAGCAGCAGGTGATTGATTTTCCCGTTTACCAGATACATCACAGCATTCACAGTTACTCACAGTATTATTTTGCAAGTAGTTTGTTCATTTTTATTTGCATTTGTTGGCATATTATGAAAACAGATCAGAATCAAATAATGAGACCTAGCTCTCTTCTGTTAGAAATTTTTAATTTTTCTGTGATGCCTCCTATTTAGTATAATAATCTGCTATCTGTGTAGTTTCTTACTTGCTGATGCCTGAGGGTTGATTTTAAAACAAGACAATTGGTGGTGGCTATCCTGGATACAAGAAGCATTGCAGAAGACACCAGCAAGGTGTCAAGTCACAGAAAAAGAAAGCATAAGGTAATTCACTGTGATATTTTAAAGGATAAAGGAATGGATGACATCAGAAGAGAACAGGTCAGGTAGGCGGCAGAAACCAGCCTTGGCCATGACCTGCAGATAACCATTTTGAGTCTGAGGAAGAACAGGAATGAAAAACAACAAGGGCAGCTATACAAGGACATAACTGAGCTAAATAAGAAGGCTGGTGCCTTTGGCAGTACGATAACACCAATGCAGTAAGTCCATGCAACTGAAGACAGAAGATAAGTGGGATCAAAGAATAGCACTGAGAACTGATGAGGTCCAGAACAAGGTTTTGCCAGAAGAAAAGTGGTACAGCTGGTGGCTGTCAAAAATGGCGAATGGGAGGGACACTGTCGTAACTTTCCAGTTGCTCTCAGCAGACAAAAGAAACCTGATGGCATCAGAGCAGGAAAGGTGAAAGGCTTTTAGTTGCACATCTCTTTCTTTAAAGAGGGAAACAAAACCAAACTGAATCAGTAGCATCAACTATAAATGGCATGCAGGAAGAGTTTTGGAAAATGGAAAATCACAATGTTGCTCAGTGGTGAGAAACTCCCCTCTCCTTCCAGCTGAGGACACGTCACTGGAAAGTCCCAGCCTGGGAAAAAAAAATGCAATGAGTAAACAAATTGCGTTTGCAGTTAAAACAGAAAGAGGAACAAAGTCAAATGATGCTTTGATTTTAAGGGCATTTATTTTCAGGTTAGCATTTCCTTGAGTGGTATCAGCTCAAGTTCAGACAAGAAAGATTTCATTAGAGTGAAAATGGCTGGCAAACACCATGCCTGATATTAAGCCATTGAAAGAAAGCTCATTTTTAAAAAATCTAAGATTTCAACCTGGGATTTTTTGAATTTCTGCTGCTGAATGTAGTGAAACAATCCCAGCGACAAACCAGATACTTAGGATTATTACACTGCTGAGAAATTAGGAATGATTGTCTGGAAAATTTGTGGAATTTTTTTCCCTTAATTTACATATACTTCCAGACAAGGAAGCTGTCCTTAACAAAACCCTTCCTAACAACTCACTGAGCATGTTTCTGTTTTACAAGCAAGATCAGTGGTGAGAATTTTTCCAGCACTGTCTATAAAGAAAGCAAGGAAAAACCATCCTTGGTCACACTGAGACAAGAAATACAGTGTTGGATAAAATTATAGGATTCTTACTTCTCCAACTAGCATTCATAAAAATACTGATATAAATTATTAGCCTTTTCTAATATAAATCTACAGTCGACAAAGGTACTTCATACTAATTAATCACAACAATGTTAACTCATTCTGGAAACAATTACAGTGACAGCACTTTCTAGCTGTAATCTAGGAAAATAATCAAGACAGTTTTAACTCTGCTTTTCTGCTCTGCCAGTTAATGAGTGCTGCTGCATCCTGACTGATGTACATGACAGTCCAACCCTGATGGCAAACAACAGATGCCAGTTGTGCAAGTGTTGCATAGACTATCCCATCTCCAACCCTATCAATAATATAATAAAAATGTAGTATTTTATTTTCTTTAAACTCAGGTTCTCTTTAAGTCTCATAGGGACTCAAGACTACTGTGAAAGCCATCTCAAGCATGTTATCCTTGACAGCCAATAACTATTATTATGAAACGGCCAACCTATTCACATCCTCTCAGATTTGGGAAGAGGATCAATAAATAGTTTTTGGGGGGAGAGGGTTATGTTTTTTTGCTTCATTTTTGCATGCCTTCTAATGTGTATAAATAGTAGAAGTAGAAGAGAACTGCAGGGAGGTTTGAAAGTTTGATTCTTTATCATTTTTCCTGTTACAAGATAAGAGTGTAATGCTACTGCTGTTGTAACAGAGGGCACAAGGATCTTGAACGGTTAAGGTGGAAGCTCCAGGCCCAAGTCCATTGATCGCATCTCTGATTCTTGAGCTCTGAACAACAGAGAACAACGATGAGAAAAGCTTTCCCCAGGCACCAAGCTGGAGCAGCAAACATGAAAACCAAATCAGTTTCAGTTCCTGCATCTGCTGCAGTAACTGCACTAAGCTTTCTAAAAGAGAAATGTCATGAATCTCTCTGTCCTCTATGCATGGCAGGAGGTTCCAGGATGGGGCCAGGGTGGGGCCAGAAGTAGAGGCTCCACTGTACTAATTGGACTAATTTATTATTTTTATAGGAATGTTCTTTTCTCAAAGTAATTTCCCAGCAATAAAAGCAAATTGTGACAGCAACATAAACATGATCTGGGGTTCTTTAAAAGTTGTTCTTTTCATGTGCACATACCAGTGTTGGTCAGGACAAGGTAGTGTGGCATCTGACAGCCAGAACCTGTTTTATGTTGGATGACACCTATTGCAAGAGGTCTCTCTCTTAACAGACTTTTCAGTTTTGGCTAACACAGTTTGCTAGAATTGATCTTCCTCCTCTGGAAAGCTGTGGATAATTTGGAAGCTTTAAAATTGTTTGTCTTCTGGCAGTAAAACCACACTATTTTAAACCATTTCAAAAGAGTTGCATCTGTAATGCTAAGAGGTTTGCTCTTGGATTCAACTCACATGCTGTTCCTCATACCGGTAACTCGGTCAAGAGCTTACTAATGAGAGTAAATACCATCATAAAGTTGGACGTTGCAGCCAAAAGTCTTGTGTATTTTAGTGTCTGGCTGGCAGCAAGACACACACAAAGCTGATGTACTTACTTACTGAACACCTGATGCAATTAAGTTACACTGAAAAAAAAGCCTTAAAGGTGAAATGTTGGTTCATGCTTTGGGTGACTGGCTGTATTTTTCTTCAGCTGTAATTAAGGTTTTATCTGGTAAAGCTCTCATAAATAGCATGGATATGGAACTGGCTTGGAGTCAGGGAATAAGGACCTCACAAGTTAGGGAATACAAAACCCCAGAAAGGACAGAAGGCTAAAAATGATCTGAATTAAGCAGAACCAACCACATCTTCATCAGAAAAATAATTTCCACAGTCAGATCTTACACTTGAAGAAAAATTATCAAATTTAGCTATTTCCTAAGAGTCACTGGTGGTTCTCAGAGCAGAGAATTCTGCATCCGGCTTTGCTTAGTGCTCTGCACGTCATTTTATTTTGTTAATTTTCTTTTTTGACCTTGCCCATCTTGTTTCAATGAAAGTTCACTTGACAGCTGATGAGGAACGGAAAACAAACCTGCGTGACTAAGCAAGAAAATATATGCAAAACCATTTGAAGGTCTTGGAAAACCCAAACATGGTTTTACAGTCCTCACCGCGAGGTTAAGCAAAAAAGGCTAAAAGAACCTGAAAGCTTTCAGCATCCAAAAGCTGGAAAATGCTAGAATTAACAAAGAAGATGCACAAGAAAGCCTGGACTAGGATCAAAAGGGCAGTACAGAAGTCTATGACTGCAGAAGGACAAACCTCCTTGGAGGCTACAGAGCTGCACATAGCTCACAAGCAGTTCACACAGGACATCAAGGGCAAGGCTGGCACCAGAGCTGCACTGATAGACACTGGCAAGTATCACCATTCCTGCAGCAACAGAGGCCAGTATGGTTTCCAGGGGGTCTGGAAACCATAGCAGCTATGCAGTTACATATAAGTATGGACTGTGGTGGCACAGAACAGGCTGACAGCACTTCAGCCGTGCCTGCCCCAGGGATGGCAAACGTACAAGGCAGACACCTGGGAACAGGAGTCACTTCACCATGCTCAGTTAAATCTGCCCTTCAAACAAGCTGATGTGTTCAGACAAATATTAAAAAGCAAAACCCAACAATGTAATTACCGCTTTCTTCACGCTTGCAATTCACTAGTCAGCCATTCCTTTTTCATCACATGAATGACATCACTGTCAGAAATTACTCCCCGAGGACCTAGACTGAAACTGGCTCTGCAATCACATTAAAGGGTCTCTGTGTAGATGCAGGAGCAGAGTTTAAATTAGCTTTCAAATTATTTTACCAAATAAGGAATGCAATAATAAAGAAGTGAAACACTTCAACAAGAACTAATCACTCACAATTAAAAACATAAAAGTAATAATTTTATTCTACAGACTTGACCATTTTAGCAGGGAATTAGCATTGAACGTGGGTGACTACAAATAAAATGCTATCAAAAAACAAGAGCGTTGGTTTAAAGTCTTTAAAGGCTTCACCTCAGCTTTGATGAGTAAAGCGTAGCTGTACATATGTGGCTATACGAATAAGGTTGCAGGTCTTTCCTGTACATTTCAACAGTACTCAGAAGTTGAGCAAGATCAACCTTTGGTTTTCACTCTTGACATATACAAAACATACTTAGCAAAGCTACTGCATCTCCATGATAAGACAAGTTCAAACTTTCCCAAGAACAACACCCCAAAACTACTAAGAGTAAAGCTGTTGCTGTGGAGTTAAGAAATCTTTAGTGTCTTCTAGGCTCATGGACAAGGCAGTTAAGTTCTTTGTCTCTCCCCTAACTTTTGTTAGGACTCTGCTCCCCCTCTGGAGCCACAGCTATTCCCCAGCAGACAGTACCAGAGAGTGCTGCCTTGGCCACACATGAAACACACCTCTGTGCTGCGGAGGAAAAGGCACGGCCATGCCAAAGAGCCCAAAACAGGCCAGAGACTGGCATTATGCAAACCAAGGTGGCATTATTTTATAACAATTCAGTATTGTCTAGGTGCAGAAGCACAGGGTATCATGGTGTCCATGCTTCACCTGGTGTTTTTAATGAGATTACAGTGGGGTACCAGCTCTGCCTATCATAAACCTATCTGCTCTTCAACCAAAGTTACAGGACTTGAATAGTATTTTTGGCTACCTTCTCTCCGAGGTTTTTTAGGAGCTGCTAGTCACCAAAAGCACCATTACACATACATAAGATCACAGTGATCGTTTCTCCGCTGAAATCTTGTTACGGGGCATTTGTGACCTAAATGGATTGCTAAGAGCATCATCTAAGAGGCTTGTTGCATAGAAACCATAGTGAGCAGAGAATTCGGGTACTATCAGGTCTCAAAGGAAACACTGATACAGCAAAATCACTTCTGCACACCTTCATGCATACACAAAAATTTTAAGTGACACAAATAAATTATCCCAGAGTACCCATTCTTTGTCAGTCATACACCCACATAATGTTATCACATATTCGTGTGATGTTCCTCATGTAATTCAGTAGATATTTTCCCAGTTGGAAAGAAAAGAAACAACAAAAAAAAGCAAACTATAAAATCATAGCATCATTTCACAGTGATGCCATTTGAAATTTTACACTCTGAAAACTTCAGAGACTAATAGAAATAAAGCACATTTTATCTGAAGGCTTTTATTTAGAACTTTGCATATGGATTTGTTCTTATATGAATCTCATTTATTCCATGGATTTTATATTATTCTCGGAAGGCAAATGTCTTTGTTATTAATATATTAAATTTCCTCTTATCTTCTCTTACAACTGTGTCCTGTAGGAAACAGCAGCATTTTGTGTGTTTATTTGCTGCAACAGCAGAAATGAGTTGTCAGGCACCAAGTCAAGTACAAATAAGCACGTTTGTCCGTAAGCATCAAGCAAGTATTCACAACAATTTCGAATCTGGTTAAAAAAAAAAAAAAAGAGTATTTACAGCTACTTTGAATTAAGATCGATTCGCTTTTTCTTAGCCCTCAAAAAATAGAAAGCATAAGGCATGTGGAATCCAAATTCTTTAATGGAGCTGAAGCTAAAAACCACCATCTACCATTTACCCCGCGATTTCAACTGGGACCTTTTCCTTTATCGGTCGCAAAAATTTCGCTTCCTCCAGACTAAGAGCAGCGATGAGGCCGCTGCTGCGGCCGGTCACGCACAGGGGGAGCGGGCGGGACGTGCGGGCGGGGACAGAGGGCCGTGCGAGGTGGGGCCGCGGGAGGGGGAGCAGCAGCCCCAGGGCCCCGGCGGCCCGGGGCAGGGCGAGCCCCCGCCAGGCCGGGACCCACAGCGCTGCCGGCACGGCGGGGGCGGCGCCGAGGCCGCGCTTCTCCATCCAACCCCAGCTGCTCCGCGCAGCATCCCGCCGCCGGCGGGAGCAGCTACTTGCAGAGCCCCTCCAGCCGCTCCAGGGTGCCCTTCATGTCGCGGATGCGCTTGGCCAGGGCGGGCACGGGCTGCATGGCGCGGTCCAACTCCTCGCAGCGCGCCACCAGCGCGTACATGGCGCGGATGCTGAGGTCGGCCGCCTCGCCCAGGCTCTCCACGCCGTCGCGGTAAGTCTGGATGCAGCCGACGCTGAGCGCCGTCAGCGCCTGCAGCCCGCAGTGCACGTTCCGCAGCAGATCGTCCACCTGCGCCGCCACCTGCCCGGCCAGGGCCACCACGTCCTGCAGCGCCCCGGGGTCGATGGCGGGAATGGACGACCCGCCGCCCCCCGTCGGGGGCTCGCCCCGCGGGGCGCCGCTCAGCCGGATCCGCCGCTCCAGATTGTTGGCTACGAACTGGGTGAGGCGCCCCTCCCGCAGCACCGTCCCCTCCAGCTCCAGGGCGCTCGCCAGCGTCGCCCGCCGCCCCTCTGGCAGCTGCCGCCCTGCCGCCGCCGCCGCCCCGCCGCCGTCGGCAGCCAGGCTGAGCGCCTCCAGGCTCCGCTCGTCCCGCCCCCGCCCCTCCGGCGGCCCGGCGGCCGAGCCCGACTCCTCCATGGCGGGCGACGCGTGCCCGCCTACTTCCTCCGCCCACCGGGGGCGCGCCGCCGCCTGTTTACGTCCCTCCCGATTGGCTGCGGGGCGCGCGGGGGCGAGGCCGAGGCTGTTTGCGCGGCGCCCGATTGGTCGGAGGAGCAGCGCCCGCCCGCCGCGCACTGCGGGCCCGTGACTCGGAGACCAGGGCAGGCCCGCTGGCCGTCCCCTCCCGTGATTGGCCGGCCCGCGGGAGAGGGCGTGGCCCCGAGTGTTTGTGTCGCTTCCGATTGGCCGGGGCGGAGGCGGAGAGGCCGCCGCTCCGCCGCAATTGGCGGCGCGCGGCGGAGACGGGCGGTGCTCGAGCCGTCCGCGCGCGGCGGTTGGCGCGGCGACGGAAGAGGGCGGGCCCTGCCCGGGTAACAACACCGGGGCGCTGCTGGCGGCTCCCCTCACTCCCCCGCCATGTTATCCTAGCGGCGGCTCCGCTTGCGCCACCACCTCCTCAGCCCTTCACAAAGCCTGGGCAGACACTCCCCAGCGACCCTACCTGCTCGTCCCTGTCTGGGCTCGACCCCCTCTCCCCGGCACAACTCTGGGTACCCACGTCCAACCATGGTCACCACCACGGCGCCGCCGCCTTTCCTGGCTCGGATCTCGGCAGGCACCGAAGACCCGCGTCGATTGCCGCCCTCCGCCCTGCTCCAGCGCCTCAGGCGCGGGGACAGCAACTGCGAGAACCAACCCAGCTGCTGCCTTGCGGGCCCGGGGGGCAGCGCCCGCCCCGCGCTGAAGAGGGTGCGGCGGAGGAAGGGGAAGATCCGGCCGGGCCCCGCGGGGCTCCTGCCCAGCCGCTACCAGCAGTACCAGCAGCACCGCGCCGGGCTGGGGAGAAGGACCCCGCTGGGAACCGACCTGGTGACGGACCCCCCACCGGAGGAGCCCCCCGCGCCCGCCCCCTCGAGACCCGCGCCCGGCAACCCCCTCAGGAAGGAGGTAAATACAGGGCTGCGCTACTTCTCCTCACTTTTCCGTCCACTCAGCCCCCCCCCCCCCCGGGCGCTCGGTGAGCCGGGAGGCCCTTCCGCGTCCCTCGGGGTGGTCGCGGGGGGGGAGCTCGCAGGGCGCCCCCTCAGCGCGGTGAGGGGGGGGCGGAGGGAGCGGCAGAGTTTCCGTTACGCTCGGACGGGGTGAGGCGGGGCCGAGAGCGGATCCGCGGGCGGCGATTGGCTGCCCGGCGCCCACCAATGGGCGCGCGCCGCTGCGCCCCAGCAACAAGCCGGATTTAGCCCTGGCGCTGGCTGCGCGCCAGCCCCGCCCCCCCACCCCGCGCGCGAGGCGGGACGTGCGCGGCGCGCAGCGCCCCATGGCGGCCGGGGGGGGCTCCGCGCCCTCAGCCCGCCCGTGCCAGCGGAGCGGTGGAAGAAGCGCAGGGATGGCGGGGAGGGGGCGGCTCGATACCCTCTCCCCTGCTTGAGGCGGCCCCCGGCGCCTCGCTCCGTGTCTCGGCCGATGAGGGATCGCGAAGAAGAAGGGTCGTGGTTGACGTGACTCTTCTTTGTTTGCGCAGTTTTTAAAGAACAAGATGGGAAAGACAGAGAAGGCGGCCGTCCCCTACGGCCAGCCCGTTCACGGCTTACACCTGTGTGAACAACCAAAGATTAACAGGCAGAAGAGTAAGTGTAATGCGCCGCTGACGAAGATCGCCTCGGCGAAAAAGATAGAGAACTTTTGGCAGGATTCTGTGTCGACGGAAATAATTCAGAAGCAGGAGAAAAAGCCACTTAAAAATACAGAGAACTTCAGAAACGCCAAGTCCAAGAAACCTATTGCCCTAAATGAAGCGAACCAAAAAGAGAATTACGCTGGGGCAAAGTTCAGTGACCCACCATCTCCCAGCGTCCTTCCAAAGCCTCCCAGCCACTGGGTGGGTGGCACAGCTGAACCTTCTGACCAAAACAGGGAGTTGATGGCAGTCCATTTGAAAACTCTCCTAAAAGTTCAAGCATAGTTCCTAAGATCTCTTGAGTAATTGGCAAAGAAAACTCCATCCAGGAAACTTAAAACATGCCTTGTTGCAACAAAAATTGCAAAAGACTGTCAAGTCTTATAAACACATAAAAAAAAATCCTTGTATTATATTTTTTATGGTTGTGTAAATAGTGTACATCATGTATTATGTGTATATTCTTGTTCATACTTTGAGAGGTACATTTTAGTTTTGTTATGAAAGGATGTATTTTGCACTGCCTGATTGGTAGATGTCTTGTATATAAAATATGGACAATTTTACGTGTGTGTTTGACACATGAAGACTTGACTTGCTTTGCACAAGGTAATGAAAATTTTGGAAGGAGAGTACAGCTTTCTGATTTTAACGTTCCAGATCAAATGTGAATGTTTTATTCGTGCACTACTGACAATAGTTTTACATTCTGTCTCCCAATTAAGTAAAAACATGTAATTTTCATACAAATGTGAAGTTTTGCTCTCTGCTCTGGAAACTATCTGGAATTCTGTTCATCTGTTTGTTTTCAAAATTAACTGGAATTTGAGTAAAATTCCAGCCCATTGATTTGAGCACTGCTGATTTCTTTTAAAAAAAAAAAAAGGCAAAAAAAAATAAAAAAGGAAAGAGCAGAGCTTTCTGCCAAAAATCTAATTGGTCACTAAAAAATTAAATAAAATAATTTGGCCTCCCCTTAAGCATGTCTTGGTTTTCTTTTGTGACTCTGTGTGTGTGTGTGTCTCTGTTAATTATCTGATTGCTTTCTAGTGCATCAATAGAAATACATTGTTTTTCTCAGCTTTTAACTGTCTCAACCTTAATTAAGATATTCAGTAGCTCAGTGAGAATTCCTTATGTTTAAAAAAAAAATTTTCCTTTGTGATAAGTCGGTTTACGTTCTTTTTGTTTGCTGAAAATTCGTATTTCAAGAAAGTTGGGCAATCACACATTCAAATTTGTCCTGTAATGCTCCTTAAATATTTTCATAGTAAGTAGTTATTAAAGTAGTTGATAGTGAATGGTAGCAGAGACAAAAAGGTACAGATGGGGCAAGTTAAACTTTGTATTTTTTACCAGATTTGTCTCTTCGTGATAGCTGTGCTGGAAAACACGTTGCTCCGATTTACTGATGTGATGAGAAGATAACATAGATTTGCAGTTACTAATCTAGAGTTTAAAAAAGATTAACAAATTTAGGAAATGTGTGAAATTTACGTAAGAGAAAAGCATTTATAAGGTTTTGGATCTGCTGGAAAAAAACCTCTCTGCTCTAGTCTATAAGAACAGCACACAGGAAGAAAACGCCAGCTCGGGTCGCAGCTGAGGTGGCTCCGCAGTGTGGCTGGTGTTTTCAGAGGTACACGTTAAGTAACATCAGCCGTGTTTGTGCCGCGTGCGCTGCAGCTGCCGAGACACAGCATCGCTGCGTCCCGTGTGGGGGGGTTGGCAGTGTCCATTAACACAGCTCCAAAACAAGACTGGTCAAAAGCTAATGGAAGTAAGGGAGGGTTTCTTGGCCTGTTTATGGAAATTGATTATATAATTGCATATTATTATGATGCTGTTAGGCTGTTTACATGTTCTACACTTAAGAGTTAATATAAAATTTGTTACAGCCCAAAGACTTGGAGGTTCACTGTCTTGCAAAATAGACTTATATTGATGCACTTGAGGTAAATATGTGGCCTCAACAGCCCAGTTTCTTGCCTAATCTAAATACTCTATAATTTAGTGTGCCCTAGCTTATTTTCTAAAAATGAACAAAACCACTTCTCGTTTTCTTTCTTTTTTTTTTAAGTAAACAGTATGGCCAAAGAAAAATTCCAGTGGAATCTCACCGAGGATGACTCAAGTAGACTGTAAGGACTGTAAGTCCCAGTTTACTATATTTGGTATATGCTCTATTGATCTGCTGTTACACTCTTTTTTTTCCCACTTTTTTTTTTTTTTTTGCCTGAGTGTCACCCAAGTGCAAAGGAAAATGCCATAGTAATTCCCCATAGCTTTAGGCAATGGTTAGTTTTGGTTAGTCATCTTGCTAACTAGCTTGACAAGAGTGAGTTTCCATCAGACATGTGGGTTGGTGTTATTTAAAAAGAGGTGTCCTTTTTTCGCCCTGATTATTGTCTCATTACCATCAGCCTCTCTTCTGCCCCTTGGAGCTGGTGTGGAATTCTGTAGTTTTAATGCTAACTCTGACCCTGTGTAAAATTTACCAACATGACATACCTCTTTGTTTCTGCCCTGTTTTACCAATGCATCCCTAAGGATTACAGAATTTGTTAAATGTTAAGTCCTCATAATTCTCAGCTCCTCAGTCAATTCTTTTAAAGCTGTTGGATGAGACTTCTGAAGTCTTGAAAATTTAAAAATTCCCATACCTTGTTGCACCATAAAGGGTAAGATGACACTCTGGTCTTTCCTAACAATGGGAAAAAAAACAAAGCTTACTTAACATACTTCGGTGTCAGTATTGCTGGTCCTGCAGTCAGCCAGCAGAAGGTTTGGGGCACTTTATGCTTCTGTCTTCCTGAGATCTTTGCGTTGAGTCCCTTCCTGCACAGTGGACTGGTTTGTAAAACTAGACCTATGTGCAATACACACTTCAACATGATCACCTGAAATACCAGTATGTCACCATCTCTTAGGACCATATTCTGCACTTAATTTGTCGCTTCCCCACTTTTGTCTTTCTACAGTATCATCTTACAGGGATTTTCACTTTCAAGGTTTCCTTCACTTCAACAGATTTCTCAGTCCAGTTCCCTGAAGATGAAGCATTGTATTACATGAACGTATTGTTTGAGTTTAGAGCCAGTTAATGACAGCAAAACATCAGTGTTGTATTTGGAGGACTTCTTTGCAAAGTAATATAATGCCTTGTGAAGTGAACAGCCTCTAAGGAAGAAAACGAACAAAATTAGGGGATATGTTATCAGCTAGTCATGCCTCTGCTGTACAGGAATTAAATAAACTGCTTATTAAATCTCCTGAGGTCAGTAAGGAAACAAAAGATATTGCACTGTGGTTATGTAATGAAAATCTTTTCTGATAAAAATCTTTAGTGCAACGCTGTGCAGAACTGCAGAGGGATCAACTGTGCGAGTTAACTACCAGCTTACTTTTAAACAGTTAAATGTCATGTGATGATGGTCCTGCAAAATTAGCTCTCGTGGAGCGCTGAAGTATCTGTTGTTGCATTTTCATGCATGGCTAAGTCTCAGCCCATTAGACACCTTCATTAATAATGGCTGTCTTGGTGCTCTACTAAGCTAAAATGCTTCTGTCTCTTAATGCAGCAGGAGCTAGAAATCCTGTATATTTGAACTCTGTTACACCAGCATCTCTTCAGAGATGATACTGAATTCTTAAGCAATCTGCATATGAGGCTGTAAATTTTATTTTATTTTACCTGATTAATATTTTATCCAAGGCGTATTATTTTAAACAGTTCTTTTAATTCTTTTCAGAGGCTATTTTTTAAGCTTTTGCATTATAAAGTATTTGATACCTGCCACACATTAGGGGTTTTTTTCTTCTTTACTCAGTTTCAAGATTTAATATGAAGCCCTATAGATTATATGAAGCCCAAAGATTATAGATTGTGTTTCATTGTGATTTTAGAAATAAGGTTGCCTTTATTTCTGCATAGAAAGTCTTGACACTACCACCATGCAATTAAACACATTCCTTATTTTCTTCTACAATCTATTGTGCTCTTTGAATTTTGATTTCACAACACGTCCTTTAAATATTTTTTCATAATATATGCCTGATGGAAGTTTTTAAGGGGAAATATTTTCTGTTGTAATTTCTGAGATGGTTTTATGTTATGGATAGACTGGTTCTTACCCAAAAGAGGCTAGGAGGTAAGCAAGAGGTAAAGGTTGTAAAATGTTAACATCTCCCATGAAAAACTGATACTACCTTGTTGAACAGTAACCACAGTGTTAAAAATTTTCAATAGAAAGAAATAAATATTTAGCAGCTGTTTCACTAGAAAAGATGGATGAAGGGCACATAAATTAAGGAGAAATACATTATCCAATAAAGGGACCAAACTACTGAAGTTGAGCAACAGAGTGTTATCAGCAGTTTTGAGGCTGTGAACTTTCTGTTTTGCTTTGAGAGCATAGAAGAATGTTATCAGAGCTAAAACAGGAAGGTCAAGAATTCCGCTGAATTTGAAAAATTTTCCTGAAGAATTAATTTGTACAACAAACATGTCCTAGCAGAGGTACCTCTTCCCCTGTGTTGAAGTCAGCATTCCTCTCTAACATTTTTTCCCATGAGGTAATAAAATCTCATTTGTTCAGCTCCCAGAAAGGAGGCTTTTAGATCTTACAAAGCCCTGACTCAGTTGGAAGGCTGCTTTGGTACTTTTGTTTAACCTTAGCTCAGAGACACAGTGTGTGGCAGATGCAGTCACTTCATCCGAGTGGTTCATAAACCCTTGTCTTCAGTTTGAGAATTTCACTGGTTATGTGTACTTACTTTGTAAGTTGTCACTGGTCAGTGAACTGGTGTGATTTCTCTAATTTATACCTGAAAGAGGAAGTATTTGGGAATGAAGGATATTTCTTGTATTTATATGACGTTGCTGAGTCTTCAGGTGTAGTTCAGTAAGTGGCTGTATGTATTTCAAGAAGTGCTGTAATCATCATTGCCATTTTGCCATTCTTAAGGTCATGAAGCATAAGGTTTTGAGTAGATGCTGTTTCTATTAAAGATGTAATTTGCTTCTTTAATGAAGCAGTGTGCTTTCATCAGCACACTTTAATTTGCAAATGTCCTTATAAGTGGTGATGGCAAAGGCCATGAAAATACAATTTACTTTGGTTTTTATTCCCTGGAACGAAACCTGGAGCTACATTCCATAAAGGGCTTAATATACAGAACCAGGCTTTTCTCTGGTTTTCTCTCATCACCTGAATCTTGTGTTCTTTACTGCCTGGTGACATCGTTGCACAAGAAAGAATAAGGTGTGTCCTTACTTAAAGTAAAATATAACTTGAGATGTGTAGTTTGCTTTTATGTGTATATAGCATGAAGCTTTTGCGAATTTAATTCCTAGCATCAGAATATTCAGAAATTGCATGTTGTCATATCTAGAATATCGATAGGTCATTGTAGGAATTAATGGAGTAGTAAATTGATAGGCTTTGTCCAAATTTTAAATGTACTTTGTATGCACACACTAAAGAAAGTGCTGTTATGTTTTGTGCCCTGTACTAGGAGCAAAAAAGAAAAAAATTGACCAGACAGGTAGAAAAAAGTACCCTGAAAAACGAGGTCAACTAACAGAGAGAAGCAGCATAGATGTCTCCGTGGGTTTATGTTGGAAGGAAAGATACTGCAAGAAAAAATTATCTCCTGAAGTAGCTGAAGTTTCTTCAAGAAATTTAAGGGATTTTAATGACAAGATGAAACACAGTTTGCTTCCAGCTCTTGTCTGGGACCATCTGGGGACTGACAGTGCGAGCTGACAGGTCTTGCAACTGACTTTTCCTCCAACTGATCAGTACCTACTGTTTATTACTAGAAATTGCACTTTGGCATAGCATTCTTAATGGCTAGCACTGCTTCAGGTGTCACAAACTGCTGTGTGAGCACTTACTGCTCTCAGGTTCCCACGAGTTTTTAGAAGTAGCCAGATAAACTATGTATGTGCGTGTTAGCAGTCTTCATGTTTTACAGCTGGGAAAACAGGCATGCAAAGTGAACTAGCTTGCTTGAGATCCTTCGGCAGGCTGTTCCCTCACCCAGGAAGAGAACCATAGTGCCTGGAGCTCCAGCCACGTTTTGCCTTTGCTAGTACATGTGGTTGCTGCATGATCTGTAAGTCTTCCTTGTCCTGCTGTGTAGCACGTAAAATGCAATTAATAATACAATGTTCTGTTTTGAAATGTTTGTAGTGTGATAGGACTGGTGCATTTAGGTTTTGTGTTGTGTGCAGTTTTATTACACAGTAGTTTCAGTAATTTGCACATGAAAGATGATTTTTTTCTCTACCCTTTTTTTGGACCCTTTGATACAATATATAATCTATACACACCACTGTCCTCTCCCCACGACCAGCAGTGGGGAGGCTGATGATAAGTCAGCAGTTTCTGTTTGTTACCTGCTGCTCTCCTCTGCTGTACAAACATGCTGCAGCCAGCAGCTGGCTGAGAGGGCCATGGACACGCACGGTATTTTCATAGTTCCTTGAGTTTACATTTGCTTTATCTTTAGGCTTTCATTAGCTCTTGAAAGATAGAGGCACAGTCTTTCCCAAGAGAGGATCTTCCTCCAGGAGAACAGGAGGTGAAGTTTACAAGTGACCCAGTCTCTCTTTACTGCCAGCCAGTTCTTCTTAACCCCTCAAGCCTTCCCATCACCTTCCCCAACTGTTTTCTTTACTCTTCACTGCACCTGTATCTTTTCTCTTGGATTTCCCCCTAAATGTATTTCATGGTTCTCAGTTTCCCTCCCTTCCTTGCAAGTGTTCATATATGTAGGTTTTTTTCACCTGAAAAATCAATTTGAGTATGTCACATTTACCTACTGTGTTCAGGGTACACTTCCTCTGGGACAGTAAGTATTTTTTTCTACAGGAAAGCTAGATTTTTCAAGATTGCAGTAATTCTCTTGAGGTTTCTCCTGTCAAGCACTTATGAACTGAACTGTCAAGCCTCAATAACCATAACATACCTCACTTGATGTCCTGGAGGACTAGAAATGACTGATGTTCTGGCCCACACAGATACCATAGAACTTATCTGTCAAACACCACTCAAAACCCCAAACAGTTAAAGAATTGTTTTCTCAGAGATCAGGAAGTCTGAGAAGTCTGACTGTGGCTGATCACTGGCAGAAGGACATGCCAGGAAGATGACAATATGGTCTGCAGCTTTGAGACTCATGAACCAAGGCTTTTTGTCTAATTTCCCAGGCTGGGTCTGTTTGGGAGCCTGTCACAAGTACAGCCTGCTTGCTGCTTGTGTCCTCCTCAGCCTCCAGCTTGTAGGAAGATGCCTTTCTGTGTGTTCAATGGTAGTTCAGTGGTTAGCTATACATTTCTCACCTGGTTGTGTCATAGGCAATTTAAGGTAAGAGTTTACACTGCTCCTTTTAGAGGGTCTTATGTTTTATAATCCTTTTTTTGATTCATTACCATGTACCAGATTGGTTCAGTAGTACATACAAGGCCTGGTCTCCCTCAGGTGCTGTGGCAGAGTTAGGAAGTGCCTTCCTCAAAGCACTTCCATAAATTTTAGGAAAAAAAGAAACAAAAGTGTTATACAGGCCACATATGCACCAAGCATACTGTTTATGCTGTTCATAGCCTGCAAGGACTGTTCACATCTGCAGGATGATGCTTTGTACCATTTGTGTCATTTTCCTTTCTTCACTTCTCAGTCACATTCCTCAGTTTAATGATAAGGGACTTGCCTTTAGGTTCCCTAAATTTACTTACCCATGTGGCAGTTTAGTTAGTTACCACCCACCTTCCCATAAAGTAGATCACAGATAAGGTTCTGTGTGCTTTAATATGTATCTATATCTTTTGTCATATGTTGGTAAGATAATCTTTTAGTTCCCAAGACAGCTATTATAACTGACTTCCAAGGGGAAAGGTTCATACCCTTTCAAGAGACCCCCCAATACATACACAGGGCAGGGGAGATGGATGCATCTAAAAGCCAGGCACAGGTGGGAGAAAAGTGTCAGCTCACTTACTCCCCATACCCTGAGCCCTAAAATTGCAGCATCCAGTGCCATGTCTCTTTATTACATTCGTCCTGACCTGTGCTACCTATTTCTTTGGCCTTCCCCCATAGTCCCCATTCATAATCCTCATTTATGCCAAAATATAGCCCTGAAGGAAATCATTCTCTTGTAATACCTTATTCTGCTGCTCTTTTGTCACACATTGATCTACATGCATTTCATTAATTTCAAAATTATTTCCAATGTCCTTTGAGCTCTTGTGCTGAAACTACATTTCCTCCACATAAATGAAAACAAATACCCCAAAGGCTTTAACATGGAACCTGAAGAGTCTTCTCCCATGTTGGTCAAGGGTAGAATTTCAAATTTATAACCATTAATACTGAATTCAACAGCAGCCATATGACTGACTTCTTGCTGCGTGTAAGTTAACTTCCATAAAGAGAAAATGGTAACGCAGGTACCATTTGTCCACATAGGTAACTGATCGATGAACTATGCCTGTGCAGAACTAAACTCCTATTTTCAAGACTTCATTTTCATTCTTTATTTTTCAATAGTGAATTCTAAAGACTTTTTTTTTCTTTATTGTTCTGACTACATGCTGTTTGGGTTAAATGTTGAAGCTCTGGAGAGCCATAGCTGGGTACACAAGAATAACCAAGCAACATATTCATTGAAATTTCTGTCTCTAGAAGTGTTGGGGTGGATGAAGGGGTCAGGTAAGGACCCCCAGTTCTTATGAGCCCCCACCTGGATCACATAGCCACCAGCCTCTGTAATCTTGTGAAATGTGCCAGCATTGATGGCAACATCAGTGTATTTCAGAGTGTTTAGAGAAGGCAGCCTTCCAACAAAAATGGGTTTTCCCTTCACAGCATCAGAAATAGCACCAGTGAGAGGGCAACCTCCATACCTTAATAGCCTTGAGATGAAACAGAAACTTCTGTACAGGCAAGACAGTCTGTTTTTATTCCTTCCCCCTGTGGCAACACCGAAGAGTTAACCTGTATTGCTGTAACAACTGATTATTTCCACTCTTGTGGAATGTTGCATCATTTTTAGCACAAACATGCCCTACTTTTCAAATACTGTAGGGGCACAATGTAAAGATGTGGGGGAAAGTAAAAGTTATCTTGATCAAGTCTTGCAGTCTTGATCCAAATGCCAGCTTAGTTACAAATTTCTTAGGAAGGGCTTTGCTTACTTTTAACATTACTGAGAGGGTTATGTGGGTGGAGCCCTTAGGACTGTGAAGGTTGGTGCTTTCCCTCTGGGCTTCATTAAGATACTGAAGAAGGAACGGGAAGCTGACACCTGATGACCAAAGGAAGGAACTCTTTGCTGACATAGAAACCTTTCTTCATATTGTCTTCCTCAGCTACAGCCAGCCCCTCGACCTTGCTTTTTAAGGACCTCTAGCACGCCTCCACCCTTCCTTAACCTCCCAAGCCCTTTTCTTGCTAGAAATGCAAGGAACTTTATTTACACACACACACATAACCAGAAGCACATTCAGGATCTTTTTGTTTCACTTCCAGAGAGCACTGACACCACTTAGAGAAAGAGATGATGAGGAAAGAAAAGAATTAAGAGACAGAAGGTTAAAAAAACACATTGCCACTAATGTAAAAGGTTAAACCGGCCGTGTGCACGTGCAATACAGAAGAACACTGGTATATTTGCTTTAACAGATGGAGTTACTGTGGCAGGTGTTTTTAAAGCATATGCATATAATTTTAGGTATGGTATGCACTGCATATAGCTCAAAGTTCCAAGTGAGTGAGTAGTAGGGAAAGTCCAGTGCCAAGGCCTCGTAGGGAATAGGCTGAGTTCCCTCTAGTGGCTTGCTTTGGCATTTCAGAGGGGTGGCCCCGAAAGGACCCGTTTGGGGAGCAGCAACTCATCTCTTCTCATTACAGCTTTGCCCAGAACCCATTCCTGTATTAGGCAGCTGAAGGGTATAATCACTGAGTAATTCTTGGTGAAGGCCTAATTGCAAGTTAATTTTAAGTCAGTTATGTAAACAGATTAAATCAATCCTTCCCTGTATTTATTTTTTATCACGTCACATGCAGATTCAACCACCCTTCAAAATTCTCTATCTGCTTTACTCTGCTGCTTTATTGAGTTGATGTCCACTGCTAATATTTGCTCCTGTTAATACCTGCATTAGGCAGAGGCTTTGTGAGATGCCAACGAGTCAGAATCATCTGTGTGATGTCATCAGGCACTTTGGGGGAAGGCTCTGCAGATGGAAAATACAGCCATCAGTAGCTCAATTTGTATTTGTGGCTCAGTGTAATACACTTATTTGTAGTGAACATCAGGCAGTAATTTATTAGCCAAAAATATTTTTGAATTATTGTTGTACTGGGGCATCAGAACAATGAAAGGGTAGCAAACAAGAAAGAATAGAAGAAAACAAAAAAGAAGTTAATGTTTTTATTTTTATTCAGTTTATGTTTTACCAAAAAGGCAGCTGGAGATTAGGATGAGTGGATTAAGCAGGAAACCTTCATTTCTAAAAGAAGATATCTGGTGAACTCTTGGCACATAGTTCAAAATATTCTAAAAATAGTGTCTTTTGTAAAACACAAACTTATGACATATTAATGACTGGGTCCCTGGGGTTTTAAAAATATAGAAAAATCATATTTCCTACGGTGAACTTATGAACTTTGGAGGAAATTTCGATAAATAAGAGTAAAACTGTATGCTGTTGCTCTCTATCCTATGCTTCTATCATAGGAAGCACAGTTTAGAATGTCATAAATCGAGGGCCTAAAAGTTAGACACCTATGTCTAACCCCAGCTTTGACTTCACAGTCAGCCAACAGAAAGAAACATGTTCATTTCTGGCAACTATTTTTACAGGTTCAGAGGAGATTATAAATAATTCTGTCTCTCAAATTTTCACTAGTTTATCTAGGCTGGTATGTGTCATCAGTACTAACCTACTTGCAGCGTAGAAGAGACAGGCACCAGGTCTATCTCCAGTTTATTTCCAAAGAAATCTCCTCTAAGCTCTTACAGAGTAGTATAAAATATTATGCTTTTCCCATTTCTCCTCCAAACTCTTCTTTTTAAAAAATATTTGTAATTAATTTGGTTAATTATGATATTCATAAATGTAAATAAATTACAATATTTTTCTGGCCTGCTGGATTTCAACTTCAATATTTTTCAGCAATATATTCCATAGACTGCTTGCCCATTAAGTGACAAATTAAAGATTCACTGCTACAGAAATGTACAGGCAACCTGTATGGTATAATGAAAGCTATGATTAGGTTAGCAAAAATATTTAAGGGAAAAGAATGAGTCCTTTTAAAGTCCCTTTTTTATTAAAAGCATCCTAATTGCTGAAAACAAGTTACTTGTAGTATACCATCTCACTCTAGATGAAGAGTGGACTATGCTCACACTGTATAACTAACACTATCTTGATCAACACATTTCAACTAAAAGCCATACATTATCACAACTGAAAATCCTCCTCTACATAGAATAAAACAAAAAATACTACAGCTTATCAAAATGCCCTTAATGCTTTCCACTGAAGAAGATTACAATATTTCTTATTTTCTCCCAAAATAATTATCCAATTGGTCAAAACTAAGGTGAGGTTAAGTATAAAATTTGCTACTGGGATGAATTCTTTCCTAGTATATAGATGTTTGACTTCTAATGCAACATACTTTCAAAATACAGTTATAATATAGTGAAGACATCATTCAGTAATATGTAAAAGTGATGTTCAGATATATGCAAGGTTTAATTGCAGCAAAATATGAACTTATATGCATAAATACAGTTTTTACTTAATTTTGACTTTTAAAATAGAATTTCTATATGAGATGCCAGATGATTACTGTGTCTAGTGTACCTGTGCATCACCTTTGACTGTGATTAACCTAAGCTTTTTAACAATACCCTATGAAATTAGCCTGACTGTTCACCTAACCTGAATAAGCTAATTGAAGTTCAGAGCATGGATCACCTTTCAGACTCAATCAGCCCAGCCTTTTGCCAAGTTAGCTATCATTTGGAATTGGCAGAGCCTTAGACAGGTTTTGCAAGACTTGAGAGTTTAGCCTCAGCTCTGTTCTGGAGGCCCTCATGACATGTCTTTAGTGTCACAGGAACACATCATCTAGGTTCAGAACATCAGAAACTGAAGTTCCCCTTCAACTCTGCTTCCTCACATGAACAGTCATTCTGATTTAATGGAGGTCTGGTAGCATCACTGTGTCGGGCCAAATTTTCTCTTGCCAGTGGAGAGACCTGTTCCTGAACTGGAGGACCTTTGTTGGACCCTGATTTTTCCGTATACTTTGACCTTCCTCATAATGACTCAGACTATGACTTTGTCCTTGATCACCCTGTTGATCCACAGCATCTTGGAAGCGATCTGGAGTGGAACTGAGACTGTCATCTCAGTTCTCACATCTCAGCTGTGAAAGTGTCATCTATACTCTCATAGGCAAACCTGACACAGTATTACTGCAGCATTTCTTCAGGAAAACTACAGTATTTTTTATTGCAGAAAGTACATCTTTGGCATGCATCCCTGAGCTATCTTTTAAATTCTGTAAACTATGTTCATATATATTGCTTGGTCACGTATCTACATACCCCAGCACACCATTTTTCATATTTAACAACAGTTTCTTTGCATTCAAATTTCTGACAACTCTGGTTTTGTGTTACAAAACTAGTCATGGGAAGAATAAGAAATATTGCTGTGAGTCGAATGATATCAGCAGAATAAATATAAGAAAACTTTTAAAAGATCGTATTACTCCTACCATCTCCTCAAAAGAAATTAGATATGGTCATATTTTTGTGAATCTAGAGCTTTGTTCAAAGTAGTTTCATAAGAACTTTTATACATTCTGCATACAAACTGAGTATTCCTGTCTAAGCACGGAATCTGCAAGAGATAAAAGTAAAGGAGATACGTAACAGATGAAGATTTAGGGACATCTTAGCCAGGAAGCTAAATGAAGCTTCATTAATGATTTAATCCTTCGTAATACTGAGATAAAGTGCCCCTCACTCTGGGACCTCTACCATGTGTCCAGATTGGTCTCCTGCTCTGGCTGCTTAACTAAGTGTGGATCAGACAGCAGGGCTTCTGCGGTACCCAGGAGAGGATGTTCGAAGTGCTGGGAGAGATATTTCCAAGAGAAAGCAAGTACAAACATGCACTCCATATGCAACCAGTCTCAGAAAATGTCACCATAGGTCTAAGGCCTGACTCTACAGGCACTTGCAGAGATGCCTATTTTTTGTTAGTGTGTGGACTTAGTGATGTGACAATTCATAACAAAATTAAGCAGGTACTGAACTTGTCTTCATGCCAGGGACATTACCAAAGATCCATGTGTGCACATTAACCATGAAGTTATTAATAATTTCTCCACAAACTGTATATACCCCTTCATCATTTTCATTCCCACTACACAGTGTGCATTCCACAAAGGGCACTAAGGAGGCAAATGTAACAGATGGTGGTCACCCCATGGACTAGGGCGAGATCTGCCCTGTGACAAGGGTGTGTTGTTCCTCCACCATCACCTCCGTGATGCGCTCATGCAAAGGACTGTTTGTGCAATCTTTCAAGGCAGGAAGAAACATGTTGTGTGCTGCAGGCCTTCTATTTGTGAACTCTTCATGGTCTCTAACCCTCCCCAGCAAAGGAGGTGACGTCAGTTCTGCTGCCACGGGAGGGACAGCAAGGATTTGTGCCTGCTTGATGGGAAAAGTCTGTGCACGGCATGACATGGCTGCAGTGCCAGTGTGCCTCCCTGAGAACTCCAGTAGTGATGGGTGATGGTTTATATCAAGTAAAGGAGCAGAAAGAGATGTCACAGCTGTTGCAGGAAGTGAGATGTAGATTTTGAGGATACCAATGAGTTACTAGAGGAAGTAATTTCTTCTCCTTCAAGGCAGGTATGTGGTTCCAAGGTGGGATATCTGAGATGTTTCTCATGTAAGCTGAATACCTACACTGTGGGGAGAGCTGCAGGTCTATCTGCACATTTGGAGGTTTGGAAAGTGCCTTTGGCACTCCAGAAAAATTGCTTTGCTAAGGCTCACCATATTAAAGTCTAATGCAAGCAGTAGTTCCCAATACCTGACCATAAGGTAATTCAGGCTCAAAGGGACCTTGGGAGTCTTCTGGTCTCACCTCCTTCTCACAGCAGGGGCAGCTACAATGTCAGACCAGGTTACTCAGGGCCAATTCTGATCATCTGAAATGGAGCCTGGAAGAGGGTTGGATGGCTGAATGCTTTCAACCTTTTCCTATCATACAGGATTCTCCCTGTCAGAGAGCTTAAATATAGCTCCATAATGTTAATGGTTTGGGAAAGCTCTGACATCAATCTGTCCCTGTTATCTGTATGTTGAGTTTAAAGGGCTGAAAGGTATAAAATGTTTAAGAATGAGCAGGAAGGATTAAAAAAATTACAGTGGATCTTGTGTAAAGTCTTTTAATTCTTCAACTGTTGTCTAAAAACAAATGGTTATTTAGTCTAGTGTCCCTTGAGAGGATTTGTCCCAGATTTGTGGGAAAGCATATCCTTATGTTACACACAGGCAGCCAAGTACACACACTGTATTCAAAACAGAACTGAATGTTTATATGGATTTAAATTGTAAAAATTTGAAAAGATGAGAAAAAACTAAGTGATCCATATTGGATAATTAATTGGTTATATTGTTCTACAACAAAGGGCTCAGCAGGCTTAAGATAACCCATTCTGTTTGCCAGGTGGCAAATTTTGCATTAACTATTCATGAAATCAAGTGAATACATGCTGGAACCACGAGTTTCACATCCATGTTACTCCACAAGCAGAGGTCAGTAAAGCATCTGACCTGTCCATACTTTGTGTCTCACAATATAAAATGTTATCCAGTTTATTTTTGCTTTATACTTTTGGAAGGGTCTGTGTGCTCTTTGTTTAAAGGAAGTTCTGGAAAAGGCCAGATATGATAGTGAAGATAGGTGGAATTTACAAAAAATCCAGTGAGCAGAGTAAGGACACTTGATGTTATAGAAATAACACAATTCTGAGGTTTTTTCCATTAAAATTAGCAGTATACCTTAAAGCAAATAGAAGAGGAGAGTGGAAAAAATATGACAATTGCTTTTGCCTGTGGTGCTGATTAAAAGTATTTGACTGTATTCTTTTCTTTGGAGAATGAAGTCACTTTTTCTTTACTATCTATTAAAAGTGAAAAGTGATGCTGTAGAATCAATACCCTGACTCTAGAGAAGACATTGCTAAGGTTCGAAATTTAATTTTGCTCTTTCAAGTCATTCAAACCTTGGACTTCCTGCCAATTTGCAAAGTAATCAGGCTAGAGAATCTTATGATAGAGGCACCTGCTGCTAGGGAACACAGATTAATATTACCAGCACATATTGAGTAAGCTACAGAACAGCCAACACATACTAATGATGCCTGGGCTGCAAAGTCATCTGGCAGCCTCAAGACATCCCAATGTCGGTCCCCTGTGCTCTGCAGTTGTCGCAGCTTCCCAGTACCAGCACAGGCACTTCTTGCCAGAGCAACTTTATCCTCTCTTTTTTTATTTATTTATTCCAAAGTAGGTCACACTGTGCCATCTGTTGACACTTAAAACCCACAGAAGTTTCCAGATTCCCTATGGTATCCTGCAGTTTAACATGTATTTTTACTACTCCGTTGCTCTACCCCGCTGCTGTATGTACTGAGACTACTAATCACAAGAGCTTGTTCAATCACCTAATGCAACTGAGCACAGGTCTTGAGGTAATATACTAGAGATGAGTATGACTGAGAAGGGAGGGAATACAACAAAAAGGGCCTGATATTTTGCTGATGGTGAATCCTGGACAACACTGCTTTCAACAGAAGTGCTCATGTCCACCTTCCTTCTGCTCTTCAGCAGCCTTGTTGAAACTTAGGGAAGCGATCAGTCCCAGAGAGGTATATAGTGGATCTTGTCAGGCTGCTGTTAAATCTGCTTCTCTTGTTCTCTAATGGTGAGCACGTGAAATGAAGAGCATTTCACATCCACAGTTGTCTCTAACTTCCTTGCACAGCACCTTCAGCATTCTGCCACGTGCCTGTTCATTATGAATTAATCCACACGCTGCAAGGATGATTTTTTTTTTCTTTTTTCAAAAACTAGTGGTCTTGATTTTAAGTAATGACATTCAAGATATTCACAGGAAGATTTCTGGAAAGGCACATTGCCACGTGAGTGAATAGGGGATGCATCACTGGCATTGCACACAAGTCCTAACAAAGTGCCTTTAGTATGTGGTACAGTAAGCAGCATTGGTAAGGAAAGGGGAGCTCACATGCATGTGATATAAAACACACATAAAACACAGTACAGAGCACACAGGCATCTGTTGGTGCATGAACATGGTGCATCAGAATGTAGGAGATGAACTTTGAATTAAAGGAACAGTCCTGGCCACCCTGCTACTAACAGGATGCTTTTTGAGGCATACCCACCTTCTACCTGATAACACTGAGCCACATCTGTATCCTGTTTCATGCAAAGATTTGGGACAGTAGAAAGAGAGTCAGATCTCTATAACGTGTAAATGCACAGGCCAGGTCTGAGATTTCTAACAACCTATTATAAGGTAACAAGGTTATAAAGTACCCAAACAAACTGCAATGCAGAGTCTCTAAGATGCGCTTAAAAACAAAATAGCTTAACTCTAGAGAACAACAAACAGTCTGGGGTAACTAAAGATCAAGCTCTCTTTGGCTAGAAACAACTAGAACTCATTACCTAAGTTTGCCAGATGTCACTGGGCAATGTATGACTTCACCTCAAAATCGTTTTAACCATTAGCGGAAACCAAAATGGATTGGACTTGCTTGCTCAGTAATACAGTTTGACCTTCACTGTTTGCAATTGTCAGTACTTGTTCCCAGGTCTCTGCGTATACTGCATGTCCTGGTTTCCTTGAATTTTAAAATAATAACCCATCCTTGTTTCATTTCACAGTGATGACTCCACCACTTCGAATGACCCTGAAACTCTAGCAAAGTTCTGCATGTGTGTTACATTGATCTGAAAACATCCAACTGCACTCTCATGAGTTCTTCATATGTACAAGGTCAGCAAAGTTCATAATATTGTAAATTAGAAATATGACTATTTTTAATAGTCCTGTAGATGAGTATACTTTTTTCCTTTTTCACTTACTTGCTTATTTTTTTCTAGGAAACTGATATCAATTTGAACAAACCAGCAAATTCATTATACCCATAAACCTCTTCTTGTCAACAGTAAACCCAGGAGTATATATAGTGAGTGCAAACATACTGCGTGTTTATTTAAATTTGTGATATTACATCAATTAAAAAATGACTAAAAAAATCATTGTGTGCCATAGTGGCTATTGTCACTGTGTTATTGCTTTGTATATTCCCACTGTGAATAAAGTATAGTTTTAAAAGTATTATTTTGAAATTAATATTTTAAGCAAATTATCATTATTAATGAATGCCCATAGGGCTTGTTGTGTACATATTTGCATGATTGGTACAAATCAAGATCAAAAATAATTACTATTTTTAATGTAATTTCCCAAGATATTATGGAAAATGTCAACACAATACAAGTGTATTTATGAGTTTGCAATGTATCATACTTCAGATTTGAAAAAAAAATAAGAACAAAAAGCTTTGAGGGTAAAGAGGTTTGCAATTAGACACAGCAAGCTGCTGGTTTTCTGTCTCAATAGCTCCTCAGTGCCACTCAATCCACAACAAAGTGCTTAATAGTAATTTGTGATTCCTAACACAAGTAATCCACTTAAGATCCCTGTGGATTGCAAATATATCATAATTTTGCTGTCTATCTGCAAAATAGTATATTCATATGAAACAAACGAGAGGCTTTCACATTTTTTTTATGAGAGGAAAATTTCCATCTGTATTTAAATTGAAATATAAAAAAAAAATTGGATATTGAATTCTTTGAGTGGTCATCTTCTGTCTCTTTAACACAGAAATAGATACTGTCTGTGAACCAACAGCTGTTATACTTCAAGGACACAATGTATTAAAAATAAAGAACTTTAAGAGCTGCAAAATACTTCCTTCCTTCGAGGGAATAAAAGGTTGGGATCTGATTGTGGTTCTGTTTGAATCAATAGCAAAATAAAATTGTTTCTAACAGCATAGGATATCATTGTAAATAACTAGTGGCATATATATGCCAGTAAAGGAGTATTTTAACACCAGGAAAGATCTGACTTTTTTCATCGCTTTGAAAAGTTTAGCACAGTCTAGATTTTATTTTTCACTTACATTTGCATTGTCATGAATATAAAAAACATTATCGACCATTTTTAAATTGGGAGCTGAGAGAAGCAATTAAATGTGTGGAGATTTGCATGACAAGTTTTTACTTTCTCTTCACCTCTATAGGGATTTTCCAGGGAAAACACTTGGGCTTGTCTATACAGAGGTGGATTAACTGTCTTTTACTGGTAGTAGAAGGGAAGTTAACACCAATGGACAAAGTGCCTGCAGTTTTTGACCACTACACGCCTACCTGCTTTCTGTGTGTTTGCTTTCCATGCTGTCCACAGCAGCAGTGGTCTATGAGTCAGCCAGTGCATGGAAAGCCAGCAGTACCTGTTCATTTTCATGCTCCTCTCCTGCCCAAAGCTGAGGTAGCTTGTTGTTCATGCTGTCAGGAGGAGTTGGCAGCAATAGAGACTTCACATCTTATGATCACTTTTTCCTTAACTCGGGGCTGTTTGTATTTTTTGCCAAGTTAGTAAGTCCTACTATGAAATCAGTTGCTGAATTTGTCTGACATTAAATAAGAAAAATCTGCCTTTTAGAGGGAAAAACGAACTAGACATCTAAGCTACAACCAAATATAATATAAAAAATAATATAATAATTAAACAAATAAACCAATAATGGCTTATATTGTCAGTAATAGAGCTGTTTTAGCATCAAGTGTCTTGATGGGACATGTATGTGATCAGGCTGTTTTTAACCCAAATCTTTTCAAACTGGGATAGCATTATGACCATAATGATGCTGCTACTAACCATTCACCTATAGTATAATGTGAAATACATGATCATATTACATATTAAAATACATATGTAAGTGTAACTGTGTAAGACATAAAAGGGTATAGTTGAGGCAGGATTTTTTATCGGAGGAGTGAGAGGGGTTCAAGATATTTCTAGCTGAGGTAAGATCTCTGATATTCGACACTTTTCTTACTGTTACAAAAGTAAAATTTAATTGGGAAAGAGAGAGCAAGCTGTCAGTAAGTTTTGTGTTTTAAATGTCCTGGATGTCAGTAACACCAGAAATTTAATGCTCTGTTTACATTCTGCTGTGCAAACTTCAAGGAGCCCCATAATAGCTAATAAGTTTTGGCTCAGAGAGCCAAACCAAAGAAAGAAATGTAAGTTTATCTAGCTCTGTCTTTTATACAGATAGCTGGTCTAACTGGCAGTGTTTAATTCAGGCAATTTTTGAACTTTTCTTGGAGTTAACTGATGTTTCTTGTTAAAAACATCTCACCCCAGTTGAAAAAAGAAAACTAAAAAAATAGTGAAAATACAGAATTCAACTAAGCCCTTGCTGCACTTTTGCAGCTTTCAGAGTACAAATGAAAATCTGCATCAGATAGAAAAGCACTGTTTGTTAAACTAGGCTAAAGCTAGCAAAGCTTATACCAGCCTCTGTGGCTAATGGTGCATGAAAGTGATTGTTTTGAAAATAACTGCGTCGGTTTAAAATATTATTGCCTGTCTTCCAGAAGATACCACCCACATAGTGGAGTCAGCAGACTGAGAACACAGATAACTCTAAGCTGCTTCAGGATAAACCCCAGTGTTTAAAGCATAAAATGCAATGGGGGCAGGGGTGGGGGCAGCTTGAGTTAAGCTTTTGGACTTTGCCCTGAAACAGCTCAGAGGCAATTGTGTCTCATTCTGCCACCAGAGCTGGGGCAGGCATTTTTGGCAGGCACAAAGAGCTGAGGCCAGTAGCATCTCAAATAGCCACAGCTGCCTTCTCACTGAGCGTCTCTGATGACTTTTACCTTGTCTTTTTTGGTACAGGTTCACAGCATTTGGGCAAATGGTGAGGTCTTAACCATATAGCTAATAAACATGCTGTGTGAGGAATTTCAGATTTAATTCCAAGTATTGTACATGATGTAACCAAATCTGAAGGGAGCATTAAGCTCATGTTTTCTGTCTCAGTCTGCTCTGAATTTTTGCCCATACCATAATTAACTCTTAAGTGATAGAAATGATATATCTATAGGGAGAAGGCTTCTCTTTTTTGAACACATATATCCTGTATTTCTTTTCCCTTAATAAGAAATGTATAAGACATATAGTGGCATCCTTAATCCAGTAACAGTTAAAAAAGACAATATGCTTCAGTGACTTAAGCCTTTTTTCCTCATGAGCTCTTTAAAATTTTTCTGCTCTATGTTAATATTGATATTGTGATCTGACCAAAGAAACCCTTATCATGCTTTCTTTTTAAACACAGGATTTGCTTTTGTAGCATTGTATGTCTTGACACATACTTCCTAATATAAAGCTATTCGTAAACCAGGATGGAATGTTATTTTAGGCAAGCCAGTGTATAGCTCCTGCACACAGCAACAGACTACTTTTGTTTTTGATACTCACTGTGCTATTGTTTTTAAAGCTTTGGATTTTGGCTTGAAATCCAGGCCACCCGGAATTTAACAGCAAAACTTTCACTGAGTTCAGTCTGATCTGGATTTCAACTTCAATGCCTAATATTGCTAATGTGGGATGTGGTAAACTTGATCATCGAGTTTTTTATGGCCACAACAGATGTTCCTTCTTTTAGACCAATGGAAAGCTACCAAGCCTCATCCACCCTCTAAAACAAAAATAAAAGCATTTGTTTACAGCTTAATTCCAGGAATTGAATTAGCAGCTGTGAGGTTTGTTTCTGTTTATTTACGAATAAATATATGCACAATTCTTGATTTTCCCAAAGAATTGCAATGTTGCCTGGGTTGTATTTCCTCTATATAGTACCAGTATTTTAAGCAGTCTCAATACTGCATTGTAATTTGTTTAGCACAATCAAAATATCAGCATACTATTTTTGACCTAGTTTTTAAAAAATGCAGGTTTTTTTCTGTCTTAGTAAACAAAATGCTATGGATATATGTTTTGCATTTTGTAGACTTATAATTTAGATTGACTGTAATACAACATTCTCATAATCATGACCCTAGGCACAACCTATAGAAAATGAAGGTACTGAATATAAGTGTTTTCTTACTCCCGGTGACATTCAGTGAATTTTCAAATGGGCATAAAAGGTTGAAAGACTGTGCCTTCTCCTAAAGTAGGAGAAAAAACATGATAGTGTAATAACTGAGAACTGAAGGTTAAGGAGCAAGAAAATTATTGCTAATTTAATAGGTATCATCCCATCTCCGGGGTAAATATTCAGTCATTCTTCCATACAAACAGTACATACTGAGGAGGAGACAGAATAGGAACAAGATTAGAAGGGCAAGGGCTCTTTATTAAAGGAATGGAAGCCTCATTCAGCATGCATCTGTTGCTTATAAACAAAAATACTTCACACCTTTTCCTTTTCCTTTCCTGAATTGGTCTGATTTCAGGAGTCACAGCACTGCTTTTATTGTGACAAAGGAAAAAATTCTTGCAGCCTTGCTTAGTCTTCAACTTATGTGAATGTGTTCCTTTGCTTTGCTCACAGCAAGACCCCCACTCTGCTTTAATACCTGCAGCAGCTGTAAATGTTTATTTTTAGTTCTGTGGGCTGTCCTCAACAGTGATGCTCCCAGCAGCTCTGTCTGGGTGGGATTTACCAGAGTGGTTGAGCTGGCTGAGCAGCTCACTGCTTCCACACACCCAGTCTCACAACAGCCCTCCTTGCCCTGGCATTTCATGGACCTTTGTCCAATTTAACTCACTGAAACAGTAGAATATTACTCAACTTTTTGCATAAGGTATTTTTGTGCCATTTTAGTGATTTGCATAAGCTCCAGTAAAGGTCCAACAAATACCAAAGGCTGAATAGGGAGTGGGATACATTTTTGGCTGGGAAAGGGAAAATTATGGTGGAACTGGGAATTTTTGGAAGTGGAGACCTACTGTGTGTCTTGTGAAACCATATTCAGCTGAAAAATAACCATTTTTCTTTTCTAAGCTGATTTTTACTGACTGAACTAGCTCACTGGAGACAACACGGTTGCCAGACCCTCACAAGAAAAGCAACAGCAGGAGCACATGCCAGGAATGGAGGGAGGTTCTCCCAGTCAGCAAAAACCCTCTAAAGGAACCACACTTACAAGTTGTGCACAGAGTGTGCAAATTATGTGGGACTGTGAATTGGAAAATACAAAACAACATACCCATTATTATGTTAACTGATGTTAGCACTAATTATGATACATATTACCAGTTTTCAAACATGCAAGTTGAAACTCTCAAGCTGGCATAAACTCTGTAATGCTTAAATTTATAAAATTATTGGATATCTTACTGCTGCATGTTTCACAAATCCTCATGGCAGACAAAGAGGATTTCAAGTATATCCTAAAGTGGTCACGTAAGTAATCCAACCCTCTCATTATCTGAGAAGTCTCAGTTGGAAAAGAAAACAGCAAGATGTGAGCAGATAACATAATCCCTAAAAGTAATTTAGCTGCTCCCCATGAGTGGTAAATTTTCCTGGATGAGCCAGAGCTAAGTTTGTCCCATTTTCAGATGCTGACATTCCTGTGCACTCCATGCTCCTTCTTCAGCCCTCCAAACGAGCAGCTGGGTTGTTTGGAGGCAGCTGCCACAGTGCAATTTGCTCTGTGGCCAAGCCTTGCCATTCCTGTTAGCTGTGGCTCTGAGGCTTGACATCCTCAGTTGTAGTGCCAATGCAGCCTAAGCCAGTCCTAGACTAGAACGAGGGCGTTGCTCTTTGTGTCACTGCACCCTGGCCATGCACTGGTATGTCCTCTGCAGCACACTGTGCTGACTGCTCTCACCTGACCCCCATTTCAGTGATCTGGCAGAAAAATAACTCAGCCAAAAAGCACCTCGTTTTCAATTCTGTAATTCACTGTTTTCAATTCACTGGCTGCATCATATGGACCATTCTCAGAACCAGGTGGAAGAGAGACTGCACAAAAAGTACAGGAGAGGTAGGAGCAAGGAGGAAAAGAAAATAGGGTTTAGGGAGACTGGGGCAGGAAACAAGTGGAGAGGTGACCTGGGCTGGCTGGGCAACAAACTGGGATTGCAAAGACTGAAAAAGTTGTGAGAAACCAACTTGTGCCTAGTGGAGGCAGGGAACGTAGCTACGAAGAGGGAACAGGACAGGAGAATTAGGATCAATTAGGTGAGGAGAAGGGGACTGTGAACACTGGTTTGGAGCCTGGAGGGGCAAAGTAGTACTTTTTGGGGTGATGCTGAGTAGTGAAGTCTAGAACTGACTGGATGTGGCAAGTGAGGCTTTTACAAGCACCCAGGGAAAGGGCAAAGACAGACTGGGAGGGCATTAGTGCGAGGAGCGCGAGTGGGGAAAAGAGAGTCCTGGAGGGTTTGGGTGTGATTAGGAAAAGGACCTCGCCCGTTTTCTGTGGAAAGAGGAAACCTGCAGTTCAGCACACAAAAGCACCTCTACAGGTGACAGAAAAGTTGTGGGGAAAGGGTACAGTGGATAAATCATGTCTAAAATGAACAAAAAGGGAATTTCTGGTAGTTAAATGAATACCACCAGAAATTTGTCATTTTGTTTCTGTTGACTTCAACTTTTGTCAGGTATGGGTTGGTTCAATAGGCAAGGTCCCTGCTATATGGTTTGTATCTAAAAACTCCCAATGAGCACTTCACACCCATTCCAGCTTCTGATAAATCCCTGTTAGCAATATGTGCACACAGGATTTTAAACAAATGCCATGTCACACAACACACTATCGACGGGACTGGGGCTGAATGGGAAGCTGGGAGGAGACACAGCCGGCACAGGTGACCCGAACTGACCAGAGGGATATTCTAGACTATAGGACATCATGCTCACTGGGGGGATGTTTGAAGTGATGATGTTTGTCTTCCCAAGTTAGTGTTACATGTGATGGGCCCTGCTCTCCTGGGGATGGCTGAACGCCTGCCTGACCATGGGAAGCAGTGAATTAATTCCTTATTTTGCTTTGCTTGTATGCGTGGCTTTTGCTTTTCCGATTAAACTGTCTTTATCCCAACCTAAGAGTTTTCTACGTTTTACCCTTCCGATTCTGTCCCGGTCCTGCTGGTGGGGGAGTGAGTGAGGGGCTGTGCGAGGCTTGGCTGCCGGCTGGGGTTAAACCAGAACACACCTAGACCTAAACCAGAGAACACGGCGGGTTCCAGCACCGAGCATCATCCGGCAGGCGCCCGGCACGGGATACGGGCGGGCCCGCGAAACTCCGCCGGCCGCGCCGGGGGCGCCGCGCTGGGCGCGCTGGGGCGAGGAGTTCTGGCTGAGCACCGCCTGCAGGTCGGCACGGGGGGACGGACTACCCTTCCCAGCGTGCCCCGCGGTGCGGCGGAGGCCATAAAAGGGGGCGGCAGCGCCGGTCTCACGCCGCAGGGCAGGTGTTCCGTCAGGTGCTCCCGGGGCCTCATGAAGCCGCAGGAGCCGCCGCAGGGCGGCCCCGCCGCGGCCGCCGCGCTGGAGGAGCTGAAGCAGCGGGCGTGCGAGAGCGTGGATCTGAACGCGGCGCGTCTGGGCGCGCTGAGCCGCGACATCTGGAGCCGTCCCGAGCTGGCGTACGCGGAGCACCAGGCGCACGACACCCTGACCCGCTTCTTCTCCGGCGGGGACCTGCCCGGCGCCGCCTGGGCCGTGCGGCCGCGCTACAAGCTGGGCACGGCGTTCCGCGCCGACTGGGGCACGGCCGCCCCGCAGGGCCCGCGCGGAACGCTCCGCATCGCCTTTCTCTGCGAGTACGACGCGCTGCCCGGGCTCGGGCACGCCTGCGGACATAACCTCATCGCCGAGGTGGGAGCCGGCGCCGCGCTGGCGCTGAAGGCCGCCCTGGAGAGCCTGGCGGAGCCCGCGCCCGTGCAGGTGGGAGCCCTCCCGAGGGAGGCGGCGGTGTCCCCCCTCTGACTGCCCCTGACCCTCTGTGTGCATCTGTGCTGCAGATCACGGTGCTGGGGACGCCCGCGGAGGAGCAGGGAGGAGGCAAAATCGACCTGATAAAGGCTGGAGCTTTCGATGGCCTGGATGCGGTTTTCATGGCGCACCCCTCGCAGGAAAACGCGGCTTACCTGCCTGATGTGGCTGAGCACGAGTGAGTGAGCGGGGTCAGATGCAAAGAGGTGGTTTGTTATTAGCCCTTTGTCCCCTCCCTCAGTAGAACACTGCTTTGGCAGTGGCTGAAACCCGGGGACCTTGCAGATGTCCTTCATACAAAGTATTTACAGTCAGCTAAGGAGCCAGGTCACTGTTAGGGAATGGCACTCTGAGGCATTCTTCCGAAGTGCAGTGTTCAGCATAGTGCTAAAATCCCTGACTGCTCTGAGATAATCTTGCATATGTCCCAAAAATCAGTTCTTTGTTCTGATGTTTCTAAGCGTTTCTTTTAAACATCCATGTGACTATCCCATCTGTTAAAGTAAAAATAGAATTTAAAGATGCAACTGTAGGGTCTCAAGGATCATAGTTCCACTCTTGCCAGGGTGCCAGGTCATGTAATCCTCTGTGCATTTTAATCATTTCAGAAAGTGTTTCACGTTTGACCTCCTGCTTTTGAAAAGAACTGGCCGGCCAAGCTTGACTGCAGTTTGGATCCATATTAACTTCCACCCTAAATTTAGTCATGGCCATGTTGTGTGTATTAACTCTCACATCAACTTTTTTTTTGATCCACAGTATTCTTGGCTTTCCTGGCCCTTAATGTACATATAGACAGCAGTCCTGCCCTCACACAGCTGCCTTTTTTGCCGGCTAGCCATGTAACTCTTTGGAAATTATGTCTTCTTTTCATTAGCTCTGCTGTTCAGTGACAGCACTTGCTTGTTTGTACTTGGAGTCACTTGACTTGTGTTGAAGTACGCGTTGCTGGATGTGCATACCCAGAGTTGTACAAAGTACATGAGGTGCAATTTCCTTAGACCTTACTTAGCTGATGCAGGGACCATAGTGTCTCCTTGTATCTTTGGAGATAGCCGGCATGTTTGGGATTTCCTGCTCACTCATTTTCAAGCAATCAACTCTTATACAAATGCTGAGTCTTTAAATATGTGATTTTTTAAAAAATACTTTTGAGCTTCTTTCTCTTCTTACTCTGCCAGTCTGCAAGGCCATGCTGTTCTTCTTTTGATGTTATAAACTTCTTTTTCCGTAGTGTCCCAGCAGTAGTGTATGAGCAGGTTTTGTTGCTACGTTTTATGTCGCTGTTACTAAGACTCTTGATCCCAGGGTCTTATCTTCCAGAGACCCCACTAGTAACCTCCCTCCAGTGAAACAGATTTTTCAAGTATTTCTATTGGCTGTCTCTGACTACATTGTGTAATATTTAAATAACTGGTTTTCCAGTAATTTCTGACTTGATGTACTGAGAACTGTTTTCAGCTCCTATGTTCTTGGGCATTTTGCTTTTGTCAGGGCTTTTTTCAATGAATAATTTGCTTCTGTTACTGCTAAATTTTATAGTAAAAAAGGCAAGGTTAGCAACACCTAGTCTTTATTATGTGGCCAGCTCTCTGCTATATTCCTTTATTGTGTTTCTAAAGAGTCTTTACTGGTTATCGTAATCTCCTTCAGGACTTAGCCCAGCTTGCCTTTTGGTTTTTGTACCTTAAGATTATATTTATAATGTTCAAGATTCAGTTTTCGTTGATAGTTTTGCCTGTCTGCTTGCAATAGCCTTTTAAGTTTCATACAGTAAGATTTAGAAGCCTCTCTTCAGAGGTGATGGTCTGCTGTAGGATGCAAGTCCCAGATAGCCTTTAAACCTTGAACATGGAGGAGGCACAAAATTGAAGTTCTGAGTGAAACAACTTCCTATCTTCAAAACCTTGAAATACTCAGTTTATGTCATGTTTTATGTAATTATGAGATTCCAAAGGTACAAAGACAGTTCTGCCAATTCGTAATTTATCTTTGGTTGTTTCCAAGGAGTTTAAGGACTGGTGATCACTAAATTGCCAATATAACTGTATCTGCTACTGTGAAAGCTGGCTTGTGCCTGAAGTAAGATTAACATATTGAGATAACTGGTGAATACATTCCAAAGTTTGCTGATTCTTATTCACTTATCTTTCATTTAATCAGCCTGTTGTTGGTTAAACAGGATCCACATTCTTCTGCTGGTATTCTTAAACTGGCTTAGGGTGGTGTTATTCTGCAAAATCTGTTGGGTTTTTCGGACACTCTGTGACATTTGTGTAGCAATAAAAGCACAAGAAAAGGAATGCTGAAAGAATTTTTTTTAATAAGAAACACATGTTTCTTGTGGAAAAAGAAAGTTGCAACATGACTTTCTGCTGTACTTTGCTTTTTTCCCATTTTTTGGAGAATGTCGAGGGATATTTGTGGATCAATTTGAGGGGTTGCAGTATAATACTTGTGATATTAATGGATAAGTTTTTTTATATTGATTTCTTAGTGATAACAAATTTTAAATAAATCTCATATTCTAGAGAAAGGGATCGATGGTTGTCTTGGAGGATGAAGGAGAATGGAAAAGGGCGTACTTAATTTGGGTTGCTCCAGTAGTAGTAGATGTTTTCTGCTGCAAGAGTACACTCCATTGTGCCCCTCTTTGCTATCAAGTATTTAAGTACTGGTATTAATTTACAGCTGTGGCGTGGATCCGAGCGTGAGGGGTCAGTTCAGGATAACTGGATAAGTTGGCATTTGTGCAAGACAGAGGGACAAGCAAGTTGGGCTTGCTTACTCTGGCTGGGTAAGAGGAAGGTTGTGTGTGCCAGGGTGGAAGGAAGTCTTTGAGCTTGAAGATGGAGTTCTTTGTGTAAAGGAGTGGCTATGGAGTACAAACTGATTTAGTTAAAATTTCTACTACTGGTAGAAAATATTTGTGTATTTTATAATAGTAAGACCTTATGTAGTTGTCAGTATTTAGTATTTTCCTCTTACGTAAAGAGTTTTCATATAATCTGAAATATTAAATTTTTTTGTAAGTCTAATAAAAATGGCCCCAAGATGAAGCAAAGCATGAATTCCTACTAGGTATGTTAAGGTGCATTTTTTTATGACTTCTATGCAATTGGAGGATAACTCTTGCACTAAATTTCCTCCTTGTTGCAAGCCTTTCTACCACCTTTTTTGAGGTGTGCAGGGAAAGAACGTCCTTGCTGTAGCATAATAACGTGTATTTAGTACTAGACTAAATACTACACTTGTAAAACTTGGCTTTTGTTATTTAGACATGAGTTGTATGTGATCTTACATGCTTTTGCTGTCTTATTGTACGCATTTTATTTGACAAGAATTAGGACAGTCAGCTTCTAATTTTGAGTCCGAGAAAAGGGTTTGTTGTTCTCTGAGAAGAATGTTAGTAACTTTAAGTCTCAGAACAGTCAGGCAGTGTAAAAAAAAAGTGTTGGAGAAATTTAATTAATATGTGAAACCTGTACTCTTCAGGAAAAGGCTTTGTAGTGGTATGTTACCAGTAGCATTCTTGCTTGACTGGCCCTTGGTATCATTCCATTTTATTGGTTTTCTGGAAATCTTTCAGCATTTTTCTGCACTCAAAGATAGTTTAACTATGCAACAGTCTAGTGCCAGGTAAATTGTTTGGTGTTCTGCTGCACAAAACTTAAATAACATATTTGTGTGAACAAAAGGAACTTTTTTCTTTTAGACTTTTTTTTTCAGTTAACAAAAAACAAATAAGCAATGCCTTTTATTTCCTAGCGTGACTGTGAAATACTATGGAAAAGCTTCTCATGCTGCTGCTTATCCTTGGGAAGGAGTTAATGCATTAGATGCTGCTGTTCTTGCGTACAACAATCTGTCTGTTTTAAGACAGCAAATGAAACCGACCTGGAGAGTTCATGGTGAGATCTTCATTAAAACTAATGTCCAGCAAGTAGAGTTTAGGCTGTTGAAGTACTAACTTAGAATATCATACATTTCAAAGTATTGCATTAATGCCCTAAATTAGTATAGTCACTTGAAATATTATGAAATAACACCATTTCATTTAAATGGTATGTAAGTGTCCAGAACTAACTGCTGAAAATACACTCACAGATCATATTCAAAAGAGGACTCTGGTACCTAGGTAGAGGCGAGACAAATTTTAAGTCTTTGCACTTGAAGTTGCAGTTCAGAAAGGAAGAAAAAAGTGCCAAGTTTATTTTGGTACATGGCCTTGAATTCCTTAATCTGTGCGTTTTTGCAAAGGTGTAAGATTAAACGCTTCTGAAAAGTGAAGTATTACTGCATCGCTTTTTTTAATAGGTATTCCATTAGTTAGATGGCATGTATTGGAAAGGTGTAGTGGTCTGGAGTGAAGTTTATTTGCTGAAGTACAAAGAACAAGTGGTGGCACAAGCTTATACTTCTGGTTAGTAGCCCAATCAACTAGGTGTTGACTGGATTCTAATATTTAATATCTAGTAGATTTTGGATTAGAAAGGTCATTTTGCACTAAGCTTGACTTGTACTCTTTCAATATCATGCATCAACATCATCAAAAGTTTTAGCTGAGATGAAGCTGCCCTTTAGCTATAAACCCAGTTTTCCTTATTACATTCAACACAACTTTTTCCAAGGCAAAATTAATAAACTTTGCCAATTCTACAGGACTTCTGAATGTAGAGCTGTTTGTTTGGAGTACTTGTTTATGAGCTTAAAACCCTTCCAGAAGTTCTGAGCTGACCATTATATGTCTTCGTTGCTTGTGCTGTATGTAATACAAGTGTGTATTTCTCTCCAGGATATCTGGATAGAGATCTGGATAGATCATTTTGACTCTAGATGAAGCTGTTTGCAGTTGTGCTGTGCAGCATGCCCAAAAGAATTTCAGACAGTAGGCATAGCCTCTCCATCCTATTGCTCTGTAGGAAACAAGGCACATAATGCATGTGTTGCAGGTGTAAGCTTGGAGGTGCCTAAGTCTTCTGTTGAATCTAAGCCTAAACCCCTAAATACTGCTTTCTTCATAGTTTCTAAAGGCTGCATGGGTAATATTGGAAAAAAAACTAAGTATCTAAACAAACCTCCTACAGGTAATGCTTCCTGAACGACAGCAAAACTGAAATTACTGTGTTGATACAACTGCAGTCATAAACCTGGTTTTCAAATTGGAAATATTTAAAATACTTCTGGGAAAGTATAAGCAGACAGAATGAGATTTAATTTTAGGAATGCTTTCTTTACAACACTTTGTTGGAGATCGTGTGTTGTAGACTTGCAGTATAATCAGTGGCTGAATTAAGTGATCCTAAAAATAGTAGTGTTAGCCCACTAACAAAAGCTGAGATAATTTCCATTGTTCGAAGTCTAGGATTTCTAACTAATGTTTCATGTACTGAAATACTGTTGGTTTGAGTTCCTCTGAGATTTTGATATTACCTTTCTTCCCTGCTTATGAATGGAGTAAGTGTTGCCTCCTTGAAAAACAGGAATGTAGGGTTTTTTCCTATTCAAAAAGTTGTATTAAACAGGTTGTAAAAAACCCCCAAGGTTTCCCTCCAGAAGGGCAAACTGGCTGCTACTAGTAGTGCTTAGGCAGCCTACTTTTAATCTAGGTCTGCTGTCCAGTCCATATTGCAGTTGCTTTGAAATTTAACTGTAGACATACTCGGACTCTATCCAGTTGCATTTACAAATGTGCTGGACAAGACAAGTGAAAGTTGTTTACTCATGAAGCTGCTTGTTTTGAGAAAGCGTGTTATGGTATGTGTCATGAAAATTTGCACAATTACTTACTTGCTGGTTCCTTTCCTGTGATGTCTGTCCCTCTCATCTGAGCTGTTCCTTTTGTGATAGACAAATACTGATAGTGGATAAATTCAGCACTTTGTTTTTTATTTTGACTGTATTTGAGACTGGAAAGGTATTACTTCAGGTGGAATTCATAATAGGTTTTCAGTAATGTTTTGTTGCCCATTTGCATCCTGTTAGTGCTGTCTCTTCAGGCCTCAGCGTCACACATCAGTAACTTGTACAATATTTCCATTTAAGGTAGAGAGTTTCCCAGGTTCTACAGAAAACAAATCTTATTCCACATACCTCAATTGATGGTAGGAGGCCAGAGAAACAGCCTGTTGAAAGCACCTAACTGTTTATGCTTTAGAATCTAATGCAGAATTGGGCTCTATAATGTTTTATTGTTGAAATATCTAAATATTACTGTTTTTTATGGTAGTGCCTCTGATGCTATAATTGAAAAAGATGTAGTTGTAACGCATTTCCTTGAGGGAGCACTTTCAACTCAAACTGTACTTGTGAACAAAACTACATATATTATACATTCCCATATTTCTGAAGAATTAGTATGAGGCATCTAATGAACTTTCCATGCACTGCAACACACACATTACTCCAGTATTGCTGAGAAATGCAACTTAATTTTTCTCCAAGCTGACAAAGTAAGTTGGAAGCATTCTAGTTGAGGAAATGTTGAGAAATTGGAATCCAAGTTAGCCTTTATAGCAATTTTTTTCTTATGGCAGCCGGATTGATTTAGGGCTCTGATGATTGAATTTCAGGGGATTAATTAGAAATGGTAGTTTGGCTCATCTACGGATTTATAGCAGATGTCTAACCAAAGAATGCAGTGAAATTGTGCTGAAAAACACAAACATGTTCCACTTAATCTGATGTGATGAAGAAACTTTTGTCCACATATTGTATTTTTTAAATCCTTTGTATTTCATGCTCAGCTGATGTTTTGTTGTTTTCTGTTTATATGTTTAGTTCTGGACCAAGGAGTTTCATGACAGGGCTGAAGGTCAAGTTATTCCATTTAACACTGGTAACACAACTTTTCCCTTTCTGCAGGTGTAATAAAAAATGGTGGTGTGAAACCTAACATCATTCCTTCTTACACTGAGCTAGAGTTTTACTTGCGCGCCCCTTCAATGAAAGAGCTTTCTGTTCTGACAGAGAAGGTTGAGAACTGCTTCAAATCTGCAGCACTGGCCACAGGGTGCAAAGTAAGAATGTGTTCATTGTCTTGTGTTTCTGTTACACAGACCAGAACAGGAAATCGAGGCTTGCATTATTTGTCTGTGTGGTGTTTAGCCAAAGTAAATCTGAGTTACTATGATAATCTTTGCTGTTCTGTTGCTTTGTGTCCTGAAAGCAAGCTTTGGTTTATAAATAGAATACTGCAGAATCCTAGAAGAATCTCGGTTGGGAGAGACCTCCAGAGGTCATCTGGTCTAATCCTATGTTCAGAGCAGATTGCTGAGTGCCATGTGAACTTCTGAGTACTTCCAAAGCTGAAATTCTGCATCCTCTCTCAGCAAGTGCTCTACCCAGCTCATGGTGAACGAGGGTTTTCCTAATGTTTATGCTGTGATGACTTGAGCACTGGAACAGGTTACCTGGAGTGATTGTGGTGTTTCCATCCTTGGAGATATTCAAATTCTGCTTTGATGTGGTTCTGGGCAATCAGCTCTAGGTGACCCTGACTGAGCAGGGGAATTGGACAAGATGACCTCTGTAGGTGCTTTCCAGCATCAGCCGTTATGTGATTCTGTTGCATCTGATGGGAATTCCCTTTGTTGCCTCTTGTCACATCACTTTGACCTCTGAGAAGTCTGGTTCTGTCTTCTCTGTACCATCCCCATCTGATAACTGTAGACAGCAATAAGATGTCCCACTAACCTGCTGTTCTGAAGGCTCAACAAATCGAGTTCCTTCAGCCTGTCCTTGTAGGTCATGTTCTTCACCTGCTTATCTTGATGGCCTTCTGGTGGCCTAGTCTTGATTGGAGGAGCACAAAATGAACACAGCACCAGATGTGGTCTCACAGGAGTTGTCTACATCAAATGATAGAAATATTGAAACAGTAATGGCACCACTATTGGTTGCAGATGACTGCTACAGGTAACGGGCAGCAATGTGGATTTTTGTGCCACTGATTGTAACACTTGGAGTTTGCATGTCTCGTGTCATCAGAGCCAGACACGTTGTCATGAAAAGCTAAGCTTGATCATGCACTATCTGCTCTTCCATGAATGTATGCACGATCGCCTTGTGATTCGTGAGCCTGGGTCTTAGGAGGATTTATTTGGTCTGTAATCCCTCTGGAAACTTGAGGGGATAGGACAGTCTGACCAGTCTGTAGTTTTCAAGGTCCTCTTCTTGGCCCTTCAAGGTGGATGCAACCTTTAGCTCTTTTTCAGTGAGCTGGAGAATTCCTCTATTTCAATGACACTTAGAAAATGATAGCTCCCAGATTGCATTTCTGCTTCTCTCTTACTCTGCATCCTTGGATGCATCCTGCCTAATCCCATATACATACAATTTCTTCAAGTGCCCCACAATTTTTTTTGTTTTGCTGTGGGTGATGTTTCTATCCTACAGACAGTGCTGACAGGCTCAGAGACCTGGGAGGCTTGGTGGCAAACCTTACTGGTAGGAACATGCAAAACAGGTATTGGGTGTTTTGTCTTTTTTTTTTTTTACCATGTTCTTTGTCACTAGGTCCTTTGCCCCATTGAATAGCAGGCTCATGTAGCAATCAAATGTGAAAAATTGAGTGATTTTTTTTTCAGTTAGCATTCCCACTTTTTTTTGCTTTTAGTAAATGGAGGTATGCCTCCTCTGGCTGGTTCAAGCAACATGACTACCTTGCATTGTATTGCTCTAAGGTAGGTTGTTCTACCTAGTCTGTAGTTACAGCTTTGTGACTAATAGAACTATAAAAAGAATGTATGTGCTCATCAAAACAAATAGATATGGTATGTGTGAATGTGAGCTTGTCAGTTTTGTAGTCTATTTAAGGCATTAGATGCTGTTTTCCTACTGTGGCCTTCTCACTCTATTTAGAAAAGGGCTTCAGAAAGCGTACTTTATGCAGAATGAAAGTTAAAATCTCTCTTGAAATTTGACATTGATAGGGTTTTTTCCCATTTGTTTTCAAACTTCTCGACTGCGTGAAGTCACTTCATGAATGGGGCTGTATTTATTGGAAGTGTGCTAAACAAAGGTAAAATAGAATTTGGTAAAAGCCTGAATTGATTTCTGTGTAGTTTAATAGTGCCTGTAGTAGGAATCATTAGATAGTGTTACAGGAAATGTTTGTTTCCTATTTTTGGAGAAAATTGTGAAATCCTTGCTTCTGGGATTTGATTGTCCAGTGCAAGCTGAACAGAATGCCAGCTGTGTTTTGGTCAAGGGTAATATTTAGCAGAATGTAGTGTTTTTGAAAGAAACTTAGCACTTATGTCTGTTTTGCCTTGGGCTTGAAGTATGGATACATAGTTACTTTTTCTGGCCTTTAGATTGTTTACATTGAACTGGCTTATGTTGGAGAAAAACTTAAAATTATTTGGGTTTTTTTTGTCTAGGTGGAAATAAAAGGTGGTGAAAATGATTACTACAATGTGCTTCCAAATAAGAGCCTCCAGCAAGTTTACAAGGAGAATGGAAAGAAGCTTGGGATAGAATTTATATCAGAAGATGCTATCTTGAATGGTTTGTCAGGTAACTCCATCTGTATTTTTTGTTATGACTGAAGCTTAGGTTGATCGACCCTAAAGTGTGTTAAACAATGGAACAGAGCTAAGTTAAACCCAATTTGGTCAGAAGAAAAAGCCAAATTACAATAGTGAAGTTCTGTAAAAGGTTTATATCTCTGGCTGCTGTTTTTGTATTTGTTGTAGAAGCTGAGAACAGGTAAGAAGAGCAGTAATCGTTTTCTGGTAATAGTTCTGAAAATATTTCAATTAATAAACAGTTTGATTGGGGGAAAGGTTGGAAAGCTAAGAACAGTCTTACTGAGATGTGTAATGAATTGTGTCTCATTCTATGGCTTTGAAATACAGAATCCTGGTTTGCTATGCATGGGGATGAGACTTTGTTTATAGGAACCTTTTTTAATAGTATTTTACAAGCTTTCATATAAACAAATCTACTAGAATCTAACAAATATCTCAGAGGGAGTTTTTCGAGATATTTATAAATGGCAGTTTAAGCATCTCACCCTAATTTAATCTTTTCATTAACAGGCCTCTAATTTTGGTTCAAGAGTTCAACAGATTAGTTTTCCAAAGGGTGCTGTTCAAGTAGATGTTCGCTTTCGGGTCTTGACTGTGTCTCAAACGATTTAACTTTTTTGGTCTCAGAGCTGTAACAGGAATGTGAATGCTTAGGTGGATTTCTCATTATACTTAACAGGGGTTTTTTTCAGAATGTTCCTATAGGAGCTCTGTTCAAGTCTTAACTACTGCTCATACTTTTAGCTTTCACTACTGATCATAACTGTATATATGGACATTTTTACTCCACTTATGCTAATGGTTTTTCTCTTAGAAAGAAAATACTTTTCTCGGTAAAAAGTTACTCTGACTAGTTTGATTGTGGTGCTTATCTTCTCTATATTAAATGCAGATTATATTTGGAGTTTGGATAAGCTTGGTGTTTGGGAACAGAGCTCTCCAAACTTTTTTTTGTGGACGTGGGAGACTTCATATCCCCTGGTATTGTGGATTTTTTTTTTTTCTGTTTCTTACTTCCCTTCCAAATTAAACATGTTTTTTTCAACTGGTTCATTGTCTTGTGTGTAAAAGCAAATTATAACTAAAGGCAGGTTTCTTTTTTTCTTTGGTGCAGTACAAATAAGATTTATACTTTGCTGGTTTAACCAAAGAAAGGGGCTGAGGAAACTTACATAGAATGTTTACTGTGGCTTTCTGGAGCTCTGCTACTTGCTTCCTTCAAACCATTGTATTAAGAGTGATAGTGAATATTGATGATCTTGCTTTTGTTCAGAGGACTTCAAGTAAGCTTAGCACAGACACCCAGTTGTAATGGGACTTTCATATGTAAGTTACATGATATGCTAAATGTTGACCATTAACTTGCTTAAATCAAAACTCCCCATATGCCTGTTCCATCCTTGAATTGCTTGTCAAATGTCAAAATGTGCTTGAGCAATTGCATTTTTATCTTGCACTGCAGCAGGTTTTACTGAATTTTCTTTCCACAGCTTCTCCTCTGAATTTTTGCAGTGGGAATTCAGGAGTGATACAAAGCACAATCTCCAGAGCCATAGGAGTGGAACTTTGTATGCTACCCTTTTTTGGGGGGGGTTGAGTGTTTTGTGTCATCTTTTTCAAGACCTCTATTTCTGTTTAGTTTTCATACAGTTTTCAATGTTTTCTTTTAGGATATCAGTTTCTTCTGTTGAAAGGGAAGGAAGATAGCTCAGTTGCTTCTCCATGTCTGTGCAGCAGAAAAGTCGTAAACAGATGAGCAAACTCGCTGCCACCTCTACATGGGTATTGGTATCGGTCTGCTCACAGGTATCGCTCTAGGCAGCTAAGAGTTACAAAGAGTTTCTTTAGCACATCAAATCACACTACTCCGTGTGTGCCTTGTGCCCACTCTGCTCGCTTGGCACACAGCCAGGGTGACATAAATAACATGAAACTGAGTTAGTTTGGACCAGGTGCCATGGCCTGTTTCTCCTCCTACTGGCGGTAGGGCAGCTTTACTACGGGATACCAATAACCTCCCAAAGAAGATGGCTTAATTGAGCATGCCTTAGATGAGGCACCAACACTTGTGATAACTTTGATATTTTTATCATTCGTGGGGTTCATTGGTTCCCCGTGCACAAGACTGATACAGGCAATATTAAGAAGGAGGCAGTATGCTTTGAAAATGCCACTTTTGGAGCTTGGGACTGTATATAAATGTTTCCTGGAATCTTTGGTATTTTCCCCTCCATTCATGTTTGTGGTAATACTGACTTCTATTAAATATTCAGTGACTTGAAGAGGCTTCAGTATCAGCTTCAGGATATGTTTCTGAGTGGCTGGAGGTCCCAGTACCTCTCTGTTGAAGATAGTGCAGAATTCTGTATATTGCAGCTGCAATTATTTATACTTCTAGAAGGAGTCCTGATCTGTATGTGTCTGGCAAGCATACAATTTCAGATGTTTGTATGGAAACCATTGGAACACCTGATGTTGTAAATGTGCATCTAGGTTATTACCACTAAAGGGTGTCTCTTTTTATCTGTTAGAGGGGAGAATTTGACTGTCACATTTTTATTAAAAGCTACCTGGATTTTGGCTCTCCATATTACTAGAAAATATCCAGTTTAAATCCCTCTATTCAGCAAAAATAATTTGTAAACTGGAATTTTACATGACTGGAAGCTGTGATGCACTGACATTTCTGATGTTTCATTTGCTAAGTAAGAGCGGGGAAAAGGGCAGCACTGCCTTTGCAGCAGTTTATGTGTTAGGACTTAGTAAGGCAAGTCTAGAACTCTTGGCTTAGTCTGGAGGATGCAGAACTTTTAGACTTCTGGTTTGTCTGTCCAGGTTGACCAAAGAATGAATCATTAGTACAGACTACTGGAAATTAAAAGAACTTGTTGCTGTGCCAAGACTTGGGTTTTCTTCAAATGCATGATGAATTTATTGGAAAAGATGGTTTTGGACAAGTCTTGCTTTTTCCAAGTCTTTGTTCTGTAAGCAGAGCAAATAGCAAACTCTTGTCCTCATAAGGTAGGCTCTGTGGACTCACTTTTAATAACTATGTGCTTCCAAGTAAAATCTGTATTCTTCAATCATTTTATTATTACATCTTAAGGCATTAGCAATATCATCTCTTCACAAAGTATCATGATGTGGAGGCTACCTGATACAAATAATTTTAAATCTTTGGGATGGTCATTTTATACTATAGAAACAAATTGCTATAGAAACAAATCCTTGCATCTCTGGCCTGAAAAAAGTTAATTGAGATCTTAGTTGCTCATCCCCATTTTTCCCTGCTATGACTTTCTCTGGTGTCTGGATATCACAATAACTAGTATGTTGATTTCTCCAGCTTCAAAATGTCATTTTAACAAATAATGAGTGGATTGCTTGTTTGGGTAAAAAAAAAAAGGCACTTGGGATGTAGTTGTAGACTCTTGGATGATTTACTATGAAGGATCTACTACTTGGGGATATCATTCAATAGATATGGCAGTACTGTGAGATAGATCCTACCACTAGATAACATATTGAAAGTGGTAGTCAGACATGAAAGCATCATCATTAAAATCTGCAGCACTGCTATCAGGGGTTTTTTTATATCTGCAAAGCACTAGCATTTTGTCTGGAGTTTAGTTCTGATTTTATTTCAAGAGTGCTTGTGCTGTTAAGATTTCCATAACTGAGAATAATCAAAGGGCATGGGGGGAAAAAATAATTGTCCTCAATCTGATTTTGTTTAAAGATAGATTTCTACTTCAGAGTCTTCTATCTAACACTGAATGTTTGCATATTGGTGAGAAGTGGGAAGTTTTGGGCCTAGTTTTAAGGGCTGTAACAGGAAAATTGCTGAACTGCCAGAAATGTCAGAAGCACACTGGAGAGCAGCATCTGGAGATGACTAGTTAGGGAAAGCACCTTGGTGATGGGAGGTATTTATATGGATAATGACTCATTAGAAATGCTTTTATTTTGTTATTTGGGGCAAAGGATATTCTGTTTTAGATACAAGCAGGAGATAATGTCTTTCAGGCATTTTCTTACAGCGTTCAAAACTGTTCAACACTTGTTCATTAAGAAAATCTCTATGCTCCTTCTAGGTTCCACGGACTTTGGAAATGTTACATTTGTGGTCCCTGGGCTTCATCCTTATTTTTATATTGGCTCTGATGCATTGAATCATACTGAGCAGTACACAGAAGCTGCAGGTGAGTGGAAGTGAAAAAGGTTAAAGGTTTATATTTGGAATCCTTATACATTGTAGAGGCTGCTTGCTGATTTCACTACAGCAAACCTAGAAATAGAGAATATTTCAAATTACAGAGAATTAAAGCTTTCATATGTTTCTATGGTATTCAAAGGTACTGTGTATAATGTAGCTTTGTATGTATAATGTCTAAAAGTGTAAATGTGAAATGGGCTGCATGTGAATATGTTATAGAAACAAGATTGCTTTTGTCAAGCATAACGAGATTTGAGCTGAATATGGAGCCTGAAACTATTTAACTACATTAATAGTAGAGTTGCAGAAAAAGCTGACAAATGTAGAATTTCTGGGTTTGTATCTAAAGTTAAATGTATATGGGAAGGATGATCACTTTTCATATGAAAAACCTGACTTGGTATACCATCTAGACACAAGAAATTAGACAGATTATCCCAAGCAACATATTCAGAAGAGTTTCTAAACATGAGACAAAAGAAAAAATTTTTACTCCTGAAGCACAGTGCTTTGGAAACATAACAGTGCCAGCTGTATAAAACTCCACATTGTCTAAAAAGCAAAACATGAATGCTCATTTTCCCGTTTTCAGTCTTAGTTGTTTATGTCAGTAGCAGAAAATTAAGTACTTGCATGTGAAAAAATTGGTTTGAGGCATGAGAAAATGGGCTTGTACTTCATGCAAGTAGATTAAGAAACTGTTCTTGCCATTGAAACTTAAAGATCTTTTTTTACAGACTATGCCTTATGCAGTAAGTTAGTGGTTTAATATTAGTAATCTAACCTGAAATTCCTTACTTTGTTTTTTGCAGGGTCACAGACTGCTCAGTTCTATGCTTTGCGCACAGCCAAAGCTTTGGCAATGACAGCACTGGATGTCATTTTCAAGCCAGGTCTGTTAGAAGAAGTCAGGAAAGACTTTACAGAGACGAAGCTTAAAGAAGAGGGGCAAATAAATCCAATAGAACCTAAAAAGGAATCCGATGTTGGCGTAGGAGCATGTGCATCACACTAAACTTCATTAAGCCTCTCTCAGTAGGATTGACTTAATGGAGATGCTGTATTTAAATCCTAATAGGGGCTGGATAAATATATAGCTGAAGAAATATTGTTGGTTTGTTTTTTTTTTTACTTTAGGAAAAGCAAACAGTATTGCATTCAAAAATGTGCAGTTTCATCTGGCTCTAATGTTTGTGTTCAATATGGTGATGAATTTCATAAAGAGATCTTAAATATGTTGTCTTTCATTTGCTGTGTTGAATGAATTATAGTGTTCAGATCCCTTGTTAGTGATTTTCTATGTATTGCTAAAGTAATATTCCTTACAGGGGTAATATGGCAGTTTTTCTAAAAAAAGCACAGTTCATGCAGTAATCATAGGCTGAATCTGAAGCATTTCTCTCTGGTCAGTCACTTTTCTTGGCACAAAATGGAGACCTCAGGTTTCACCGGCGAGAAGGGGCTGTGTTTGGAAACATGCCTGGTTATGACAATAATAGTTTCCAGCAATGGAAGAGAACTGTTTGTATGGAAATGCAGTCTGTGAAGCTTGATCTTCCTGAAATGCATTGATCTTCCTTCTAATAAATTTTGGAGGTGTTGTGGAGAAGTCATGGATCACAAAATTGGAAAGCAACTAAACGTTTAAATTAAATTTGTTTAAATTAACACATTGAAACTACTGCAGGAAAAGTGCTGCTCTAGGGCAATACAAATGTTGCACCAGCTTAACTGATCTGAAGGATGTGTATAAATTTAGCTAAACCAGTGAAAATTTTTTTTTTTACAAACATACAAGTGTGGTACCACGAAGCAGTAAATGAAGGTCACCTTAAATTGGTTGCGTGCAAACCCCTCTAGTTATCTCAGGGAAGCTTACACTGAGGATTGCTGGTGCAGTAACTGGCTTCTTAAACATGGTTGTTCCCATATCCTAAGCAGTGGATCTATTAAGTCATGTTTCCATATCCTAAGCAGCAGATCTGTTAAGTCTTGTCAGTTGTCCTTTTTGTGTGTTGTGTTGTTAGTCTGTTTAATCCTTGTTATTTTGTTTCCCAGAGATATTAATACTGCAGATTTTATCTAGGTGGTGTTCTGTGTGCCCGAGCATGTTAGGATTTTTTACATTCACTTATTAAAGGACCTCATGAATCAGTGGAAAGTGGAACCAGTGGACAGACTGAGTGAGAAAGCAACTTACTGGTTAATGTTTTCCTAAGCATAAGTATTACAGTAAGATTCAGAAAAAAAGTCAGGTAAACTGTATTCCCCAGGAAGTCAGAATGCACAAAATCATTTCAGAAACTTTTTTTTTTTAGCAGCACCAGTGTCTAAATGATAAAGTCTAAAATGCTATTCAGAATTTATAGTTAGTTAATTTCTACATTCAACTTCCAGTTTTACACCAGTATCCTTGTTTCCATTAGCAGACAGTTTTGACAGATGAATGCATGAAAGAGATGAGGCTTGGACTGTGAGCTATAGGTACATACAGTGTAGTAAGTTGAATACTAAATCCAACTGAAATTTGTTCCAAGATTTGTCAAAGGAACTTTCTCCTTAACTTCTAATCTACAGTCTGCCTTGCCAGGCACAATTGCAATTCATTATGATCTACTGGGTTAACAACCCAATTCATTAATTTCCTTAGCACATGTTGCTTTTTATTTCTTCCTGCATGAACTGCTTGGCCTGTTGCTTTCCTGTTTTTAAGATGGTGTGTTGGGATCCCAGTGATGGCAGTACGTGCTATGTCATTGTGTTTCCTACCAGCTGATGTGCATTACAGCCTTCTCAGTTCTCTTTGTCCAGACTTGCTGGCTGCATCATGTCCAAGATCAGTTAATTAAACTTTTCTGCACTAAAAGCATATCTTCATTTTGTTGTAATAATTGCTGGAATTAAAATGGAATTGAAGTACTGATTAAAGATGAGTTGATATTAATAAAGCAATTTAATTGTGTGCATCAGTTTGGCCTGGCTTTCTTGCCAAGTCCAAGCTTTCCCCTCCCCCCTCCCACTCTTTCAAGCGAGGAAAAAAAACAAACCACAGAAAAACCGAAAGAAGCCCGAACAAAATGGGATTATATCAAAAATATGTATTTACATATATTTACAATTATATATACAATTTGAATATATTGTACACGCAATAGGGAGCTCCCAAGGGGGAAAAAAGGGAAAAGGGAGGGGGGAAACAGGGATAAAAAAAACCCAAAACAAATATCCTCCAAATATACACCATTAATAGAGAGCTAGCGAATAAATTAAAAAAAAACTAATTAAATACTTCCCTGAATGAGACAACAGAACCGTGTGAAGCACCAGCCAACTTCCACCACGCCTCCCGGAGGGACTGGAGATAAGGGCAGGTCTGAGCAGGCAGGCCTTGGCCTAGACAAGCAAAGACCGTCTGTGGAGAGACCTGTTGCCTTCAGCCACCGGCAGAGAGGAGAGTGAGCACTCTTATCTACACCTTATTTATATGTTGTGTTACGCTAAAGGATGATATGGAATACTTCCTTTGGTTTCTGACCCCTGTTGCTAAGGTAACGATTAGGTAAGAGTGAGGTGGTTTTAAGCTTTCCATTTTGGTCTGCCTTTCAGAGGGTTAATGCTTTTGAAATACAATATTTAATGTTAGTCTTTATAATCCTAGGGCTGTTTTAACTGTTAAAACATGTTAGAATTGATAGAATAATAGGAATGGTGCTTGGGAGGGTTCTCTGTAGGGTCTCTGTCAGGCTAAACCTGGTCCAGCCTCCAGTTTGAAGTGGGATTATTATCAACACGAGATCAGGTGATCTTGGCTGCATTTGCTGAATGCTTGAATCCTCATTCAGCCTCCTTGTTCAGCGCCCCATGTGACCTAACTCTGATTTGTGTCTCAGGATATTTATTCTTGAGGTTCAGAACTAAAGCAGTTTGAGAATTAACATTGCAATTTTACTATCACAGTGATACTATATATGAGAGAAATTTCTGTGGGAATAAAACTCACTTTGATTTTCAGTCATTTGTGCTCATAAATCAAATGTATATGAAAAAATCTGTCATGTTTTTTAAGTTGCCCTAACAGCAGTCTTCCCCAAGCTGATTATAATTTAAGAATATTGGAATGTTTGTCAGGAATAGTATTCTCAGCAATTAATCAAAGTGTGTAGGTAATGAACTGTAATGGCTGAAATTATTCTGAACAGCTGATGGCAAATCACAGATATGTAAGGATGAGGTGATTATATCCAGATGTTGTTAAGAACTTAAAGCCTCTACCAGCCCACCAAGCTACTGTATTTCCTTATTTAATATCTGTCCTAGAATTTGAGTGAAAGATAACACCTTGTTTCAGGCAAAACAAAACATGAAATGCAATGGATTTTTTTTTTAATGAAAAGACTTAAGGAGAGAACTTGAAACCTGCTGTGTTCCTGGTATAGAAAGGCCCAGCAGCCTTTTTTCAAATAGTAAATGGGAAGCAGCTTTATGTTCTTGTGAATCTGATTTCTGTAATCATTTCCCTCCCGTTATCTGAGTGCTCTGTACCTGATCCCATGGCAGTCACAGGGAGCAGGACTGTGTTCCTGTGAAGAAGGGTCTTGACACATCGTCAAATTAAGTCTGGCTAGTATTCATTGAGTGATCTCATAACTTGCTAACAGCATTCTTGAAAAGAGACTATTATTTAGAGACAAGTGTTTAGGATTAAATAATTATAATGTAGACTGACTTTTTAATTTCCTTTTTTCCCCATAAGGTTTACAGTTTCCTTCCCTTAAGGTAGCAGCCCTCCACAGAGCCTTTGTCTACCAGCCTGTTTGGTTGACTCCTGCTGCCCCCACCTTTTGTACTCATGAGTAACAGAAGTGCATCTCATATAAGAGTTCTTACCCAAACTCTGCTAAACCAAAGTTGAGTAAGACTGCTGCTGGTTTAGATCCCTTTAAGTACTAATGGAAGCCAAAAGTGTCGTGACAAACTCCTCCAGAATTTTTCTCAGCTACAACTACATCTGAATGTTCTTATTTAAAAATACAGTGACAAGCCATATGCTTCAGTCCTGGGAAAGAATTAAGTTCACGTGGTTGAGAATAGTGTAAACAGCCATTTATATGGTGCTGTAGTTCGTGATAGTTATAGAGTATCGTAGAATGATTTGGGTTGGAAGGGACCTTAAAGATCACCTCGTTCCAATCCGTGCCATGGGCAGGGACGCCTTCCAGTAGACCAGATTGCTCAAAGCCCCATCCACCCTGGCCTTGAACACCTCCCGGGATGGGACATCCAAAGCTTCTGTTCCAGTGACTCACCACCCTAATATCCAATCTAAACCTACCCTCTTTCAGTTTGATGCCATTCCTGCTTGTCCTATTACTACAGGCCCTTGTAAAAAGTCTCTTTCCCATCTCTCTTGTAGGCCTGCTTTAGGTACTGAAAGGCTGCAATTACATCACCCAAAGCCCCCTCTTCTCCAGGCTGAATGATCCCAATAGCAACTGCTATCTCTGCTACAATCTAGTGAAAGACTTCGGCACTCCCTACAGCCTGAAGCCTTGGATAGCTGCATGTTTTTTTGGGAACTCTGTCTTGGTCACTATGTCCTTTCAGTGAGCTGAGTAGATACCATACCTGAGCTCCTGGCTGCCCCTATACAGTTATCTTTTCAGCTGTTTAGTCTCTGAGTTAGCTAGCAAGTGTAATAGTGGCTCATTTCTTCCGAACTTCTCAAGAAGTTATTGAAGGATAAAAGCACACAGCTCTGGTGCATGTTCATTACAGTACTGGAGTCTTGTTTCATAACAAAATTCATCAGAAGTTACAATTTCCCATAGTTTTCCTGTTTATATATGCTTTTGGTTCTTGGAGATTGGAATATGCTTCACACTCTACCATTTGTTCAGCTTTCAAAGATTTGTTTGAGCATCTGAATGGCCTTGTGTTGTACTGCCACCAAGCTGGTGTGGAATGTGCAGTACATGGTTTCTCATGTTTTCTTTCCCTTTCTCTTGCTGCTTCCTCAGGGCTCCGTCAAATACCACATTGCCATATGAGCAAGTGCAGGAGAGGGGAGTCCCGGGGGTTTCTACTTGCTCATCAGAACTTGCAGAGAATTTGGATCTGTTTTGTACTGAATCTCTTAATTGTGCTGCATATAGAAAGGAACATCTATTGATTTGATTACTATGAGAATTTTTTTTTTACTAGGGAAGAAATAATTTATCATTCTTCATGCCTTCTCAGTATTCTATCTGTTACAGACTGAACTCTGCCTTTTTGCTGCTTCACCCTATCAGTAATTAGCATCATCCTTAGAAACTACTAAAGATTTTAGTCTCCCAACCTCCCAGCCTTTTCATTTAGACATAGATCTCTTCATCTGCTTGTAGGCATAACTTGTGTCTATCCAAGATCCACACAGACCTGCCAATACTCTTCAGCTTTTGAAAAGAGCATCATCCCAGGCTGGGCTTTGGGTTAACCTCTGAGAAATAGGTCTGAATTATTTTGTAAAATATCACCCAAAGCAAGAAGAACGAGGAGTGTAATGTACACAATCTGGGGTGGAAAGCTAGTGTCATCGTTGTGGTGATTGTGAGTTTGCACGCAGGCTTCTTATCTGAGCCCTTCCTGTGAAATCACAAGGCTCTCCAGCTCGAGCAGCATAACCAGATTTGAGGACATTTTGTATTTGTCTGGATCAGGTCCTGGGCAAAAAAAGGTCTTATATACATGTATAAACTCATGGAGATCATTCTTTTGAAGGTAGAAAACACACGGTGCTGTACAAATGTGAAGTTTTATTGTGATTTTGAGTGTTTCTAGAAATAAAGAAAAGCAAACAAATCTCTGATTCGTTGTGGGAATGGAAAGGAACAGAGTGTTAATGATTGGATACAAAAAATATACACTGAAAGGTTAAAAGCCAAAAAAAGGTGTATGTAAATATGTTTAATGAGTACAGTTGTTGATAGCAAACACTGACTGTATATGATATATCATGTACTTATAGAATACATCTATATACACATTTATATAAGACTGAAAAGGCACTAGAGTTTCCCAAGTAAAACACGAGTAAATTAACAGTATAAATCCAAATACTGAGGTTGGGGAATCTGGTTAGGGAGTTGTGCTGCAAGGGAAACTTTGAAAAAAATCTCATGGTAAGTTAGAAACCAGGTTCCCACTGAAAGCCAGGGAATTCAAAAGTCCAGCTCCCATTTGTGTCTTCAAAATCTCCCTTAATATACTGATCAGATGCCAAATAATGTATGTAGTATGAGATTAATGAGTCTATAAAGGAACATACAGTACTGCAGCAAACTACATAACATTAAGCTTCTTATGAAGCTGAAGAGCTTACTATAAAATCTGGCACTCCTGTTCGTGCTATTCTTAAATTGTAGAAATAAATGGGTTCTTAAATGAGAATCTGAATACATTCCTGTGCAAGTAGTGCCCAAGAAATCTTGGAGTTACTGGTTGTGGAGGGTGCCATCAGAATAAGGAATAAGGTAGGGTGGGCAAAGCTGGTGGCCAACCTTTCATCTGCTTTTGCCAGAGTGACCTTTCCACTTTCATTTGATTGAAATGTTTATGGGTTTTTTTTTAAAAAAAAGTATGTTTTTAATCTATTGAAAAAACTAACAGGAGAATAATATGATATGAAGGGAGCTTGATAAAATGAAGCTATGAAAGTTTATGTATGTGAAAAAAGCAATTCTGTAGAAATGAGTAGTAAAATCTTATGAGTGGGTGTCTTCTAATGATTTTTAGCTTTTGTGATTTTACTGCCTTACCTGTGGAGTGTGGGCTATATAAGTGCAAGATGAGTGTAGGTAGTTTTTCAGGTCATGATTTTAGCAGTTGTAAGAAATGCTGAGTATGTTTGCATGACATTTATTTACATCGGAAATGAAAACAGCAACCAGCAGTGTTGAAACAACTGCAATGTCTGTGTCGTGTGCCTGATGGCAGTGGCAGAACAGGCAGGCCAGGGCAAATGTTATGTAAGAAGATTCCTTTTGAAGTCACAATTGCTTTGGTCTGATGCTCAGAGCAGCTTCACCTGTAAAAGGCAACAGCATCTGCTGTGCAGGGAATAATTCTGCAATTGTGTGCAAACTGCATCTGCAGTTGAGCTGCTGTCTTATCATGGAAGCTCTTTCTTACTTAATTCCAGAGTTTTTGGCATAGTATCTCTAGTAACTCAAATATAAAGTCCTTACTACTGCTTTGTCAGCTGTTGAGCACCTTTCTATTATGCTTTTACTAAGAACAGATGAACTTGGCTTTTCCCACAAGTGAGTACAATTACTGGTAGCTTTACAGGCTGCAACAGGTTTTCAGGCTGTACAGACTGGTAATGCTCAGACTACCTCAGAGGAGAGAAGCTTTTCTTGGAGTAGTTTGGAAGGGTTTTTGTAGACACATGATTGTCTTCACTGGATCATTTTGTAGAGAAATCTGTTTCCTCTCCCAGGAAACTCAAGAGCAAAACTTCCAGTGACCCAAATAAGCACATCCAAGGACAGCTCCTGTGTTTCCCAAAGGATTTGGTTAGCATTGCAGAAGTCTGGCTTTTGTTCATTCCTTATTAAATGTGCATTGCAAGTCATATTTTAAAAAGTTAGTCAAAACAGTCTGGAAATATTTCCTTGTTTTAAATACAATCAAGACAAAGCACAAATCTGAAAGTATTCCTAGTTGGACCTGTCAGTACAGTACTGCTAATGCGGCATGCATTAAGCTGTGGATATTTTGTGTTTGTAATTACCATTTCTGACCTCATCCTGCAAAAATGCAAGTATTTGCATTTCTTGTATTTATTGGTATTGAACGTGGTAAGTCTGCTGAGTTGAGAGATGTATGCATGTGCTCAGGTACTCAGAGAATTAGGATTTCAGGAGCACAAAATGGAGGATGCACCATATATAAGCAACTGGCAATTATAGTCACTTGTTAAAATAGTTTACAGTGGCCTGCGAGGCACAAGAAGGAACATAGCACAACTTCAAATAAGTATAAAATTTTAGATTGTGTATCCTATATTTTGCTGACATGTGAAACTTGCACAATTATTTATGCCACAGATGAGTTGCCTCTAATAAAAAAAATTAAATCTTGAAAAAAGTCAATCTTCCTTCCAATTAAAACAATTCTCTATTTTCTTTCTGTTAGCCTATGAGACTGTACTTTCATTTAATGTCACAATGCTCTGTGGCTACAGAAGTTATGAATACCTATGAAAAAATGGACCAGTATATCAAATTAAATAGAATGTATGCACCAGGGAATATTATCCTGGAGTACTTGTCGATGGCATGGGTGTCGATCCGCATGCTGACGTATCTCTGGTTTTTCCTCCTGCCCGAGCCCCTCTCAGACCCCAGCGCCAGCTGCACCATCATTCGGTCCTGTTTGTCTCCGTTCTCAGACATGTAGTGCCCCAGCTCATTGACGTCTCCGTCGTTGTAGCTGCCGTCCATCATCATGGCCCGAGGCTGAGGTAGGCTGCACGCACAGGCAGGCTGTGGGCACAAACAGGTGCAGGGTGGGTTTGAGTTGTGTCCAGATATACACACACCCCTTTCCTCCTTACAAAAGCAGAGAAGGGGAAAGGCTGGGAAAATTCAGGCAGCTGGAACTCAAAAGGGAGAACGAGAGGGTGGAGCTGAACAGCGGTTTTCTCTGTCTCTATTTTCATGTCTGCAAGACACAGGCACAGTCAGGGAGCGAGCATGGTTGTCTGTGGAAAAGCTCATTTGGCTTATGCAGAGGTTTTTAGGGTGTAAATAAAGGTTGGACCTGTACTTGAAGCTGAGAAAATCAGAGGACAAAGGAAACCACAAGAAGGAATGTATGAGGCTTGTCCCATTTGAAGGGAAGATTTTAGGCTTAAATTTTAGGTGGTTGAAATTTCATGTAATGTGGGCAAAAGGGGGAAATTGTGACCATTGTGTAAGTTTAGACTGGGCGTGGAGAAAGGTGGGGGATATCTGCCATGTTGTCTGAAACCCAAAACACAGTATCCAACTAATTCTATTCACAGGTTTGGATCTTCAGTATAAAAGAAGTATCTAAAGGTAAAATCCCCAAACCTATCCCGTCTATACAGGCAGTGGAGGACTATATGTAAAGGGAGTTTGTGTCCTTAGACTCCAAAGAAAGAACAGAGAACTTGGGTGTGGGTTGTTTGTGGCAAATCTTTATAACCTGGAATGACTTGCTGCTGGTGTTTTTATTGCATTCTCCCCCCGACAGCTGAGAGCAGCACACTGTAATTGAAAAGTTTTGAATATTTCCAGACTTTTGCCACACCTTTTCCCAGGGGCATCAAGCTGTTTGGAGATAAAAACCTCACCTTGTCCCGCAGTTTCCTCTCTTTCCTCTCTTGCACCGTCGTCAGGTAATTCACAGCTGCATATTCCAACACCGAGAGGAAGACAAACACAAAACTGACCCACAGGTAAATGTCCACGGCTTTGATGTAGGAAACACGAGGCATGGAAGCATTCACCCCAGTGATGATCGTGGACATGGTCAGCACAGTGGTTATCCCTGGGAAAACACCAGCAGAGAGACCATTTTCAAACCAGACTCTTCATCACAAATAGAGCTGTTGTTACAATTTCCTTTGTAACAATTTCCTTTCCTGAATTTACTTTGCAGAATTGTTTTTCTCATTTGGGCAATAGATTTCACTGCCTGAGGACAGTCCAGGCAGCCCTAATCTCTGACAGGGGTTTTCTTGTCTTTTTGGTGAGTACAGCTCTAACTCTGGTCTCAGGGTTATGCTAGCCTGGTTGCTCACCACACCACGAGCCTCCCACCCCATGTCCAGGCAGCAGCACTTTGACCCCATGCTGGCTTCACTCCATTCCAGGCTCAGGACAGTCCCTGGAGGCTCAGGACAAGTACATGGATTTGAACTCAATCATCCTTATGGGTCCCTTCCAACTCGAGTTGTTCTACGACTTACAAGTCTGAGTATCTCAGCTCCTAGTTCAACTCTTCCAGAGCATGGACACAAGCAAAGCTGCTGCTTCCACCAGTTTCCCCTGTGTTTTCTATATGCTGAACTTCTCCTGGGAAGTCCTGCTTCACGGGAAGTCACAGAAGTCACCAGCCGACTCTCACACTTGGTCTGTGCCCTCACTGGAGCAAAAGTAAAGAATAATGGGGCTCCACATGGCAATGCTGCCCCACGTTACCCCATAGACGAGCACAATGGGCCCATCAGCAAGGACAGTGTTATCCTGGCTCTCAGAGAGGCTCTCTGTGGCCCTCTTACTTCAGGGGCTAATTATGTCACATTAGTGATCACTTTGGACGTTGAAATTAGGTATACAAGCAGAAATGACTGATTCTACAGGAGTATCTAGGTGCTACAAAGCTGCTAAGGTAGTGCCTGTATCTTCTGAAAGGCCATGGCTGAAAACCTTAAACTCCTTTTATTTTCTTAAAGCAATGGGTGCTGTTCCTAAATTCAGACGTGAACAATTGCCCCATTTCCATATCTGTTATGCCTCTATTTATCCTCTCCATTGAAGAATACGATTTTAAGAATAAATAAAATCCTGAGGTGTGTTGCCTAGAACAAGAGGAAGCAAGCTTGAGCTGAGAATCTGCAAAAACACAAACAGCACTTTGCTAAGGGTGACACATCCACTTAGAAGATTTCTGCCTATATCACAGTTCTGCTTCCGTGATGACTCTTCTGACATACAGCTTCATCTGTCTGAAAGATGCTGCAAAAGGGGCAGCTGAATCCCTCACATTGCAGTGCAAACTCATTTAACACATTAAATGGCACAGCTCAGCTGACTGTGTTACCTCCACTCTCCCTCATCTAGCAAAACTCAGTAAACTGAAATTTTGTCAGGGCTGCTGATACTGATTTTTACCTTCTCGCTCACTGAAGTCTCTGAAGGATACTGAAAACCTTGGCTTTATATGTGCCCCATCTCTGTTTACAGCAATAAAAATGGAGTGGGATCTTTGCTCTCTGATTTGTACCATGTGCCTCTTGGGCTTGTGTGAACAGGGAAATTCCCTTGGCACTTCAGAACAGATGGAGAGTTTGCACGAAGGGCAGTTCCCTGCCCGTGGGAGGACACATGCCCTATCCCTGGGAGAAATGTGTGACATAGCCGATTTCTGTGCCACAAGGCAACATGGAGGCAGTGCATAGCACAGGGGATTTCATTTTGGTGGTCAAGGCTGTGGATGCAGCAATTGTCTCTTAGGTCTGCTAACTCCAAGATTGTTTTTACCTAGCGGTACTCTGGCAGGAACTGCTCGTCGATCGATCCAGAAGGACACCCACGACAACATGACCATGAGGGTGGCAGGGAAGTAGGTTTGGAGCAAGAAGAAGAAGATGTGTCGGCGTAAAGTGAAGTTTATATAGAGGCGATTGTACCACCCTGTATGACAGAGAGAATAAAAAATATCAAACTACTTTCAGACAAGGTGATGTTGCATCAGGAGAAAAGTGTCTCGTTTTCTTTTAGAAAAACACAGTTAATGACTGCAGATCATGGCAATTTACAGAAAAGACTCCTTACTGAACCAACTATCACAGTCAAAGCATCTCTCAGGATGATATATTCAAGAGAATATAGCCTGTGCAATTGGAGAGTTTAATTAATGTTAAGGCTTGGTGTAAGAAGGATTGTCTTTCCAGACCACAACTGTCAAGATGGAAGTCTGTGGCAGGGACAGCCACCTTGGCATAGAAGAGTGACAGATCTGATGAGCCACACAGGGAACTCCCAGTGGACAATCCTCCAAGACCAAGGTCAAGAAAGACAGTTTGCTCCCCTTCTTCCCCCAGCCTACTCTGGCTACCCACCTGTGCTGCTGTAAAAGGCAAGCTTCGTGGTGGTGTGAAACTCCTGAATCAGGAACTGAGACAGTGATATCCTCTCATCTGTTTTTAGGGAATCATTCCCATTCTTCCAGTAGAGCATAAGGTCATCTTCAGTGTAGGCATCTAGGAGAGCAGAGAAAACCTCAGTATTGTGCACTGAGACAATTGCTATCACCCCCACATCCCAGGGTGTGCCCACACAGCCCTCTCAGCTACCTGAGAGCTCCTGGCTGAAAGGATCAAATACCCAAAATGCCACCCACCTGGGTGGTGAGTATGGTTGTGGCAAGGAGTGGACTAGCTCATTGTTACAGCCCTCAGGCCTGATGCCTGGTACGTTTTGTAAACCCTTCTGTTTCTCACACTCATGATGTGTGTGTCAGGTAAGGCACCGCATCAGAACTTGAAAAACTATCCCTTATAAACCTCCTAAAATCAGAAACAAAAAAAAGGAGACTTAGAGGAAAGAGCCTGCTTGGGGTAATGGAGTGAACAATCTATCAATGGTCTGAGGCATGCAGGAGGGAAAATTCTTGGGCAAACTTTCTGCCTATGATGCAGACATGAACATTACAGGTCTTCTATTTTAATGCAGAAATAATAGGAATGTTAATCCTTTCAGATGGGTTTAGTAGCAGCTCTTTACAGACAGAGAGAAAAAATCACATGTAAAGGTATTAAAACCAAATTAAGATTATAATTTCTTATTGCAAGCTTAAGAAGAAGAAGAAAATAACTTGTAAAAAGCTAAAAGTTTAAAATGTTGTTGTATGAAATCCAGGCAATTCATATGTGCATTATACTTGGGACGAAGAGTATAAGCTGGGTTTATCTCAAATAGGAGTAAGAAAAGTAAGAGGAAGGTGATTAATATCTCTACCCCGCTGTGGTTTCTGTACCATGGATGAGCAGTCGGTGCACACAAAGGGCGTAGGGCCATTTATCTCTGTGTTTGAGTGCACCTGGATAAATGGGTGCTATTGGAGACTGCTGGCCTGCAGGCAAGCGGCCCAGGTCCTCATGGGGTGGGGTGGCAGCTTGGCTGGCACTCAGGGATACTGGCAAGACAGTGCTTACAGCCAGTTTTTAAAAACACTGTGTTGCTGCAAACACCATCTAGTTCCAGTGAAAAATACGGCCAAGGAGTTTTCTTAGTGTTGAAGTCTGCTGACTTTGGTTAGAGCTCCCACGAATGTAGCAGCAGTTTAATTGTTGATATAATTGATTATTGGTATAATTAAATGCGGTTTTGGTGCCCATTGGGTGGCCTTGGCTCCCCAGCATCTCCACTTTACTTACAGCTTTCAATCTCCAGGGAACATGTCTGTGTGTCCAGGGGAAACCGACTAAAATCCATGTTGCACATTGCTGTTACTGTAACTCTAGGAATAACAAAAATCACTTCATTAAAAACTTGTCCTCTTATACGACTGAAAAATAGTAAAGCTGTGAGTTTGATCTTTTATTAAGCAACTATGGCCAGTACCAGTCAAGTGAAAATAAAACCCTTCCATTCAGCTAAACCCATTTCACTTTAGTCAAAGCCATTTCTTCCTCTCAGCAAACTAGTGTTAGAAAACATGACTAGAAAGTTAGGCCACTACAAATTGCTACTAGATTACAAAAATATTGGAGAAGAAAATGGAATAATATTGAAGAGGACACTTTTCCCCCTGACAATCAACAAATATATCTCTGCAGACATCTTTCCTTTCAACAGATGCTTTTTACGATAAAATAATTTCCATTTATCAAAGCCATCCTAGTGCCACGAGGGATCCAGGTAATTTTCTCCGCACATGGTGAATTTCCAGCTGCTCGGTGAGAACCCAGGGGTATCAGCCACCAGAGGGCATAGGCAGTGCCTTGAGTTAAGGCTGGTAGGCAACAGTGACCATCAAATGCTCTGCCCCATCAGTCAAAAGCTCTGGTCTCACTATAGTCTGATTATCTCATTTTTAATAGCATAATTTTGTGTTTGAACTGGAAACATCCATAAATCTTGACTCGACTGGCTTGAACTCTAGGGAAGTAAATGAAAAGAAAAGGATAATTCGTAATGGGGAAAGAATTAATGAATTACAGAAGGGCTAATGGTAGACAGATGTCTGTCACATAATGATAAGAACATAATGCAATCCCTTATGTTAGTAGTCCTGCACATGTGGATTTCCTCTATGTTGCTTTCCTGTCTGGATTTAGACTTTGAGTGAAATTGCTTGGCTCAGATTCGTTGTTTAGATGCCTGTGAGGTCCACACTGGTATCCAAGAAAAGAGAAAACAAAGTCTGGCAAAGAACCTTAAAAAGGCAGGCACTAAGGAAAAAATATAATCTACAGGCAAAGGCATTCAACAAAGGCAGACAGGCAGTAATGAATGACCTGTTGGCTCTTAAGGAGAGACCAGCCTTTGTATTTCCCTATCATTCATAAGGCACTGCAACCTGCAGTTGCTGCTGAATAAAATATTGACACTGCCAATTTGCTATTGAAGACATCCGTGACCATTTCGTACAGGGCAATTGTTTGAGCACAAGACTGTACATGGCAGGATCTGAGTAGTTTGGTGTTCTTCTGTTCCCATCTTCTTTAGATAATCATAAACGCTTGCAACACAGATGCTTGATGTCAGGCAGCTAAATGAAAGAGTATATAGACACGCATGCTGTAGCTGAATGTTATGTCATATTATTGTCCTTTTTTATTGTACTGATGACCTGAGCAAACTTTGCAAAGGCCTAAGGAACACCTGAACCTTGTCTAATACGCTGAGTGAAGAAAAAGCTTTGATAATGAGAAGGTAGACACTGTTCAGGCTGTGAATCCAGTGAACAGTAAGATAAAAATATCAGAGAACAAAAGAATTCTTGTCAAACTGATGCCCCCTAGGGAATCAAGAATCTCTTAGCTTGACTTACTTTCCTAGAATCATAAAACACCTCGGCAGGCTGAGAAGTTGATCTCCTCACTTCATGGCAGGCTCAGCTCTACCTCTGCCACTACTATAATTCCCTAAAGACCTCCACAGCTTTCCCAAGCAGTATATTCTGCAACTTTATCACTAGTTAAATCTATGAAGCTTGCTGAAACTGACTTTCTGTCAGTCAGATTTTCCTTCTTTTTGTCCTTCAGAATATATTATCTATCATCTGACGCTTTCTTTATCTATCAGGTATTTTGTTATTTCATTGTTGTGGAGGTGATGTCAACATTCTCGCATCAGAATATTGCACAGCAATTTCCTCTCTAATACGTTTTTATGGGTCATTTGGCAATACTTGTTTTCTAACTGGATGGAGCTGCAGCCAAGAAAAACAGAAGCGCAGAATTTAGGGTTTTTTGGGAGATAGACATATCATGCTGGATTTGTCTGGGATAGAGTTAATTTTTTCACAGTATCTAGTGTGGGGATATGTTCTGGATTTTTGTTGAAAACACTGTTGATAATACAGGGATGTTTTTGTTTTAGCTGAGCAGGGCTTTTTCTGCTTTTCACCCCACACCACCAGTGAGGAGGCTGGGGGTGAACAGGGAGGGGACACAGCCAGGACAGCTGACTGCAAGTGACAAAAAGGACATTCCACACCATATGGCGTCATGCTCAATATATAAAGTGGGGGAAAGAAGAAGGAAGGGGTGGAAGTGTGTGGTGATGGCCTTTGTCTTCCCCAGTCACCGTTACGTGTGACGGAACCCTGCTTCCCTAGGGATGGCTGAGCACCTGCCTGTCCATTGGAACTCCTTGTTTTGCTTTCCCTTTGTGTAAGGTTTTTGCCTTGCCTATTAAGCCACCTTTCTCTCAACCCAGAAAGTTTTTCACTTCGACCATTTCAATTCCCTTCTCTATCTCACCGGGAGGGAGTGAGCCAGCAGCTTCTTGGAGCTTAGTTGCCAGCTGGTGTTAAATCACGAAACAGATGCTCTTCACATAGCATCTCCAAGTATGAAAGTGTTACTTATTAAAAAGAAAAAAAATCCTGGTTGAATAATGTTCAGACTTACATCAGCTGATTAACCAGTTGGAAAATAAGGGAGCAAGCCTGGCCTGGGATCACCCCTCAAACTAGAGGACAAAACAACGTTTACAAAAAATATCCCCTTCAAGGGGCTTTCTGGCATTTCACAAAAAAAGTGAGAAAAAAGCAGGAAGATCCCAAGTCAAGTGTTTGGGTTGCTCTAGCCATATATGAAAGTTACCAGGAACTATATACACTTGCTCTGAAGCTTCTCACTTCACGTGCTGGAGGATGTTCCTTCTGTTTTGTTGCATATCATAAAGCTAAAATTGTGCTCAGTATAATTTATATTCTTCTTAATTGCATATTTTGCTAGTCACAGAGGCTTGTTATATAATTAAGTGGATAGCAGTGGATAGCTGCCCTGGACTTCTCTTTGTTACCAGACATTGCCCTTTTACTTAGATTGTGCCCTGCCTCTTCATTGGAACCCCCCAGTCCCTGTTGAGCTGCCCCAAGAAACTGCCACATTTGACTGCAGCTTCCCAACAGGAAGAGGGGCTAACCATGCATACAAGGCAAAGGGACAGTGGTCGAATCAGCAACATTGGCACAGAAATTAGCACAGAAGGCCTCCTGCAATAGGCACTTAAATGAACTCGGACAGGGACTCAGATGTCTGTGAGTAGTCAGCACATTCATTTTTTTATGCTTTTTTTTGTATGAAGTCATGCAAAAACACAATACAGGAATCAATTAAACCACTTTCTCACTCCACTAATGGCTTGCATTGACCAAATGCAGCTTTACCTGAGGCTATAAAGTACCTTCCCATCTGGCTGGACCCGCAGCATGACATTGTCTGTGGTGGTGTCGTGGATGAAGGAACGCTTGGAGTGAACAAAGAACATGTCAGGAACCCAGATCTTCTTCACCAGTCTGCCGTCAAAGGTCATGCTTTGGTTGTTGGTGCTGGGGAAGGACAGTCTCTCATCTTTCCAGTAGTGCCTCAGATAAAGTGTCATGGTGAAGTCCTGCAACAAAGAGGCTTGTGTCACAACTTATACCTTATCAGCATAGTAGTGATTGCTTCTCTCTGGGACAAACAGCGAACTGGAAAGCACCGTTCTTGAAGGCACATCCCCTCCCCAGCTGCAAGGGACATGACCGACTGCAGGTTGTTTATTCCTCAGGTCAGACAGACTTATGGGGTTCAGAAATCAGAGGCCATCCAGGTGGCAAATCCACCTCTGAATTGCAAATGTTGCATTTTAGTGTCTGTGAGCCGCTCCAGGGGCAAAAATGAAGACATGTCAAGGCAGCAGTGGATGTGGAGTGCTGCTGACCGCCTAATCCCCAACCATGAGATGCTGCGTTCCTGGAACAGGCAAGAAGCACTTGCTGCCTGCACTGCCGTCTCTGCTGCTCCAGCAACTGCCTTACCACAGGCAGCTGGAAGAATGTGTTGCAGTGGGACCTCTTCCTCCAGCCTTGACTCTAAAGTCTTTTTGACTTGATATTTGACCAAAATGTTTTGGGTTCTTCTTGCTCTTTCTCCCCACATATTGTACTCTTAGATCTGAGGCATGCTCCTTGTCTTTGAGCTCTATCGTATTTGGAGTTAGACCCCAGAGATACGTACACTTGGGTTTGCCTTTTCCCTTGTTTCAAAGGAAGCTGTCACATATCTGAAGATAAGATCACACAGTTGTTTATAAATATGGTGTCTTTGAGTGTGGTGTAATATGTTGCCCATAAAGTGGGGGAAATGTCTAAGTCTGAGCAGTCTGCCCTAGAGTCTGGAGTAGAGGAGGTCAGATGGATTTGGGGCGGAGTTTTTTGACATTTGATTTTTTTTTTTTTTCACAGCACTTTCCAAACATTTTGAACTATGGGGAGTTCTCCTGTCTTTTTTCAATAGAAGTGATTTTTTTCTTGCAGCCTATGCTATTATTATTACACTAGAGGCTAATATAAATCTTGGAAATGCTTTACATTATATCCAACTGAAGCTCCCAATGCCACTGATCATGTAATTTCTTCTTTTTCATTGGATTCATTCTCTAGCATTTGGCAACAACTTTTCCCTGTTCAATTTAAAGATGTTTGGTCTGGGAAAGACTTAAATTTAAAGATGTTTGATCTGGGAAACCTTTTTTCTTGTCTCCTGTGTGTTAATGTGTCCTTTAAACAACAATAAATTGACAGATATTTGTTCTTTAGTGAGAAGATAATGCCTCACTTTTTTGCATAAATTTGTAATTATGGTTGCTGTGGAAAAATCTGGTATTGTCAGCCTTCATTAGGAATTATTTATTAATACTAGTTTTAGGCTATTAAACTGGGAACCACAATATTTTATAACACATCATCTGAAAATCCCTCAAGCAACAACCGTATATCTCCCTTCTTCTTTTGATCCAGTTCTCAGCAACATTATTAACTCTTTCTGTTAAGCTTGCAAATGAATTTCCAAAGCTGAGTGACACTGTTTTTTCCTTCTTGTCGTCTTTCATGCGGATAATACAGCTGCCCCACCCAACATGCAAAAGCTCTGTAATTTCAAGAACATTAGCCTATAATAATATATAGGCTATCTATAATAATAGATATTAATATAATTTTAAATTAGTTAGAGAAAAAAATCTGATTTGTGACATCCTAATGAAATTTTATAACAGCTTCCATTATTTTATCACTTTCTTGTAGTCAGAATGTAAGAGAAAAAAAAGAAAAATTGATGTAACTAACTTCTCAAGCTTAAACTTAGTGCAGAATAGATAGCTGTCCCTGATGTCTCTTCATTTAAAAAGCAAGCAATGATCTTGCAAAGTACCATGGCTTTTTTTTTCTATAAAGCTGCACGAGCAGAAAGGAGTTGATTCTGACAATATAAAGTCTTCTCCATCATTATTTTGCAAACAGCCAAAATTGATCCTGAAGGGGTTTTTTTTAACCCAAGGCCATACAGTTTTCCTGAGTGTTGCAGCATGATGTTAGAGGAGGAGCAGGGGCAGTATTCAAAAGTCATGAGAACTGATACAAAATCATAATGTTTGTTTAAAAAAAAAAAAAAAAGAAAAGGTTTGTGGTTTGGGTTTTGTTTGGTTTGGTTTTTTTTTTCTTTTGTTTTGTTAGGGTTTTTTTTTACCTCAAAATTCTCGACACTAAGTTCTTTCCCTTTCATTTCAAGTCCCTAAGCTTTTCAGGCACTCTCTGACCACCCTCACAAGCTTTCTCCTCAACCAGGTGGGCTGGACCCATCCCAGGAGAGGTGAAAGCTCAAAATCCCTGTGGCTATCTGTCGGGGTGCCAAGAGCACCAGAGACTGGGGTGGTCAACTGGAGGGGTCCCCAGCGCTAGGGAGAATGCTCACCCCTGATGTGTTGTAATCCTGCTGTACCCAGCAAGTGATGGGATGATATCCCAGCCCACTCAACAGCTGAAACAGCTGCAGTGAGAGGAACCTGGTCTGCAACCAGTGTGGCTGCTGAATAGCAACTGTGCTGCTACACGGACATGTTCCTGGCTTAGACATGGAAGATCAGGTGCAGGCTCTTTAACCCTCTGTCTGTTAATTAGGAACACAGGGAATCTGGGGCTTTCCAAGAAACCTTCAGAGCTATTTGGTACGTCTGTTGAAAGATCAAAACATTTTGAAAAGTATTCTGTATTGGGGAGTGATTTTTTTTCTCTGTCAAAGCAAAAGCTGAGCTACTGAGAGACTCTGGGGATCATAGAATGGTTTGGATTGGAAAAGTGACCTAAAGATCACCTAGTTCCAACTCCCCAGCCATAGACAGGGACATGTTCCACTAGATCAGGTTGCTCAAAGCCCCATCCAGCCTGGCCTTGAACACTTCCAGGGATGGGGCATCCACAACTTCTCTGGGCAACCTGTTCCAGTGCCTCACTACCCTCTGAGTAAATTTCTTCCTTATATCTGCTCAAAACCTACCCTTTTTCTGTTTAAAGCCATTTCCACTTGTCCTTGGGAGCTCTCTGGTCCCTGACCACCTCAGAACATGGCCAAAGTGAGACTATATCTACAGTATATAAAAGTGCCTTAAAGCTAACACATTAATTTGTCTCTATAGAGCTTTTAACAGTGTTATTATTTTTTAAGAAAATATAAAAACCCAAATCCTTTGAGACAGTCTTAGCAGTGTTGTATCATTTTGTCCTAGAGAAAAGAAAGAGTCAGATTTCTTCCTTCTGCTTCAAGGGACATGAAATGATAGCATGAGGTCAGCAGAAGTCATTGCCAGCAGATTCAGATCAAGCCTGAATCTGCCTCCTGGAGGCTGTGGAGTGTTTGTCCTTGGAGGTATTCAAACCCCATGGAGACAAACCCAGGTAGCCTGCTGTAGCTGGCCCTGCTCTCAGCACAGATTTGGTCTATAGAGGTTGCATCTGTGACTCTTACCATGTCCACCTCAGAAATGCTGTCCAGACTTTCAACTTGGACATCCACCCCAACAGGAATTGCAGGGCCTGAGGGGAAAAAAATTCAGAGTTGACAAAGTGCACACTTAGTGAGACAAAGTAATCCCCTGGCTTTAGTATCTCAGAGATAGAAATAGATGCTTGGTCTGAAATACAAACAACAGTAAATGAATTGAAATTAAAAACCATTTGAATTAATAAAAAAAGCTGAGACTGACCTATTAATGAGTTTTTCTTTTTATTGTGTCATCCTACATGTGTCCCTTCAAAATTTAAAAGCAATTTTAGTTGCTTTTAGCTCTAGTGCTTGGGTCCAGAACTAGCAAGACAGATGCCTGGTGAAGCATTTATTCTGAGGGAAAGCAGTGGCAGCACAACTAAGGAAATGTGTGACAGTTACTCCAATTTTTTCCCTCACTTCTGCCCCCCTTGTAGGCTAATACATCCATGAGAGCTACTCTGTGTATTTGACTCAGTGCCCAGTTGTGGAAAAGACAGGGTGACAGGAGGGGATGCATTGCAGGACACAGGCATGTGCCACTGAGCCTGAGGTTCCCAAGGGGAAGGATCCAACTGTGACCCCCTGTAATAGGGATTTTGATCTTTTTTCCCTCCTCAAGGCTTTGACTAGTCCCTCCTATACCTCTGGCAATTACAGTAGAGGAGAGCTGTCAAGACAAATAATGCGCACATTAGCAAACTGCTATGAAACTGAAACATTTTTAAATTAATTGAACATGCTGGCATTTGGTATATTGAGCATTTAGCAATAAAATCTTCTTTCATCAGAGTATATAATGGTATCCTGGATTTGAATGACCATCTGTCAGCCAGAAAGGGTAGATAAATTACAACATTCTCTAATCTGATGGGCTGAAAGAAAACGTGTTCTCCTTCATCCATTTCCCTGAAAGCTTAGGTTGGTCTCGCACACAGCCACAAAACTGTAAGCAAGCATTAACACCGGGCAGTCAAAATGTTTTCTTTTGGGTTATAAATGAAATGGCCAGTCAATAGGTGTGGTACGTCATTTGATTATGCACACACATCATGTATTTCCGCATCATCCAGAGATAAACATGAGGTGTATTTGCAGATTTTTGTCAGAAGAAAGTGTCAGTCCTGAATACCACTGAATATCAGGAATATTATATTGCCTGTAATCATATTTCCATGCCTTTGACTATGCTTTTTGCTCATCCAGAAGGCTATTTCTCTGCACCCTATCCCCCTGAACATATCATGAATTCACAACCCAAAATAACAGAAATCAGAGGCAGAAAAGTCTCTACTCGCCAATCTGCTTCTTAACCTCAGCACATGTTACAGTACAAAGAAGTGACAGTGTAAAGAGGAACAGTGACAAATGCGCGTGTTTCATACCTCCAAAACCTGGTCTCATGCTGAAGTCGTGGTCATCTATTCGCAGCAGCTGCTCTGACTTCGTCAGGGGAGATTTGGTGATGTCAGGGCTTCGTTTTAAAATTGGGCTACCAGGAGGAGAGAAGCACAGCTATGAGCCCCAAGCAGATCCTGTGAGAGGTATGCGCTCGTTTCACTCCATTACCCCTTAGAACATTTAGAATATTTACCCCTTAGACCACGACCGTGCGACTGCTTGCAGTGGTTGGCAATGTGTCATTAAACAGTGATTCCTGCACTCAGCATATAGCTTAGGCACCTGTGTGAATTCTGGCACTGAGAAAACATTCGTTTGGTGACTTTTTGTCTGTAAAATTATCTCTGCTTACAGCACTTTGGAGACAGTCATTCAAAAGTGTGGGCTGGAGGAACAGTATGTATGGATAAGTGGGGAAATAGAAATGGTGGGGAGGCATTGCTGACATGTGATGGAGTGTGAGGCTAGGAATTAGGGAAACAATATATCAAATAAGCTACTGGCTGTTGCCCAGGAACAAAATGGAGACAGTCTGGGAAGCAGGCCAGGAGGCAGGCCATCCCGTAACTTGGGATAAAATGATTAGCTCCTGCCCCAGATTTCTATCAAGGATAAAAAGGAGCATTAAAGACCTGGGAGGTTTCTGAGCATTTAAGAGCCTAGGAGGGTAATTTCAGAAGCTTTTGGAGTGGCAACAAATGCTGGACAGAGGATGCTCTGTTCCCCCTCCACATCCAAGGTGCAAACTGCTGTTCAGCGCTCCAGTGCTTTGGCTGGGATGATGGTGGCAGCAGCTCCTTGGTTGCTCCCTTGTGTAGGCAAAGCCTTTGCTGGCCTCAGAGCTAGCTGCACACCAGCTGCTTGGGTGGCAGGAGGGCTCAAAAACAGGAGAAAAGGTTTTGCTGGTTCTTGATTTTAGAAAAGATGAGAGACTCATCTCATCTCAGAGAGACGCTTGTCTGAATACACACAAGACAAGTAAGGAACAGATTAAAGGAAAGCAGGTTATCAGAGAAACTTGATGGGGAATGTATTCCTGAGATAAAGCTTCTCCTAAATGAGACTGTTTAGCCATGCTGTAACTTACAGGCAGTTGTACCACAAGAAGCCAATACAACAATCTCCTAACAGAGGCCAGCAGTGTTATCAGTAACTCCTCTCTCAAACCCAGAGCTTTATCTATGAAATATCTTAGAAAGATTCTCAGTCTCAATTCCATAATTTCTAGGAGAGGTGAGTTGTCTACCTCCACCAGTGAGTTCTAGTCATGAATCATCCTTCAGGCATTTTAAAATGTGGACCCTTAAATTAAATCTTTAGATTTAATTCAGCCTCTGAAAGACTTGTGAGTGTACATGGGGAAAGGTTTATGCCTGTCTGAGACAGGGAAACAAAGTTAGCAGGCCACTGACGAAGCAGCAACATTTGTTAGCAGGTTTGACTGTGCTCAGAAAGGTGCTCTCTCCCTGGCAGTGGCAGTGGAAAGGACAAGTGGAGAGCCTGTGGAGTGGACTCAGCTCTGCAGAACGGATTCTTGGAGGCAAAGTGCCCGCTCACACAGCATGGGCAACACAAACTGCGTATCAGTGCCACTTGAAGCCCAAAGGGATGTGGCAAATGGCCGTAGCATCACACCTCACCTACATGAGGGTGTCAGGCAACAGGACTTTCTCTGGGGCCTGCTGGATCCTACTAATGGCATGACTCCTACCTAAAGACAACTGGCACGTTCAAGTGGTGCCCCCTTCCCCTACCACAGCCTCAGCCCAGCCATGGGGATGTGGCTGGCAGGGCTGGGCCAGCAACAGCCACCCAAGGTTTTGCTTACCTGCCTTGCTTGTGCACCTCGCCGTGGGCTTCCCGTCTCTGTCGCTGCGGCCGGCTGCACACAAACAACAGGAAAAGGGAAAGCTGAGACAGGTGGACATGGACAGGCAGGTGACGATGTCAGGAGGAAAGCACCAGATCCCTGCAGCATTACCTTCTGTGACAAACATGAAATGGTGCTTACCTTTTTTTTTTAACCTTTTCACCAAAGGCCAGTGCCAGACTGGGCATGGCAGAAGGTGGGAAATATGGGCATGCAGGGGGCTCACAGCTGGGACAGGGCAAAAGGAGCGGACTGATGATTTTTGTAAGGTGGGATGCCCCTGCTTTTGACTGCTTGGAAAAAGACCCAGGCAGGAACACCTCCCACCTCCCCAGCCTTGGCTGGCATTGTCAGAGGCTTCAGGGAAAGGCCGTGCTGCCCAGGGGCCTCTGCCAGAGGGGGTACAGCCATTACAACTACACACCAGAGGCAGCCAGGTGTGTTCATGAGAAGAAACTCTTTCCAAAGTATTCCACAGGGAAAAAAAAGTAAAAAACTGTGAAAATATTTGTTTCTGATTTCACACTGTCTCCAGCTGGCTGTCAAGAAAGGTTCTCTCAGGTCTTTGGCCAATATTTTATTTAATCATTAAAGGTAAGAATATGCTTTTGGCAATGTAAGTGGTTTTGGCTAGCTTGAGGAAAAGTAACATTTCAAACATTTAACACTTCTAACTCATCTTTAATTAAAAATGAAAAAATTAGCTTCTCTCTGTAATAAACACTAACTGTAATCAATTCTACTAATGTGGCTTTTTGCCCATTAACATGCATCTCAAATGCCTTTGTAGAGATTTACAGCAGCAAAACTCCTTTTGCAGTAATGGATGTCACCACATGAGCACCATCATCCCTTTGGTGAGCAGTGGAGGAACCTCAGGCCTTACGGGACAGTTCCTCCCTGGGCTGGAAATACTCTGAAAGCCAATAGTATCAGAGGGTGGTTCATCCTTCTGCTCCCACAGACAAGCAGACAGCCAGGCTAGAGGTGGGCATGCAGGGCTGTATCACTGACTTACCCTGAAGTAAAGCATTGGTTGTGGGATTGTTTTTTCCAGAATCTGCTCTATGACTCCCAGAGGAAGGCTGGGAATAAGCCCACAGGCAGGCTACTGTCTGGGAGAGCCTTGGACCATGCAGCACCATTTTCATTACAAAGAGTAGCTTCTTTGGCACTGCTTGGACCTGGGCAACACACAGAAAACCACTTGCAAATGCAAGTCTGGAGTCTTCTGCCTTGGGCTGCTGCTGCTGTGTCTCACTACTGCCTGTATCTCATCTGCTGGCTATCAGGAAGTAATTTCTCATGTTTTGGGCATAAGCAGATTCTGGCAACAAGCTGACCGATTTACATGACTTTAAAGTGCCCTAGTAAACTCTTGGCTGTTCAGGAGTAATTCTGCTATTCAAACAAGAATAAAGCAGGCCATGTTCTTGCAATTTCTAATTTTCATTTCCTTTGTAGAGCTTATCTAATGCTTTATGATGGCCCCGGCCCTATCTTGCTTGTTGAGGGAGACTTCAAGGCATGGCTATCAAGGATTCGTGGCCAAATCCTTCCCGTCCTCAGCACTCAGCAACCCCGGGTGGTTCCTTTTATTTCCTTCAGGTGTTTCTCACCACCTCTAAACTGAACTTTATTTCCTTGTCAAAAACAAGCATAAAATGTCCACTGTACTCTAGTCACTGCAGAGTACTGTGTTCATTTGAGCTTTGGTTCAGGTACTTCACTTCTTTTTACCAGTCCCATTCCACTTGTCACAGTTCTGGGCCTCTCCCACTTTCCTGCCTCCTCCTGTGGCAGCAAAACATTTTTACATATTACCCAGTTACTGCAATTGAAGTCCCATTTCTTTCTACTCAATGAATAGCTTTTCTGGTTTGGTTCCTAAGGAGTGCTCTGCTGGCTAAGTGATCAATGACAGCTCCATCATGGGCCCCCATTACTCTGCCCATTTGGGCCATGAATCAATGGAAAGCTGCTCTGGCTTCCCCTTACATGTCTGCTCTCTCTGGGTGTTTATGGTAGACATTGGCACTTGGGAGATTCAGCCCAGACATCGCTCACAGATTGCTCAGCACAGCCCTTTGCCACTGTGGCCACTGTGACAGTGTTGCTCCTGCCTTTGCTGGGGTGACAGGTTGTCTTTAAAAGTAAACAGTAAATCCTGAGGCAAAATATCCTGCATAATGAACAACTTTTTTTTTTCCAAATGTCAATATTTATCTCCTAACTGTTACAGTGTCAAAAGGCATTTCATGTCTCATGAAGATCACAGAGACACTTTGTGAAAAAGCAGCAACTGGAACAGGGTGACATTTATTCACAGTGCTCCCTGAGCATTGCTAGAGTAGCTCTCAGGCTGCCGTTGGCTACTGGGGTGATACAAGCTCTTCAAAGTCATTGTACTCCCCCAGATCTATCCACTGCTTCAAGGGATCTTGAGATGCCTCTGCCTCAAAGGCTAAGTCTTGCTGGGGCTGGGAGGCAATGAGGCAGCTGAAGCTTAGGATAGCTAGGGAAAAAAAATCAGCAGATCCAGATTTTGATCACTATTGCTATAGACACAAGGCAAAAAGCAGTTATTATTATTTGCATTTTAGAGCACGAGATTTCCTGTGGCTCTTATAGTGACTCCAACACAGCAAAAAGGGTAGCAAGATTAGGGATAACAGTGTCTGATTTTCAGAAGAAACAGTCCAACCATGACATCTGAAGGTCCCAGCAGGCATTTCCAAATGCCCAGCTTCACAGTGTTTGTGCCAGAGTAGCATCATGTCCACATTTGCAGTGTGTGCCAGAAACCCCATAGTATTCTTGAACTTTGAAATAAGAGCTTTTGGAAGCAACCAAAACAAATGTGAGACAAGTCATTGCCCATTGTAGCATTTTAATTTGTGATTACTTATGCAGCACACATTTCCCACCTATAAATCATACTCTCTTTTCTCTGTGGGAGGCAATTTACCTGTAGTAGACAGTGACCTATTTTACACTCTTAGTAGAATAATCTAATTAGGATTTGAGAACATTTCTTCCTTGAGGAGTTAAATCAAGATACAGTTTCAGTTCAGGAGAAAGCAAGCCCAGTGTATTTTCCTTGAGAGTAAAGTGAAAGTTGCTGAAGTAATGCAGCCAGATTTACTCAGTCTTTCCTGGGTCCAAGGGCTGACATCCTTGAGGAGAAGTGCTGGTGGGTTTGGCAGGCTGGACTAACACTAATGTTGTTATTATTATCAGATTTCATTAAAATCTGGGACAGTCTGCTCTCTCCCTCCCTTTTGGTGTTCTTAGGTCTGTATGAAGGATAGCAGATCAGATTCTGTCTCAGGAAATATTGTTGAAATGTGGCTATTGCATAATCTTTGTCCCTTCATTTACCTGTGTCATGAGCAATATTTTGGCAGAGGGCTGTAGCTACAACTCCCCTGAGTGGAGGTGCCTGCCACCACGGAAAGCCTGGCAGCCAGCAGCTGGGGCTGAAACTTCCAGGGAGCCCATTTCCTTTCTGCTTATCTCAAGCTTGGGAGATGCCACCACCCCTTCTCTGGTGCAGAGACTGTGGAATCCCCATCATCACCCTCTGAGACCACCACATGCTTAATTTTGTCAGGTATGAGCTCTGTAGCTCACTCTGTGGTGAGGTGCAGCTGATCCACGGTCTCTCCTACCACTGACACAAAGCAACAGGGGTGTGGAGCTTGCTGAGCTAGTTTTCAGCAGGACTTTTAACTGGAAAGTAATGAAAGTGATGAAAACTCCCTCCTCCCTTTCAGCTGTGCCATGGGGCTCAGTTCTGGGCTCCCCATCTTCGGGTGGACAGGGGTGGACAGTTTGTGTGATGCCTCCTGTCCTGCACCTGCTATGCTTCACAGCCCACATGCCATGCTGAGTAGGGGAATGCCAGGAGCCGTGTTCTCCCTGGTTTTCCCATCAAATTATATCTGGGCAAGGCAGGAGAGGGCAGTGGGGGCAGCACAAGTCCATGCAGGGGACAAAGTCTTGGCAGAGAGGACCTGGGATTGGCAAAGGTGTATTGGTACTAATAAAGAGCTATGAGAAGTTTAAATGTCTTATTAAATACCTATACCTACATATTTGACTAGGTTTTGTTTCTCCCTCTGTTTTATGAGCAGTTATTGGCTTGGGTTCATACCACATCAGCATCATGTTAAAGGCAGAAACCAGGTGGGGGATGCCTTGACTTCACGAATTAATTGGGAATACCTTCTCTCCAATCAGGAGATGCTGATAGACAGGTGGTGCAGCAGGTCCAGGTGAAGACTGAGAAGCAGTCCAGAGCCCAGAGAAGTGCTTTGCAGGAGGAGGAGAAGTGAGGTAACTAAATGGAAAGAAAAACCACCCAGCACCTGAGGGAGGAAAGAGCAAACTTGCCATGGGAGGAAGCTGCTTTTACCCAGTGACATGCAGTGCATCAGACATGATCCACTGTGTTACACATTATTTCCCAGGGATGATGTAAGATAGAAACCCACTAATTTGTACTCAAATTGAGAGACTTACAAAGTTGTGAGCTGTATCACAAAATGTATTTTATTTTGGCATTTGTCAAGCCGTTGTTTGTTTGTAACTATGTTGGGTCATATTGTCCTTATGATCAGTAGGTTTAAAGATGGTGAAGAAAGATGACCTATTGCTATTACAGGTTGTTAAAATTATGAAAAGGAATTGGAAAATAACACTATTTTTGATGTTTACATCACAAAGTCTGAGAAGCAATGGTATTTGGAGCTCTTCTACCATATTTTTGAGTGATACAGAAAATTCAGTGAGAACTCCATTTTAATCCATTATTACTTGAATATAAGTCAGTCCTAGAATGCAAAATACGCAGAGGCAGGAGACATATACACCCTTCAAATTTTGCACTTCTTTTGTTTGTCTGGACATAAACACTGGAAAAAGAAAAACATTAAACAAGCCTACACATATTGATTATTCACAGAAATGTCATGCCACCTGAGGTGTCTTGGCACAGTATCTGACGTTGCAAAAATGGAAGTGTCCCTCTATGGAAGGAATTGCATCCAGTGGGTGGGTGTTTGTGGGGGATTCGTATTATATATGTTGAAAGGAAGGGTTGGAGGAAGCAGAAGAAGAATGACTGAAGTTGATCCTGTCAGCTGAGGAGGAGGCAGGAGTGGTGCCAGGGCTCAGTTAGGCAAGAAAGGGAAATGGACGAAGAGAAGGGGAGAAAAAATGGGGTAATGCAGAACGTGCTGAAAGGTTTCATGTCTACCCCAGTCTTTGAAGAAAAGTTGACTTGTAAACAGATATCAGCACAGTGCAGATCAGGGAAGGAAGTTGGAGTTTTGACATTTGGAAATAAATTGTGACAAACTCCAGTGATCCATTTGTCTGCCCCTCCCCTAGGGAATGATGAGATTATAAAGATCACTCAATGCGAATCTTTGCAATAATTGACGTCAATCCAGTCTAACGTCCTGTCTGGCAGTGTAACTGGCTGCCTTAGTGTAAGCAGGACGAAAAGTAGATTTGAGTGAGGTTTTTAATATTTCATTACTAAACAGGGGAAATATGGTCGAGATGAAACTGTGACTATGAACATGGTTGAAAGACCATGGTTAAAGTCACTGCCATTAGTTTGCTGTTGAGAGACATTAAATAACAGCTCACAGGTCTGCTAGTCAATATTTTCAATAATAATGCAAATAACAGAACTATAAAATTTGTGCACAATGGCATGCTTGAAAGAGAAACAGGCATTTGGGGAATATAGGAATCCAAAATTCAAAGCAGCCTCAGCATGTTGGGAAAAGGTTTGATGTTGATAAGATGAATTTCAGAAAAAAAGAATACAAAGAACTGTGTGGAATACTGAGAAATAATTGTACAAATTATGAATGGGGAATAACTAGCTAAAAAAAATACAAATTTGTAACAATTCCATTCTGCTGTTGAGGCGAGGTTAAGAAATATATTGACACAGGACCAGAGATAGATTTAAAGTAAATGGACTGAATAAGTCACCAGGCTTTTACCCAGAAGAAAGCCAAGTAAGAAACTATTGAACCAGAATTTAAATTGTCCTTGGTGTCACAGGAGAGGAAGGTGATAGCTTTCTACTTCCTTGGAACTCTGAGAAGATATACTGGACAAATTAGCTACAAAGATAGTAAAAAACACCAATATTGGACACCAGATAAATACGGTTTATATTGAATAAGAGCAAAAGGCAGTTTGTCTTTTCTTTAAAGGATGTTATGCACTATAGAATCATGGAATCATGGAATCATTAAGACTGGAAAAGACCTTTAAAATCAAGTCCGACTGCCAACCTAGCACCACCAACATGTTCACCAATAAACCATGTCCTCAAGTGCCATATCCACATTTTTTGAACACTTCCAGGGATGCTGACTCCACCACTTCCCTGGGCAGACTGTTCCCATGATTTATAACCCTTTCTGTGGGATTTTTTTTCCCCTAGTATCTAATCTAAACCTCTCCTGGCACAACTTGAGGCTATTTCCTCTTATCCTTTCACTTGTTACCTGAGAGAAGAGATTGACACTACCTCACTACAACCTCTCTTCATGTAGCTGTAGTAATTATAATAGCCTTCTCTAAAAAGCTAATGACCATGTAGACAAGGGTGAACAAGATGATACACTATACCTCAAATTGCAAAAGAGTGTTGACAGGTCCTTCTTGTAAAGCTTCCCAAATGTGAATGGTTACAAAACAAGAAATGGAGGAATAATGGAGAATTTTCACCACGAATTAAGTTCTTCAGTATAGTCCCATGAAACCTATGATAGGATCATTATTGTTCGGTAGCTTTATAAATTATTTTGGATAAAAGAATAATTACTGTAACCAGTATTTACTGAGGATATGTAACTGTTTAAGGTAGTTAAAATCAGAACTATGGATGGGGAACTGCAGCAGAATCTCACGATGCCAAATGACTTTAGAAAAATTCAGTGTTAGTAAATTCAGGAAAGTGTACATTCTTTTCCATTGTGTTTTCAGAAACAACATTAAGATGCTGATGACCTCTAAATCAGCTGTTGCTGCTGAGAAAGGAGGTCTCAGTATCATTGTGGTATTTCTCAGTAAACATCAGCTTAATGCTGCACAGTGCTCAGCAAGAGAAACAGGAGCTTAGGCATTATTGGGAATGGAGAAGCAAAACAGAAAGCATTTTGATGCTGTTAGTAACACCAAGGCATGTCTATATCTCACATATCCAATGTCCAAGGCTGGAAAAAAACAGCAGAGCAAGAGAAGAGATCTTGGAGGTGGGAGGTCTTCCAGGCAGCCTGAGCAGGGCTTTCTTAAGTGGGAAAGGAAACAATGGCCAAGTGATACAGTGCAAGGATTATATCCTAGTTTTACATAATCAGGAAAAGCTGAACAGGAATCTGTCGCTCAAGACTTTCCACAACAAATACCACAGAGAAGATATTTGAAACAAATTACACAAACACAGCATGTTTTCACTCACTCTCACCAAAAGCTGTAAGTGCTAAAAACATAAGTGAGTTTGGAAGATGACTGAGCATTTAATAGAAGAAAGACCATCACCATTTCAGATATGAACCAAACCCTGGAATTCTAAAATCAATTTATATTAACTCAGGAGGGAGGAAACTACCTTGCAGCATCTTTGGGTTGGGCTGGTTTTTCTTTTTTTTTCCTTTTTTTTTTTTTTGGCTGTGCTGCACACAGGATTTTGAAGCCTGTTATGTCTTCTCACACCATCTCATAAAACACATTGCAATAATGGTGGGCCAGAAGACAATGTGAAGCTGCTGATTCTGAGCAAATTACATGGTGGCAATGTTGACTGAAGATTTTATCGTTGGTGTCCCTGTAAAGTTGCACAGTACATGGGTTTATGAACACAGCTTCAGAAGTACCAGTAGAGACTATGGTCTGCCATGAATCCCCTGAAGAAAAGTAGGAAGCTAAGTGAAGCATAGACCCAAAGTAAGTTCTAGAAGAGATAAAAGGAACCTGGTGACAATGATGAAAGTAGAAAATATAATTTTCAAAGCATCATCATTTGCAATGATAAGCAGAGAGAGGACAGTTTTGGCTGGGCCAAGAAAAGTTGTCACGCAGGAATGAAGTTACTTGAAAGAACAACAAGGTGGAAAGACAAATGAGAGAAATAGCAACACGATAATAAAAAATAAGTTAATGTATAACAGGATAAAGAAGAGGAGCACTGTTGGACAGAATAAAAGTGTTTGAAGGAAGCCACAGAGTAATGTGAAGTTAAAAGGGACAGAACTAAACTTGGCAGAGACGCGTAAGAAGGGCGAGAGATGTGGCTAGGGGCAGATAAATGAGGCAGGTGAAGCACAGGGTTAAAAAAAAAGCAGAGAAACAGCTAATTGGAGAAGAGGAGAAACCTAGAATGAGGAAAAGAAAAGGAACGAAGGAGATGAAGGTAAAAGGAGGAAAGGGAAAGGCAAGTTACCAACAGGAAAGATGGAGATACCAGTTGCACTGGCCTGAAGCCCACAGTGGGCCTCTTGTTGCTCTCCTGAGACCCAGCACTGCTGGAGCAAACTGCTGATCTTAGAAAGCAGTGCCTTTGGGGCCACAGGTCTGGCTCAATAATGATAACGTGCCTTCACAGGCAATGCTTTCAACAGGCATTTGACAGGCTTACACTGCACTCCCAAGATCTGATTTTGCATTAGTAAAATTTATTCATGCAAATGAATGCTTTTAGCATCAATCCTGAATGTACAAAAAGAAACTCTAAGACAAGAGAGTAGCATAAGGATTGCTGGGAGGTAAAGGAAGAAATCCTGTTGGGGGTGAATTTATAAGGCCAGAGAAAGCATTAGGAAGCCAAGAAGGTAGGAACTGCCCTACATATAAGGGACACCCTCAGTGAAGGTACCAGGATAACCACGTGTGATTTACAGACCACAGACAGCTTGCATCCAGTGTGGCCAAGGTACAGAGGAGCTGGCAACAGGGAAGTCCTATCCAAATTCAAGAAAAGCAAGAGAAGGTAACTTTAGTGTAGAAAATGTTCACTACACTGCCAGGTGGTGCCTATCACTTAAGAAGAGTGTCATTAATTGTAATAACATCTGAAAATGTCATAAAGAGAAAGATCTTTAGTCATGAGAGAGACGCTGTGATAACCAGCCCAAAGCTTATTGTAGAGGATGTCATTCAACTTCAGTGAAAGATAGCTCTTACTGAGAGAAACATGATTGGGGCACTCTAAAGGAGCAAAAAATTAGTTACTATTTGGAGAGCAGAATGAGGTAAAGTCGTTATAACACAGCCGAGGAGTGATAGGGATATGACTAAAAATGTGAAGTCAGTCTCTTTGCTAAGATTAAACAAACATGTTCCTTAGCTTTTCTACAGTGAAATTTCTTCTGCTGAGAGCTCTTTGTCTGAAAGGTGGTTTAAATGCTATCCAGAGAGATTTTAGTGTTAAAAGAGATTTTTTTCCCCTAGCAGTTAGTTTCTGGCAGAACAATATGGCTCAGCTCCAGACCAGTTCTTTTCCTATAACTCATCCTCTCTAGCAGATTCTGCAAGTCTAATTAGCAAACACAGGCTTTGGCCCTTTTGTTGGCACAACGATGTTGTGACTTTTAGTGAGCCTTTGCATCATTCTAGTGCCCCCCCCTGCAGCCTGGTGGCTTTCCAAGAGCCTGAGCAGTTGGGAAAACAGCAGACAGCCCTTTTGCCAGTGCTCCGGATCTCAACTCCTTCCTGTAGGAGTTTTGGCACTTTGGGTTTAACAGGAGTAAACAGCCTTGCAAACACAGCAGGATTTGCACATGGCTGACTGCAAACTGCGAACAGGTCTGCAAGGTGAGAAAACTTTTATTTTTGTATTGCTGCTCTTTGAAATGAAATTCCTTTGACATGATTTGTCCTGGAGATTAGGAAAAATAAGTAGTTGAGTCCTTGACTGGCACAGACATTTTTATAGTGAATTACAATATTGGAGGGCTCTGCAGTAAGTCCCATGCAATAAAGCTATCTACTATGCTGCTTTCACAGTGACTTTGAACAAGACTGGTTTGCCATTTTCTTTTCACACTCTGCACTATGTCCCAAAGCCTCAGCAGATTTATTTAATGAATTATTTGTGACCTTTTTCAAAATTTCTGTCATATTCCTGTCATGCAAACGCAGTCCCCTTAAGACTGTGGTGCACGCATGAACTCTTATGTGGAAAACCATGGCTGTCTGCTCATACTTCCTTAGGGTTCTTGTACCTCATCATAGAATGGCTGTCTTGGGGTACCTACCAGAAATTGTGACAGAGGTGTCTGACCCTGTGGGGCCTCATTCGTCCCATCCACCATATCAGGAGGAATGCAAAGGCAAAGTGAGTGTGGGCTCAGCTGGATACGAGCAGGTAAAAGACAAGCCCTGGGGCTGAAAACTGCACATCCAGTGGTGAGTTTTAATTTGAAAGCAGAGTTCAAAGCAAGTGACTTTCCTTGGAAGAAACTAGTACAGAATCCAAAGAAACAAGCTAAAAACCTTTGTAAGTCCTCTATCAGTTACATCATGAGAATCAGGAGTAAAGCTGGACATGTCTTTCAGGGACAGCAGGATGCTGGCAGCACACCCAGTGTGGCAGGTCTCTACAACAGGTGCCTATGCCACCTGCCAACACTGGTGGCTGGTGCTGGGCTCTGGCAGTGGGACATATAGATGGTCTTGTGGCCCTTCTGGAGGCCCTTCTGGGAGAGCATGAGTGCAAATCAAGCCATCCTGAGCATCCTGTGGTAGCGTGGAGCCAGCCTTTTCCACTTCAAATAGATTTCCCCAGCAATCTCCACTGATGCCTGTGGCTCTCTCAGAAGGTAAAGGCTGCAGTGAAGGAATGGAATTCCATCCTGGTCCTTACCACAGGCCTTATGGAGCAAGAGGTAACAGTGTTCAGAGAGGAGTAACAAGTCAATTATTCAAACTTCTCCTTCTGCATAATGGCTATTCAAGGCTGAGTGTTGAAGGGAGGGGAAACAGAATCAAACCCAAAATATTCAGGAGCAATGTTCTCTGCAAGCTTTTTCTGGTGTTACATAGCATCCCTCCTTGATGCATTTTAAAAGCAGGATCTAACTCTATAAATTAGGAGCTGTTGAAACCATGGGTCTCTTGCAGCCTACCCTGTCCCAGGGCAAAGTGAGCACTGGGCACCTCACCACTGATGGACAGCTACAACCACAGGCCAACTTTGTTCCTCTCTCCCCATCAGCCCTCCTCAACATCACTAGTGCTTTATTGAGGGAGAAATAGGCCAGAAATCACCTCCCAGGCCAGCGTAGGCATGCTGGGAAGGCGGTAGAGCCAGCTTCCCAGAGCCACAACACCTCAGGGCTTTCTAATGGGCTTATCCTGGCACAATTACACCTTATATACAAAGTACAAGTGAAGAGGCAGTTTCTACATTAACCAAATAGGTATTTCTTTTCTGTTTTCACACATTTTTAACACTTTGCTGCTGTGATTTGTTATATTATCACTTCATTGCACTGACACTGTTAAGCATTTAGTGCAGTGGGAGTTTTTGTTAAAGATGCTAAACAAGAACATGGCTGTGTGTGCACATTTCTCTCAGCTGGATGCTTTCCAGCTCAAATGGTGGTACCTTACTTCTCATCCCTTTATTTTGCTACAGCCAACATATGACCTCTGCTGCCACTGCCATGGAGCCTCAGTGAAAACAGGGCTTTGTGGCTGTTTTGTGTCCATACTGTCTCTGGTAATGCGTCCCCTGGGTGCTGGTTATGAACAGAGCCACTGCATTCATTTTGCCAGTTATAATTCCATGAAGGTGATGTCACTGCTAAAGCCACTTCCTATGTATAAAATGGTTCAGGGACCCACAAGTGCCAACCAGGACACTGCGGTCACTCTGTAATGTAGCCCTCACTTGCTACAAGGGGCTGCAGGAAAATAAAACTTTCCATCCCTTCCACCTTTCAGTCATTTTTTCTGAAGGCTAATAGGAATGGTTTGAATTCCTCAGGACTGTGACATTCCTGCATTTCCACATCCTTATACATTTTACAGTGTTGATGCTGATAGTCACTACAGAACAGACATAGCGAAGCATAAACAACATCAGTTCATCACAAGCAGAAGTATGCAGCATTTGAACAGAAAGATTCATGTGTGAAACATGATAAATATGTCACCTATATTCTTACCAAAAAAAAAAGTATTTTTCCTCTTGGTGTACCTTGTTGTGTACCTGAGTATAAAAATCCTCATACAAAGTTCCAAATATTCCCCAAAATAGAATATAAGTGATCAGAACTCAGCTGTAGCAAAAAACCTTCCTTAACTCAAAACCTCCTAAAATGGCTGTCTACAAGATAGTGGGAGCAAAATACCACATAGTCTTTTTGTAAGAGAGAGAGAGAGAGAGAGAGAGAGAGAAGAATAGACAACATTTTAAATAATTTTAATATCTTAATTCAATAACTGAATGCCCTTTCTCTTTCCTCTAATAACTGAGCACAGCCTTGAAGTTTGCTGAGAGACTTTAATTTTTTCCTCTCAGAAGCTCTATAAAACAGATGACGTGGAAACAATAAAATAAATTCTGAATGTTTTCACTTGAGATCTCAAGTCAATCTAATCTTCAGTGAATGCAAAAATTCTCATGGACCTAAATTTCATCTTCACTTTCATGTAAATACCCTACCGCATTTTAACCACCAAAAATATAAATGTTTCCTTTTTTGCACCCCTTCAAAGTTTGAGATACCTCACAAACCCTTTTCTTTGAGAGAAGCAGTGATTTTCACTGTAGAAAATGCATTAAAACTTAGTCATTGGCAAAAGCAACAACAGAAAATATTTTTGCCTGAGAGATCACAATCTGCAAATGCAAGCTCTAATTATCTGTTAGTCATTTTATCATCACCCAAAATATTGCATTTGTCCAAACTATAGCTATTTGAATGTAAAAAAAAAGAGACTCACCTGCCTTTTTTGTATACCTCATGTATTTCTTTTCCTTGTCGGTGGGTTCTGCACTCAGTGGATAAAATCCATCCCCACAACAGGAGGAAGATGCTAAAATGCATTTTATGGACAGTCAACATGTTACCTTAAGATCCTGTATCCAGAAATAGTCCATACAAGAAGAAGAAAACCTAAATGTAGATCCTTTTCCTCTTTTTAAGACATTATCGGTCTGATCGTTATTGGAAGGATGTTTACTCATACAAAAAATCATCCTGCAGTATTTAATCTGGACAGTGGGGAAAGCAATTTCCACTAAACCTATAAATCCCTCTACGTCAGATGGCAGGGATTTTCTAGCAGTGTTGAATTCATGTATTCTCAGAGAACAATTATTTTTCATCCAAACAGGCTATTTTATTAATTGGTTTAAATTGAACCCTATTTAAATACCTGTGACATGCCTTTTTAACCAAAGTAGTGCAGTTGGTGAGGCTGGTGACATTAGTCATTCTTTAATCACCAAACTTACCTATGTAGCAGTAATGTTTTTTTACAAGCATTGCAATAAATTGAAAAGTGTTAATAAGCATGTATCAGTTTCTGGCAAACATTAATTTTTATTTAGCTCTAAAAACAGAATTTTGATTTTTGTTTTCTTCTAAATTACTTTAATATACAGTGGTGCTGTGGCCAGAGTAGTTGGTGCTTGCAGGACCTGTGCTTTGCTGAGCACTGTGTCTGGAAAGTATCCCAGTGTGCAGAGGAGTAGGAGAGGACAGCATGGGGGAGACAGCACAGGGCTGTTTGGAGGGATGCTGCCGAAACAGAGCAGCAAACACCCACCAGAGCTGCAAGAGAGTTCAGGGGCCTGTTGTGCCAGACAAGATCCTCATTGGTGGTAAAGATAATAAAAGAGCATGGGCAAAAATATGGTCAAGCCAGTCACTTCACCTATCACTTTGGAACTCAACCCCTCCTTGCAAAACCCACAGCTCTGTGTTTACCCTCCTTCTCCTCAGTGCCCTCCCTCAAGGCCTTACAGTTCTGGTCCTACTTGTGCCTTATCATGGAAACCTTGCCCCACGCCCTGCTGAAACCACCAGTCTTGTCCCATCCCTTTGCTGACAAGGCTCTTCTTCCTCTGCCTGTTACCTGTCCATTTCTGTTTCAGAGCAGTTTGTCAGGTCACCCATCTCTTTCTAAAAACCCTAGGAAGCAAATCTCTACCTGGTCTAAGCTGCTGTGGCTTTATTAACTTCAGTGAGCATTTATACTGCTTTGGGATCCACAGAAACAACATACTGAAAGTCACTAAAATTTCATTCAATCAAACAAGATTCAATTTTGTGATTTGCTGGGGTACACAAAGTCATGCAGGTCTCAAGAGATGGGCAATCACTCACCAACAGTTTGTTGCAGAGATTAATCAATTCTGTTGTTCAAAGAAGTTGTACCCATCTTATCTTTGAAAATTATCAGCATTCTGTTTCCACTGATTCACATAACCTGTGCAAAGAGAATAAAAAGTACCTTAATAATTGTTCTTTTCACTTGTGGTGACATTAGATATACTCTTCTCAGTCTTTGCAACAGTCTATATAAAGTTTTATGATGTCTTTCATCAAATTCTCTAAAATACATTTTTGTTACTTCACATGTCTAGTTAAAAAATGCTAGTCCCTTTCTTATGCAACAGGGGAGCAATGGGGATTGACAAGCAATGGATAACTACAAATTCACTTAGCTGCTCTAGAACAGCTGGAGGTCCCCTAGCACACATGAGAGAAGGGAAATATTCATCCTCTCAATAACAGAGGAAATTTGCTAAAGGAATATATCAAAAAGGCAAAAAATGTATTCTATTTCCCTTTTTTTGGATTGTTGCTCATAGAAAAGTTAAAATATGAGCAATTCATAGGAAAATCCTGGAACAAATCATCAGACTACTTCTAAACTCCTGAAAGAAAATTACCAGATGAAGATGGGCTTTTGAAAAATAAACATCTTGATCAGACTTTTTTCTCTGACAGGCCAACAAGTTTCAGAGCTTGGGAAGAAGCAGTAGATTTAGGTAAGCTTTCAACATCATCTCACACAACATTCTTATAAGCAAGAGAGGGAAGCATGGTCTTGGCAAAGTACTTACAGGACTGATGCAAAACATTGCTAGTTCAGTTTATCTTGCTGTACGTCAAGAGCGCTTACCCGTGGCTCACTACTGACCCGCGAGAAGGTAACACGTGTAGCAAATGATCTGCAAGGAAGCTGTGAACCACCTGGGTTCGTAACCCAAAATGAAGGCTTGAAAGGGTAAAAGTGGGACAGTACACCTCTTCAGGTATGTAAAAGTCACTTCAAAGAGAAAAATACTCTGCTCCAAAAGGCCATGATATAGAGAACAAAAGGCAACTGATAGATTAGTAAGGGAAAGATGAGGTTAGACACTCGATTAGATACTAGGAATATTTTCAAACAATAAGGACAGGGAAGCATTGCTGTGGATTACATGGAGAGAGTTTGCAACTGCTGTCATTAGAAATAATTAAGACGGTATATCAGATCTTATCTTAGGATCAAAGGTTAGTCTACATTACTTTTCAAGGTCACTTTCAGCACTATTTCTTTCTGGATTCCCAGAGGAAAAATTATGGAAAGTTCACATATCATAATTAGAAAAAAAGCTGCAATTCAAACATCCAGAAACAAGAAAAGAGAGGGCTATGTGCCTTATATATGAAAAATAAAACAGAAAAATGGAAAAAACTTTTTAAAGTTTGCCCTCAAAGTTTGGTTAAGCTTTAGCTTGAGTAGATGGAGAGTTAATTTTGCCTGCTTTCTCCATGAGAACAACTGGAGATGAAAGATACAACACTATTTTAATTCAGTAGATAGAAACTCTCTGAATACCAAATATGAAAAGAATCAGTAATTTTCAGTGAACTGTATTTTCAACAAGTTGATCTGCTTTTATGGTTTGTGGGCTAGCTGTGAGCTGACTGAAGTCTCCTCAAAAGACTTTATTATTTGTCTTATCAGCTGATATATTTGGGGGGAAGATCCTAGAGATTTGTGTCAAAATATTTTCATTTTGAATTATTATTTGTTTTATTTGGTTTGGAAATCCCTCAGCATTCTTTTCTGTTCACTCATCGTATGAGCGTTCACAAAGATAAAACTTAACATATACTCCACTTTCCAGATACCCAGCTGGTAAAGACATAAGTATTAGCTTTCCACCTACATCTGACATTCACCAGATCTCAGAGCAAATGTGGGTAGAGCCCTTCCCAAATCTTCGTTCGCGAAGCCTGGCCATGATGATGAGGAGGAGCTGAATGCAAATGATCATCCACCATCTCAGGCAGTTGCAACAAATTATAATGTACAGGAAATGTAAAAAACATTCCTGAGCAAGTTGAAATGAACAAGGTTTGAATCCTCTGTGTTGAAGCCCCCAGCAGCCACCCTCCTGTACAGCAGCTTGGTCTCTCCCCAGGGATGCCACCACCAGCTCCTGCTGAGCTCAGCTCAGGGGCCTCTTCAACACCTGCTAGCTGGTGTTGCTTTTCCTGCTCCAGGACTTTATCACTTTGATCACTATGTTACTCAGAGGAGTTCAGTGGGACCTTGGGCTTTTACTTAGTTACTGAGGCCATCAAAATGCAGATTTCCCAGGCTGTTTGGGACTCTAATCCCAGATTTCCTGGATTTTCATTAACAAAGGATGATAGGAAATGTCACAGAAGCAAACATTTCATTCAATTTGGCCCAACTATATCATTATAATTTGTTAAATAAAAAAGTTTTGGGACAACCAAAGATGCACTTTTTCCTTTTGGTCCCAGAAAAGAAACTGTTCAGTTCTATTTATAATCCATCTATCTCCAAAATGAGAACACAGTCAGAAGAACAAATTGAGACTTTTTTTGAGTCGACAGTGTACTGAGATGCTGAACTTGTCAGGAGCAGAAATCCAATCTGGAGAACAGTCACACAGGCCTCCAGCTACCATGGGAACCCGGAGTACTTTCAGTGCCCAAGAGGGCAAGGTGCAATGCAGTGTAAGTGTCTGCCACAACCATAACTCCAGTCAAATCATGAATCAGGCCTTCTCTTGTTTAACTAACCACCCAAAGCTTCAAATAGTGTAGCAATACACAGCATATATCACATAAATACCTCTGGAGCTACAGCATGCACACATAAAAGAGCCCATAGTGTTTACATTTTCTAACCTGTTCCTAGCAGGTATCTGCCTTTATCTAAAAGCTTTTAATGCAATCATGGACTCATGTGTATCTCTGTTGTGATTTATGTTTTCAGGAGCTGGAGGAGCACAAGGAGCTGTCTGTGTAACAGATAGGACATTGCTGTCTCCAGGGCACAATGGTCAGAGCATAGTTTTTTACTTCTTTAGTGCCTTCAGTCATGGCTGTTATCAGAGACTTTAAAAATCAGGCTTAATATGAAGTTAGTGGGATTTCCATTACTTGTGTCCCTGTTTAAGAAGTATACTTCCATTGTTTGGGATGTTCACAGAAGATTCATGCTCACTTTGTGGAAGGTGAAATTTGTCAGCTGGATCCTTCATGTTTGTTGGATTATGGGACCATATCCAAGGATGATGTTAGTACAGATGAGCAATAGAATTTGAATAATCTGGGAATAAGTGGGAATCCACTGAGTTTCACTATGGTGGTGTCAGCAAAGCTGGTGGCTACTCATAGCACTCATAGCTCTGTTCTTTTTATTACTCAAAATCAAATTCTCCGGGAAGCTGACAGGATGAGAGAAGTGTGAATATACAGATTTACACTGAAATGATTAAAACTAAAGAAGCCCACACAGAAGGGGGCTGTAATAACAAAAAGTTATTTCCTCTGCAGGCACAAGAGGCAAATACCCTTTCCCAGTCCGTAACTTGATGTGCTCTGATTGTGGAGAGCAGAGACCACTGGCCTGAGTGGGGCAGGGGAAATGTCCAAACAGGAAGGTTTTAGTTTTCAGCATTAAAGATCAGTCTATGACCTGGCGTAAGTGTGCACCAAGATGGAAATCATGTCACTTTGTACTGGCCAAGGTTTACACCACAAAAGCTTTTGCACTTCCTTATCACATTTGTTTTTATGTCCTTGCTCTCTTCTAGTCTCTCTTGCACCCCTTGCTTATAATATCACATCAGAGCAGATTCACATGCTTTTTGTGGCAAACCCTGGAACTTCTCCAAGTAGCGATGAGGACATTGGTGGACCTCAAGAAATCATAACAATTAATGAATAATTAGATTTCTATGCAATTTGAATGACAGGGAGGAGAGAAGTGCCAATGAACCCATGACCCCAAGCCTTCTTATCACAGAATAAAAATCAGATAGAGGCAAGGCAGTGTACATGGGCCTCTAAGCCGCTATAAATCCCTAAATGGATTGTGCACTGCATGAAAGGAAAGGGAAATAGGCCAAACCTGCACTGGGCAGAAACCTGAATGGCTACAGCAAACAATGTGCCTGAGTGAAATACACTGCTTGAGGACTAATGCATTCAGCTGCCACTCCTCACTGCCAAAATGAATAACAATGCTACAGCACCCCAACGAGGCACATCTTTAATACCACTCTGGTTTCATTAGAGCTCTTACCTCAGGGGTATCTTTGTCCACCAAATACATCTTTTCTCCTCACATGATGTGTCGTTGTTGCCTGTGGAAACATATTTGAGTTTGCAACTGACTCTGTGTGGCCTTGCACTCTGTCTGAGAGATTATGTGCATTGCGTGCTGAGCTGTGTCCTTTTGTTTCAGTCCCTTCTGCAATTTCCCGAAGCTGGGCTAGCTGGATTAGGCGGCTTTGTGTGTACTTGGCTCTGGGGCACCTGGCCTTTTTGCGTGGAGGTTCTGCTGCTAAAACTCAAGAAAAGATATCCAAAAAAAAGGTGAAAGATAAATTAAAGATAAAAAGACACTTTTAGAAGTATACTTTGCTGTTAGCAGTTTAACAAGGCTGAATTAAAATATTGAAACATTTACTAGTGCCTAGTGCAGCCTGGTAGAAAGTATTTTTGTCTGCTGCTAGCAGATTATACTAGAGAAGGCAGACATGGGATGCTACAGGTGAAAAGAATTTCCCTTATGCTCCTCAGTCCAGTCCTCACAGCACACAGCACACTCGTTTACCAGGAGGGACTGCTCCCTTAAAGGGATCTCTGTTGGCAGATCCAGAACTAAAAGATACGAAAGCATTCAAACTGGATTGAAATTATGCTCTGGACATCCAGATAGGGACTAATTTCACTCTGCCAACAAGATTCTGGTCCTTAGCCCTCCTATCCAACTCATGGCATTCCACTTCTTTGCAATAAGTACATTTCTTACACATACAACCCTAGCTAAAAAGGTTTTCTCCATTTCCTCTACTGTTCTCACATTCCATCTGCATCACCCCACGGGGAATTTCATCAGTAATATGCTAAGGGGCTCTGCCTGTCCACCAAGAAATAGTTCAAAATGCTTTTCAAAAGAGAGTAACAAAATGGAAGAAAAAATAATGGTGATGAGACTGAAATTCTTATACACAGAGATTCAAACAGGGCCATATCAAGGCAAAAGCTAACACAGGTATGAATAACAGCTACAGAACTGTCAATAGCAATTCAGAGAAGGCAGTAGTGCTTAATAAGAGAGTTGTTCTGCCAATATTCAGAGGGGATTAAAGGAACAACTGGACTAATTACAGCCCTCAGCCTGACAAAATATTGGAAAGGCTGATATGGCACTCAATAAATGAAGAGTTAGAGGGTAATTTGATTAATGTCAATTAGCATGGCTTTAAAGAAAAATAGATCTTTCCAAGTTAATCCTTTTTTGATTAATTTAAAATGTGTTTGCTGGAGGAAATGAAGCAAAGCAATGTGCTCCTGTAAGGCATTTAATGTTGCAGCACATGGCATTTTTATTAAGGAACTGCAACAATACAGTATCAAGATAAAATAAGAAAAATATTTTAAAACTGGATAAAAAGCCCATATTGAATATGACTGCAAATGGCAAATCTCCATCAGATAATGCAGTTATCTCCCCAAAAAGACTAGTTCTTTATCCTGCACTGTTCTTGACAATAAGCTAGACTAAAACACAGACTGCATTCCGAATAAGCATGCAGTGGCACAAAGTAGATCAGAAAAACTGAAGGATTGCTGACAGGGAGTAAATGGAATATCATAGGGGAAGGCCCAGAAACTACTAGTGTCATTTCACTACAGGTTACTACAAAACTGTCCTGTTGGTAGGTACTAGATTGTATCTAACAGTCAAAAATGTGGTTCATAATTTTAGGATAAGGAGGAGAAATTCTGGATACCAATGGAGAGTTTTCTTGGAAAACTAGATGACCAGTACCTTCCTATATATATATATATAAAAGAAGGCCAAAATTTGCTACCTTGTGTGTTTAAAAAAGTGAGAGTTCTCTATCCATCAAGCTAAATATTTATTAAAATATCCTTATCAAATCTTACAACATTCCAGTGGCTGGAAGACCACAGAAGGCAAATTTGAAATATAATTTTTTTAATTCTTTTTAAAAAGTAGCAGTGAAATTTGTTTCATTATGAGTGTATTTATTAACTGAAGGCACCATGATTTTCTGGAGGATATGGGCTAGTTCTCAGACAGGATTAAAGCTGGGGAAGTGCAATAGCCAGTGGTATAAGGTAGAGCTGATTAGATAATCAAACAGTCAATGAGGCAGGCTGAGAACTATCAATTATTGGCACCAGTTAAGTGGCAAATCTGAACAATGCTTTGAAAGACAAATTTGTTTGGATCTGACAACCTTTTCTGAATTTGGCAGGGAATTAACTTCAGAGGGCAATGTGTTATAACAGTTGAGTTTACAAAACTATTGGTCAAAAGGTGGTTCTTAAATAAATAATGGATTAGAGGGGTGTGTATTTTTTTAAAAACAAAGACAAATATCACAATAGTCTTCCTTGATCGATGTACCCTGAGACACAGAGTGGTTTTCAGTAAGCTGCTTCTTGGAGTCACTCACTTTCATGGGTGTCCCTCCAGCGGACCCACCAGCCAGCCACAAATGATATCTGGTCATTGTGCACAGGACTCACACAGTTCATATATGGCTTCAGCATCACTTTAACACTTTCAGTCAAGCATTTGGCATCTGTATAGCTTATCTTGGATTTATTCAGGGATGAACAAACGAACAGGAAAACTGAGAGACTCATTTTAAAGCTACATAGTCTCTGGCACCTCTGGACTGTGCCTGAAGCTCTCTGCACATCCCAGTGTGTAAGGAACTGGGGGGGGTTGCCTGTCCAAATTCCTTACCTGCAATATGGACAACTACATCTGAGCCAGCCATCAGGGACTGCTGGGGAAGTGTTTCTAGGAAACAGTGAGTTTTATCAGGATGTAGCTGTCTAAATCAGCTGGGTGCATTGCCTTTCAGCAGAGGCTGTCTTGCTGGGGAGAGCAGCCCAGTGCAGCTGGCTGGCGTACAGACCTGTGCCATGGAATCCTTCTCAAGGATGTCTGAGAGTATTTTTTTGAAGTGTGCAGGGTCAATGATGTGATAAATGTCAGGAAGTCTCACCTTTCTAGTCTTCTTTTGTTCTGATGGAGTCTTGTATGTGGAATGCCCTTGGGCAACTTGTCCTAATGGCTTCTTGCATATTCCTTCTCACTGGACTCACTACAACCTTTTAGTTTTGGCACAAAGAAATCCAGTAGCTTTTGGTTTTCTCTATGAATATGCTGCAGCATCTCCAGCTCTGTTAATTCTTAGATGTTTCACAGTTTTTCCACTAACATCGGAACATGACTGCAGACTGGGACAGCTCTAACAACAATATTCCTTGAATTTCAGAGCTGAAATGATGTTAGCTGGCATTTGGATGTGCTGAAGCTCTGTGAATTATACATGGCCATTTGGAAAATTACCAGTTGGCTCTTTTTCGTCTGCTACTGATATTCCCCCTAACAATGATGCCTCGAAATAGGAATAAAATGTAATCTGAAAAGGTATTATGAACTGCATTGACACACAAGTAAGAGAACAGCAAACAGGAACCCCAAATCTGTCACATGCAATTCTGGTTTCAGTGGCCAGCTTCTAAAAGCTGCTACATGGGTTATCACAAATAAACTTCCCTGACACGGTTTCACCAGCAAGTCTGGTACTGATTACTGCCTCTAGATCTCAAACTGCCTGCAGTCCTTCTAGGTCTTCAGATCTGTGATGAAACAGAAATGCCTCAGCAGACTTTTCTCACTGTGTCTATTTTTAGCCTATTGCTAAAAGTAACCTGCTGGTGCTCAGTTGCTCTGTCCTCCAGATTTACAGAGGCAGAACTGGAGTTACTTTAGACCATTTTCTCAACCAGTTAACTCCCTGCCAAAAACTCTTGTAGAGGATACAGCTGTGATTTGTGTTGATTTTTAAAATTTTATTATAACTGAAAAAATTGACTTCTTTATTGTCTCCCAAGATCCCAGTTTAGCAAAATATTTGTTTAGTCAGTTTGCCTTACTGCTGTTGCTAGTGTCTTTATAGAAAACATGGGCTGAATCCACAGTGAAATATTTTGTGTTTCTCCACCAGATTAGCTTCTGCCTCTTGTCTGCAAATGCAGTATGGTGTAATATGGGAAGAGACAAGACTGGACAAGACTGTAATTAGTGGACCATTAGTCTGATTACAATATTTAACTGAAATAAAATGCTAAGAAGAGGTCTTGTTTTGCAGCAAGAGACCACAAATGTACAGGAATCAACAGATGGTTGTGTATTATAGAAGTCACTGCCATTGGCAAATAAGCAAATTTAGTACATCTGTAAATATTCTTGAGTATCAGAGCATCTTGCTTGTCCCTCTGCAGAATGAGAGGGTTCCTCTGGTGTCAGCACAGACCATTCTTGGAAGTGGCTCATGACACAGAGGGAGACAAAACAAAACACCCAGAAAACCATCAAGTTGTTCAGCCAATGATATAGGGGAAAGTTTCCTTTCAGATTACTGAACTGGTGATCAGGCTGGTCCTGGGCACACATGAAAAACACATCAAGCCGACACTTGAAAGCTTTCCAGGACAAGTCTGAAGAGAAGTTCTCAGTGCTCGACATCCTACCTCCGTCTGTCTCAAGTCTCCACTGCATTATCAGAAGGAAAAAAAACGAAGCCCCCCTGCCCTTTCTCTCTCCCAAGTTAAATGTATGAAAAAGAGCAAGAGTGGCAGTGTCCCAGCCTTTGAAGGTTACTGGACAGTATTGAAATATGTGTCTTAAATCCATGTAATCCAACCAAACTACGAACTTCAGTTTCCCCTACCACCAACCTTCCGTGCAGCACCTTGTAAAGTAAACAAGCAAATGGAGCGATGCGCAAGGCCTACCAACTCACCTCCATAAACTCATAAAGCCCCACCTTGTAACACTTTAGCTTCTCTGACTCACTTCTTGGTGGGTGGCATAGGTCCTCAACATTGCTGATAGCTAGAAATCTTCTGGTTTACAGTTTTGTGTTATTCAGTCCTATTCATTTGAACCTGTAGCAGTTTACCCTTTGACATCAACAATTCTTCTTGTCTGGTATTTATTCTTCCTGAAGTGTCCACAGACTGCAATCATATGCCTTTATATTCATGATTTTACAAGGTTCAACAGGACAAGAGCTTTAATTCTTTTCTTGTACAACAGTCTCCCTAACTACCTTAGGAGTCCTTACCTACACCTGCACCTGTTCCCATGCATATTTCTTCAACACAGGTAACAAGAATTATACAAAAATGAGGTATTACCAAATACTTTACACCTGGGGATAATACTTTCTACCTTAACCACAGAAGTCACCTGCTAGAGCATCATTAGCAGTCTATTTAGTATTTAATTTTTCCAGAGCTCTATTAGTAAGGAAGGGAGAGCAACTCACATCACTATTAAATGTATGGAACCTCTGCTTGACCAGCACAGTCATTCCTCTCTTCTCAGCACTTGAGAGAGGTGTATCTGCCAGTCCACACCTTGTGTGGGTTCTGCAGATACACAGGTTTCATCAGCAACAGCAGATCTTAGCCTGATGCCACACACTGGTAGTGGAAGAGGATGGCTAAGTAATGAAACTCATCTGGGCTCTCAGTGGACCTCAAAATGGCACAAATGGTGAGAGGGGATTGATGAAAGAAACAATGTGTGGCAAAGCCCTAGACCTGGATGGCAGGGTCTGTTTCCACTGAGAGTTTCCACTTACAGGTGCATCTGCTTAAGGGTGATGTGCACAGTGCTGTCCATCCCTTACGGGTGCTCCATCAGGGTGGTTCTTCTGGTATTGGGAAGCTTTACACACAGTTAGGAGGTGCTCCTTTGCCCAGCCTAGCCTCTTCTGCTCCTAGTGTTAGCTCCATGGAGGCTGCTGAGATTTCCCAGGGATTCAGCAGAGATACCAAGTCATGACTTTTAAGCCTGTCATTTCCCCAGACTGCATGGTCAGAAGCAACTATAAATTGTCAAGTCTTAGTGGCATAAAAGGTTTGTATTTGTAACAGAGCTTTTATTAATTTTGGTCTTCATATAATTGGCAAATTTTTATTAGTGTCATTTTGATGTTCCTTTTACAGCACAAATTATCATTGATCTCTTGAGATATAATTGAAGGATTTGATAGACTCATTTCACACCAAAGTCATAAAGCAATGGGGCTTGGGTGTGAGACTACCAGCCTTGGTATGTGGTTTCTTGCTATACTAAGATATTATTTGGGACACAGACTTGTTATTAACACAACCACTGCTTAGAGCTGATGTATTTATCCCATGCCACTCTACTTTGGGTTTGTAAGAATATTTGAATTAAGTATTTAGTTCAGCATGAACTGAGCCTTAAGAGGAAGTCTGATGTTTGCATTTCTTTTCTGATGAGAATACAGTGATGAACAGTCTTATTTTCCTGTGCAATCTTCTAAAAAGTTTTGATGGTACTTTCTGGTCTTCAACCCAAGCAATCCAACTTAGGCCGTGCTTCTCAGGGCCCTGTAAAGTTGACTTTTGGATACCTCCAAGGGTGAAGTTTCCACAGATCTCTGAGTAGCCTTCTCCTTGTACCTTGCTGCAGCTTGTGACTATTGCCACTTCCCTTTTGCTGAGCATCACCGAGAACAGGTCAACACCTCACAGACAGCATAAAAGCCTCCTAAACGTGCTGTCACCATTACTGGGTGAAACAGGCCTTCCTGCAATGACCTGGTAACTGTGATTAAGCAGTGAATGTGCAGCTCAGAATCACAGAATCACAGAATGAGTAAGGTTGGAAGGGACCACAGTGGGTCATCTGGTCCAACCCCCCTGATCAAGCAGGGTCATCCTAGAGCACATGGCACAGGATTGCGTCCAGATGGTTCTTGAATATCTCCAGGGAGGGAGACTCCACAACTTCCCTGGGCAATTCCAGTGTGGGGTCACTGGCACAGTAAAGGAGTTCTTCCTCATGTTCAGGTGGAACATCCTGTGCACCAGTTTCTGCCCGTTGCCTCTTGTCCTAGTGGTTGGCACCACCAAGAAGAGCCTGGCTTCATCCTCTTGGCAGCCCCCCTTTAGATATTTATACACATTAATGAGGTCCCTTCTCAGTCGAGTCTTCTTGAGGCTGAACAGTCCCAGCTCTCTCAGCCTTTCCTTGTAAGAGAGATGCTCCAGTCCCCCAGTCATCCTCATTGCCCTCTGCTGAACCTGTTCCAGGAGCTCCATGTCTCTCTTGTACTGAGGATCTCAGAGCTGGACACAGCACTCCAGATGTGGCTTTACCAGGGCTGAGTAGAGAGGCAGGATCACCTCCCTTGGCCTCCTGGCAATGCTGTTCCTAAAGCATCTCATTGTCCTTCTCGGCCACAGGGACACACTGCCGGCTCATGGACAGCTTGTTGTCCACCAGGACCTCCAGGTCCTGCTCCACAGAGCTGCTTTCCAGCAGGTCAGCCCCCAGCCAGTACCAGTTCTCAGGGTTATTCCTCCCCAGGTGCAGGACCCTGCATTTGCCCTTGTTGAATTTCAGAAGATTCTTCTCTATTCATCTCTCCAACCTGTCAAGGTCCCTCTGAAGGGCTGCACAGCCCTCTGAGGTATCAGACACTCCTCCCAGTTTCGTATCATTGGTGAACTTGCTGAGGAGGCATCTGTCCCTTCATCAAAGTCATTGATGAACAAGTTGACTCAGAAGGGTCAGAGATGCCTTGACTTTCTGTGAGCAGAAGTTGTATAGGAAAAACAGAGAGCCAGATGTTGGTGTTGTAATGTTCTAGGTGAGTTGCATTACAGAAAAAATCAGCCCTTTTTTTTTACCTTTTCCACATCGTTTCATCATTTTTTCTTCTTTTCCCCTTCCAAACCAGGTCAATGCCAATTATATGAATCCATGCATGTACTACTAAAGTCATCACATGTGCAGGCTATTGAAAAGAGTCAGTGAAGTGTATGAGCAAGCATAAGTGCTGAGGGGACCAGGGCACAAAAGATCTATCAGAAAGGTCTCAGCAGTTCACTGAGGGGGAACAGACAGAAAAGGCAGCATTTATTTTACGTGGTTCTATTTCCAGATAAAATAGAGAAAACTGGATGTGCACTTCATTGCAAACACACTAGCAGAGTGGCAGAGTTTAAAATATATTATATGGACCCATAAAAGAAGAAAGCCTTGACAAAAGTACAAACATAATTAATACAATTTTTTCTATGACCATTTTGGTTTCTCGCATCATTGCTTTCTGCACATTTGTCCTTTTCCAGCATGTTTGTCCTCTTTAGCCTCTCACAGGCAGCACCTTCTCTTCCTAGTTCAAGCTTTTGCTCTCGTTTTTTGCACATTCAAGCCAAGGTAAGCAGAAGCAAACAATCCCTGTCCCCAGCACATGTGTGCACATCGTTGCTGCCACAATTCTGCCACCAGTGCCGTTTGCTTGTGTCCCACTTGGGACTGGCCTTGAGGACCTTTGGTGATGAGACAGGATGGGAGACGGACCTTACATCCAGCACTGCAGTCTGTGGCTGGTCCTCTAATTGCAGCCAGGGCAACAGGGTTATCTGTGATTTTTATTTCCATTGGAGTGCAGGGACATAGAGGATAAGGAAAAGAGAGGAGGAATTTTTGTTATTGTTTAGTCTCTTTTTCATGTGCTTTTCCATCTGGAATACCAGCTTGGTGTTTTTTTGTTTCCCAGAGTCTTAAGCCTCGCCATAGGCAGCCGCACTGGGAAGTGACACAGACCCAGAATGGGTCTCTGTCTCTGGGAGAGCAATGTGGGCAATAGGACACGCAGGGACACGGGAAGCAGAGGGGACAAGGCGATAGGCAGGCAGGCAGTGGTTGGGGCTACGGAGCTGAGTGGTGCAGGCAGGCAGGCAGTGGTTGGGGCTGTGGGGAGGCAGTCATCCAGGCAGGCAGGCAGTGGTGGGGACTGTGGGGAGGCAGTCATCCAGGCAGGCAAGCAGTGGCGTGGGCAGGCAGCGGAGCGGGAAGTGTTGTCGGTGGGTAGTGGTATAAGCAGCCGTGTGGGCAGCAGAGCAGGCAGAAAGCAACACAAACAGGCAGCAGCGGTGCAGGCAGGCTCCCACCTGCTGGAGACAAGCAGCTCCACAGCTACTTTTCCTGGCTGCCTGACACGACGTTGCCCAGCAGATGGGGGCCTGGCAGGAATGGCCACACTGTGAAGCCCAGCATCATCGCCCAGGGGCCAGGGTTGGGCATGGAGGAGGTCTTTCTCATGCAGTTAGGTGTATCAGGGAGTTTACCCCCCAGCATGAAAAAGGCCATAAACGGATGTGTATTGTATCTGGAAGGAAATGACACCTTCCTGATATCCTCTGAGGAAGGGAGAGGACTGGGGACATCCCTCACTGCTCAGGGTAGGGAAAGTGTAGAAAAAGTCCAGGTTGCTAAAGTTATGGGGAAGATTATTGTCGTAAGTACTGAAAAACACCTGAAAGATCATGCTGGTTTTGATCATAGCCAGCATGGCTTCATGAGAGGAAATCCTGCTTATCAAACCTGATTTCTTTCTAGGACAAGGTAAACTGCCTAGCTGATCAAGGGAAGCCAGTTGAAGTAATCTTTCTGGATTTCAGTAAAGCTTTAGATACCGTCTCTCACAGAATCCCACTGGACAAAATGTCCAGCCCACAGCTGGATAAACACATCATGTGGTGGGTGAGCAAATGGCTCGTGAGTTGAGCACAGAGGGTAACAGTGAGTGGGATAACATCAGACTGGTGACCTGTCATTAGTGGGGTTCCACAGGGCTCCACCTTGGGCTCTGTGCTCTTCAACATCTCCATAAATTACTTGGACACAGGACTGGAAGAAAGGGATATGAAGCAAGTTTGCAGATGATACAAAACTTGGAGAAGCTGTTGAGTCTGTGGAAGGCAGGGAGGCCCTGCAGAAAGACGTTGGCAAGTTAGAGGACTGGGCAATCATCAACTATACAAAGTTCAACAAGGGAAAGTGCCAGATTCTGCACCTGGGATGGGACAATCCTGGATGTTCGTACAGACTGGGGAATGAGATACTGGAAAGCAGTGCCACGGAAAGGGACCTGGGGGTCCTGGTCCAAAGCAAGCTGAATCTGAGTCAGTAGTGCCCTGGCAGCCAGGAAGGCCAACCATGTCCTGGGGAGCATCAGGCAAAGCATCGACAGCCGGTCGAGGGAGGGGATTGTCCCACTCTGCTCTGCACTGGGGTGACCTCACCTTGAATATTGTGTGCAGTTTTGGGCACCACAATATAAAAAAGCCATTAAGCTCTTAGAGTGTGTCTAAATGAGGGCCACGAGGACAGTGAATGGCCTGAAGGGGAAACCATACAAGGAGCAGCTGAGGTCACTTGGTTTGTTCAGCCTGGAGGAGACTGAGGGGAGATGTCACTGCAGTCTACAACTTCCTCTTGAGGGAAGCAGAGGGGCAGGTACCAATCTCTTCACCCTCGTGGCCAGTGACAGGACTCAAGGCAATGGCATGAAGCTGAGTCAGGGGAGGTTTAGGTTGGATACTCGAAAGAGGTTCCTCAAGCAGAGGGTGGTTGGAACAGGCTGGAACAGGCTGGAACAGCACTAGAAGAGGCTCCCCAGGGAAGTGGTCATAGCACCAAGCCTGAGAGAGTTCAAGAAGCATTTGGATGATACTCTCAGGCACATGGTGTGACTCTTAGGGATAGTCCTGTGCAGGGCTAAGGGTTGGACTCGATGATTCAAGTATGGGTCCCTTCCAACTCAGTGTATTCTCTGATTCTGTGGTTCTGTGATGCATGGGTAACTGGAGACTTCAGGGGAGTCAGCTGAGCATTTCCCATAGTAAAACTCATCCAAACATGCAAAAAACCCCCAAAATAAAATATACCTATCCCTTCTTCCCTACCTCCTCTTCAAAAAGGCATCACCCTCTAGATATAGAAAGCTGCCAGCATTAGTAGGTTTGGTTTGAGTGACAGTTTCACTGAAGTTTCAGGCACCTGAAAACAGGCTCTGATTTCTTAGGTCAAATCCTTTCCACCCCCTCTCTGGCAACAGTAAATTTGTTATTGGAGGTTTGATACTAATAGCTACTGATAGGTTTATCTTTAAAGGAAAATAATGTAATTATTTCAGAGAGAAATCCAGAGCAAATAGAAGAGGAGACAGTGGTTTGAAATACTCTGGGCAAGAACCCAAAAAGCAGACTATTAGCATTTGCAGTAGAAAGTTTATGGCTTTGCAGCACAGCGTGTTAATGTCAGCCCAGAAATAGCCCAGGAAAATCAGAAATCTTCTCCAGAAATTCAGTCCATGATATGTAGGAATACAATGGATGAATTTTGTGCTGAATATATAAAGAATATTATGTATGGGAAAACATCATGCCCTTGCCATGATTGTCATCAGTGGTCAGTGCATCGTGTCCTATGCTACCACCCAGAGCAGAGCCTTGAGAATGCTGCTTCTTTTTTTAATGCTTTAAAAAAAAAAGAGAGAGAAATCATCTTCCCCTCTCCATTAAAATATTTCTTTTGAAGCTTTTTCCTCAAAAGTCTTTTAGAGTTTTTCCTTCTGTTCACTTCCTTTGTTTCCCTAGCTTCTTTTAATAGTAAGACTGAGGAAAGAAATGAAATAAATCAAGAAAAATTACAAAGCAAACATTTCCAAAGCAGCATGTTTTGAGACATAAAATGTTGGTTAACTTTTTTTAAGACTTTATTATTTTAAAACCCAAAAGCCCAAGAATATATTGGGATTCCTGCAAAATGTTGTCTGTCCTTTCTTGTCTTTATTTAATGATGGAGCAAATAAAAAAAATTATTGTCATTAGTCTGTACATGTTTTTTGCACATGTTTTTTGTGCGTGGTTTCTGTAGCTCCTTGGAAGAGCTTATCTCTCCATTTGGTATTAAAGACATTGTCCAGTGTGCAAGAGCCAAAAAAGCCATTAACAATCTCTAAACTGGCATTCCCTTAACAGTCTCTTCTTTCATAGCCCAGACAAAGTATTAGAAAACACTCAGCATTTTTAAGAGATGACTAAGATGATCTAATGGGGTTGTTTCATCTCTGATGTCAATAATCGGATGTTTTCATCTTGTCGCTCACTTTGTATTGGTGTCACAAAATTTTCTGTTGGATATAAATGTGCCCTGTAATTTCCATTACAGTATATGCAGAGTTGTCCATGAATAAAAAGTAGTTGGATTTAGCTTTGTGCTCAGAAGCTGCTCAGGGACTTTAGTGATGAAAAACAGTGTGTGAAAAAGGCTCAGAGAGGGGGCGATGACCATTTTCTCTGCTCACATTAGTACCCAATCGCCATTGCTTGCATGGCAGCCTGCTGGGAAGCCTCATTTGCATAACGTGAGTACTCTCAGCTGACAGACCTTTGGTTGTGAGGGACTTCGGGACATGTATTTCCTGGGCAGCAGCCCCATGGATTTTCTTTTCACCACTCTCATCTGCCACAGGGACTAGCTTAAGCTGTGGAGAGGTTTGGGAGTGCTGCTGGCCAGGCTGTTTGCACTGGAAGCACAGTCCTTCGGTGGTGGTGCCCTTGCCCTCCCATCCTCGGGAGCCGGGGAGATGGGAAGCCCTTAGGGGCAACATCACTCTCCCAGACATGAGCATAGGGCTCTTCCAGGTCCCCTTAACGCAAGCGTACATAAATGGCAAAAACTGCAAGGAACCATTTAAATAGAAATTTGCAGAGTTCAGCCTTGCTCTCACAGCCTGTGTACCGTGCTCTGGCTGTGCCGATTAGTCGCAAATTTAATAACCTGCTGCGTCTCTTTTGAAGTCTCTGCCTGTGACAGTATCTCCACCACCAGCCTTTCTCCCCGTTTGAAGTCCTTTGCCTGCACAGAACTTACTTTGTTCTCACACTTCTTACAGATTTAATCTGCTTTCCGCAGCTTGGCATCACTGCAGAAAAGCAGGTGAAACGGAAAGGAGATGAAAGAAAACCCCAGCATCTGAGAGATGCCATTTTACCTGCTGAGCATCCGTGGTGCTCGGGAGATACAGGTCTCCTTTGCCTTTTCCTGTCACAGCCTGTGGGGCTTCTCCTGTGTTATGTGCATTTATTTTGTGTAAGTCCATAAAATATAAAATGCTCAAGTAAAGTGGAATAATTCTTGCTTTAAGCCATTATTGTAAAATTCCTTCCAAATTTTTTCTGTAAGATCATCAGTAAATCAGTAGGAAGATTCTTATCAGATGATGAGTAAAACTAGACATAGTAAAAAACCAGTCCTCACAAGTACAAATCACCTTCCCACATGTGAAACAATTTTACTGTATCTGTATCCTTAGGTCACGAATATAGTGATTTTTCTTTTTAACTGGTGGAGTAATTATTGACACTATTTATTGATATTCTAGTGGATTTAGCTTTCCAGTGAGTTTTGCTTTTTGGTCTCCTGACTTTGGGAGAACATCTCAGACCCTGCTGGGGTGGAGTGCAAATGCCTCTGTAAGTTCCTCCTGCAAGGGTGGCACTGGCACAGCCTGGAGAGACAGTGTCACCTGCAGAAGAGCCCAGGAACCAGCTCCCAAGGCCTTAGTTCAGGGAACATCTTAAGGGAAGGAGAGGAAAGTCAGCGAGTCAGTGTGGAATGCCTTGCTTTCTTGCAAGTAGAAATAAATGTCCATGGAGACTCCTGATGGCTGTGAGAGTGAAAATCTGTATGTGTCCATCCATCACAACATTGGCTGCTGGGATCCAGGCAGCTGCACAGTCCCCTGCCAAAACCCCTGCTGCTTAAGGTGGATGTGACCTCTTACTTTTCACAGCCGGTTTCCTCCTGGCTGATGGAAGGTGAGGGCTGGATACCCCGGCCCCACATGCAAGCACAGCCTAATACAGCTGCACCCCTGCTCCTTGTACCTTCCCAGGACAACTCCCTGCAATGCAAACACACACAGGCGGAAGTCTGGGAGTCGGCATCATCCCTCCAGATGGGAGAGGCCTGGTGTGCCTGGGACTGCACGAGGCCATCTCCTGCATCCCTGGGGCGCAGGGTCCACACAGTGGCCCCCTCCCGCCTCACACCACCTCCTCTGCCACATCTGCATCACCAGTCTATGGTGCAACATATTGTACTCTTTAGGAAACAAGCTCAGTGCTCCTGGAATTAGGATGTGAGTGACGCTGGCTGAATCATAACCTTTAAAAAATAGCAGATTTTTTTTTTTGTTCTATTTTTCCCGCAGTGGAACAAAGCCGGATTTAAAGGTCTGCTGTGGGTGGATGATTGCAACCCTTGATCCCCAGCCAGAAGCATTACATTACATAAAGAGTTTTTTTCTTCATTAGGAATTAATCTGTGCTAACCAACTGTCAACTGCTGGTAACGACTGTTTATTAACATGCTGCCCTCCCCAGACTTAGGGGCGTTTAACTGACTTATTACATTAGATGTAATATGAAAATGCACTTATCCATATCCCAGGCATTCACGTAGCCCAGTTTTCTGCTTGCCTGCCCACGCATGTGCTGGTGCAGGGGAGTGAGGGCAGCCGGGCAGGGCAGGGCAGGGGCTCAACCTTCCTCCTGCCTCTCCGCTGCCTGGCTGTGGGATGTAGCCTCAGCTCATCAAAGCCTTCCCTGCTGAAGAGGTGAGCTGATGAAACAGACCTGTCTGTGAAAGTCCTGCTTTGGATTTTCCAAGGGGACATTATATGCCATCACAGAAGGGACCAAAGTTTGCAGAAATGCCGTAGGCATGGAAAAGCCCTCTATGCGTTTATGGAATGCATGAGTTCACTGATGATTAAGTCAGGAGAAGGGTTTATTCTGCCGGTCAGATTTTTGTAAATGTTCAAAACCAGTCAATTACCAACAGGTAATCTTAGCAGGTGTTATGGAAAAGATGAGGCTGTTGTTCATGAAAGAGTTGTAGTCTCTATGCAGCCTAATGAAACATTTAAAGAAATAGCTGAAAACATATACTCCCCTCACCCCCCCCAAAAAAAAATCATGCCACTTCTTCTGCAGAAGGAAATGTTGGGTGCAAACAGGGCTTGTATGGTTTGATAGTGGTAGGACAAGGGGGAACAGTTTTAAACTAAAGGAAGGTAGGTATATTTTAGATGTTAGGACAGGTTGCCCAGAGAAGCGGTGGATGCCCCATCCCTGGAAATGTTCAAGGACAGGTTGGATGGGGCTTTGTGCAACCTGGTCTAATGGAAAGTGTCGCTGACAATGGCAGGGGGGTTGGACTGAATGGTCTTTAAGGTGCCTTCCAACGCGAACCATTCTGTGATTGCAGTAAGGCTGCTGTGCGATTTTTCTGTAAACAAACTGGGGGGCTCTGAGGAGGGTCACAGAGTGGAGGTCACTTAGTCCAGGGAAGTGAAGAGCAGAGGAAACCTGAGATATATGTACACAATCTTAGGTACATAAACTTTCCTTCATATCCACAGGGTGTAACAGATCCAGCAAGGGAGATTCAGCCTGGCCACTGGTAAATACTTTCTAATTTTAAGGTTTTTTAACCACTGGTAAAAACTCCCTGGGGGAGGCTGTGGTGTTGCAGGTTTTTAAGAGCAGTCTGCACAAGCACCTGCCAGAAATGGTTCAAATGCAGTCAATGATGCCTTCAGCCACAGGAGCGTTGGCTGCCTGGTCTCCCTGCGGCCCCTCTAAACCCAATTCACCTGACCATTGTGGCAGCACTAGGCAGGGCAACCTCGTCCTGCTGGTGGGGATGTGCCCCAAGATTATAATTTCTGATGCCAGAAAGGTGTCAGTGCTGGAGCTGGGTTGAGCCTCGCTGCTCTATGCCAGAGACCTGGCACACACTGAGCCCTTGTGCCATGTGTGTGCCCTCTGCTCAAGCATTCAGGGACTCAGCTCATCAGCTTTACCCTCTCCACCCTTGAGAAACATTTTTCAGCCTCTTATATCTCTTCTCTGACTGCCATCAGCTTCTTGCTGCGTGATTCCTGATCTCCTCTCCCAGCCTTGTGGAGAGCAGAAATAAGGATCAGGGTAGACCTCAGGAGACTGCTGGAAGGGTGTCTGCTTGGCAGCGAGTGAATGTGAAGTCTTCAACTCCATTACCTGCTGTAGTGACAGCAGAAAGCGAGGAGGCTGGGCTGGGAGATGGGTGACGTGCTTGAGGTGTTGAGGCATATGTGGGTTCAGGAGGCAGCTGAGAAATGGCATCAGGGTCAGTTTAACACCACAGTGCTGAGCAGAACTGGACAGGCTGGGTGTGTGAGCCTGGAGGTTCATGAGAAATGAACATCAAGGCATTCGACTCCATATAGGCTGAGCCAGGGACCAGAGACATGCCTTGGAGCAGCCATGAAGCTTTGGGACAGGCTCCATACTGGGAATGGATGTGCCTGGAAGCAACCTTGAGCATTTCAGGGCTTAGGTGGCAGCTCAGCAGCATGGGATGGAGAGACTGAGGAATGAAACTGGATCTAAAGTGCATCCTGAGTGGTTGCTCCAGTCTTGGGTGTGCTGGTAGGTCCTCCTGTGGGCTGCCTCTTGGACCTGCACCTGCTAGTCAGCTGGGCCATGATGTGTCTCACAGCTACATGTCATGCAACTGCATGGCCTTGATTGATAACTGAAGTGAGGGTAAGCCTTGGACTTCTTTCTAAGGCTGCTTTCTTCTCCGTGAAATCAAACTTTTTTTTTTTTTTAAATTTGTGACGGGCTGTTTTACCTCTTCCCAATTAGACTGCTTCAACTAGTTTGTTTATTGGATTCACAGGGTAAGTAAACATGTTACAGGCAGCATTTGCACTTGTAAAGCAGCCTGGAATGTTCCTTGCTTTGGCAGAGCACCAGCACAAAGGTGGTTTGCACTGGAGCTGTTAGTCACTTATTTTCATAGCTTTTGTCACCAGTTGAGACGTGGGAAGAATACTGACATGCTATAATGTTTACGTCAGCTGCCAGAGAACTAAGGAAGAGAAAGCACAAACATCACAGCCGTGATTTAAGGAAAGCTGGAGAAGTGAAAAGCAGTTAATGGCTTGGTGAAATACTGCCTTTGGCACAGTCACAAGAATACTTTCATTTTTTTAGAAACTTTTTTCCTCTTCTTGCCTCTTTCCCTACTTTTCCCTCTTTTTAAAGGAAGCCATGTCTGGCTAAGCACTGCATGGCTGCACCTGCACGAGGGTGAGCAGGACACGGGGAGAGCCCTTCTGTGGGAGGCTGAGAAGGGAAGGGAGAGCTGATTGGTATCATTGTTCCTAGGCCGCATCACTGATGGGTACCATCATCACCAGACATCATCACTGCCAGGCTCCAGGCATTCCTGTACACATTAATGAGGTACAGAATGACACACACAGTGTTCCTGCCCCAGCCTTAATGTGAAGGCTCTCAGCAGTGAAGGCTCTCGGCAGCTCTGCCAGTGAGGTTTCCATTTAGCAGCTCAGTTCAAAATTGAGTTGCACAGCTTTTGTGTCCTGTGTCACTTAGGGCACAGAGTGCCCAAGAATCTGGGACAAACAATTTGATCCCAAGTAATCAGCAGGGCCTCCCACTTCAATCCTTTCCTTTGCTTTCTGTGCATACACCAACCCTTCTCCAAACAAAGGAGCCCTTTGAAGTAAGGGCTCCTCCTCCTCTCCTGGGTCACCACTGGGATTAAAGGGAGGTCTGATGTGGCAGGAATCTGACAGGAAAATCCTGCAAACAGACACCACCTCTTCAGACCAGAGCACCAACCTCCCTCATGGACAAAACACACATGGAGAGCACCCATCCCAACCCCAGAGTAAGAGAAATGCTTCCTTCGGTGTGCCATCCTGGGGCCGGATCAGAGCCCTCTGGGGCAGGGGGACACTGACCCCATGAAAAAAGTGTCTCATAGAGGCACAGAACATGGACCAAGGCCTGAGGAAATGTCCTTTGTCGCCTTCCCCGTGGTGGCAGTTTTCATCCATGACTCCATCATGGATGGCGGTTATGGTTAGGGTGATGACCACCTGAGGTGGTTAGTGTCTCCAGATCTGGCCCAAATGGCAGTTTCCTTTTCTCCTCCTCACCTGAGCACCCAGCAATATGTGTTAGATGTCAAGGTTTCTGTCTGGTATAAGTGACATGGTCTTTCTCTTGTGCAGCTCCTCAGAGAGTGTCTTGTCTCCCTGCCTAGCAGCTGAATAACTCTGCCTTTCTTCTTTTATAGAATGGCAGCTCTCCTGAAACTCTAGATGCAAAAAGAGCAGGAATTTTACTTGGAGGCTGCTGCAATTACAATCTGTGCACAACACTGAAGGTCTCCTCATGACTGAACCTATAAAAATGTGGTCATTATGTACCTTAATAAGAAAGGTTTAAAATTTCACGGTTGAAATTAATTTGGATCCCGATAAAAATCCAGATAAAATGGAAACAGCCAGGAGGCTAGAGAGTTTTACAGCTCCAGTGTTCTGTCCCATTTCCCAAAATATATTTGTTCAAGTAATTCAAACTGTCGTTACAATTAACTTGTCCTTTCATTTCCCTCTCTGAATTCCCTCTAAGCTAAACACACAATTTTCTTTTATAAATCTGCGTGACAAGTAGAGCATTAAAATCTTTCTTTTTTTTTTCCCCTCACATCATTTATATGCATTTTGCACAGGTTGAGTTGCCAGGCACTTTTCCTAAGCTAATTTCTATGGTTGCAAGTCATATATCTGCACTCAGAAACTCTCTAAGAGACTTGTGGAAGAAGTCCAATTTGGACAACTGCCCCAGAGGAGTCCTCAGTATTTTCTCAAAGGGAGGAAATCTTAAAAATCAGGCACCAAATTATCTACTAAGGGCTTTGCTGCTTGCTCCAAAGAGCAGGCACTGCAGGGCTGTCCTGGTTCCTGAGTACCTTGCAAAGGGAGGGCTGGGGGCACATTTCATGACATGCCGATGATGTACTCCCCATCTCTGTGGTGCTGGCCGGATGAGCTGAGAGGTGAGGCTACATCTGGGAGCTGTGCAGGTCTCTTTGTGTCGGTGTGCAGGGGACTCTGCCCATGGCTGCCACAGGATGTGGCTCCCACGTGAAACCCTGGCTAAGGACCAGCTAATGACACACGTTGCCAGAACTGAACCCAAATCTCTGGCCAAAATGGCTATATCACCTGCACTGCACCATCTCTCATGATTACCCTACAGCTGGTGGGGATCCCATCACTTCTGGCAGAGGATATCCTTTTCATGCCCAAATCAAGGATTGCCACATGGTAACGTGATTCCCAGGCACTGAATGCCTTGGGAAATTTGGATCCTCTGACTCTTGCCTCTACAGCGGGCTCTGCTCAGCCTGGCAGTTGCCTCTGTCCTGCTGCAAGAACTGGATATCAAGAGCAACACCTTGCCCTTGTTCGTGCATGATTTCCCTCCCCACCCTTCTCACTTCATCTGAAATGATAATTCCTCTGACCAGGAAAGTAATGACCCTGATATTTTATTTCAAATGTCATTTTTGCAAAGGCATTAATCAGCTTAGTATGAGACTGGATTACATTTTAATTTTAATAGTGCTAAATTCTTGCTGTTTTTAAAATACATTTTCCTGCTCTTTAAATTTCAGCAGGGCAGTATCTCACTTAATTAGGCTGTACCTTGCTGTAATCTCTCCATTGTGGAAATTTGACAGACAACAGCCATTATTAAGCCTCACCCGTGCACATTTACTTTAGTTCCATTGTCTGTATTAGGGATAATAGATGAGATTGGGCAGACGGAATCCCAGACTGGTTTTATCTTCCATCGGGATGTGTGGAGACAATAGTTTCAAAGGCAGAGAGGAAGAATTAAATGACAAGTTCTTATTTGTAGTCAAATGGAGATTGAGATATATACCTGTCATTTGGGCTTCTGAGAATGTGCCACTAATTGTAAAGCAATTATTACAATTTCTTCAGTTGTGGGCTGCAGTTTTCACAAAATGTCTCCATAGCTTATATCTGTAATTAGCAGCTCCTTTTTCCTGAGGAGCTTTACATACTTCAAAATCCTTGCATGCTTACACTACATTTCTTCCACCTTTTGAGATGCTTTTTACTTAAAATCAATTACAAGTAAGGTGTTTATTCAAAGCTCCAAACAGAATTAAAATCAAATTTAAAGGTCACACCATGAAATGGACTCTTTCCCACCCTTTCCATCTGTTATTTTATTACCAGGTTTGATTACAGCAATCAGCACAGTGGATTGCACCCATTGTACAAGTTTAGCATCAGCATTTCTTGCCTCCTTCTCAACGCCTCCTTTTTCAGAAGGAAAATGTGAGCGAACTCCTATTTTTTGCTAATACCTCATTTCTTGGGCCTTGGCTGACAATAAGAGCCTTTTTTCCATTCAACATAATAAGTTTTCTGGGCATAATAAATGGTAATTTACATACAATATATTACAATTTCACATATGTACACTATTTAACATAGGTACACATCCCAGTGTCATCCTACATTATACATTACACCTGCATATACATTATACATACGTGTACATATCTACATAGTTACTTTTTTTCAGAGACATGATTTGGTTAGAAGTAAGTAAAATGACAATGGAGCCAGATGTAGAAATAAGCAGAGCTGACATTTTCTCTCTTCAGAGTTGGACAGGGTTGTCTGGAGAAGGCATATTCATCAGTGACCCCAATCTCCTCTGCTCAAATCTCCTGTGCATTTCTGAAAATCCTGTCCTTCAGTAGGTTCATTGTCCAGATGCTTAGTGCTTCACAGAATTGGGTTGTATCCATCAAACAGTACTCAGAGCCTAGCTTCAGGCACTATTTCTCAAAACATTGGTTGGATCTTGCAACTGGAAGTTAGACAATGCTCATGGAGTCTCTTGTAATCCAGGGTAAATCAAGGGTGAAATATATTGTCAATCTACACTTCAAATATTCATTCTACCTCCATGTCTAGCCACTCTCCTCTTCATAAGCAGAAAAATACAACTCCTAATGCTGCCTGAAGAAGTCTCAGCTTTATTTGTATCTATGTTTTCCATCTGTTGTTTTAATGAATAATAAGTGTAAGTGGTGTCTAAGTTTGAGTATGGACTTTTTTTGCTTTAATGGAAAAACACCCTCTTGATGGTTTTATAGGCTGTATAATTGTGTCTGGTAGAAACAGACATCAATCTCTATCAGTTATGTACACATGCAAATAAAATAACAGCAAGGTATCCTCTCCAAAAGATGCTTATTAGACATTTAACTACAGGCAATGTTCAAATGAAGATGACAGATCTAAAGGACATCTTTGTCATAACTTCTAAGGGAACAGGAGGTGTCATAAAAACAAATGGCAAAGTAAAGCACTAGGACTTCCTGGGTTTTGTATGCAAGGAGGCATTATTCATTGACAGCACTCGCTTTTTGGCTGTTTGGCTACATTTATCCCTGGTTTAATATCATTATAATGCAGGGGAGCTTCAATAGCATTATAAGGCAGGGGAGAAACCTGCTTTCTTCCACCTAAACTGATTCAGAGGATGCATTTGAACAACTTGCTGGTAACTAAGACAAAATCGGATTCCCAGTGGGTGACCTGCTCAGAAATCATAACCATGCCCCACACATGTGCTAGCTGAGCAAGTTAAGCCCCTTGGCAGCTTATGAGGTAGGTAAATCTTACCGCTCCTCACTTTCTAGATGGAGGAGATGAGGCACTGAGAGGTTAAATGGCACATGCCATGGGCAATGCAGGAAGACTGGCAAAACAGGAGGGCACAGGAACCAAGTTTCCCACTCCCTGTGCTCTCTGGTGACTTCATGGTGCAGTTCTGCTGCCTTTTCCCAGCAGAAGTCCCTTTGCTGCACTGTCCTGCTGCCAGCTGGGGCATTGGTTCCTGTTTTGCACTCAAAACTGCTAATGCTGAAGAATGCACTGCTGTGTCCAAACTTTAACCTCTCAAAAAAAGGAGTGGTCTATTTCTTTAATATTTTTTGCATCTTTCTTGTAGTAATCTCCACTTGTCAATGTGAGAAGTAGCAAGGTTTCAGCTCCAGAAGTGATGGGTGGTAAATGCACTGACCTGCTGTAGGCTGGGGTACACACAAGTAGCAGGCTGGGGTACAGCACAATCCATGCTCTCAGACACTTCCATGTCCTTCCATGGCTCCTCTTCTTGCCAGCAATTTCAGGGATGTATTTTCTCACTTCGTGACCAGACAGAACCCCATTTATGTCAGTTATTAACAGGGCTGACAAAAAGGGAACATGGTTGTTAATTTTAGTTTCATTTTCAGTAAATCAGTGCCACCATCAGCTTGACTTAGGCAGTAATGTTTGAGGGAAAACCCGGGTTTTGTTGACAGTCAACAATGTTGTTGACAATTCTCTGCCATTTTTACATCCCTTGAGATTTAGGACGTAAGAATAACTGCTAGGGTGAGCAAAAAATTTCACATGCTGACAAATAGTTATGGCTGCACTGGTATTTTTGTTTGCTTTTTCTTTATTCTAACCTCAGTCCTGGCTCTTCACGTTTCAAATTCTGCCCCTACTGCTCAGTTTCAGCATGGTAAACAAATATTTTGATGTACATAATCTCCAACACAGCCAAAAAGTCCTTCTGTTTTCTAAAACTAAGGAGCACACAAACCTGAGCATTGTTGTCTTGTTGCTATAATATTTCTACATTTGGGTTTTGCAGTCAGCATTGTTAGCAAAGGAAGGGGAGATATCACAGGATGAGAAAAGAACTGCCAAGCACATAAGCTTGTTACAATGCTTTGAAGCAGCTTCAAAGGCTTTACATCGACCTTGGACCCCACAATATTATTCTTGGCCATCTAATCTCTGCCATACCTCTGTTTCTGCAGAGAGAGGTTCTGGCAGACACATCTCCCTTTTGATCCCAAATGCCTGAACACATTCAGAAGAAGGACATTGTGTTGACTGGGAGAGGCACATGGGCATGTACAGTTTGTCTGTGGGCTGCACTTTCCTCACAGGAAAACCTTTGAAAGCCATGTGTGCTGCTCTCAACACTGATTTCTGTTTCTTGGGAGGGAATGTGAAGGTCCAAGTCCTAGGGGCACTGCCCATTCACCACGTGTGTGAATGCTACAGATCAGTTCCCCTTCTCATTTTAGAGAGTAGGTGCTACCTACTGTGCTCCATTGATATGGAGAACATGTGCCTAAACCTCCCCGCTTTCCTTACCCAGGTACCCTGGGAGCCATCTTCTGTGAGTCTGTGGGCTTCTTAGCTCTCCTTCATCATCGCTCCTTACTTATAATCTTACCACTGACACAAACATACCACCTGCACTCTGTAACCAGTCCAGCTGACCTTGGACAGTCAACTGCCCTAATAGTGTTGATGAAGGTCCTATCCAGAGAAAGTAGAATTTGGACCCTGAAAGGAGGCATTCTTCATAAAACAATTGAAAAGACTACAATGCTAATATGCCAAAGAAAAATAAAATAATTTGCTCAAAAGCAGAGATTTTAAAAGGAAAGGTTCATTCAGTTCCCTTACAGGAGATGCACTGTCCAGACCTCCCATTGCAATTTGCATTTATCTAATTCCTTACAGCTCACATGAGCACTGTTTCTAGTTGTCCATTGTACAGCAGGCACCACCAGCATGGCCAGCACCTTTTGGGTGTAAGGGTGAGCACATATTTTCAAGTATGAGAAATGGCATGCGTCTTAAAGCAAACAGGAGCTGGGGTGTGGGTTGAAAATCAACCAGCACAGCAGGTTCCTCCATGATGCCTGTGCGTGGAGTTGCTTACTGGAGTCCTCCCCTTTGCCCTTCGAAGAAGCAATAAAAGAAAGAGTTTTCTGGCTTTGCATCCAGATTTGACTGAAAAAGTACCAACAAAAGAGAGTTTTGTAAATGTGTTCTGAATCAGTCACTGCTGTGCCAGCATGCTTAGCTAAAGACAGACCAATATATCAAATTAAAAAATATATAGGTGCCTGGGAATATTAATCTTGAGTATTTATCAATTGCATGAGTGTTCTGGATGATGCGCAAGCCCACATGACCCTTCAGGCCTCTCTTCCTTGATGAATTAGATTCATTGCTCATAGCCAAATGCACAACTATCTTTTCTTGTTTTTCTTCTTCTGGTACCATCTGGTTTCTTGTATATCCTGCCAGGCTGTTGGCATCAGATTCACTGCAGTTTCCATCCAGCATCATAGTTTTCGAGTGAGGTATTCCGCACGAACATGAAAACTAGAAGCATAAACAAGAAATACGGTTGAACACTGGAAGAACACATGAGCAACAGAAATTATGGCTTTCTATTAACAGACAGCTTGTAAACAGTTGAGCTTGAAATTTTAGTTGAGATGTTTTTTCCTCTTTGAACAAAAAAGTCACTTTGGATTTTTGCTTGTGTTCCAGAAGTAAGAAATAGGGTTTAGCTCCGCTGCTTGGACAAGCAAATTCAGAAAAGATAAAAAAAATTGCTTAGCAGACATTTAATCTAAGCAAAAAGTTTTCTTAGCTATCTCTTGTTCAGCCTTCCTGTCTTGAGATCCTCTATTTTTCAGTCCTGATGTTTATAAATATTCAAGGACAAGATGCAGTTTTATCTGTAGAAATGGCTTATCCAGTATATGTTATGGAAAAAAAAGGCCCAAGTTCTGGTTTCACAGATACACATTTTCTTTGTAAATCTGATTTTAAACCAAGGAGATGACCTGCTAAAAGCCTAATGTAAAATCCCCACTCTGTTGAAGTTAATGTCAAAACTTGCGTTGACTTTAGCAGCATACATCCCACAAGTTTTTTAGACTGCAGGTAGAATTTTGAATGGCAAATGCCATCTTCTACTATTCAAAATCTGAAGTTTTCCTGTTCCAGCAATATGGATGATGTATTTGTATGCAATGAAAATGGACTCCCAAACCTTTCTGCTAGGAGATCCTGCCTCTGATTCCCCATAGTAATACTTTGCACCCAATTCCCTCCTCCACCAACTTTGAACTATGATTTTTCCAAAGACTTGTTTTCAAGGATGTGTTCAGCTAAAATAATTAAATATATATAGGTAGAAATTTATATATCAGAAGATATAAATATGTATATATTTATCAATATGGAATATTCAGGATGCCACTGAAAAACTCTGTCAATATAAAGACCAGATCAGCCACAAGGGAAAAAAGGAATAGATGGATGAAAAGAAGTTTTTCTCACCCTCTTCTGGAGTTTCCTCTCCTTCCGCTCTTGCACCGTCGTCAGGTAATTCACAGCTGCATATTCCAACACCGAGAGGAAGACAAACACAAAACTGACCCACAGGTAAATGTCCACGGCTTTGATGTAGGAAACACGAGGCATGGAAGCATTCACCCCAGTGATGATCGTGGACATGGTCAGCACAGTGGTTATCCCTGGACAGAACCAAGAGAAATAAATGTTATTGACTGATACAGTATATAAGGCTTTTTGTCTCTAGAAAAAAACCCCAGAAATTATGGTTTACAGGATGATCTAAAATATATTCAATATCAAATAAATATGTGTAATGTATCTCTTTTGCCAATGCAGAACTGTTCCACTGCCTACAGTTCTGTGCTCATGATGGGTTGAGTTTTGAGGAACAACGATTTCTCTAGGAACAGCATTTAACTCTCTCCTTAATCTCCAGGGTTTATGAGACAGTGCTGTTAAAACACACACACCTAACCCTAAGGTCAGGTCTGCTAAGACCAGTGGTGACAGGGACCCCTGTTTCCCAGCTGTACCTTTCTGTGTTACAGGTGCTGCCAGGAAGAAAATTAGTATTGACTTTTGGTCACAGCTAAAGAGGACTTGATCTAAATCACTGATCTTAAAAGGGACAGGCAATAAGGATAAAATATTTTGTATGAAGCCATGCAAAAGAAAAGTGTTATGCTTTTACCTCTAGAAATATTTGTCTACAGTTAAAGCTGTGGAAATCAAAACATTTTGAACAACCACCATGGTATTATATAGATAAATGTGTGCATGTGTATGTGTTTATAATTAAATATATGTGTTTATATATGTGTGAGTATGTATATATCTTCACACATGTGTATGTGTATATCTATTTAGACAGGTATACTTATAATCCTACAAAATAATATACCTTTTGGATTGTCATGGAGAGAAGAATATTGACACATTCCCAAAGCCACTTAAACAGAGAAAACAGAGTCAAAAAGCATTCATAGCTACTTCAACCACTTCAAAACAGTGACTGCTGTGAACATAGCTAATGTTGTTCACTTTTTATCAGGATACAATTTTTTTAAAAAAATTGAAACCAAACACATTTCTTTCAGTGGAGCAGACTTCCAGCTCCCTCTTCTCATCTGTTTGCTCTAGTCCATAGCTCTCTAAGTGAAATGAACTTATGAGCTGGAATACTGTGCTTATGCTTTCAGTATTGGAAGCCTAACATTAATATTCAGAGAGTTTTCCTACTATATTTTTGCCTTCCTTTAACCTATGGAGTGATAATCAAATCAGCTCTTTTTTATGTTCAGCTGAAAGAATTTCCTCCAGTCCTGACATAGACAAAGCTCTGACTGTTGGGTTTTATATATCCAGAGAGGCAGATTGGTGTGTGCAGGATTTCAAACAGCTTCTTCTTTGCTTTTCCACTCCTTCAAATGAGAGGCCTCACTACCCCAGACACATTGGGTTCTCAGTGCAGGACACGCTTGGGAAAGGAGAAACCCAGCATCTGCCTCACCTCAGGGTTAGTGGCCTCTCATCCTCAGGCACTGTAGATGAGAGAGGAAAGCTATGTTCCTTTCACTACCCCGCTGCTGTCTGAGGCCTGGAGTTACTGAGGTGCCTGAGTTTCCCCAGGGGCACACCAGATGGAACAACATGTTTGAAGGCCAGGCTGGATGTGGCTTTGAGCAACCTTGTCTACTGGAAGGTGTTCCTGCCCATGGCAGGGTGGTTGGGATTATGTATCTTTAAGATCCCTTCAAACCCAAACCATTCTATGATTTCATAATTCTGTGATACCAAAGTACACAGGTGCTGATAGGGCTAGATCCCTTGCTGCTGCCTTTCTTTCCCAACTTTGTTAAGATGTGCCACATTGCCACCCTCCAGGCAGTCTGGAGAACACCACCGGCCACAGCATCGGTGTTGGCTGGTTGGGAAGACACATAGCTGGGCTAGGATATTCACTGTGGCAGCTGGGACATGGCAGGATCCTACTCTTGAAAGGCATTCACGAAAATTGTAACAGAAGCCTTTAAAGCCCTGTAGGTGCCTGAACTCCTGTGAAACTCTACTGTCACCAATGGGAATGTGTGTCTTAGAACTGCAGGGTGGGACAACAGGGAAAAACTCTCAATTCATCAACTCATAAATACTGAAACTTCTCTGCTCAACTGTAGTTTTAAGACCATAGCCCTTTCTGTCCTGAGCAAAGTGTAGGTCAGGAAGACTGCTTAATGAGGAAGGACTTAAGACAAACCGCAAGTTTTACATTACATTAATCATCAGGTAAAACCAACATTTGATTGCCCAGTCCTGCCAAAACTTTTGCGTTCAGAGATTTTCACACAGTCATGACTTTTTGCAATTGTTCTCACCCAAAGAGACTCTGGCAGGAACTGCTCGGTGATCAATCCAGAAGGACACCCAGGACAACATGACCATGAGGGTGGCAGGGAAGTAAGTTTGGAGCAAGAAGAAGAAGATGTGTCGACGTAAAGTGAAGTTAATGTAGAGTCGATTGTACCAACCTTTGAGAGAGAAGGAAACCCAGAATCAGTGGAAAGAGCCTTCAAAGTAGGCACAGAGAGGTAAGATCTTTCTTTTGCTATTTTAATTCTAAAGAGTAGTGAAAAAAAGAAACTGAGCTTACAAAACATGTATTGTCCAGACCTTGGAGACTACATTTCAGCAACATAGTCCCAAGAGCCCTCTCACAGGCAGTTAATACAGCATTAGTTTTAGCAGTGGTATTAAATCAGAAAAGATCAATACCCGTGCTACTGTAGAAAGCCAGTCTTGATGTAGTGTGGAATTTTTGTATCAAAAACTGAGACAAAGAAATCTTTTCATCAGTTTTCAGAGATTCATTCCCATTTTTCCAGTACAGCATCAGATCTTCATCAGTGTAAGCATCTTAGGGAAAGAAGAAACATGATGTGAAGTGACTTTAGCTTGGAGGTTTGACAAAAGCTAACAGATGCAGTCTTTGGCATGAAGTAATGCCACAAATAACTTTGCTAACAGCACTGAGTTAAAAAGATCGCATGATATAATATATCATGACAAAAATAAAAATTCAGGTCATCCTGATTCAAGGAAACACATCCTCTTTTTACTCTACACTGATGGAATGACAGCTAGAATGGCACTCTTCTGAACATCACAGATCAAAATTAATTGACAAGGTATTGCTAACTGATAAGAATAGATCAGGAAATAATCATGAGTAACACACTTGAATTCAGAGGAAGGAGGAAACGCAGACACCTCAAACACAAACACTCAAACTATCTTATAATGATAAAAGCAAAAAGGATAGGATCTGAAGCAAAAGTCTAGAAATATTTTAAAAGTATATATGAAAAACAGAATTTGTTATCACACTAGGTATCAGGAATGGGGAATGAGAAATGGGTTATCAAGATGGTCAGGGGCTGGAGCACACAGCATAAGAGGCTGGGGCAACAGGGTTTGTTCAGCTGGAAGAAGAGCGGTCTGTGGTGGGGTCCAGATGCTGCCCTGTTGAGGGTCATAGAGAAGATGGCAGCAAGCTTTTCTCAGACTCTTCATCAAGGTAGAGAATGAAAGGACAAGAGGCAAAGGATGCAAGTCACAGCAAAGGGTTGTTTCCAAGCAGGTAAAAGTAAATTTTTCAGGATGAGGGCTGTCAAATATTTGAACAAGTTGCACAGAAAAGTTGTGGAGCCCGCTTTACCTTGTTCAAAACCCAACTGGACAGAGCCCTGAGCAACCCACTATAAAGATCTCCCTGCTCTCAACAGGGAGCAGCTGAACTCAAGGAGCAGCTGACCTCAACATCAATGTTAATTACCCTGTGATTTTGCTGTTTGTAGAGGAATGTTTCAGTTAAACAGCTGGGAGGACCTCAAAACAACTAGATGTTAGTCTACACTGGAGAAAGTTTACAGAACAGCCATGAAAATTTTACTGTTCACATTAAGTTCTCCACAGAACAAATCCTTCCCAAAGAAGCTTAGCCCAGGTCACAGTGTTTGCAGGATCAGGATTATGTCATAGGATGTTTTCCTTGCAAATTCCCCTGTCTAGCAGCATAAGGACTAGACATACAACACTGTTGAGTCAATAGAAAGTCTTTTAGTAACTCTGGTGAACTATCTTTTCAGGCCCTGAAATAAAAAGTATTCTGAAATGTGTCCAGTGCAATGCTTGTGCAGCCAGCCATGAAGCACGTCTAGCAAGAAACACAGATACAACATACAGCTTTCCAGCTCCAGAGAACATGTCTGAGAGTCCAGGGGGAAGCAGCTGAAGTCCATGTTGCACATTGCTGTCACTGTGACCCTAGAAGTTGAAAATGAGAAGAAAAGTTGGTTTCTGTGAGGAGCAATCAAGCAGAATGTTATTGCAGATAATTATTCCGCAGCTTTAAAGCCAGAAATTATGCATGATGTTAGCATAAAATCCCCAGGAAAATTACCAATTATCCAAGTTCAAACGAGCTGGATTATACACAGGAACTCCAAAGGAAGGTGTAATTTCAATATCTACCAAGGAACTAAAGCACTATCTTGAACATTACAGTTATACTAATGTCAGTACAGTCAGTCTACTGTATTTTACAGCCAAGTATTTACCTACAAAGCAACAACATAAAATAACTTCACCATTTACATTTGAAGTTTCTCTTATGTACAGCTCAATTAAGGTTTCCTCATTTTCCCCATTGCTCAGTTCCCTCCATAGTCACCCCAAGAATGATCCAAGTCTGAGGAACATGACCATCCTTATTGCAAGCCACAGAATTGCTCCACTACATATATTTTTAAAGAAAAAGCAGTTTCTTTCCGTTCTCAATAAAATTATTTTAATCTGAGGGGTGTATTCCTGGGGCAGGGGATGTAAAATGGATGCAGCTTATTTTCAAGAAGTGAGATTTGCCTCTGTTAAGTTTAAGTCTAAGCTAAAGAGCTGCAGCAATCACAGCTCCAGTCTTTAAATTAGTCCAGTTGTGCACATTGTTACATAAGAAATTTTCCAGTGGGTCAGTGAACTTTCTCTTGCAGACGGATTTGCAGTGGAGCTCTCAATTTAGTAGGCTCAAATCAGCTGTGACTCATCGTTTCAGAAGCCAACTTACGTTAGCTGTGACCATTTCCTAGATTTATTGCAGACGTTGATAAAGAACTTTTCTTCTGTTGCAGGGATTTAGATGCAAATCCTACCCTGATCTACACACTCATCACCCCTGAAAGGCTCACACTGTTCATTTTGACCATAAAACTAGAGCAAATTTTTGCCTTATGTGCAAAATTTAAAGAATATTTTTGGGGATGTGCTCCAGAAGGTCTATTGAGGCAATGATCTCCCCTAATTGTGTGTAGCATTTAAGCATTGTATAACTCAGTCTCATTATTTTCTTTCTTTCTGTTATTTTCTTTCCGCAGCATCACCTGAACTATGGCACAACCTGTGGTCAATAACAATTCATTAGCCAATGACAGCACAGAAAATCAGCTCATCAGTAACATATTCCTCAATTAGAGTGAAGTGTTTAGGTGCCCATGAAAGCCCAAGGCTGAAATGAGGAATGAAATGTGTCTCAGCCCAGTATCAACCCCTTGCAGATATCTCAAGACATCTGAGGGCATTTCCAGTATGACCAGAGACCCATGTTTTGTCAGCCAGATCTCATTCTGTGTCCTAAACACTACCAGGCCCAAATGCCATGAAGATTCTCATTCTTCTTTGTTTTATGTATCAAATTATCCATTTAACTCTTGTGCAGTCAGCTGTGGTTAACTCACAGTCTTCTCTCTTGTGGATAACATTAAAAATTCACATCACCTCCTTGACAGATCACAGAAAATTTTGAAAGTAAATACTCTGCATGTGTGCAAATGAGCAGACCTGAACAGAACCAATGTTTGCCATTAAAAATACTTGTTCATTCATTCTGGTTGTTGAGCGCTGCTAATAAGTGGATTGCTCCTGGCTTTAGAACATGAGAACTGTGGGGTGTGAGCAATGGAATCAGATACTCAGTTACACAGAGCAACAGCTGTCAGGAAGGTCCCTACCCTCCTGCTGCTCTTCTACCCTCAGTACTGACCCAATCTTTCATCTAACCTCATTCTTTATTTTTCTTTCTGCTTCTTGTCTCTCCAGCTATAAGGCACCTTCATCCTCATCCAGTTCCAAAAAAATACACAGTGTCTTTAGGTGCTTAGTTTAGGTGTGGGTAATCAGATCTTCCATGCAATAAATGGATTTATTAAATGGGTTCATAACAGGGAAAGTGTTCTTAAGTGTTTGATCAAGTTGGGACTTTCATCATTAAATCAGGCAAAATGAAGTAGCCATATGATGCATTTCTTTCTTACACACACGCATATATTTCTTTGTGATTTTACAAATTTGTCCAGGGCTTTTAAAATAAACTCAGTAGAATTGTATTTGGACCATGAAACTTTGCTTTAGAGTGAACTTTAGAACCCCCTAGTTCTGTGGGATATTGTCTTACTTGGGACAACATTGCCCACTATGCTTATTCTTCAAAGAGAAAGAGCCTCCTGAACAAAACTTTATAGAAAACCTTTCCTAGTTTTTGAGAATCATTTTGCCATATCTGAAGTGAGTAGGTTCCAGAAAGATCCTAGAACAGAAATCCTTGGCTACAAAACACTCCAAGGTCTCTGTACACTGAGAGCATGTTTTCTGCCCTGGAGAAATATCCTTTTGTTTGGGCTCTTCAGATTTTCTCCTCTGGAAGTGTATTTTTCTCCACTTTTCTTTTTGCCTTCTTCTGAAGTAAATGAAATCTGCTGGGATGGTGATGTGAGCAGTTGTAAAGGTGGCCTGGTTAGAAGGGGAAACTACTGAGCAGAAAAGCTGCCTTCTGAAAAATATTGACAGAGAAAGGCCTGCCAGCCTGGCAGGCAGACACATCCTTGAGAAGCACAGCTGGCCTCTTTGAAATGCAGACAGGGTACCTAGAAACTGGAGACATCCTGGAATACCATCAACAACTGCAAAAAGAAAGGGATTTAAAAGGCAATTTATTGTCTGGAAAATAAAAATTTTTCTAAAAGAACAGAAAACATCCTTATCTTTTTAGTCATCACAGGTGAAAAATAGAAATTATCAGCACCTATTGGCTGCTCAAAGTGATAGTGTCCTACACCCTCTTATATCTCTGGATATAAGAAGAACATGACTTTTACCCAAAATGAAGCCTTATTCTCTGAGAACTTTCCATGGCGCATGTACTTTTCCATTCCTAAACAGGTTGAATTCACTGTATGAACTTTCTACCAGCTTCTGGACTCTCACTGGGGGTGGCTGGCTGACTCCAGACCCTATGACTCAGAGCATCTCTGAAGTGCCACTCTGTCTGTTGTCTCATTGGATCCCTCTGGGCCCACTTTGGAGGCTGTTTCAGTTTGTCCTTCATTCATAGGATGATTTGGTTCACCTGATGATGGAATCACTTGATATCATTATTATGCATTCATACAAGCAGCCTATCCTAAGTGTACCTGCTGGTATACTGTTGAAGAGTTGCTCCACTAATAATAAGTAACCAGTGAAAGCATATACCTAGTTAGTTATATTTGTTATTGGTTGTTGCCACATGATTTATGGACACTAAATTACTGATTGCTAACAGTAATTTGAAATAGCTTGATATGTATATTAATATTCACTTTATTCATCATAGGTAGTGGTGATTTTGTGGTAGTTTACTTGCTAGTGGTGATTTTTGTGGTATTTTTGGTAATCTGTAATAAGGTAGAGAAGTTTAGAGGATTAAGCCTCCATGTCCTTGTGTATTACAGAATTCTGCAAACCCACCGTCCCGATCTGCGTACACCCACAGGATGGGTAACCCTCCAGGTCATGACAGACGTGCCTCAGGATTCTTCCAGCCAACAAATCTACTAGAAAACCTGACTGCCTTTAATACTGCCATTTTAGCATCAATAAATTTAAACCTTTACATCAACACAAAACCACCACCACAACAACAAAAAAAAACATTTCTAGACAAACAGGAAGAAAAATAGGATAATTATAGAGGTCACCATCTGGTATATCAGCAGCTTCCAGTTTAATCACAGACTGACCCTGGGATGAACATTCCTGTTTGACTAAGCCCTCCACTGACTGCAAAGAGTTGAGGGCATGCTTCCCCTGGGGAGGAGGTTATCCTGTTACTCCCCAAAGCATGGGTTCTTTCAGTTTCCTGCAAAGCATTTTGCACCGCACTTTCTGGAAACAGGGCTCTGCATCTGCAGTGTGAGTAGCAGGATTGGCAGTAGCAGTCCTAGTGATCACCAAAGTCAAGCCAAGAGCAAAATTGACAGCAAAGCCCCAGGGGATGCTCGGGAGCAGCAGGGCTGCACTGCTACCTCATGCTGTAGAGGACATGACCATCAGGGAACACTCGCAGCATGATGTTGTCTGTGGTGGTATCATGAATGAAGGACCTCTTGGAATGCACAAAGAAGACATCAGGGACCCAGATCTTCTTCACCAGCCTGCCGTCAAAGGTCATGCTCTTGTTGTTGGTGCTGGGAAAGGAGAGACGCTCATCCTTCCAGTAGTGCCTTAAGTATAAGGTCATAGTGAAATCCTTCACAAAAAATGAAGAGAACCAGAGAGAGGTCTGTCAGTGCTGCACTCTACAACTGGGACACACCAGAAAGAAAACTCACTCCTACCAGGTAGATAAAATCTCTCCACTCTCAACTCCCGATTCTTTCCTAGGCCAATGATCTCTGTGAATAGATTTTTCTGAAAAAATAATTTCAGCCAAAACAAAGCATAAACAACCAATGAATGTATTACAGTACGCAGTAATGTTCAGTCACAAAAGGGATATAAATATGCCCCAAGAGAAGCAATGCCCCAGAGAAACAATTCTTCAACCCTGGCAAAATTATCTTGTAGGACTACAGTATCAATATCATGATCTAGAGGAAAAATTGTGAAAGTTAGCTTAATGATGAGGCTAAACATTAAGTAATTTATCCCCAAAAGAACTCAATTGTTGCAAACAGCAACCAAGTGACTACCATAAAAGTGTATAAATAAAGTTCCCTTTTTAAGCTTGTTGAGGGGGCAGGAGCTTCAGTCACATAAAGGAAAACATCTGTTTGTTGATTCCAACCTGGCAGCTGTTGCTTTCAGAGCTGAATCTACTCTCTCATTCTGAGATCAAATACACTTCTTTTCTTTATATTCACAATTAAGTGAGGGGTTATGGGAGCTGCCAAGCCTGAAGAGGCAACAACACAGGCCAGGACCTCTTTCTAACTGCGCAGCAACCGCTTTCTAAAAACAAACCCAAACAATCAGTTTGGTGAAAAACGGTAACAAACAATCTCCCCCGACTCTCCGCTTTAAAGGGCTGACTGGTAATAGCCTTGCATTGCCAATAGGTTTTTCATTAGTTTGCAAAGAAGGCTGTAGTGCCAGTCCTCATCTTGCTGCCCTGTATGGGGCAGAGCTGGCCAGACACCTCCCTCTCTGACCGTGGCAGAGATCTGCCAGGGAGACACTTCTGCTCATCCACCTGCAGGTCCCCATCTTAGGCTGGTCCCAGGCTCCACTGCCACTCCTCCCAGGGATGCTGCCAGCTTCTGTTCCCTACTGGACACTGGCCACCTTCCCCTTACAACTACAGTCACAAAGAAATACTTCCAGCAACTGCTGCTACTGACAGGCTTAGGTTGCAACCTGATTGGACAAGTCACCCTCAGGGGAGGGACATCAAGCTCATCGGCTTGACTAGAGCTGGGAAAAAGGGAATAAAGGAAGAGGCACAACTGTTGCTTTCTTAGGAGTCAGTGCAAGTTACAGCGGAAGTCAAAAGGGGTAAAAAAGAGCCTGGATATTCAGGGTCACCATTCCCTTGGCCATGACATGAGATGGAGGGACATGGGGCTCCAGGTGAGGAGGACCATTGTGGTAGTTTAACCCCAGCAAGCATCTAGGTACCACATGGACACTTGCTCACTCCTCCTTCCCCCAGTCCCCAGCCAGTGGGATGGGGAAGAGAATCAGAAAAAGTTGGGTTGAGATAAGAACAGTTTAATAATTGAAATAAAGTAAATAATAATAGTAAGATTAATGAAAAGGGTCATAAAAAGAGAGAGGGACAAAACTCCAGAAAACACAAGTGATGCACAATGCAGTTACTGACCAATTCCCAGCCTGTCCCCCAGCAGCAATCAGCCCTCCCAGCCAACTCCTGCCAAATTATATACTGGGCATGACCTTCTATGGTGTGGAATATCTCTTTGGCCGGTTCAGGTCAGCTGTCCTGGCCATGTCCCTTCCTGTCTTTCCATGCTCCTCCTCACTGGCAGAGCATGAGACACTGAAAAGTCCTTGACTTAGGGTAAGCACTACTTAGCCACAACCAAAACACTGTGTTATCAGTATTATTCTCATACTAAATCCAAAACACAGCACTGTACCAGCTACTAAGAAGAAAATTAGCTCTATCCCAGCCAAAACCAGGACAGACAGGCAGCTGGAGGTTGCGGCTGCAAAATGCCTCTGGGCAGCTCCATCATCAGGGGAACAGGGAACGATGTGACATCGACCACAGTAAGGCTTACAGCCTCCACAGAGGAGGTGGAAGAGACTGCCTGTAGGGACAACATGGCAAGGGTCACACCACATTCCAGGTCACCCCTTTCCCTGTCCTACCAGGCAGGAGCTTCTTCTCTCTCATCCTCACCCCCTTTCTCTCTCCAAACAGACCAACACAATGGTCAACTCTCCTCTCTCTCCAACAGTCAACACATAGCACACCAAATGCTACAAACACAATGTCAAAGTGTCAGCTAAGTATAAAATCTAAATAAAGGAAGTTTTTCATGGCATGAGTCAAATGAGGCAGTTAGTTGACAGCTTGTTCCTTTCTGACCAGCACAGATGCTATTTACAAGCAAAAAAAAGGGGGTTATTTCAGCACTCACAAGTAGGAAAATCCTTTAGGAAACAAGTTTTTACAAGAAACTGAGAGAAGGATAGTACCTGCCAGAGGCACAGCAAATGAGCATACACAAGCACCTCGATTTTGACAGCACATTTCATGTTTGTGCTGTGCTCCGGGCAGCCCCAAGAGCATGCCCTGTCAAAGTACACAGTAGCAGCCCATCCATGCCGACCAGACAGGCACCAATTTTAAACCCTTGTGCTTTAAACATCTCCTGGCTGCTCTCACTGACATGCGCTGTCTTGCAGATATGATGGGTTGCGGCTCCTGACGCTTCTGTCTGGTGCTTCTTTGGAGCATCTTGTGCCTGCTCAAGCAGTGAGCATGTAAAGACTGCCCAGCTGACAGTACCTGATTTCCGGGCCCACTAACCATTCAGAGCAGTTTGAAATAAGCCCTGCCTGCAGCCTTGCCCTGCCTGCAACTGGCAGCCAAGGAGGGCACCCTGCTGCAGGCACAGGCAGCCCCGGTCCCCTGGCCATGCTAACAGCTTACTGCCCGCTCTCCTCTCTGCAAACACCCATGCCAGGACAGTCTGTTGGAGAAACAAACCAATGAAATTCAGACTGACCTGAGAGACCATTCTTCCACCCCAAATACATATCAGAAACTGCTGTAGAAAGTGCTTGTCATGTGCTGGGAAAATAGGACTATGGAGCTATCAACAGCCAAGGGAGAGAACTGACCACAAAGCTTTCTGGTAGGCAACACTTTTGTTGAAATCAGATGCTCCTGATAGAAATCATTGTGAATTATTTACTAATTAGGTCTCTTTGCTGCTCTGACATTATCTTGATATACTAGAGCCCCAATTCTCCTTGTGGCGGCAATTTCCTATGCTGACACCTCCCTCCTACACACCTCATTGCATGCATACCCCCAAACCCGCTCTTTCAATATCCAGGCAGCCAAGCTCCCTTGTTTAATCCTAGAACACAGAATAGTTTGGGTTGGAAGGGATCTTTAAAGTCATCTACTCCAACCCCTCCAAAGTGGGATGAAGATGTAATTGCACCACAGTAAAAACCACTCAAGCTAAAGCTCTTCCTTTGTGTTTTGTCTAGACCAGAGAAGATAACCAAGAACAGGGAGGAAAAGGCAGAAGGAGGAAGGAACTAAGAAGCTTCCTCTTCTCCTCTATGTTCCTCTTTGCACTTTCCAGTGTTTTTATTCCATTTCCTACAGCAAAGAACAGAACAAAACAAAACCAACAACAACAACAAAAACAAAAACAAAAAACAATAACAATAACAACAACAACAAAAACAAAACAAAAAAAACCACACCCAAAACTAAACCAAAAAATACACAAACCCCCAAACAAACAGACAACACTCCCCCCCAAATGTATATGAATATTCATGTGAACTCAATGTTTCCCTAAGGAAGAAAACTCCTGCAGTAAGCACAGCTTATGTGAACTTCACCTTATACCTTCAAACCTTCATACACAGCTGTTTATACTTTTCACTGTGATAGATCTTTCACAGCACTGATTATTCTCCCATTCAAGGTCGTTTTTTCCTTCATGCTTTTAATCTTTATCTGTAGATACAGAGATAAGCCTCTGATCACCTGGTTTTATCAAGTCTTTGCTTCTGAATATGAGCCTCTGAATTTCACAGATGCTGCCATTACTTTGATCTGACCAATAATTTGAAACCCACAGGTTTCAGGTGGGAACGACATTTTATGACCAGAAGTAATTGAGGCTTAGAAGAGGATTACGTACCATGTCAACTTCAGAAATACTGTCCAAGCTTTCAACTTGCACATCCACCCCAACAGGAATTGCAGGGCCTGAAAGAGAAGGAGATTTAGATATCCAAATAACTGGTCTTTCATATCATCTGCATTTAATTAGCACTATAAAGTGCAAAACATTTCTGAACTTATGTTACACATTTCTGTCAATGGCTCTTCATGAGGGGGCTGGGGTAAGAGTCAGTGAATAACCCTGTAAGGCCCCTTTTGAAACATTGATTATCTTCTCCTTGGCATATACTGCAATGTTGACACTCTGCCCAGCTAATCCGGAGTTTAGATGAAACATTTGCATACATTTTTAAAAACTGAGCCATCCCATCTTAAATTTTAGGCTTTTATGAACAAATTTAGCCCCAAGAAGAGGGGACTGAGATGAAGAAATGGCAAGCAACGAACACTTCCTTGAAGGTTTCTCATTTTTTACCAAAAAGACAAGCTATATTAATCTCTCAAGAGCCCATCACCATTCATATGACTCACTGATGATGTTACTAGTTTTCCACAGCACTTTCAAAATTAGCAAACAAAGAATTCACGAAGAGTAAATAAGCAGAAAATGTCCCATAACAAATGCACACTCTTCTATTATTAGAAACCTCGTATCAAAACTTCACTGTAGGCTGCTGCTCATTAATGATCAGGACCTGGTGAGGTTACTCGTCACCATAGTGTGCCCTCATGCAGCTTTTTCCCATTTCTTGTGGTACGTGCCTACAGAGACGTGCACACCAAGCACAATCCACCAGGGCAGGTTAATAGGAACTGCTGAGGAACAGTCCAGGTGGATCCACTGCCACCTTGTGCTGTCAGTGTGTGGCACTCAGGGCTCACACTGATGAACCGATCCAGCCTATCTCCAGCTTAGGCACTGCCAGTGAGACAGACCCTGCCAAAGGAAACAGAAGCTCTGCAGACATGTCTGGGACTTGCACAACAGAAACGAATTTTCCAAGGACCCTAGTGGCCTCCATGACAATTTGTGAAGATTTGTGAAGTTTTTCAGCACCCCGATTTTCAATCTGATTAGCAGTCAGATGGTATGTGAGAGGCACTACAATCACTTTGTAGACTCAGACCCACACATAGCAGGGCTGGCTGCATGCATGTATTTAGCTAGAGTAGCATCTTCCTTGAGACCACAACCAAGGTCTGAATACACCACGAGCCTAACAAGAGACCAGAAACAGTGTTCTGAGAAAGCAGGGCACTTTTGCAAGCTGCCATCTGTCCTGCTCCGGTACCTGCTGCAGCTTGTACACACTCTCACACGTCTTCAGGGCTTTTGAACACAGCCTTAGGTTTGCCTCTAAATGGAGGAGAAAGCAGAACCAACTCAGCTTCAGTAGGGAAAGGCTATTCAGCATGTCCATGAGACAAGCTGCAACTGGCCCCAGTACAGGTTTGCTAGGGCTTTGATAAGCCAGCTTCACCAAATTACGGTAGAGCATGCTGATGGTGACACTGTCCCCCTTCTGCGTGCACACTTCCAGACTGTTGTGCCCACACCCTCCATCAGTGGTTGTGCTGGGTACAGGCATCCTGAAGGAAGCCCTGTGGGGCAGAACCAGGCTCCTCAGAACCACCAATTCCAATTTAAGTGACTGTTTCCCCAGCAATGAAGCTGAAACTTGGCTAATCCAGCACTCCTAGATGCTCATAAACACTTAACATGTCACATTCAGACACACAGCTGTGCACTTCATACTCTGAAAAAATTGCCATCAAGAATTTGCAACTGAGAGAAAGAATTTCTATATGGCATCCCTCCTGCTCAGTAAAACATGTTTTGTTTTGGTTTTTTAAACAAGGTAGCAAAAAGCACTTTATGTATGGTGATAACAAGCATCTGTTTGTAGTCAATTTTTTAGGTTTTTTTGCCTTTTTTTGTTCAGATACCATATCAAAGTCATACATGGTGAAAAAGAGTCATATATCAAGAAGAGCTTGGGCAGTAATTCAAATACTTACCTATTTGTTTAATGCCTTTAAATACCTAATAGCTCTTCAGTGAGGTCATGTTTGTGACACTTAACTTGGGCGTCTGTTACAGCAAGCCTCAATGCTCAGAGAAAGTCTCTTCAGAAAGACTCCACAGTCCAACATAGCCCATGTCAGGGCAGGCACAAGGATGCCCCCAGCACTGCCTCTGTCTTTTACTGGAGAAAGCATGAGTCATTAATATTACTTATTGTCATATACAGCTGGGGACACTGCAGTAGTGCCCCCAGTGCTTCCAAAAAGCCACGTCATGGTAGCCACAGTGCTAATGGAGAAGACATGGTCTCTGCCAGGATGGCTTCACAGTGAAATGAGGTTGTGCCAGAAGGGGATGGCAGTGGTTGGCTGTGGTACTTCCCACTGCGGCTCCCTGGTGCCGAGGGGCTGGGTGCCCAACACAAGCTGGGCAGTCCCCCACAGCTTCCAGACTGCAAGAGAGGCTCTCTGTGTATGAATCCTGAATTTAGTCTTGATTCAGGAAATCAACACCCACCCAAAGTCTGTTTACTGCTGCAATTTCTATGCCTGTCTGAACAATAATCACAGATTAAAAACAAACAAATAAACAACAAACAACTAAAAACCAAACACACAAACATAGGAACACTGCCAAGTTGGCATATGTCCTGCTGTCCTATTCCTTCCCTATCCACTCTTGAAGATAAAAGACTGTGTCCATATTCTTTTCTTTGTTCATGTTCCTGCATCAAATGCTCAATAACCAGCAAGGACATTGCAAGGACAAGATCTACGGTTCAGTCTGGAGCTGCCATGAAGCTTTATTAAACCCAAAATAAAAGGTGTTCCATGTTAAGCCAGATAGTCTGGAAAGCCCTTGAGAGAAGAGGCCCAAGGCAGTGTTAGGTGTCTGGTACATCAGTGAAACTGCTTTTACTTATTTCTTTTCTGCAGTTAATCATGAATTTGAGGGATGATAAAACAGTGATTGTAATAGAGAGAGGGAGAAATCATTTGAACACGGGACTCAAATGTTTAGATCTTATTATAAGACAGTATGAAGATGAGATTGTAAAACCAACTTATCAGTGGAAATATTTACTCTGCCTTTCCTGGGCAAACTCTTACTACAATCAGCAGGAGCAATCACTGCTTTTCTCTTCTCTCTGCTCCTCATTCAGCACGTGAGGCTGAGGCAATAAGAGAGCACACAAATGGGAATGAGGGCACATTGAGACACCTAGACCCTTTGGAGGAGGCTTAGACAAAAAGTTGGGCTGAGCAGGGAAGGGTGGATGAAGGGCCAGTGGGGACAGCCCAAATGTTGCTGCCTGTGAGCTAATGGCAGGAATACAGTGATCATCAAGTGCTGCTTCAGGTGATGAGCACAACTGAAGCCCTGTCTAGAAATGCTCTCTTTAAACCACAGAAACAAACCCTGGGTTTCCTTAAAGGTATCTTGGCTACAGCACATACCATTGAATTAAATGGCTGTGGATCAGTCACCAGCAATGTCAAGAGATCTTTGCTCTCACTAACCCTTGGAGTCAATTAGGAACTGCTATCTTTTCAATCCTGTCCCTTGGTCAGCTGAACTCTTGAACCACTGAGGCTATAGATGCTTTGCCAAATTCCTTATCAAATTCACTAGGGATGAGCAAAAAGAAAAAAACCCTCTTTACTGAGAGGGAGCAGAGGATAATGAGGGTGTGGATGTGAGGAGACAAGAATAGCTGAGATGGTATACAACACACTGAACTGGTAGACAGAGCAAGTAACTTAGATTACAGCATTAAATGCAGAAAAGCCCTCATCAACCAACTTGTCCTCGTCATAAACAACGTTTTATCAAAATTCACTTTTTCTTCTGAAAAAAGAAATATATAAGGATCATCTTAGAGAATTATAAGCAGGAAAAGACCTGAATACTGTAACACTGGAGAAATCTCAAAGCTCAAGGATGTTCAGTGCTGCACAGGCAGCTAAACAGATCCATGTGAAAGCTGTGGATTTGGTTGACTAAAGGAAGCAGTAGTACTTTGCTCGAAGACTGCAGTCCAGCAAAGCTTTTCAGCTCATACTTTATAGTCTCTGAAAAGTATCAGCCAAATTCATGGAATTATTCAAATTAAACAAGTATTTATAGATCAAGGTCTAGAGATAACTTGTATAACCTTCAACTAGAGCATTTCTTCCAGAAACAGCAAAGATGTCAACATTTATTATCCCCCATCACTGTCCACAGAAATATCTTGCAGAACACAAATCCTAATTCAGCAGGACTTATACAACCAGAAAACAAACAGTGGACTCTTAAAGCTTCATAAAAATCACAGGTTTCTGCTTACAACACAGAAATGAACCCACCAATAAACAATTCCCCTTGCACCTCAGACACAGAACAGTGGCAGTTTTCAGGTAAGCTCAAGACACTCACACAATCATTAGCAAATGTGACAATATAAAAATTGAAAATGGAAAATCGGAGATTTCCCTTTTGAAGGAGGTGTGTTAAGAGAGGATTTAAGTGACCTGAAGCACAGACCGAGGCTGATGGGAGTGCTTCTGCTTTCTCCCTTTCTTGGACAGTATCCACTAGCCCCACAATTTCTGCATAGGGTTTACATATAACATGATGGAGCATCCTCGCAGCTTCTCACTGTAAAGGTACTGCCTTCTGAAAATGAATTCATATTTGGAATCCACTCACAGACATACATCATGCCTTATTATTGTAAATTCCTGCACATCACTGTTTGTTCCACCCCAGTCTCTGCACCTAAAAACACTCACCAAGGAGCAGCGTGAAATCTTCAAAGGGTGAGTCACTTCCCAGTCAGAACTGGGCACAAACACGGTTTTTTATTTCTGAACACTGGAGCAGGCTTTGGAAGATAGGGAAGAGCATGCTACCATGAAGATGCCTGGAGTCAGTTTTCCACCCAGCTCTGAGACTAAAGCTTTGTGACATTTCTTTATTTTTTCTCTTTGGCAGTGCTTTCAAAGGCTCATTGTTTCCTTCTGAGACAGTATCTTTGTTCGCTCATGTATCTTTGGAGGAGTGAGGCACATGTAGGCCCTGAGATAAAAATATCTACATGGGAAATTAGTAGGTTTGAGACTTCTTTACTGACAGATGTCTCGTGCACACCCAGGGAGGCTTCAAACATCCATAAGAGATCCCATGCCCTCAAGCTGCAAGACAGTTTTCAGTGTATCTTCATGCGTGTGTGTGTGTTCATATACATACATATTTACTTTTTAATGAATATGTGTATGAATGGGTCCTCTTAGATGTGGGCAGCTTCCAGGCAGCCATGACCAGGATATGTTCATCACCTGCCTCATGACAGCAGAGAGCTTCATTCCTCTGCATCTCACTGACAGCTGTTCATTAGCAGCGAAGCAAGTTTTATTCCGGCCCTTGACAGTAACTCTAAGTGAACTACTTGTGCCTTATGCACCCCACTATTCATCCATCGTGGCAAAAATACTTCCCAGAAAGGGAAGCAAGGACCAGCTGAAGTTAGGCTACTAAGCTACGAGCAAATATAATAAAAGTAAAGCATTAGGCTAGCCCTCGATAAAGAAGATACAGCTATTTTAAGTATCAACTAAAGCTGCTTATTCATGGGCTCCCTGTAAAATATGAGATGTCATAGATGAAATGCTTAAAATGGGTGTTTAAGGAAGGCAGTAAAACAAACATTTACATAATCTTTAAAAATTAATAATAGTAAATAATACCTGAACATCTGCTAGCTAGAACAAGGTCACTGACATGGAGATAACTCCCGAAGGGTCAAAAACCCTGCAGTCTCTTTTAGCTTATTGAGTCTCTTTGACCATCAACAAAGCAAAAAACTTTGTCATTGCCTCTGTACCCAGTCGCCTGTCTCTAATGGGCTGGGAGCAGGCAAGACAACCATGTTTATCGGGCTGTTAATAACACAACTTACACAACATTTGTTTACTCACTTGCTCTTTACAAAGGTACTTCTTCTTGGAAAACCTTTCACCTTTCTCTAATGTTGGTTTTTTTTTTTTTCATTTCATCTTGCATAACCCTAGCCTGTGCCCAGTGGTCAGCTGTGTTGAGCTGGCAGCTTGCTGACTGTCCTCTGCAGACCAGCAAGAGTCACCGTGGCCATCATTAAGCAGCTCACACCCCAGCCCCTTTTTAGTTTAAAGTTCAATAGTGAAGTTGTAAATTGGTCCACCAAACCTGGTAACCATCACGTTTACAGTACTGGGTTTCTCTTTAGTCTAATGCCACTCAAAATCTCCTCATTATATTATTTATGTTTTCCAAAATTGAAGTACCTTTCCCACCTGCACCATAACATCACAAGCCCAATGCAACACCACAAGGCTGGAATCTCTATTAGACCATGGTCCTTGAACTGCTCTCAGAGAGGGTCTTAGGGCAGTGACTGGTTACAGCCACGTGCCGCCCCAGAGGCTCCTCTTCTCTGCTTCCACAATACAAAAGCCTTTTTATCCTATGCAGGTCAGACCACCTCAGTTTGACTGACATTGCCACAGGAAAAAAATGGAAGGACTCACAGTCCATAGCAAATCACTGTGACTGCCTGACAAATAACATTACAGACGAGAGTATGAGGATTGCCTCTTACCAGGTTTGTTCCCATCAGGCTTATCATCTGTCACTAAAAACACACTGCATAATTCTGCAGGGGTGCAAGAACTTGTAGCACCCTCTATCTCTGTGTAAGACATGCTTTCCAAGACTGGAGCCTCAATGAAGCTGTTTCCATGCTTTGTTCCTTATCACATGCAACTTTGGCACAACTTTGCTAATCCCACATCTTTGTCCCAAGAACCTCTCTAAATTAAGGAGGTTTTAAGCAAAAATTAAAAAAAAACCCTATGTTTTTCCTTTATAAACAAAGGCACCTTCTCTGTAAAGGCTGTTAGGATATTTCTCAATTTTATAAATATTAGTAGAAGACTTTTGGCTCTAGAAGTATCTTACGCTGTGATGGCAGTTAGCATGGGAAAACAAGACAAGAGGGAGATTAAAATGTAGTTGTATTAGCACAGGAAGAGTGACTCTGTAATTATGTATGTATGTTTGGTGTGATGTGCACAAAAGTGTTCCTCACAGACTCTGTGATACTGATGAACATAGTAAAAATTGGATTTGTTTCCAGAAATATAATCCAGTGGTGTCACTGAGCACCAAAACCTAAACCATCAGCACAACAGAATAAATCCCCATAGCTTTCCCACAGACATCATGCCCTGACATATATCCAGACAGGGGAAAAAAGTTTTAAAAATCGGTGTGGCTCCACAGCTATCTCCAACTGAGTCATGGGAAGGAGTCCAAATCTCATCCTAGAGAAGCCCTGTCATCCCACCCTCTCAGACTCAGGATCCAGCAGGTCTTTTGTCCGGAGTGGTAACAGCTGCAGAGAGGACAGATTGGCAGGCTCCAGTCTTCCAGTTTGTCCACATTAGGCACTCAGAAGTCATCAGCCAAGCTCCAAAAACTGAGGTTGGTTTAAAAAAAATAAATCTGAAAACCTAACACCGCAGCCTCTGAGCTTATAGCAGGGCAGGGCATACCTGACATTTAGGGATGCACATACACTTCAGTGAACTCACTCAAGAGAACACAGTATCTGCTTCTCAGTGTCCAGTCTGTTAGGGAAGTTGAAGCAGAGCAAATCAGCAATCCCTCTTCATGTGTGCGAAATCACACAGCTGCCTATCCACCTTCAGAACACAACATACTAGGGACAGAAATCAATGAAGTGTTGATCAAAATCAGTGAATTGTTAATACCAGCACTGGAAGTCTTCAAGGTCAGGTTGCATGGAGCTTTGAGCAACCTGGTCTAGCAGAAAGTGTCCCTGCTCATGGCAGGGGGTTTGGAACTAGGTGATCTTTAAGGTCTCTTCCAAATCAAACCATTCTGTGTTTCTGTGACGAAGTGCTGCTATGCCAGGCAAGTTGTACGGGATCACCACTATCCATGAAGGAGCAGCATGCCAACAAAAAAAAGCCAGACTGAAAGCAGTGGACATCCAGCTAACGCCTCACAGGTCCAGGCTTTGTGGACAGAAGATTAAAAAAAAAGAAGCCTAGAAAGTCAGGTAAAGAAAACAAAGACCAATAACCGAACAAACAGGGGTTAAGCCCACAGAGTGGTTGGCTGGACACTCCTGACAGTGACCATCTCACCCTGGAACCAGGAGGATTTAGGTGAGTCCATGAAACCAATCTCATGTCTCCCCGGTCTTTTCATTTTTCAGAAGCCAGGTTCCTTCCCAAACCCACTTTGCTGAAAGGCTCACCTTCCCAAAGAAGCAACCTGGCAGGAAAAGAAATGCCAGGGATTATCTCCCTTTCCCTAACCAGAGGCTGGTGCAGCAGTATCACTGGAGTATCACCTGCTCCATCTGGAGCAGGTGGAGGACCTGAGAGCAGCTCATTCACCACCATTTTTACAGCCGAGTCATAAAGGAGCAGGAGCAGGTTTCATGTCCAGTGCCTCTAGAGACAGCTCCCAGACCTCAGCCCTGAGCCTCAGCTGCACCCCATGGCTTGTCAGGTGTATTCACACCAGTCCGAGGAGATCTGCCTATGCTCCACCCAGAGGGCAAATTAAGGCAAATTCTTCAACCCTAGAAATAGCAGATCAAGTTTAATACTGATTAGCAAAAGAAGTTTTACCTCCAGTGGTCAGGCTGGACTGCAACTTGCTGGTAAATAACAGTGGGGGGCAGGTAGGAATCACTGGTGATGACAGATTTGAACTCTGGAGTCTGGAGATAATACATATACATTGTGAGCATGGGGACAGCACTGTGCTCTTAGAACAGCACATCTGCACTGTGGGGAGAGAAACATCTTTCAAGTCACACCAGGGATGAGCAGGTCCAAGAAGTTCCATTCTACAGATGAGGTGCAAAAGGCAAAACACCTGTGTGTCTCACCGGACAGGGAGAGGTAGCACTTCACCCTAGATGGCCAATCGACAAAGGATGCAATATTAGCCATTCAATGAAATCTACAGAAAACTGTCCTTAGCTCTGAAGTGGCTTGGTTATTGATCTAATCAGAAGAGTATTTTCCATACTGGTATTCCAGCACACTTTTATTCAGATACTCTCTTACCTCTGCAGTGGTGAGCCTAGCAAGGTCAGCCAAGCGCATTCCTGTAACTGGGTGTGACAGAAGGCAGAAGTGAAGGACACAGAGGACTCTTCCACTCCTTTAGTTGTCTTACAGAGTTTGAGACAAGATTTTATCTGGATGAAAGGGCTCCATTTTCTCCTAGCAAGGATGGGATGCGATACACCTAATGAGTTCTTTATTTTGCAATTTGATAATATCAGCTGAAAAACTCATTGAAACTTCACAACTACAAGTGAATGCTAAAACCTGCAGCTTGCTCCTCTTCTCAGTAGAGTGAAACACTTACTGGCAGGGTCCATCCTGAGCTCTGGGGAATTACAGCCAAAAAAAGTCAACTGCAGCAACAGGAAGGAATGTAGGAACTGTACAGAGCACAGAGGGCTATGAGATGAGCATGAGACCTCTCTGATTTGGCACCAAGTCCCTTCCCTTCTCACTGGTGCACTTGGCCAGAGGTTTGGTGTTTTCCTTGTTTCTTTTTAAATGAGATTGTTAATTAGATAATTAGATTATTTTTAATTAAATGAACATGAAAACAAGAGAACCATTTTATTCTCACCTCCAAAAGCTGGCCGCATGGTGAAGTCATGTTCATCGACTCTGAGAAGCTGTTCTGTCTTTCCTTTCCAAGCTTTGGTCAAGTCATGGTTCTTCTTAAAGATGTGACTGCAAAAGACAGCAACAGCGTTGGTCCAATATCTCTGTGCCCGAGCTACAGCTGACTTCTGCCAGCCCAGTTTTGGACCTACAGGAGCAGCAGCTTTGTAGGCACAGTCTGAGGAAGGGAAGCAGGAAGGCTGCCAGCACCACGGCATGGACACAGCACCGCCTTTCCACAGCACTTTGTGCCTCCACAAGTGCCCTGCTGTCTGTGCCCCACTCCAAGATGGACGGGGCGCTCCCTTCACCCCAGACACCACGGCTCCCAGGGAGGCACAAGGCTGAGAGAACAGCATCTCATAGAGGAGCTGGGATGCAGCAAATGTCACGGCTCAGAGCAAGCAACAGCAGAAGCAGCTGGCTGCCCCCACATTACCTGGCCAGGATTTGGCCAGGTACCAAGGAACATTGTCATGAGAAAGCTCTTTTCGGTGGTGGTCACGCAATGTCATACACTTCCGAGTGAACTTCACTTCAGTGCCAGCAGTTTGTGTGGACAGAGGGTTTGCTTTGTCTTCTGGCTTTCAGCAATAACAAAACCACCCATTCCTCCCTTCAATAGCAGGAAAAGAAGAGTTTTAGCTAAAGAAGTCTGCAATCCTTCACTTTTCCGAATATTAAGGTAGGAAAAATTCTAACCTTTTATTTAATACATTATATGATAACAGTAGAACAAGGATGACAACAAACCCCTGAGAAAAGTGCAAGACAGTCTCTAAAATCACCTAGGGGGATAACTACCCGGCAGACAAACATACATTTCTGGAAGAAAATCCAGATCAGCATCTCTGGCTGTTCTCCAGTGGTGCAGGATGGAGAACTTGGACCATTAAGGTTCCTCCCTCTGCTCCGGATGTAAGATACAACAAAGTTACAAATATTGCTGCAATGAGCTGTTTGTCAGTAACTTACTAAAAGTAACAATGATAAAGAGAAAGAACTTTATACAAAAGGGTTCAGATTCCTTTTCCTGTGCAAAAGAAATATTACTGAATATAAAGAAAAAAATCTTGGAGAAAAAATAAAGAGACTACTTAGGCTTAAAATCTTGGTCAAAAATTCAGAGCTTACAAAACAATCACCACACTCATAAGAGTGGCTGTGGAAAGTGATGTGCTTGGCCTCATTAAAATACAAAGCATGATGAGTATGAGGCAAAGGGAGCAAAAATTATAAATCACAAATCAGAAGAAAAGTTTCCCATCAGAGCGCTCATTTCAGGAAAGAAACTATGAAATCTAGGGGGTGTTGATAGCTGCCACTCACATCAATAACCCATTTACTTTAGTAAGGAGGTGAAAAGGAAGCAATAAAATTTGAAAATAAATATATCAAATGGATGTTTTGAGGGAATATAACCCCTTGTGCTCCAGGACACATGCTACATAGAAAACATTGGACCCTTCTTACATCACCTTGGGCTCCTGTTTCAGTCAGGATTTCAGAGCATCTCTCTCCCTGCTGGCTGTGAAATAGAGCCAGCTGGAGCAAGCGTGCTTGGCACAGCTGCATTAATGGTTACCTAAAAGCAGAGTGTCAAACCAAGTCCAGTCACTAATGGGAATGGTTGGAGGCAAAAGTTTGGCTTTTAACTGCTTGCTGCAGGGGGAAAACTTTGCTTCTCTGCAAAGGTTAGGGCTGCTGCCAAAGTGCTCTGCTTTGTCATCCGCAGTACTGCCCCTATGCCTGAAAAGCTGGAAGTGGGGAAGCAGGATCTTCCTGTGTCTGCTTGATTTTAATTATCTGGGAAAGGCCAAAGTACCACTGAATGTTCAATCAAGTCTCTCTTCTCAAAGTATGGGGAAAAAAAAATCTAATTAAAAATCCAATAAAACTTTGGATTGCCCGCTGTATGAGGAATTAGTACGGAAAACCCTGGCAGTATTACAGTGCCATCTTCTAAATCGATGGCTCAGCCTCACTGAAATGCTGTGCTTTGATCAATTCTTTTAAAAATCATCAAACAGCAAAAAACACACAGGAGAGCTGCTGAGACCAGTCTGTGGCCACTGAGGCTTCAGAGGGCTGGCTGGGGACACAGACACTGTCTCAGGAAGGAAACAGGTTTTCAGGCGCGTCCTTAGCCAGGAGTTGTATTTAATAGCCAGCATTTAATCATCAGTTCATGCCCAGTCCTTCAGGTATGTGATGGACAATTCAGACTTTATAGATAGAGTTCTGTCATTTCCTTTCTAACCAACTTAATCCATTTACAAAGATTTTGTACCAAGATATTTGTAATGACAGAAAGTCTATACAGCCTACGAAATGTGCAACTGCTTTTGTCTATTTAATCCAATTCAAGACCAAATTTGTTTGAAAAATAAAAATCTTTAAAACATTGTTTGACATCAACTACGGCAGTATCTTCTGACCCTCTCCAGAAGGTACCCCACGCCACCCCCATCACTGACGGGCATAGGGAGCACATCATTACCTGCAGCAAAAGTAACACTAGCTGCCAGTGCAGAGCTGAAGGATGCATTGAATACTGCTGCCCATCGGGCACCTTTACTGACAATCTGATCACTGCTATCTCAGAAATCCTCCCCAATGTATTTATAGTCTTTAGCATTTCTGATTACAGATTTCTCAGGGTTCCTTTCAGCTTTATGCACTCTCTGTCATTCACCACTATTCGTTTAAAGCCACCCATTGCCACATCTCTTTTTTTGCCAAGTTTTTCATATATAATTTTACTGCTGTTTGTACTTCATTCAAAGGGGATGAATTTGATAAATCTGACTTTTGTGAGGAATTGTTCCTGTTTACAGAGGAGAGAAGGGGACAGGTATCTCACTGAACTTGAGTAAAGGCTTCTCTATTATTGCCCTATTTTTTTTAATATATATTTTCCTTTCCAGTCACTTTTATTCAGAATTGTTCTCAATTGCATAAAATGCTTCTTCTATATCAAGGAAAATTAATTATTGATGGCATGAGAAATTAAAGATAACAGCTCAGCAGGACTCAGAAAAGTGGGTATCTCTGCAGACATTCAGATTTTTCAGAGCAAGATAAAAAAACTTATCAAATTGGAAACAGTCCTCATGCCACAGGGTGTAAGGCAATGGCTAAGTAGTGAGCGTGAAAGCGAACGTGATCTTCATCCCGAGCATGGCACAGCTGTTGGCAGCCAGTGTCTGAGAGGTATCTGCACCTTCCTCTGGGAAATTCAGCATTGTCTTTGGTCACAAAATGGTATCTCATGGTCATGGGACCTTGCTTCCAATTACCTCTTGGGATTCAGAAAAGTATTGATACTGTTTCAAAGAAATCTTACCTCACCGGTATATTCTCTGGGGGAAAAAAAATCTCAAAGTGCATTAGTTGAAGGTGTCATTTACTTTGTGTAGCAGCCACAGCAAGGTGGAGGAGATCTGCACACTGTGTAAACCCAGCACCAAGAAAGTACAAAAATCAACAAAACGTGACTGCTGCAAAGATCTAGAAGCTAAACGAAAAACAGAAGGTACAAGAACAGTTTGTGACTGTCATTAACAACTAGCTCGCTCCTAGATGAGCATTCCAAATTTATTATCTTCATTATGCTGTGAGTGTATCCCACATAGATGTGTATCTTTAATCTTAATGTACGTGGATCACACGGGATCAGATGCGGCTAAGAAATTTCTGACAAGCTGGAAACCTCAAGGTCCTCGATTTTGTCAAAGTCTCTTTCCATTGCCTGTCAGGGCCACCAATTCAAGTATTAGAGGAGCCCTCGCTGCTCAGAAGCCCTGGCATCTCCACAATAAGACAGGTCTATCTTGGTTTGCATGGATGGCCACACCATGGGACAGATCACACCATCTCACCAGGGGAGAGATACTCTGTTGCCCAACTTCTGGATGTAACACTTAAATCATCTGTAAGTTTATGTTCAAAGCAGGAAAGAAGGTGATTTTCCATGCCAGCTTTCTAGAAAAACTAAACCAGACTCTGGAAAATGATGGCACAAGATCAAAGGGTGTGCACAATCACTGCTATTGTACAGATTTTCTCCCTGCTTTTGTTTCACTGCTGTGACGCTGCAGTGTTGGGGAAAAGATCCCAGAAGACATTAAACCTCGCACAACTAGAGGTTCTGCAATGCCCTGGACTTGAGTCCCAGACAAGCAACACACCTGTAAAAAATGTTTATCAACATTTTAATCACTGAGCCACTTACTAAAAATTTTCTGAGAAACCACCATAGAGCAGAGGGATTCTGTAGGGCCTGGGAGGTACCACAGGCTAGAGGACATGTCTGCATTATCTGGTTGAAAAACGTGATAAAAATGCAGCTCTGCAAGGAAATAGAGGGAAGTCACTGCCAGCAGTAGCAGTTTCAGCAGGGATCACTAGACCCCTTACTCCAGTGGACTGCTGTTTGGAAGAACAGTCTATGTGCTGAGCCTTGTGCTGCCATGCCCTGATGGTCATCTTCTGCTTCTGGGTCCCAAACTAGGACTCGCATGTAGCATACCCTGAAAACTGCATCTCTAATGAAATCACTTACCATTTCCAAAAATCTTGGCAGGAAGTCTTTAGCTAACAAAAAGCTCAAAGCCACTTCTATTTCAAAGGCACAATGTTTCTGCTGATTGAAGCACGAGGCTTCGCATGGAAGGAGAGAGGAACAGGCAGACTTGGAGTTAGGTGGGTGTAGGTTGCTGGAAACACGGCATTCACTGGCACAATCCAGGTGGTAAATTGAGTTCTCAATTTATGCAGAGCAATACACATTACCAGAAGCATTATCAGCAATTGTTGTAGAGCAATAAATATTTACAAAAGTAGTAATTCTCAGAGCTTCTTTTTCTCTGAGTGGAAATTCTGTCCAGCTGGATAATCTAGAAGGACTACCTGCATTTGTTTGCAGTTCCTGAGAGGCAGCCACCGCCAAGCTACTGAAGAGTACCCCAAACTGTTTCAAAAACTCGGTGTTGGACATTCCAGCAGCACTTGCTTGGCACTTACAGTAAGGCCAATGTGCTGAGGAAGCTCCAAGCACAGATACCCACGCTGTGTACAAGCCAGTACTACTCATAGCAAGTCGGACGTGCCCTGGCAGCATTAGCCTAGACTGTGTACCCAGCTCTCTGGCAAATCCCAGCCAGCAACATGGCAGCACAGACCACCTGACACATATACCTGCACCTTTCCACACTTACACTGTCTCTTTCAGCATCAGTCTCTTCTTCCTCTCTGGAAATTTATTCCCTGGTGTGCGGGTAAGGCAGGGGCCAGCCTGCCCTGCTCAGCAGTCACTCAGGGGACTCTGACAAAAGGCTTTGCTCTGTGGTTCATTTATCACCTGACTTTTCCAAACAAAATGACATGCAAAAATTTTTAACCAACGTTTTGGTTAGTTATGAGCCCTTGGTTTTGTGCACCATTTGTCAGCTTGCAAATCAGCAAGAATGCTCTCAACTTCATACCAATCACTGATATCCTTCAGTTTTGCAGTGTAAGTGGCAGAGATTGTACACCCTGGAAAATGTGAAAAACCGCCATCAAAGAACAAAGCCAGGACCTGTTACTTGATGAGCACAGACCAATCTTCTATGCAAAGCCAGGGCTCTCCAAAGCATAACGTGAAGCTGCACCGGGCAATGATCAGGGCAGTGATGCACAGTAACAGTTGTTTCTTTAAGTTATACCTCAATTTGTAGAAGAAAAGACGTGTTATAAGTGAGGTGGGGGGACGCAGGAGTAAGAAAATCTTAAATGCAACACAGTTTCTAATTAAGCAAGGATTATCTGTTCCACACACTGAGCAAGGCACAACTCATCAAACAAAAATAACGCGTTACAGTTCAGTATTAACATAGACCAAGGGGAGTAATTAAGGGTGCAGAGGCAACCCTTAACTTGGAATTTCTTAATTTGGGTTCCTAACCTGACTCTCCCATATTCCTTTCCCATAAGGCACAGGCTCAACCCTGAATAACCTTGGCAGACAGCTGTTTTGGCACCTGTGGGACCAGCTGCCCAAGCCCTCAGAGCTCTGGGGGTGAGGACCTCTATACAGCGTGAAACTCTATATACAGTGTTCAAGTAAAAAACTACAGAACTGAAGGTGTTCTGCACTTGCACAAGCCAAGCTATCTTCTTGAAGTCAGTATAAAGATCTTTGATCATGTTGATTTATCCCCTTAATGGATACAAAATATCAAACTTATCAAATGTAGATTCCCAAATATAGGAACACATTTTTCTTGATTAGTACGTTTACTGTAAAATTTACTGTTTTTCTTACGGTAAGTCAGCAAGAGAAATGCTAAGCAGCAAATGGGATGAAATTATTCAAAAGATCATTGTTTAAATTTCTTTTACATGATTGGGAAACCAGCAGAGGAACTAGCTTTAGTTTCCTTTTACTAGATGAGTCCGCTATTTGTTGCTGGTTTAGAGACAACTAAATTTTTTCTATGTATGTGGAAATTTGAAATATTAATGACACTGCTCCATACACTTCTTTTTGCCACAACATTGCAGAATTCTCTGTATTAAAATTATCATTCACATTTGATAGTCCCTAAAAATTCTTTTTATATGCTTTTAAATAACCACATTGCATAGGAATTGTATGGGGGGGTATGTGTGTATATATAAAATATATAATTATATATATATATAAAATATATAGTTCCTTAGGTTCTACCTGACTGGAAAATTGTTCATTAAAACCATTACATCACAGAAAACTAAATATTTCACTTATTCTTTGGAGTATATTTATAAAAATAATTTTAGCAGTGCTTTGACTGCCACTCTATTACAGCTCATTTACAAAAATAACAGCACTGTAAAAACAGTAAATTGTTTTCACCATGTTCAATTGAAGTATAAAACTTTTAACCCAGAGAATGGCACTACTTTTGGGCAATATTTAAAGAAGGATTTATACTATTTTGTTACTTCAAAGCAAATGATCTCTACTACACACAAATGGTTTGTAAGGAAATGCTACTGTTGAATCCTGCACAATCCTCAGAATGTAGACTTTGAAATATTTTCAGAGTTAAATGAAAGGTCTCATTCAATAATTGAGATTCTGTGGAAATCAGTAGTAAAACTTCAGTTGACTTTAGGATTTCAGGATCAGACCCTGGCTGTTTCAGCTTTATAACATTAACGTCACTAAAAGCATATGCCACTGTATTTTTTCAATAAGTAGTGTAAATCTGATAGCATATTATGTATTCTTTGCTTCCAATTACATCACATTTATTTGCAAAACATTCAAGTAACAACATTCCTTATAAGTGTTGAGTGTTAAACAAAAAAGCCCAATAAAATGAATGAAAATATGAAAGTTTACAGCCATAGTGAGGCCACTTAATAAGACGGATTAACCCAATTTTATTTTTGAGCCCTTCAAACAATGAATAGTCTTGTAAGATATAATTGCCACTGGATGACATAACCACAAAAAAGGATAACATACTTTGGACTGTCTGGCAGGTTTGGAAGATTATCTTTTCTAATGTAAACCTCCGGACAAATCTCAGCAATGGTAAATCTAATAAACTTTACTAATACCTTTAACTCTTTCTTGTGCCTTTGCTTGACTTTAAAATACATTTTTTTTAAAGATTCCATGTATTTCTTCAAAATGTATTTTTAATTTTACAATCCCTGGATAACTCCCAGGGTTTAATTTACCATTAATTACCATAATGCATGCTCTCCATCTCAAATTGTTAGAAAATAACAGGCAATTCCAAGTGAACATAAGTAGCACAGGCATTCTAGCAAGCAGGTAAACAACCTGCTCTTGAAACAGTGCTGAAACAGTATGTACCTTTGAACATCTCTATTAACTGCAACTCCTCTGAATTCTCTAATTCTCTCAGTAATTTGCATATATGGCTAAGAATAATTTTACAACAATCCATGCTGAAGTGGTCAACTTCTCTGCAAAACCTGCCTCGCTCAGAGTTAATCAATATTAGCATTAGAAGTGTCCACTTACAGTTAAAACTGATTATACTACCAGAGACTGGTATAAAAACATTATCTATAAAGCTCTTTACACACACAATAGACACGAAGATATTGATAGAGTAGGTTTTTACATCCGCATAGTTATGTATTCGCAGCATTCCAGGAAAAGAGATATAGTGTTTTAGTAACGCTTACCTTGCCCTCTGCACATCCAGCTGGCTTGTCCACCTCCTCCTCCTGTGTTTTCTGCTTTCCACAAGAAGAACTAAGCAGAAGATTAATAAAAGGAGTTTTGCAAAATAAGGCATCTTGCTGGAAATGGGTGCCGGGCACTCTGCACTCCAGTGACCTCCTGTAGTACAAGTCCCCCCGGGCTTAAACATTGAATCAACTCTAATTCCGGTGTCGCGCGTTGGTCAGCGATCAGTGGCACAAACGCTGCTTTCCCGACGTGATGCTTTCGACAGGCTTTCAGGGGCTTCGCACTCAAAGCTTTTCCCTCATCACCGCTTAATGATTGGCCATTACTCACCAAGTTTACCTCATAAACATTTCCACTGGGTCCTAAAGGATACTTACTAAAGCCATTATATAAAGACCCGCAATTCTGCATGCGGCTTTTTGCTCAATCCCCTAATCTCAGTGCTATCCTCCTGCCAGACTGTAAAACCAGGCTGTCCCTTTTCATTAGGCATTCCACGTTTTTTTGATCCTTTGTATGGCATATTTTTCAACTGGAAAACACCTATGCCGCATTTCAGACATGTATCTCATTGTAAAATATATGTATTTTGATGCGTTTATAGCAGTTGAAGGTTTATTTTCTGATTTAGTCTGGCTCTTCATGCTGTTGAACATAGAATATGAACTATTTCCTCTGAAAATGCTGACTTTATTTACTGTTAACTTTTAAAGGAAAATTAAAACAGAAACTCCCAAACTATACGTGCAATCGACTTTACATAAAACAAGTTGCCATTAATGTGTCTGGGTGGTTTTTTTCAAATGGGTATTTTGCATAATCAGGCATTTGAACTCTTATCAAAGAAGATTTAAATGAAAATTTTAAAGTTACAAGCAGCTACTTCTTTAATCACAAGGAAGAGGCTGTTTACAAAAAAACCATTGAGGGGGCTTATTTCCTCACAGCTCAGTGGCAGGACAATGCTGACTGTCTGTGTTAATAACAGCCAGTGCGTGGCACAGGTACCAGAGCAAACATTGTCTTAGCAGAGCAGTGATTCTGGAGGGAGAGAAAAACACACTCAAAGCTTCCAGAGGAGTGAGCAACTCAAACCCCAGCAACGCTGTCTTGTGGGTCAGACCTTTTCCAGAACTCTCTTCCGTGAGCCCACGTTTGCAATATTCGAAGTGAATGGGTATTCAAGCACCAACTAGGAGACAGAGTACTTCTGTATTAGAGGCTACAGGATGTGGAGAGGGTTTTTAGTGTTTTGGTGTGCCAGGTGCTTTCTTTTGTGGTGGGGGGGGGAAGGAGAGTTGTGTATTGGGGTTTTCTGTTGGTTTTTTTTTTAATTTCTAATGAAATAAAAAATTAGGTAAAAAGACAGTATATCGACATCAGACTGTTCTATGGCAGAATGTGTAAGTAACTGCTGAACAAATGACATACTTCTGCCGGAACTTCCAAAAAAAAATATTTTTTCATCCTTGTTCCTTTGTACCTGCAAACAAGATTATCAACAGTGCACAGAAGTGCTAAAAAAGAAGTCATCTTTTGGAGTTTTTAATTTTCCACATCCCCCTTAGACACATAATGGGCTTTCCTTATTTTAGAAGTTTTTATAGCTACTTTAATGTAATATATGCTATAACTAACAAAATCTAGAAAGTTGTAGGTAGCTTGATAAATACTTGCTGAGAAACAGGATGAGAATCTCACTTAAGTCAGTGCTATCATGTCTGACAGCAACAAAATGAGAGCTAGCTAAATTTCCTTGTCTTTGAAATAAACACATTGAACAATAATTTGAACAATGATACCAGAGGAAAATTATCCCACCCATTGTGTTCTTCTACTTCACTCCAATTTAAACAGTCACAGACAAAACCTCTCAAAACCTTAAAAATCATAGGCCTGCTGCTTGTATATCCATTTTCACAGTATTCAGGAATATTACCAGTGACTTTTTAAGTAAACTTAAAATAAGAAAGTCTCTGGATCTAATATAGATTTTAGGTTAAAAAAAACCCCCAAACCACTAACCCCCTCCAAATGAACAAAATAAAACCCAAACAACCAACCAACCAAAAAAAACCACCCTAAACAAAAAACAAACAACCCCAAAAAACAACCACCAAAGAAACCCCAAAACAACAACAAAAAAACCAATCAACTAAAAAAACCCCCAAAAACCAAAAAAAAAAAAAAAAAAAAAAAAAAAAAGACAAAAAAAACCCAAGACCCAGGCAAACAATAAATAATATGCCATGTGATATTTGAAGCATATCCAAAGAGTGGTTTGAAACTTTATTACTAGTAGGATTGCAATAAATACTTCTCTTAAGCACGTTGAGATATGAGAGTTTAAGTATAATAAGGTTTAAATTTTCTTTAGTAAATAAAACCACATACAAAACATTCAGTTCAACACATTATGTATATTTCTGGTATAATGAAAAGACAATAGCTCTGGGTAAATAATTATATTACATATTTATAACTATTGCAAGAATAGACATGTTTTGTAGTATTGTCAAATTTAAAAACAAGATATACAATTGAAAATACTAGAAGAGGACATTCAAATCTTTCAAAAGATTATCCAATCTTTCTTCCAAAAAAATAAAAATCAAAACAATGCAAGTAGTTTTCTGGCCCTTTCTTTCCTCCCCTTCTCCTTTCCCCCTTCCACACACACAAAGCAGCTTCATAATTTGTATGTGTTCCACCTCTAGAAATGTGTCATGGTAAATCAAAGTGGTTACGAAAAAGTTCACTGGACACAAACACATAGTAGTGTTTCATTTTATAATTCTCTCTTCAATTTAAAATCTTATACTAACTTAGATGGGTGATTAATTGCATTTATGTTCCATAAAAAATTAATCAACCATTTTTTAAAAATTGTCTTTTTCTAGTTTATAAATTACTCAAATTTAGGCCCATCCGACGTGCCTTCATGTTACTATTCTACTGCACTGTTTCTCTAGTGGGCACTCAATTAACACATGTCCCACTTTGCTTTTCTTACAAGTAATGTATCTGTAGGTACGTTAACAACGTTCGTAAGGATTTAAGCATAAATACAAAAAGTAGCCTTTGTAAACAGTTCTCATGTCATACCCAATACAGAATGTTCAATGAAGCATTCAGGTCCCTGCTGTTAGGACAAACAACCTTATAACTCAAATATATACTCGTTAGCCAAACATATCCTGCGAAATATAAGAGCTGCCAGCGCAAAGGTCAGAAGGACAATCAGAACAGTTGATCCAGTGTGGTTCGTGTTGACTCTCGGCTGCTGTGCCCGGTTAAAGTCAGTGGAGGACGGAGCCCGTCTCTGACTCTGCTGCTGAGCACGGCGCTGCCGGGGACTCAGGGATGTGCTCGTGGACACAGCTGGAGTGCGCTCCTGACCGGCCACTGCATTGCTGTTCTGAGTTTCAGACTAAAAAGGAAACATGGAAAGTTGTGAGAGAAGACACTGCATAAGATTAGCAAGAAATAAAATCATAAGGACTAAAACACAGTCTCCAGATTGCTGTTAATACTTGAAAGCCTGATAATACATGTCACTAATAATTACAAGACTGTTGTAGCTGTCACCTTTGTCCATACACTATCTGAGAAGTATATTTCAAGCTGCAAACTAGGAGTTTTATGGACAAGAAAAGGCTGAAGAAAGTCTGCCAAACAGTATTTGTCTTAAAGAGATTTCAAATATCTTTGTCTAGGATTTGTTTAACTCTTTGTTGTTCAAGAAATCTTTAATAATCCTCCAGACAGTTTAATCTCTGAGCATTTGTAATGTCACCTACACTGAAGGGGAAACAACCTGGGGAGGCCAGGAAAGGAAGAAGAGAAGTCCAGAGAACTGTAATTAAGCAGTGCTGCATTGCTTTCTGTGGACAGCTGGGTCCAGAAATCTGTTCTCATCACCACCAACACCACTGGAAACACAAAACGAAAGTCATCCTAAACACAAACCACCTACGTGATCCCAGCAGGAGTTCCCGAGCACTGCACATGTGCAGGCACTTACCTATTGCCCTCTACTGGGCAAACGTCGGTCTGACATTACAAGTACTAAAAAAATAAACTTCGGCAACTGATGTTCATTTTTCCAGTTTGTAAGGCTGAAACTATGATTACTGATCTTCCACCAGACTAATCCTGCTTGTAATATTAAAAGGCTCAAATTTCCAATGTTTTAGTATTAAAAATAATGATACAGCACAGTAATTAGAAATAAACATTTTGACAAGGTTCAATTTAAAAGCACTTAAAAAAAAAGCCGCTCTGACAAAAAATTGCAGGGTTTTTTTTTTTAAGTCTTATTTTCAGTTCTCAGAACAGTGTGCTAGTATTCCTAACTTAAAGCAACTTGCAGCTATTTTCCAGAGTTAGTTTTCTCCCCCTTTCCTTCTAAAAGATTATCATCACAGTAGGTAAAACTAGAATTCTGGACATTTGATATATGCTTCCAAACAAAAGCTTTTTAATGGTCACAATATCCATAACCTTAAGCACTGTTTCAGCCAGCCACTATATCCATAAAAGACACCCTTTCCACATGGCCAGATAGGGAATGCCCTCAACTGTGTATTAGGTTTGAGGATGCACAACACAGGAACCAGCACTTGGTCTCCTGACTCTTTGGCCACGTGTTCTTTATGTGGGAGAAGAATTCTCCCACATTTATGACTAGTCAGTGATTTGACCAGCCTGGGAAGAGACCTTCCTTTCCTCATCATTACTATTTTCCCACTGTTCATCATCATCAAGGAAGTACTGACGTAATAACTCGCCACCTTTGACAACTTGCCTGTTTACACAGGTTTCTTGCCTAAGTAAGCAAGAAAGTTTGGGTAGCTTCAAAGAGAAGCGTTTTCAAAAGATACATTTTATCAGCAGAGACATCAAGAATACCATGAGCAGCCTGCCATGACTTCCACTACACTGCAGAAGAAAACAATTCTGCTTCATTTTGAACTCACCTGAAAGCTCCTCATGCCAAGGAAAATAAAGACTAAGAGAAGCCAAATCTTTGAAAAACTAAGTTCCTAGATTCATCACACTCCCATCTTCCAAAAGGGGAGAAGGAGAGGAGTCAATTCAGGACACAAGAACTGCCAATTCAGCAGGCAAAGTGCTTTCCTCATTCAAATAGTTTCAAAAGAAATAAAAAGGAAGAAAAAGTCTAGAAATATTCCTGATCCTTCATATTACTAACAAAAATAACTAGCACTGGCTGTCACACAAATCCTCCCAACGCTGCAAATTTTAAATTTAAAAATGAAACAGAAAGGCCCTCTTCTGAATAAAACAAGATGTCATACGCTGACATGAACGGATCTGTGATTCGAGAGAAACCTCACTGACAGTTTCAAAGCTTTAAACTATTTTTTTAAGGAAATTATAGATGGGTCATGGCAGCAGCAGATCAACTGCTTCACCCAAAGCTCAGCTAATGCACTGCCTTGGGATTCCCAACATAATCAGTGACACGCAGAACTAAGTTAAATAAGAAAGAAGTGATCATTACCTGATATATATTTGGGATCAGATGCTACAGTATCTTAAATAATACATACATGTATCGCCAGATAAAGATTTTTTTCGTTTGAAGACTTAATTGTTAAGAATCCCAAAAGTGGCAGATGGGCTGTATTATAAATTTTTAAAATATCACAATCATCTTGTTTGCAACATAATGGCAAAAACGTCAACATTTTTAGACTACACAATACCTCGCATAACATAATTTCCATTAAATATTAAGTCATTTTCTGCCAAACCACACTGGAAATGTTGTGGATGAGGGCTCAGTAGACTTAAAATAGAAATATTTAATAAGAGCTACATTGTAGCCATCTTTAGCATCTGATTTTTACAGCCATTTAATACGGACTTGTGTCATGTTACATATTTGAAGCTTCTGAAACTGTTAGGACTAGTAGAAAACTTTGCTCTAAGGACATTTGAGTTTGATGAATAAGGCTATTTCAGTAAAATATACTGATATTAGAATTAACAAAAAGTTAAATCATCTAACAAAATGCAGCTAAGGAAATTTACATTATGTTCAGTCTACTGAAAATGGCAGCATTCATTGCATCCTTTACATCTCCAGGCCATTATTTTAAAATAACTTTTTATCAGAACTGTATAAGTATTAAATCATCTTAGAAGGGATGTTTTAAAAATATAACAAACTCTAGGAACTCAGAACCATAAAAATCCTGTGGGTTACTGAAGCCTCTTTCAGTTACACTCATGATTTGGAGAGAGATGCAGAAATAAAACGACAGAAGGAGAGATGGAACATTTGTTTGTCTGTATAACTTCCAACTGAAGAAAAGCTGAAGCTTGACACAGGACAGCTTAATGGTTCATATGAAAAACGTCTTCTTTTTAATGAATTAAAGTTAGGCCAAGTACTTCTGATTGCCAAGACATTTAAAATTTTTGCCGTAGTATTATGAAACTTAAGACACTATTTAACAGTGATAAAGGGAAACACTTTTTACCAATTCAGAACACATAATTAAAAATAAAGGCTTCTGTAAGTCTCATGCATCAGAACACAGCCTCATTTTACGACAGAAACCTCTTTCATCAATTCAAGATTAGCTGGCTTCAGTTACACCATTTAGTTTATCACTTCTCATAATGCTTCATCCAGCCAGCATATTATGGCAGGTCACTACTACATCATACTGTTTCATAAAAGGTGTATTGAGGTTTGATGTATTCCCAGCTTATCAAAGAAAACAGTCTAACCACAGCTTTTACCTTATCACTATGTAAGTCTCACCAAGTATCAACTTTATTCATTAACTATAAGCACCAAGGTGGGGCATCATTCCACATCAATACATCAAATGTACTGCTACAGGTTTGGCAGGAGTTCAGACACCCATAACAGTCCATGTGGATTTAGTCAAAGCAATCGGGGGGCAGACAGAGCAATGCAGCCAAAACCAGCCTCTGCTTCTCAATAAGCTGCAGTGCTCCCCAGCCTCCATTAACAAGTCCCACAGACTGCAATGAGAGTTTTGGTAGCTAAATTTAGGTGACCACTAGCATACCAGATGACTTAATCTGAACCCAAGTCCAACCTGAGTATCTGTAACATATTCTTTCAAAAACATTCTTTTGCTCAGATGTGGAAGGATCTCATCTTCTTAAGGCTAAAGGCAATTACTGTTATCCAGTCAACTTTCAGCAGTACCTTGCTTGCAATTTGAATACTCAAACAAGAATAATGTACCATTACTTTGCCTGAGTACACATCAACAGCTACTACAAATTTTAAAAAATATAAATATATATATATATTGTCAGAAGTGTTCTCTGTGCTGGCTTCAGACTCCTCACAAGTACTATGCTGCACAATGCTTTAAGTAGCTGTTTCTTATTAATGCCTAAAGACTGTTTTCTTTGCAGCTCTGCATCCTTTTACACAAGTTGCTGTGGTAGCATTTTCCAGAGCCTTCATGGTAGCATTGTTCCTTTTCTTGTTCTCATGCTGTTGTACTCATTGGACTCGATGATCCTTGTGGGTCCCTTCCAACTCAGAATATTCTGTGATTCTGTAATTTGACTTGTACCTGCAAACCTCGATAATGTTGTTGTGACAAGTTTTCCTGAGGAAGCAGCTATCTTTGGGCATGAGAATCAACCCCTTCTCATTCTTTTTCTTTATTCAAAGATAAGCCATTTAAAGATTTGATAAACATTCTCTAATCATATCGGCGCACAAAATCTTAAGAGCCAATATGCAACATTTTATCCAGAAAAAAAGGAAAAATTAGTTTTGATGTTACCCACATCTAACATAACTTAATAAGGTGGAATTAGGTCTTTACACAACAAGAACTAACCTAATAAACTAATTTTACACATGTAAGAAGCCCAGTCAAGTGGAAAGGAACTGAGGTTTGCATGGATACTCTTTCACACCTATTAGCAGATCAAGGCCACAGTTCCCTACTTTGAGAAGATTTCTATTAACTTTTGCATGAATAAGAACACAAAAATAGCAAGCTCAAATTCCTTAATAGTCTTTCCTGTTACACATTTCTTTTTTCCACTGTGTGACTGTTTTCACTCCCAAATGGCTCCAGATACTTCCTCACACTCAAAATGTGACAGCTCAGAAACATAGCTGTTGCTTCAAATTAAAACTAACAATCATGAATGAAAGAGTCTGATCTCTTAAAACATGAACCCACATATTTACAGATAACCACATATATAAATGTTTTTAAGTACATTTATACATTTAAAGGTCTCATTTCCCATAGGACTGTTCTGCTAAAAATGAAGTTAATCCTTACTTATTAAACCAGCATAATCGATTAAAACAATTTTCTTTAAAATGGGATTAATCAAAAAAAAGTCTTTTTTCCCTCAAGAAAATGCCAGCAATGCCTTTGTGTGTCAGCTAGCTCTACTATATTAGCCAGGATTTGTAATAAGAAGAATAAAATACAATGGTTTTAAATCCTGAACAATCTGGAAAAATCCTTATTGTGGGGGGAAAAAAGTATGCTATTAGCATGTTTATATTTCTACATAGCTTGAAAATATGTTGCAAACACGCAACAGATGGTCTGATGTTATTTGACATGTTTTAGGTTTTTTAACCAATCTGCAGCCCCGTCTTCTCTCTAAAAAAGGCAGCTTAGCTGGGATTTGCCTGCAATTTATCAGTGAATTTAGATTGCATTTGCCACAGTCATAACAGCAGCTGCCTTGGCCCTTCACCAAACCTCGGTCACTTCCGAAACCATTATGTAAGCCCTACACCTAACAGTATTAAAACATAAGTGTCATACTTCAAATGGTAAGAATATTTTAGACTTATTGAAGAGGTTATAAAAAACAGGAAGACAATCTCAATTAATATTTAAAAGCTACAGGTTATCACTGAAACATTTTTTGTCTCCAGCTAAGAATTCTATCAAAAAAACCTGCACTACATTATGCAGATGGTAAACTGCAGTACTTCAGACACCACTTCAGTATTTTAATGAACAGTTAACCCATATATTAAAGGAACTACTGGGAACAAGAATTGCTAAAAGAACATTATTTATTGTTTTTAAGAGAAGGAAGTGAAAGCAGAGATCGCTATTTCTAAAAGTGATTCAGCATACTCTTTGTTAAAGTTTTACACATAGATTTTATACAAAAGTATGCAGAAGTTCTACAGAAATGTATTAACTACATACTCTTAATTAAGACTCCAATCAGCTTAATAGGATCAATTTCATGTTCAGGCTATGCCCAGTAAAGCTCAAAGATGGACCATACCGTTGCACTTGTTGGATCCTGGGATGCTCTCACTGCACCTTCCTGCTGGGGCTCACGTGAGGCAGCAGAGTGGTTCAGTCCCGATGTGTTTGAAGGTCCAGCATCAGACTTCCTGGATGAATTGACTTCTGCCTACAAGAAGTACATATGTACACTTAAGAGATGAGATCAAAATTGCTCCAGAAAGATCTGGCTTATCCTGGAATGTGTATTTTAATGTGAGAGAATCTGAGGCTTACCGAAATGTAATAATCAGGTATGCCAACTGCCTTTCAATCACACACCAACAGGTTCAAGAAATTTTCATTCTTTAGAAATAAGACTCTAAATGTGCAAATATCACAATTTTAAGGTTTTTTTGCACGTAACAACAGATATGACATTCAAAATAGAGCACAGATGTACAGAAAAAAAAAAAGATTCTTTATAAGATCCAGGATATTATGCCAGAAATAACATCCTTTTTTAAAACTTCTGTTTTGCATGTCCTTAAGACAATGCTGATTACTGTTGCTGCAAGTGAAGTAATAGTGCCTGTTTCTCTGCAGGACTAACGAGCCTATACCGGTTCTAGTACGAAGTTGCCCCACAGCCAGAGTGGGCACATATGCATGACACTACACTAGGGTCAGGCATGCATACCAGTTCCCAGTATTTAAATTTCAGCACAAACAGAGTAAAAGAAAAATTACAAGTCCTTATAACACTGCTTTCATACATGTTTATAAAATGTCTAGGAGGCATTATTTCCCAGAATTTACGTTTCATGCTTTGGGAAATTTGAGACAAGAGATCAGTAGGGACATGTAGAAGAACATGAAAAACAGTATATGCCTGCAATAATCTCTTGGGAATGGAAAAGGACATAGCATCATAGTGCTGAACTGAAATACTTTAAAATTCATACATGTAAAAAAAAAAAAGTCATGACTGGATTAATTTTAATCAGTAAGCAAGTCACCTCCCAAGTCATGTATCTAGATCCCAATTTATTATAAAGATGACAATTCCAAATCTAGTAACTGTCTTCAAATACAGACATAAGTGGTAGCAGCAGTAGCAGCAGTAAGAAATACAGTGTATTAGAAACCAACCAGTTATGGTGATAACAAACTGATAAGATCACAATATAATATTCTTTCATGATACTATTTTGTGTGAGGAAATTAAATTCCCTGTTTCTTGATGGGTATTATCTCAGGAGAATCCAAAAAATGTCACTGAAACAATCTGAAGATGAATTTAAGATTTGAAAATACTTACAATCTGACAACATTGCTTTCCCTTTCCACTTGACTACTATGAACTCTAATATTAGAAAGGATAAGTTGTGACTCAAATATGGATCATGAAAAAAGCAACACAGAACTATGAATAATTTAGACTGGAATGGACCTTGAGATGTCACCTGGTCCAACTCCCACTAGAGTCATGTCCATGTTCAAGTTTTGAACATCTCCAAAGCTGGAGATTCCACAGCCTCTCTGGGCAGCCTGCTCTAGCATTTGACAACCCTCAGGGTAAATTTTTCTTTCCTATATCCAATTCTAAGTTCCTTCCCTCGAAGGGACCCTGTGACCACTGCTTTTCATAATTCTGCTTTTTCCAAGATGAGTTTATATCAACTTTACTGTTAATCTCTATAAAGCACATACACTACAAAATGTGCATTTGATTTACTTTAGTTTATGAAAATACTAAGTCTACTATCTAGACTAAAGTCAGACTAACATTCAAAAAAATGACACTTGACAGTTCTCAAATCTGAAATATCTTTTTTGTCACCCTGTCTCTCTTTATTCCAGCCCTTACCTCTACTTCCAGAAAAGCATGAAGGAATATAGACACCAAGGAATGATGACAAACATATTTGAACATTATAATGAGGGTGAGTGGATAATTAATTTTACTGTGATGGCCACATGTAGGTAAAGCATATTGTTTTACAGTGATACATATGTTATAAGTGCTATTAATCATCTATCTTTCCTGTTGGTTTTTTTTACACAAAATGGAATTTATCATATATAGCACCTAAAATGAACAAAACTATTTGCAAGTCAACATAAAGCTGATTAAAAATGTAATTTTCTATTAAAGCAGACAGAAACAAAGGTGAAGGCTCACAGAAGAAAACTGTAATGAGAAAATGTGTTGGGGTTTTTTCTCCCTCCTGAATTTCATATTCCTATCTCAGTACCACACTGGGGCTTTTAAAAAAAGTTACCATTTTGCTTAAAGATGGTATAAAAGAACTTCTCATAACCCCAGACTCCCCTAGAAAAAGTTAGGAAATCTCTTTTTGAAGGATGAAGCTAATGCAGAGGTTACTAGTATGTTTGCCAGCAGAGAGACTCTCTCAAATTATACACTCAATCACCAATCTGATATTAAATCTTATCCCATAAATTGGCATGGAACGTATCCAAATGATTAAAAACCTCTGTATTCCCTCCTAGTGATTCATACCATTAATTTACTACAAACACATCAATTGAATACCTCAGCCTAACATCAAACAAACAAACAACAGGAAAGTCAAGCAAAGCAGAGAAGCAGGAAGCTTAAAAAACCCAGTCCCTAAAATTTGATTTGAGAAGAGAAGAAACGCACAACCAGAGGACAAAACTGATTTATCTTGTAAGAAAAGCTAAAATGGATTGTAAAAGGTTTGAGGCTTTTTGTTCATTTTCCCTTGATAAGTGCTTGTTCTTACAAGGTGGTGTTAAGTATATGGATACATGGAAAGCACCAATATTCTTTAAAGACTGATGTCCCTAAGTCTTTCATTTTAAAACTGAAGATATGAAATGTAAGTAAAGAGTTCTTTCTTAAAAAAAAAAAAAAGAAAAAGAAAAAAAAAGGCTTTGATATTTCTAGAATTTCTTTGATGAAGAGTAGCAGTTCTTAAGTAAAAATCAATCCTACATTTTTAACCTTTATATATTGTAAAAAAGCCAGAAACAGGCAGTCCACTGCTTCTCCAAGTAGCTCAACTTTAAAACTCTGTCCCTAAACTAAAACTATCTCCTCATCTTTGTAAAATATTTGGAGATGTTTTTAATCACAAGCGTTATTACACACAGACCCAACCATGCCAACAAGATGGCAGAGGAGTATGCAGGTCCCACAAAATTGGCAGTAATGCTCAGTAGAAGGTAATCTTTAATTTCATAGCACACAAAAAAAGTAAAAGTAGTTCTAAGGAGAGTGTTAGGAGAACATTGGTGATAAAAGGGGACATATGAGCATCCCTGACCTTAGTGAGGATGTGTTTGCACCAATGCCACACTGTCATCATATATTTCACTGTAATTCCATGCCATCATGCACAGCAGTCTTCCTTAGTGGCTGATTTAAGAGTTTAGTGGAAAACCCAGTGAGAAACAACACTGTGCATGCAAGACATGCAATTCTCTAAGGAATGTATTTGTCTAAACAAACCTTGCTTTCACTGAAACACAAGCTAGAGAACACATTTTTCGGTCACAGCAACTTCCATACCAGAGTTCAACTTTCAGTATCTTCAGATAGTAGCAGAGTAGTTCAAAAGAATTTGCAATCATTTTTCAGTAGTAATATGTTTTATTCCTTCCATAAGCAAAAAGGAGGGGAAAAAAATCACAAGGGAAAAAAATTTAGGTTAGCTTTGCCCAAATTTTCCTAACACTTTCCTGATAAGACTAATTCTGGAGAATTTAACAAAGTTATTAGTGTCTGAAAATGTGGAATTAAAAGCAACATAGTTAGGCAGTTTTTACCACAGTGCTCACTATTAAAATTAAAACCAATCAATCAGTGCTTGAGATGCACAATTTATTAATTGGCAAATTGCAAGAGATCCACTTTTATTTTTCTTTCAGACTGTACTAAAAAAAGAAGCTCCCACGTAGCAACTGATGAAGGTTTCTGCGATTTACAAGTTTTTCCAATTTTTTTAAAATTCTATACAAGAGAGATAAAAGTTTAAACAGTAACTTCACCTTGAAGCTAATTTGTCTGGCAAGTTCTTTAGCCTCCTTGTCCGCCTGGCTTGACACGCTTCTGGATGTTAGTGGTAAGAGGGCTGTCTTCATAGATGTGCCACACATTTCACAACAGAAGTCTTGTGACCTGGCCACAAATGACACAGCTCAGAATAGCATGTTCTCATAATGTTCTTGTGTGCTTGTTTAAACAAACTGCTTGCAAAACAACCCACAGAAAGACAAGTAGTGGCAAGACCAGTAGGTTAGAAGTAACTCCCCCCCGCCTCAAAACACTGTCTTGAAAAAATACGTTGAGAATTATCTACACTGCAAACACATATTCTCTCATGTAATTTAGGAAAGTATTAACTTACCTACTAGTATTATTTATACTTCATTAGTAATTTCTTTCAATTTAAAAACTTATTTATACCTACAGCAAATTAAAACTATAAATTATAAAGATCTAACTATTATTACAAATACTATATAGGATCCAGGAACTTGCACCTCAAATCCAAGAATTTCAGCTTCTGTGACAGCATTTCCTTCCCTCTCTCGCACACATAATTTCTCTATAGGGCACACTGCAGGCTGCTCTCCAAGTCTGTGAGAAACCACACAACCTTGACAGCGTAGTATCAAGGCCAGCCCATGAACCCTACCTCTGAGCAGAGTTTATTAGCTTTGACTCAGTGCCATGCTAACAGAAAAGCTGCAGCTTCCAACAGCTCAGAGTACAGGTGCAATAAACTCACATTTGCCTGCAAAATAACATACTAGTTATCACTTGGAATTCAGTAACTTTGCTTATAAGGTAGGAATATGGCCTTTCAGGTACCTTCTCCTTCCCAGACGGGAAAAACGGAAAGAACAAAAAAAACCCCATAGGTGTAAGATCATGTAAGGATAAATACTGCGTAGCTGAGGTTGGGATGCTCCTCTGGAGATAACACTGAGTTACTGAGTTATCTGAGCAAGTCTCCTTGCTCAGAGCAAGGTCAAGTAGAGCATGTTGCTTATGTCTGTTTCCAGTCACACTTTTAACAGCCCCAGAGAGAGAAGACTCCACCTCTCCAGGCAACCTCTGCTAGTGCTTTGGCCACCTTCACAATAAAGATTGTGAAGATGGCATTCAGACTGATTTTTGTGGGTTTCAGTTTGTGTCTATTGCCTCTTGTCCTGTTACTGGATGTCACTGAGGAGACCCTGGCTCTGCCTTCTTTACACCTTCCTTTCAGATATTAGGACACATGGACATGATCCCCTGAACCTTCTTTTCTCCAGTCTGAACACTTCCAGCTCTTCTAGTCTCTCCTTGTATGAAATATTCCCAGGTCCTCAATCACCTTTGTGCCACTGTACTGGATTTGCTCCAGAAAGTCCTTCTTTGTAGTACCTTGACCTGGTCACAGACCTGACCTGGACCCAGGACCCTCAATGTCTCATCAGTGCTGAGTACAGAGGAAGGATCACTTGCCTCAGCCTGCTGGCAACGCTCTTTCTCATACAACCCAGGATACCATTAGCCAGGATACTGCTGTGCCCTTCTCTGCTGCAAGGGCACACTGCTGCCTCAGGATCAGTCAGGTGTCCACCAGGACCTCCAGGTTCTCCCCCATCCAAGTTCTTTTCCAGCTAGTCAGCTGGTGTTATTCCTCCCCAGGAATAACAGTCCTGCCCCAGAGGCAGGACTCTGCTCTTCTTTGTTGAACTTTGATGACATTCCTCCAGCCACACTGTCCTCCAGTGGCAGCACAACCTTCTGGTGTTATCTGCTACTCCTCCCAGTTTTGTATCACCTGCCAACTTGCTGAGGGTGCACTCTGTCCCAGCATCCAGGTCATTAATGACACTGAATAGCACTGGGCCCAGTGTTGACCCCTGGAGTACACCGGGCTGCAGCTGGATTTCATGTTGCTTATCACAATCCTTTGATCCAGGCAGCTCAGCCAGTTCTTAATCCACCTTACTGTCCTCACTGACTTAGGCTGTACCTCAGGAATGAGGATGGTAAGGCAGAGAATGCCAAAAGCCTTGCTGAAGTCCCTATAAACAACATCCACTGCTCTCCCTTTCTCCACTACGATAATCATTTCATCATAGTCACAAATCTAATCTTAAGTTAATTTCCTGAAGATCATTCAGAAGCAGTCGCTTCAGAATTTTGGCATAATTTCATTATTGTTATTATTTACTTAAGCACAATAATACATCATTATTTTGGTTTTCTCCCCCAGTTACACTTACTATCAATTCCATCACACTCCTTTTCCCTCCATGCTGCAATTACTGCTGTATCAGTGTTAATTAGAGCTCCAAGCCTGAATTTTAGTTAAACCTCTAATATGACCACACAATGCTGGAAGGAACACAGTCCTCTCAGTGTATTTTGTTTGACTAACTTCCAAGTTTGCACAATATTCAGGGGAAAAAAACCCACTATATATACAAGGCATTGAACTTGTTTTATATTTGGAATAAATGCAAAAGAATAGACTGAAGTGGCTTACTTTCTACTCGATGCATTACCCCAAAAGTGAGTGCATATATAGGTACCTATAGGAACAAGCTTAGTGCTTACTTCTTTGCAAGAGCTCTTCTTTCTTCTGGTGTGTAATCTAGAGATCCTATTGCTCCTTCACCTTTGGTTGGCATAAATCCAATAATGGCCAGTAAAGCTGTTCTTACTAAAATGGGAAAACAGAGTTAAAAACAAGGTGGCAGAAACAACTCTCATGTCATCTCATTCTAAACTCAGAAAAGTTGCAGTTCTGACTGCAAAACTTCATTATGTCCAAAGGAGCAGTCTGAATTTCATACAAGCAGCACTGGGTGGTTTTTGGTACACTGCAAGGCTTTCTTAATTCTTTTTAATGTCACATTGTAAAGAAAGGTAAGGCCATCGGCCAACACAGAGAAGAAAACACAAGTTGTCACAAAAATGTTGCATCACTATAAATACTAGAGTTCCAGACTTTAAAAATAGGTTCTGAAGATAAAATGGTAAGGCAGAACTAACATATAAATAAAGGAGGGAAGAATGTTCATAGTATTCTTTTTGTATGTTTTCTATTAGACATGAGTTCAGCAATTCAGTGCACACAAGCGCACTGGTTTTCTATGCAGCAGAATTTGTTCCTTTTATGTCAACATGCTGGGGAAGGAACTCAAATACAACTGCTTGTAATCGAACTGTCATCTGAAACATCTCTTTGGACAACATCCACACTTGAATTTTGCTTTACATAGTCATGAACTTTAGGAATGCAAGACACTTTGCTAGTAGATTTGGTAAATAAATATCACGTGAAGATAAGTACCACATCACAGAAATAGGATATTTATAACTCCTATTTAGAAACACAATATTTTCTACTCTTTAAAAAAAGATAAGAGACTCTACAAAAGTTGAAGAGTGGTGTGCTAGAAAACTCCTATAATTTTATTAACATATTTTATAAGTGAAACCGATATACAAAGAAATAATTGATGCACTCTACTTAGCAAAACTAAAATTATATAAACACAAAAATACCACTTTGGTTTAATTGTGCAAACTCTCAATTTCTGTGATAATACTTAAAAAAATAAAGGTAGAAAAGAGTCAGTTATTCTCAACTCAGACCATAATGTCTTTCCTCATGAGTGTTCAGAACTACAGCATTAAAATTAAAAACTCCCCTCAATTAATATTCAAGCTGTTTTAGTGATTACACAAAAACAGGGTAAAGTAATAGGATTTATTTTCATAAGAACAACTACAAAAAAAACCACAAAGAATATGCTAAGTAGTCTGAAAATTCTTAATGCTTGTGGATAAAAAAAAAGGAGAGCTCACCATGGTCTCTCAGTTTCTCAACCTTTTCACCCTGCATTTATTTAATACCATCCCCAAATCCTCCTATGTCACTCTTTCAAGACCTTACATTTCTCAAATTCTCCCATATTTCTATGCCTCAAAATGTGTCCTTTCCCTCTATGCACATTCCTTGTGAGATTTTTTTTCAGTTTAAAGATCAAGTTGCTTGATGGGGGGTATCATTTTCCAAATAATTGTTACTTACTACTCCATGAAGGCTGCCACGTTTCAGGATGATGCCCTGAGATGCTTAAACAAATTTTCTTCCCCACTTCAAACCTGCCATTGGCCTTCAAAAGAAGAGGAAGGATACAATAAAATATGCTGGAAGTTAAATCTTGGGTTTTGGTACAAGTTGTAAAAATTGTAATAAAAAAATTCTATATGCTAACGATAAATGATAATTATATTACTACCAACCTCACAAAATTGGCATTCAACTTTCTGAACAAAGAATTCTGTCAGCTGACTCTATTAATGCATGAAGAAAACCTTCTACAAAACTGGGCCTTTGCCTCAAACTACAGGTCTGTCTTCCTACATGTGAGTAATGTTTCCAATAGAAACCAAAAGGGCCCATGGAGAGTACAGAAGGTTAGACAATCACATCAGCAACATGATTTCTCCTGGAGAAGAAGTTTCCATTTATTAGGTGCAAAGCTTCAAGCAATTACAGATTACCAAAGCCACCTTGGAAGGCTTTTGGACTTCAACTGACAGCATGAACTGTATTATGTCACCTTTCCTACAAAAATAACGTTATGTTACATGCCAAGAATCTCTCTCTCTCTGACACCTATGGTTAAATTGATGACATAAAAAAGAAAAACTAGTAAGCTTGCTTACTTACCGTCAGCAGAATAATGCTGGGTGGTTTCATGGGATATTCAGGTGGTAGCACTATTCGCCCATGATAAATCCCTCCATCAAAATCTGAATCTGGAGGGCCTCTAACAGTGAAGTGCCATTCAAAAAGATTATCCTAAAATGTCCCCATCAATGGAAGAAGAAAAAAAAGAAGAGTTTGTCACAGAAATAGACAACTACATGCCATTTTCTTGAACAAGGATAGGCTAAAGAAATGGCGCACAACAGAAGTTTTATGAAGCCAAAAATCAAATGGAAGGTTAAATAGAACCAACACAGCACTAAGCATAAAATATTGTAGGCCTTCTAGCAATTTGCTTACACAATGACTTCACTGAAACCCTCAAAATGATTATCCAAACTCCTCCCTCTAGTTGTATCAATTATGACAACAGTCTTATTACCCAACAGATGGAAAACTGAGTCAGATAAGAGAAAACTGGATCTTTGGCTCAGTAAACAATAATTTCTGGAGAACCAAGGGGATGCCTACACCAAGAAAGACCATTAATGACAGTCTCCCCAAAGCCCCTTCCATGCACAGAGACTTGACTCACATCACAGAGAATTCACATCCTCTTTTGCTTCTCCACTAACAATCCTGAAACAGCTACTGTGCCTTACTGCAAGAGGAACACTTTGAAATTTAGATTATTTTCACTGGACATACAAAAAACTCCTCATTATTTCTCTAGGGTTCTGAGTTTGGCTTTATGTATGAGAACCCATGCTGCCTACAACTTCCCAAATATTTACAAGCAAAACAACTCCTCCTGTTAGGATAGGAGTCGAAATGAGGCTTGCTGTCAGTGAATGACATCTCTCAACTAATGCTGAACCCGGGTATTACAGGGTTGGGACTGCCCACCCAGTTACAACTTTTTCAAGTACATGAGGTGACTGTCAACATTTCCAGCATTTCCTTTCATCTGCCACTGTTCTCTTCCCAGCGAGTCACTGTTCTAATCCAGAAATAAGACCTTCGTGTCATCATCATGGCTGGGCTTCAAGAACGAAGATTTGGGAAGGGCTCTACCCACGTTTGTTGCAAGCGCGTTGAGACCTTCATGTAAGTTACAAATAATAGCATGAATTAAACCCTACATTTCACTACAGGAAAGGGAAACACAGGGTACAGATAAAAACTAGTTGATAGTATGGTATATTTTACAGTACCTAGGAACACACATTATTATGCAAGCAAGTTAAGCGTGTTACGCATTTCTGTGAACAGCTAAATCAAACCTCCCAACTGAACACCATAGAACACTGTCCTTTTAATTAATCCTGTGAAATCAGAAGGGATTTCTGTTTAAGCTTCTAACCACGAGAACATCATTGTCCTCTCAGCCCAAAAACTTAATTGGGTGTTAGGTGGACTTCTAGAAGCTTCTGCTTAAGTGAAATCTATGTCTCTTACAATGCATCCAGAATTGTACCCATTTACATTTTTCACAGGGTTTTTTTTTTAATGTAAAAGAGCAAAACCTTAGGGATCACCTAGGGTTAAATGTTTCATTGAGCAACTCAGCAACTGAGCCAGATATCAGGTTTGGGTGTATAAAGTTTAAGTTAAATATTATGCATTTATGCAGTCTCAGGAAAGAGATGGGGGAAAAAACATACCCATGCTATAAAACTACTCAGGTGTGATATAAACCCATTATTGTGCACTTTCACTGACAACCTGGAACTACAATACCATTGAAGTGGAATTCTGATGCTGATTTCCCACATAGGGAAAAAAAAAAAGGTCTGTTAGCATTTAAATATTTTCAACACCTATGTATTGAACATTTTCAATACATATGCATTTTCAATACCTATGCATTACAGAGAGGTATAGTTAGAGTATATACGAATAACACTGCCTAACTAAAAGTTCTTGCAAACATATAGAGAAACAAACCTCCAAAGGCTGTGCATGATAATGATCTGTAGGATCCTTCAGTTCTGCAGCCTCTTTCATCAAACGTTTAACAGCTGAAAAAAAATAAAGTGTAAGACATGAAATTAAGAAAATAAATTAATATGCATTGCATACAAAAATACATAAACATTTCACTCTTTTCCACTAGCTAATCTTCTCCAGCATATACCAGCTTCTTCACTAGAGTTCATAGTTCAAGACACAATATAAACTACTCACGATGAATAAACCTTAAATGAGTTATACAGGCATAAAGTCATGAAAAATATGTTGCATGGTCAGAGTTTCTCAACACTGAACACTGGGACTAAAGTAGTTTTATACTAATAATTGCACCAAAGACATGAGGAAAAATACACGTATTGTTAACAGTTTCAGACTACAAGATGTACAAGGCTAACAACCTCAATATTTTATTACAAAGGACATCATGTGAATCTTTAAACAACTGCTGAATAGCTTTGTCCTGACACCTCCCATGACAGTCACATGACTACACCCTTAGTTGTTCAAAAGGAGGTCACAGTAAGATTTGAGAGAAACCAACACATCAACAGTAAGAGGAGATGAAGTTTTATATTAGATTTGAAAACGCACATGCATGGCCAGAAAAATTTACCCAGGGTCTTTGCACTTTGAAACTGCTACCGAGTGTGGACAGACAGGTATTTTTCTATCCTAAATTCAGGATAGTCATTAGTGACCCTCTCTAATCTTCTACTTCAGAAATATCAGCATCATCTGTATCTTCTGCATCTCCTTTTTCTGGAACTTTAGTAAGTTCCATTACATCACTTGTCCTGCCAGGTGCCCTAATGTGCATCATATGTTAATGCCTAATAAAAAACTCAGCCAAACTGAAGAGCAGACTGAACATAAGAACTGCAGACAAGAAATTCAAGGATGCCACCTCATGAATAAGGTTAGGTGGAAAGTTCTTCTTCCCTCTTACATACAGGAAAAAGTGCAAATACCAGTTACCTCTTTAATCAATGACATAGGAACAGGATACCTTAATCCATCCTCAACATTCAATTCAAACCCCGAGCATCCCTGCCTCTCACGTAATTATTTAACTACAAAGAAGGAGAAACACTGCTCAAATTTCCTTACAGTGTAAGCATTAAGATACAGTGAAAGTGAACTGCAGTTCCTTGATTTACAAAGCCTCATATCACCAGATGACTGTAGGCTTTGTAGCATGCTCAGACGCCAGGGCTTTATTCACTTTCATGATGATGTGGGGAAAGCTACTCTAACCTACCCACAGAGAAATTTAATTCTAATCTACTGTGAAAAGCTCTTTTCCTCCTTCACACTTCTCAACAGCTATAAACAACAGCTCAAAGTTTAATAATTTCACTTATTACAACCCAAAAAGAAAACAGACTATGTGGAAATTTGCTGCTTCCAGTTGTCCCAATTATGCAGTTGCCAGAGGGAGATGTCAATCAAACACCCTGCAGAACCCCCCACATCCTGTGGCTCCACTGAATAACACTTTGTCTTCATCTTCATTAAGGTTTATCAGTTCATTAGCAGGGAATAAGAAAACCAGCCTGGATCAGAAAAAGCTTCAGACCCAACACTGCTTCACAGCCAACGAGCCTGGGCATTTGCCTTCAGAAGAAAAGTGGCATGCACCAGGATGAGCTAATTCAGGACTGAACACCCAGTGAAGCAAAAGGGTAACCATGAGAAAACTGAGAACATACATAACAAAGCCTAATAAAGACAGAATAGTCATGGACAAGGCAGATAACTGTTACTGAGATTTCTGAGACCAAGAGGGACCAAGACAGAAATACAGTCTCCCCTATTAGTATCATGTGCAGTTACCCACAATCACTGAGGGACAACTACTAGAGAAAAATATTATTCCACTCCTGGGGCATAAAATACAGCAAAATCTAATTTAGCTTTTGTATATCATAGTGCAAATTTGCTTATAAAAAGTTTTCAGTATTAACCAACCTAAGATATCTTAAGAATATATCAGGTGACCTAACTGCAGCCTTCCAGTACCTGAAGGGAGCCTAAAAGAAAGAGGGAGAGGGACTTTTTACAAGAGCATGTAGTGACAGGACAAGGGAGAGTGGCTTCAAACTGAGAGTAGGTTTAGATTAGATATTATGAGGAAGTTCTTTGCTGTGAGGGTGGTGAGGCAGTGGAACAGGTTGCCCAGAGAAGCTGAGGATGCCCCATCCCTGGAAATCTTAAAGGCCAGGCTGGAACTCTGAGCAACCTGGTCTAATGAAAGGTGTCCCTGCCCCCAGCAGGGGGGTTGGAACTAGATGATCTTAAGGTCCCTTCAACCCAAGCTTTTCTATGATTCTAAGAAGCATATGTATACAAAAAAGGCTGAGAGGTGGGGCTGTTCAGCCTGGAGAACAGAAGGCTCTGGGCAGACCTTACCATGGCACTTCAATACTTAGAAGATGCTTACAAGAAAGAAACTTTCTACCACAGCCTGTTGGGACAGGACACGGAGCAATGATTTTAAGGTCAAAGAGAGTAGCTTTAGATTGGACATATGGAAGGAACTCTCTCTGGTGAGTGTGGTGAGGCATTGGAACAGGTTGCTCAGAGAAGCTCTGGATGCCTCATCCCTGGAAATGCTGAAGGTCAAATTGGATGGAGCTTTGAGCTGTGATCTAGTTGAAGGTGTCCCAGCCTGTAGCAGGAAGGCTGGACTACTCCTTTAAAGATCCCTCCCAACAAAAAACATTCTGTGGTTCTCTTTCCATATTGGTGAAAAATGTCAGTTGACAGGATGCAAGAAAAGCCCAGAGCGATAAAGGTTCATTCTGAGAACGTGTGATCCAGTGAAGAAAGCATTAAATTGTTTCTTCTTTAAGCACTGCTGCAATATTCATGAACACAGTCCCTCCTTTGGCTACTGAAAACCTCGATGAAAGAAACAAACAAAATTCGAAGTCTGCCTGCAACAAGTACATGACATTCTTATCCAAATATCATTAAAAAGAGTTTTGATGCAAAATATGGTATTTCAACTCACTTAAAGTCACACTGAATCATCTGAGTAAATGTTTGGCAATGGCAATTCCGAAAAATGAGAATGGTTTGGGCCCATTCAAAATAAAAAACTGCAAACTGCCAATAAAGTCAAAGAGTGTCACTAATATAGCAAAAAAAAAATTAAAATCAAGACATTCAGTTTGTAAAAGACGGGTTTTAGAGACAAAATAGTCATTTTTTAACGTGGCATGACCATCAGCATGAGAAATAGCCATGCTTTCGCAGGTACACTCAGCAACCCTTTATCATAATGTTCATCAAAATTAAGTCTTCAGGAAATTTAGTGCCTAGACTAACACTAGGGACAAATGGGAGTTCCTACTCAGCAGGAAGTGTGGGAGCTCTCTACCGCTCTGGGAATGGAAGGAAAGAAAGAGTGGGTGCTATGGGTCAGAGGCTCTGCCTGACAATCTGCCTATTGTATTACACTGAACTTAACAAATTTTTCCAAAAAGCAAAACATGGATATTAAATTCTGAGAACCGAATTTAAAGCCACCAGCTTGCTTTAGGATTGAGCAGTGGTGGAATAATTAATGAGCAAAATTTGCACAATGTATGCATGTCCGATTTGTAGATTTATTTCTAACAAAAACTGTTTCTTGTCAAATCTCACTTTTATTGTTGTTTACTTCAAGCTATCCTGAAACTTCTGTTCCCACAACTGTTTCGCTTGGATATCTCTTGAGGTCACATTGAGATACTTCTGCTATCGTGCCCAAGTCTGCACCTTGTGGCTGGGAAACTTCTATATACAGAAAATTCAAGTGATCAGTCTTCACAAATGCCAGTATTACTGCTTAAAATAATTTGAATAGTGGTGGTTTTCTCTCAGTAAAATATCATGTCTTTTTTTTAAAAAAAAAAAAAAGGTTGTGCATGACAGGATCTTCCTCAAATGGACAGGAACCATTTCATTCTATCAATTTTCAGTTCTACTGTTTGAAAAAGAAAACACATAATGAACAAATAAATAAAGGAACCCAAAACAGCTGGCATAGAGCTAGAGATCTCTTAATCTTTCAAGCTAACTTATCTGATCTGGGAAAAAAGGAATAAAACAACCTGACAGCTTTTACTGCTTCAGCAAATGCCTTCTACCATTTTTTTATTTTTTTCTTTATTTTAAGCAAGATTTAGACATCTACACAGGAGAAATACAGAAAAAGTAGTACTTTTTTCCCAAGGCTCTGCTGACCAGCATAAGTAAGGACGCAGTTTACTTGTTGAACACAGGTTTTCCTATAAAACCCTTCATCCCAGAGAAACTTTTATAACTTCTCAGTTCACTTGAGCTATTAATAAAATACAAGCTTATCTGCATTATGTGTTTGTCTATTAATGATGTTACTATGTACAATTAGGAAAAATATTAGACAGTGATTTTAGAAGAATTAAAATCACAAAACAGTGTTTCCTCCCCCTCCATTCCATATCTGACCACTGAGCTAAGACTGCCTGACCCATGGCTGGTGTAACCACCAAATGACTTCAGAGCTCACTGTGCTGAGAGTCACCTGCTGAATCACCACCACCAGTCCTCCCAGCAGCCCAAGGCACCCAGAAACCCATTAACACAAACTGGCTCTACTGGCATTCAAAATAAAACCCCATTTACTAAAGATATCTTTAAATTTCATGTAAGGAGAAAAATAACAGTGAATAATAGTCAGTAGTTCACCTGCCCAAAGACTGGATAACTCCATTAAAAAATAAAGTAAGGATTAGGTTTTGTAAAGTACATAGAAATTCTTGTAAGGTGACAACACTTGCTGAGCTTTGACATTCCAAGTCCAAAAAAAAAATCACCCTAATTGATGTGGTCACTAAAGCATGCAAGAGAAGAGTCACAACAGACTGGAGAGTTATGAAATACTTTTACAACAGCTCTTTGATATAGAGTGTGGTATCTTTTCAAGTAGTGTTGAACTCTAGAGGGCAGTTTATTAAATCTAAACATGCAGTGACTCTAACAGGTTCACAGCAAACTGCACAGTGTCACTGCGTCACTTTGTGTCAACTACTCCTTGTGGACGCGATTCTCCTGGACAGCTTAGAACCTGTGAATGATGTGTGATCACTACTGAACTAAAAACAATAAAAGAGGGAAAAGGGGGGCTTGAGATAAGTACTCTGAAATATCAATTACAATCTTTCTGGAGAATAGTGTTAAGGGGTATCTACTCTTGAAATAAATCCGAGTTACCACATTTTCAAGTGAGCTCCACATCACTAGTGCTCTTCTCTACCCCTGCATTCCTTCTGTTTATTCATTTTGCCCCCATCTTAACCCTTCCAAGTTCACATTTGTCTTTAAATAGATTTTTCAGTTCCTGTAGACATTTTTGTATATCATTTCAAAAATTGTGGCTACATTTTCATTAAAAATTTGCATATCAGTTTATAGACACTTATTTTTGAATCAAGACTACAATTAAAGTTTTGTTAGGATCCAGATACCTGATCTTTCTTTATTAAAAAAGGCCCAAACAAATAAATGTCCCAGTCGCACCCATCCAAAATAAAATCCCTGGAAGACAGATGAAACTTCCACTTGGGCAAGTCCTTTAAACTGCTGATGAGGAGAATATACTACATATTTTCTTTCTTTAAAACTCTTTTACAAAATATTCCCTACCACCTCTGTCTATGATGGGACAGTGGACTGCATATATCTTTGCTCTGATAACTCAGCAACCAAGCAAAGATTTACAGATATTTACAGATTTTTCAGTCTTCTGGAACCAGAAAGCCAGCAGTAGAAGAAGCAACCCATAATGCTAACAATCCTTCCCATACTGCCACTGGCCACCTCATCAAACCTACATCCTCCAGTACCAGAGGAATGAGCAAAACGAAGAAGAGTTAAAATTTCAGTCTTGGTCTCCTTAAAATGGTGAACAGCATCACCATTTTAAAGTCATCTCTACCAAAATCTCCTGCAGTTTCAACATCATTATTCTAAATATCATAAAGTATGGAACACAATTCTTCGTACTAAAGAAATCACACTCCTCTGTCTAAATGAAAACAAATTAAGACAATTAAGTGGTTCATCACTGAACATCACTGCTTCTGTGATTTTCTCCATTAGTCAGGTTTTCATTTTATGCCAATGTCATGCAACAAGACAAAACAATTGTCCTTACAAACCCGAAATGTATAACTGCAGAATTGTAACAACTGTCTGGGGCAGCCACAGGTCACAAAACTGCTTTTATTTTCAGATTTGGTGTCTTGGTTTAAGCCCAGCCGGCAACTAAAGACCACTTCCTCCCAGTGCTCCACCCTGGTGGGAGGAGTACTGGAGGGGGGGGGGAGGGGGGAAGTAAAACTTCTGGGTTGAGATAAGAACAGTTTAATAAATGAAATAAAATAAAATATAATAATACTAATGATAATAACAAAATTAATTATAATTATGGTAATGAAAAAGAGAGAGACAGAGAAATAAAATCCCAGGAAAACAAGGGATGCTCACCACCCACTAACCAATGCCCAGCACATCCCCAGCAGCAATTGGTCCCTCCCAGCTTATATACTGGGCATGACGTTCTGTGGTATGGAATATCTCTTTGGACAGTTTGGGTCAGTTGTCCTGCCCTTGCTCCCTGACTTCTTGTGTCCCTCCTTACTGGCAGAGCACATGACACAGAAAAGTCTTTGACTTTGGGTATGCACCACTTAGCCACAACCAAAACACCAGTGTGTTATCAATATTATTCTCATACTAAATCCAAACCATAGCACTGAACCAGCTACTAGGGAAAAAAAATGAAATCTATCCCAGCCAAAAATGGGACTTTTGGTTTGGCAGTTCCTTTGACTTCTGCTACTAAACAAATAGAAATGCCACTTGCCAAGAACGCCAGCTGCTTTCCATCATCAGGGGCTCAGATATTCCCTTTCTCAAGACCCTAAATAGCTGTTTTACATCTTCACAGTTTCACGTACATTCTTTCACAAGACCCACAAACCTTCTGTACTCATACAAAGTTTAACAACTATAAAAAAAAGAATGCTTTTAATTAGTCTCATCTTGCTTTCTTCTCACCCTCAGAAACAATCAACCTTTAGCCCTCATTTCCCTCAGGGCAGCAGGAAGTACAGCACTCTTCTTGTATTTACAATTCAAAACAATTGTTCAGTCAACACAACGGGAGGTAAAACTTACCAAATGTAAAGTGCTTGCTGAACAGCAAAGATCAAACAATGTCTTCAGTCTTAATAAATTTTTAACATCTGTTCAACTTTATTTTTAAACAATCTATCCTTGTTTCATACACAGAAGGTACTAAGCAGCTCAGTAGCTACTGGCTATTTCCTATCAACTCTGTTTTACTAACAAAGAACAGATATATGCTTGTTGGCAAGAACACCGTACAAAGTACAGAGTGGAGAAAGAAGTCTAGTTTGAAGAAGCAGCAGCAAATGCATTGAAGATGACAGCTAAGAGGATCACAATCTCAGCATTGTTATGTTTCCTGTATGTCCAAGATCCCAAAGCACTGGGCAACAAAGGCGGGATATACGTGCCACGCCTCTCTCCAAGTGCTCTCCCCAGGCCTCCAGTGCTCTCCCTAATCAAATTCTCAATGAGGTGGTCTGCTGAAAACAAAACCAACTCTGCCCACAACAAAATAAAAAAGCACTGTTGTTTGTGGGCTCTGTGTGAGGCACTGTAAGTAGCTGTTCCTAATTCTTCAAGTGTCTGTGCTAATACCTGCTCAGACGCCTGGTAACAGCCTATGTGAAAGAGAGAGATTGTCACTACAGAAACAGTGACTACAAGATTTGGTGTCTGATCTTGCAGCAGGCTAAGGGTCACAGCTCTTGGGGAAAAAAAAAAAAGTAAAGAGATTATTCCAAGTAGCTGTCTTATAAATTTCAGAAAATAGGGATGTTCCTGAAGCATGAAGAGGATGAAGTCTGTGCTTTAGTCAGCTGAGCTTTAATATTGATGCAAGAGGTTTATCAACCATATGGCAGCAGGCTGATATACATTGACTAATTCATTTTGAAATCCTAAGACAAAAAATAGCTTGCCCTTTTACAAGTGCCAAAAATACACACAAAAATATGAAGCAACAGCTTACAAGGCTTTGCTTTATTGCAGCAATACAAAGAAGCCTGAAGTGCAGAGTGTGAAATTTCTTCCCTTCCAAAATTAATGGCCTTTTGGGGAAGAAATAGAAAAGGAAATTTAAGTTCATAGGCAGTGCAAGAAGACAGGGTCAGGTGAATGTCCCCATAGCTTCTTGCCCTTATAAAGGGTAACTGACAGGAGCCAGCAGCAGCTTGGCCATGCCCAGACCTGCAGTGGCCACGGGCTGTACCTATGGCAAACCGAGACCTGCCAGAGCACCAGCTGTGCTGCCTCTCATCGACAGAGACACAGTGTGAAGGAGAACAACTTGCTTTGCGTTATGGAGAGTTACCATCTTTTAGATATGTCAGGATGAACTCAGAGCCATAGAAACCAGGATAAGGAAGAAGACGAACACGCTGCCTAGGAGCAATCAGCAGCATGACAAAGTTGTGCAGCAATATTGCACTTTAGGTGATCTGCTTGAAAGCACACAAAAAGCACGGCACTAGAGAGGCAAATTGATCCCCACTCATCAATCTGGTCTAGCACAGCCCCTCACAGAAGAGGGATCCATATATAACCACAGATGACTTCAATTCCTGACACAGCTCTACAGCAGATTTTGGTTTAAAAATGAAGATCAATAAAAGCAAAAGTTTATTTTAACAAAATTTTCCTATATGAAATTTGTTTTCCTCTATGATATTTCAGCAAAAGCCTACTATAATCATTAAAACAACTTATACTAAAATGGTAAGTAGTATTTGCCCTCTTTAAAACTACGGAGCAGACAGAAGTCACCATTTGGAAACAGTTTTTCTCAAGTTCAAAAGCAGATTTCAACAGGAGAAGCCTCTTGTACAGGTACAAAATTATTACTTTTTCCACTCTGTCTCAAGATAGCACATTCCAAATCCCTAAAGCTGACCTAAAGGTTACCAGCTTGGGTGTTCCTCTATTCAAGTCAAGGTAACAACAACAGGCACAAGGACAGCTACTAGTTCTAAAGCCTTAGAGGGCTCAGGTATCAAAATAATCCCGTTAGTTGACAGATGACACAACCACTTGAAATAGGAAATATGGTGGATTTTTTCATGTATTTTCAGTGCATTTACATTAACTGAAACCATCTTAATGTCAGAATACTCTACATTCATTTTCCTATGGAACAGCACGGGTGCTGAAAATCAAGTTCGCTAAAGGTAGTTTTCTCTTGAAATTAAGGGAAACTAGCAACAACAGAGAGGAATATTTCTAAATTAAACCACAAATATTTGTCCCCTCCACCCAGATCTCAGGGGCTCATCACACAGCACACCAGCACTCTTTTCAATCACGTGGCAAACCACACCTAGTGAGCATGTTTGTGTGGCCTTGTAAATTCACATATGCCACATATCCAGCACATCACCCTAAAAAAAAAGTATTCTTTCCTGGTATTTTAAACTTATACAAGTTCATTATTTGCTTAGTGATCCTTCTTACCTCTCAGTTATGCAACTTGGGTGTGAGGGTAAGGGACATAATTTAGCAATAGATATATCATCCACATGAGGCATGTTTGTAAACAAGCCTGTCATTGACATATGTATGGTACAAGTCATCATAGCATTCAGTTTCTCCCCACCTTCCATGCTCCCATACAGGATGGTATTATTAAGGAATAAAGCCACTCTTCAGAGCTGATAATGCTTAATTCTCAAAACCAGATATGGGGAAAGCAAGGGCAAGACAGCGACTGACATACAAACCCAACTTGACTTTACAAGCTGTGGGAGAGGTTTTGCTCCAGCAGTGTCAGCCCTCCAGCTGTGCAAGCAGCTCCCAGGGGGGGAAGCCCGAGCACAGCTGGTCAGGGGCCACTGATCCAACACAGCTATAAAGGAGGGACACGACCTGCCCTCCATTCCCTTTCCTGGGAAGCAAAACCTTCTCTTCCAGTAGTATTTCTCCTGGCATCGCCCACATCTCTTGAGGCACTCTCACTTCAAGGATTCAAAAGAAAGCTTAGGAGTTGTAAGTATGAATTTTAACACGGAAACATGTCAAGTCAAACATGTGAACAAACACACACACACACACAGACACATAAGTAAATACAGCCTGTATAGCAACACTTCAACGAAACAAACTGACGCCACCCAGGCTAAGTGACCCTTGCCAATCCGTCCCCTCACAGGCACCTGCTTGGACAGGAGGCGATGCCAGAGGAGCAGGGCACACACACAGCCATTCACCTTTGATTAAGGGTTCAAAGGTACGTTTCCAGGAACCAGCAAAAAAACGCGTGGGCACACACACAGACAGAGACCTGGCAGCTGGCGTGTTTTGAACCGAATTAAGCTCGGAGGGCGGTTCCAGCGCCATCGCACTGCGAAGGAGAACGGACCCGGCCGGCCTCCGCCCGAACGCCGCCGCTCCCCGGCGGAACCACCACGGCGGCACCGCCGCGGCCGCGGCCCCGTCCCTCCCCTCCGCCGTGACCCCCGTCTCTCCTCCCCGCCACGGCCTTGGCCCCGGCTGCGGCCCCCGAGCCTCCCGCGACCCGTCTGCATCGGCCCGGGCAGCCCGTCAGGCCCCGCCGCCGCCCCCGCCCGGCCCCGCCGCCTACCCGGGCTCTTGAGGTTGTACCGGGCCTCCATGGCAGCGGGCACCGCTCGCTGCCTCCGCGGCGGCTCCGGCGGCCGGGGGAGGAGGAAGGCCGGGCCCAGCCCCGCCCGCCTCGCCTTGGGAAACTCCCCTGACGTGGCAGCGGCGGCGACAGCCCCGCCAGGACCGCGGGGGGAGGCACCTGCCGGCCGGCACCGCCCCGGGCCCGGCCCCGGAACTGCAGCCGGCAGGGGACGGGGTGGTGCGGTACCCGGGCTGCGGCGGTGCTGTGGGGGCTGCAGGAGTGAAAATGCCCCGTCTGCGTGCCCGGCTCGTCTCAGCCTCCACCCACAGAGATGATGGGATGAGGTGCTCGGGACTTCATGGTTTGAAAACCATGGGTTTGAAAACTGGGAGTTTAGAAAAGGGGCTTCCAAGACCCCACAGACCCAGCGCGCACCTCGGCCCAAAAGACTTAACTGTACTGTAAGACTTAGCAGCATCTTGTTTGTTGGTTTTCAGGATCGTGAAAGACTCAAACGGTATCATACGCCAATGATTGTTAGCTTAGGCAAGAATTATCAGCAAGAGCTTAACTTGATTGCCACCTTTTCCATGCCACAGTCCCAGAGGGATATTTGTTTGCCTCTACTTGACCTCTCTGTCACTTGGTTACAGGACAGGCACTGCACACTTGGATAGCACCGTTAAGAATTTATAGCTAAGAAAATATCTAAAGTGGTCAGAATATCAGCAGTCTCCGTTTCCCTTTGATTCCGCACAAGCTGTAAATAAGAAACCTGTCAAAGCTCTTACATGCTTGTTTTCAAAGCTTATGCTAGCTTTGAAAATAGCTCGTATTGCCCTTAATTTCATTTATGAAATGAATTGTCCTTAATTTCATCTGTTACTTTTATAGTGATTAAAATTAATTTTTTTCATGGTTTGATATCTTAGTTTTCTTTTTCTCTTTCCCTCTGTGATTGAACAGAATGGAAAAGAGTTGTAAACAAAAACATTTGAGCAGGCACATTTTTTTCACCTCTTCAGGTTCTCAGAATTTCAAAACAAGGCGTTACTCTTCCCTTTCCTGTTCTGTTGCACAGTGATTTAAGTAAAGAAAGCAACTTTACTCCACCTTAACAACTAGCAAAATTTTTGAAGGGGCAAAGTGATTGTCCTTTCTACAGGGCAAAGCACTATGAATAATAAAAAGCATCAATAACGTATAGCATCATTACTGTATAGGAGAAGGGAAGGGATGATGTCAGACATTGAGGTTCCCTACAGAGTACATTTCGTGGCCAACAATTCTTTATGACATCTCAGCATTTCTAGCTAATGATGGCTGATCTGACCACTCAAGATGATGAGCTGCAGGCACTGGGTTCACAAACTATTTTGGTCCTTCTTGGCAGATATGTCCTATCTTTCCTTGTTTCCCAGAACCATCTTGTTGTGCTGCAGGAGAGGGGCTCTGGGTCCATCTGTCACTAAATCATGCCTTTCCCTAAAGTAGGAGAGCAGTATTTTGCATTCAGAAATCTGGATTTCCATGTAAAAAGTTCTGGAATCCATTTTGGTAGAAGATAATTTTTGAAGTGGTATTATAACGTGAAAAATATAAAATGATGGTTATTATGAAATTCTTAAGCACAGTGTGGAGTTCAGCTTTGCCTTCTGGGCTCTGGCCTTTGACCCTGGCTGCCCTTACAGTGTCATTTTATATAGTTTAAGGAGGAAGCATCTGCAGTTAACATGAAACTTGGGCTCTTAACTGGAAAGGATATATAGTCACTGTAACTGCATGACAGCCAAGCAATATTGAAAATAAGCTGAATAGACTTAAAGCAACAGAAATTCACTGGGAGGAGGTGTGCATTTTCCCCATTTAAGTAAGCTACAGTGTGGCCTGGCTGGGTGCTGGGGCAATCACCACGAGATATTGTGCAGAGCTAGCAGTACAAGTCTGCTTTCATTCTCAGATGTACTGTTAGTTAAAAGTCAGAGCTGCAGAACATGAATGCTGCCAGATGAAGTTGCTAATTCCTGAGAGGTACTCAGCATACAGGTAGAGATCTGGGGATTAATTCCCAGCCCCACGTCAGCAGCTGCTTGAGACAGACGAGGAGCAGGCACTGCAGAGCTCTTGCACAGTCAGTGTTGGCAGTCAAGAAGCAGCAGCCTCCCTCCTCTTCCTGCCTCTGGTTTAAAAATGCCCTTTGGATTTGTGTTTTCATCTGCCTTTTGTTTTGGCTTTTGCAGGAAGAAGCCATTTTGTGCTAGAACTTGTGGGTTTTAAAAACCAAATGCCAAATATAGTAGCAAAATTGCAGTCAAATCCTGCATGCTCGCAGCACTTCATGTAGCTTGTGTATCCTGTCATATGATCTAACTTGGTGAAAAAATAAACATGCTCAGCTGAAGCACATAGAAACTGAAAGTTTGTGTGAACACTGCTGCAACAAAGATTTTATTATTTAATACTGCACTGAATCCTTGCGGAAAAACTATGTACGACTTCATCAAATTGGTTGCAGCACAGCAAGAACCATCAGTTTTGATAACTCACAATATTTAAAATTGTGTGGTTTTATTAAATGTTTTACATTGAAGTAAGGCTTCAGTTTGACAGAAAATAAATCACTAATAATTTCTAATTTTTTAAATTTTCTGTTTTCTGAGAAGATGGTTTTACTCATGTTTCTTTTTACTTCTCTGTAGTTATCTTTGGATGAAAACAGAGACTCTGATAGACCCACTTAACTTCCGAGCAGAGGAGCATATAGGCCCCTCTGTTGCAAAAAAATTTCAAAATTAATGGTTATCATAGGGTTTGATAAAATGCATAATTCTTCAATTGCAGCCATCTCCACTGTGAAAGAGAGGCCAGATCAGAATAAACATCTGGGCAGAATTCCACTGAACACTTGCAGACTATGGATATACATTACTGAGCTGATTTCCTGAGGCTTACTTTATAACTAATGGAGAGAACTAGGAGCTTAAACACTAAAGTTCATCTTGTCTGGAATAGATGTTAGCTGTATGTCCAACAAATCATGCTTTAAATGTTCCTGGACTTTTCAGTTAGCTGCAAAGGGAGCTGAAGCTAAGTCATCCGTGTTCTAGATCACTCTAGTTAGGTATTTTTATATGTATGTATAGCTGCATCTGATATATATAGCTCTCTGTATCTGAGAGAAATATATCCTGCATTTCCCTTCAGTTTAGAAGAGTTACAAGCCTCACTTGGAAGAGAAATCATTACTGTGCTCATCAGTGACTAGTACAGTCTCAGCTTTTAAAATCCTTTATGTGAATTCAGACCTCGTATGTCTGGATTCAACAAGTGCACCTCCTCCTCACTGATAAAAACAAGCATGGCATTGTGTAACCGATGCCCTGTAGCAATTGCACGGAGGCATGGTGCTTCTCAGGAAAGCAATTACTGTCTGTTCTTCGAGCTTAGTTCTAAGGCAACCATCTCACAAAATGGGCAGCTTTGCCAGCTGCCTTTCTAATTAACATTATTTCAGAAATGGAAGAAAGAAAACAGGGAAAGAAGTTCCTGGATTGCTTTAGCTGCCCAAATCTGGACCATTGGTGCAGAGTTGGTGTGCAAGATGTTCCACAATGTGAAGTCAAAATAAAGTTACACATTTTTCACCTTTTTTTCCTTCCCTGAGGAACAGGAAGAGTCACACCAGTCACCTGACTCACATCCCTCTGGCATCATTGCCGTAATAGTTCAGATGGCTTCCTGGTTCAGAAGACATGTGCAAAGGCCCAAGTCAAAGCTGAAGCTGCTGTCCAAGTGACAGCTATTTGTGACTCTGAACTTCCCTGATCTAGTTGATCTATCTTTAGCAGCTGTAGATAATAGTAGAAATTTTCTCTGGTGCATAATCTTTACCATACAAAATGCAGAGAACACTAGTCTCTGGTTTTATCTCTAGATAGTGGGAGAGCAGTTGCAAACTACTCAGATTAAAAATGTAATCTCCTATATAAGGAGAAAAGGCTAGAAACAACCTTTGACTCATTCAACCAGTTTTTCACAATCCTTCCTCTTCAGAGCTTCAGGCCCCAGATTTTCTTTTTGTCACTTTGTCCTTATGTGAGTTGCTCCCTATGCCCCTTCACTTTAACTTACTCTCATAAGCTTTCTTCTGGGAAGGGAGCACCTGTCCTCACAATTACTCATCAGGCAGAGGGAAAGCAGTCAGAGTCACGTCTGTTGGACTGCCATCCAGAAGTCTTTCCACTTCATCCATTCCAAAAATGTTACTCTACTTTAATGGGAACTTGCATGTTCCTGCTTGCATACAGCTGCTTGCATACAGCTCCTACTGACTCAGCAATAGCAATAAAGGACTGGTGAGCAAGCTCTTAATTTAAAGCTCCTCAAAAAGTGTTTACCAACTGGTGTAAGGGTGATTAAAGCTTACTGTGTCATTAACCAAGATATATTGAGGTAACAGCTATCTTCACCAGCCAGCAGATATCTGGGACACCCAGGAGTTTCTCAGGTGGTTAGTGGAAAACTAGGGCTTGATTCAATTGCACACATATAAACATCAGATGCCATATGAGGTATCCTAATGTATGCTAGATATCCATATGGAGCAGAAAGGTATGATATGGGATACTGGTGTGGATCTGAACAAAGGGGTGCAGACTGGCAGGGGATGCAAGCTGCAGAGGAATTTATTCTGAAAAAGAAATAACAAAAGCTGCAAACAATTGTGCAGTCTGGTGCTGTCATATCTATTCAGATTAGAGGTTTATAGCTGGGATTTTAATAGTAGCAATATAAAAAGGGGAGATAAGAAAGGAACAAACTTCTGCCATACTGAGGAACTTTTATGAATGCACTTACTTCATAGAAGTCAGAACCTTTCATGGGAGAGGGTGGATTGAGTAAAGCAGGAAAGGCATTTATAATCTGTCAAAATTTAAAGCAAATACTGAAGTTTCTGCATAATGGACTTTATGAAGAATGCAGAATTTGGAATGACTGCTGCTTTACAGATAGAAAATGTGGAACTGAAATATGAAATTACTGATGGAATAGAACTGGAAGGAGTGCTGAGCAAGGGCAACAGGCCTGGTGGGAGTGAGTTGATTTGAATGCCTCTGCTGCAAAGCTTGCATTCAGCACTTAGGATGTGAGACCAAGACAGCATGAACGGCATACTGACAGTCCGAGGAAGTTCAAGCAGCTGAAAACGAGTATTGAAAGAGAAACAATTTGTGGATCAGACCATTTGGCTCACCAGAGGATACTTCAGTCTTGGAAAAGGGCATTGCAAAGAAGAGGAGGGTGGTTCTACTTCTCAGTGCAGAGTTTAGACAAAGATGTTGGCCCCTGTGACCTTTTGATTTGGCTCTACTGGGTTTCCCAGAAGGCAACCCCTGTCCTCTCTGTATATTGCTTTGCAAAACGAGTTGAGATAGATTACAGTTCCCATGGCCCAGATGGCTCTGAGGTTCCACTTGGACATAGGCTGTTCGCTCTCCTTGCACTGAGCAGAGGCTCTGGAACATTGCTGCTCTCTTGCTTTAGAATTAATTTCCACTTTCGAGTGTGAATGTGTTCATGTGGTTTATACTTGTATTTGTACCAACACTACCCTTTAGTTCAGCACAGTTCAGAGTGGCTTTTTGCACTGAGCAGAGATTAAAACCTATACCAAGGGTAAATCTTGCTAAATAGCAAAGGTAGCTTTGATGCTGTCCTGTGACTCCCTGCCAGGACACTACTACATGGGCCTTTGAGGGCCATAGGTGGAACCGAGCTCACCCAGACCACCTCCACATGGTTCCATCCAGTTATGATAAGCCCATTGTCTTTCCTTGGTCTACATTTTGTGAAAGGCAGCTTGAATACATTGAAATGTTCTGGCCTACACACTAAGTGACTCTCTACTTTTTTCTTGTCTCTCACATTTGCACTCATCTATAAGGTGTTTAATCCCAACCCTTCTCAATTTAGGCTAATGCATGTTTAGTTGTTGGCTTGGTTTTTTTTTTTTTTTTTTAAGAAAGGACATCAGTATAGTGTTTTCTTTTTTTTTTCCCTAGTATTCAGCAATTCTGAAATAAATAATCCTTCCTTCTTGTAGCAGGTCCAGGTATTATTAAGGAAAATAATTCAGTGGAGTATCTCCTCTTACTAGTCTCATGAAAATCTCTTACCCTATCAAAAATATGTTAGTTTAGTCCAAGAGACATTGTGATAGACTGCTGCACTAGATTTTTTTCCTTGGCATATTTATCTATATTAATCTTTTATTTTAAAATATGTTATGGAGATGATTAATAAATGTTTAAAATCTGATTGCCAGTATAAACTGTAACTTGAATACGAACATGTATTTTATGGTGTGCATACATACCAGGAATACAGAGATAAACTGAACCTTTTTAAGGATGTTAATAGGATGTAATGGATTTTATATGGTTTAGATATTTTTCTACTCGATATTTTTTCAGTGGCTTTTTGCTCAAGACCTCACCTGTAGTTCATAATGTGTATTAGCCAAAGACAGTAGGCTGGCAGGAACCAAGGAGACAGGGTATCAGACCTGTTTTATGATGAAACATGAAATACAGAGGTAGCAAACTGAGAAAGGTAACACAGAAAGTATTAGGGAGAAAACAAATTAAAATAAACAGTCTGCTAGAGTCTTTTTAAAATGTAGCTATTTGAAGATATGTGCATGAGCTAATGTGCAAATATTAATACAGTGAGCAGTCAAGTGGGATGTCAACCATATGCCACCGTATCAGAGGAGCCCAAAAAAACTTCCCAACCAAGTTTATTTCTCATTTTCCACACAGCTGAAACAGGTGAAACTGATGTGTTTATCTGTAATGGAATCAATTCACATGTGGCTATTGATAAATATTTAGAATCTAAATAATAAATTTTGGTGTTAATAATCTGCCCACCGAAAAGGACAGAGATAAAGCAACAGCATGATGTAGAAATGCCTTGCACATCATTCAGTACAAAAATGGAAAAACCTCCATGTTCAATTTAAGAAAAAAATACTCCACAATGAATACTGCCAATGACAGGGACAGTAAATATGTCGTTAAAGCAAACAGTCACTACTGTATACAATGTTTAGGGTCGTTTTCTTTAATTCTTCAACTTAATCTGATGATGCATATAAAAATGGAGGGAGTTGATAGGTTCTTTAAATTTTCTTTTAAAAATCACTGCACTGCTTTCAAAGAATGAACTCCCTTAGTATAAAACTATCAGGAGTGCAATTTCACATTCAAGAAAACCCAGAATCTTTGTTTTAATGAAAAAAAAAATTGTTCTATCACAAAACATGAGATCTCAAATGATCAATTTGAATTATGTTTTATCAGAGTAGTTTCTTCCTGTCAATTACACTTCCATGATAATGCACAGCACATCTGTAATCACTGATTTTTAAAAACACATTCCAGCACTTTAACATTTTAAATAGCCACATTCCAGTGCATGCTCAAGGATGCATTTTAACTCTTCACAGAATACATTACATACTCTAGGCTGCTGCCTCTTAAATTACTTATAGAGATTTCCTCGATTATAACAAGTTGTTTGAACCAAAGTTTTATAGTTATTCAGCTCTTGATTTTAAAATGTCTGAGGGATACTAAATTGGTCTGCGTTTATTGTAAAAAAAAAGTGTTTTTAAAGAGACATGGTTAGCTCAGTAATGGTCCCTACCATTTCTAGGCAACTCCAATGATATGTAAAAAATTGGGACTCGTGGATCGGGTATTTTAGAAATACTGGACTATTTGGAAAGTAATTACTTCTTGCACAGTTTCTAATTTTAGAAAAGGTATCTCAACACTGCCTTGTCAGAAGTGGGTCTTGTAGCATATGGGGCATTTCATTCCTTTAAAATAAAAACTAGAATCTCAATAAAATTTAAAAGAAAAAGCAAGAGTTTTAAAATAATATGTTCTTAAAAAGAAAAGAACCTTGCATGCCTCACTCAGTGCTCAATCAGTTCAGCTAGAATGTGAAAATCTGAGGTACTAATTAGAAAATTACTCAGAAGTGAAACATGTGAGTTATTACCTAACCTGAACATACCAAAGTTAAATAGTAAAACTAATGCATTTTTAGCATTCAATTTTATAATTATATTTGAAACATAAGTAATCTGATAAAAATTATCCTTACTCCGATAATATCCAATTAGAAATTTTATGCATTAGCTAACATCATCTCCACTAAATTATGCAACATACTCTATTACAAATTCTAGAAGGGATGATAAGAGCTAACTTCACTCTCTTAAATAAGCTGATAATCTCTAATACAAGGGTATGCATGACTGTATAGAACTCAGACCAAATATATGGAAGCTACATTCAGTTATGATTCATACCATAGCCATTATGATGAGATACTTTGTTTACACAGAGGAGAAAAAAAAGAAAAGAAAAAAAAAGTCTGGCCCCGCCTGGTAGGTGTTCTTAGTCCCACACAGTCACCTACACCTGAAGGAATGAAGGGAGAAGGACAGAGACTATGACCAAGTGGTAGATCTCAACAAACTGAAAGACAAATGCATGGCCAGAAATTATGGCAGCCCTTCAATGAAAGTCCTGTGGACTGGAAAGCTGCCAAAAGGTAGCTCTTACCCACCACTGCTTTGGTGAACTCTGAAAACAGCTTTGCATTACGTTAACTGAAGGGCTGGTCAGAAGAGCTACGCTCAACTAAGTTGACAGGTGGTAACAGCACCAAAAGGAATTTGAACTCTACAGCTGCTGTCACTATCCTTCACACTGGCACCAGGACCAGTACTTTTCACTATTATCAATGTTTCTTACCTTCCTGAGCACCTAGAACTGCATTACTTATCAAGTGGGTCTTGATGGAGCTATTGACTAGCATCTTTTCCTAAGAACTCCACGTACGTTCAATAGTGCCAATTTGTTCCTAAAAAGCAAAGCCATGTGAATCAGGCAGCAATAAAGGGTTTGGAAACTACTTGGTCTCCCTTTTGGCAGATGTCTGTGTGAAGAGCCTTTGCATTCATGCCAACTGGCTCTCCCAAATCGTGTATTCAGTATGGTACTTGAGCTTCCAGGTGTGCCCATATAGCATACAGCAACTCTGAATGTGCATCCAAGCCACAACTTAGCCTTGCCTACCGCAGGTTAAACCCTTCCTTGTTCAACAGAAGCCAGCAAACTCTGGGGGCTCATAACTCACTAAAAGACACGCAGCATTATGCCTCACCTTGGCTAAGAGAAAAACTTTCAAATTCAACCTTCCCCCATCTCCAGAGCTACCTCGGCTGGTGGCAGATTAGCTGTGAAAAAGGTACATCTCACGTAACCGGTTTCTGGCGTACAGAAAGCTGCCTCCATTCAGGTCAAGTTCTTCCCACTCCCAAGAGCCGCCAACAACATGACTGTGCATGCAATTGGTTTGTAGCAGGACTGGAAAAAGAAAAGAGTTGCTCTTCTGACTAGGAACTATAATTTTGTATCACTAATTAAACAAAAACACTGGATAAAGAACTTGGAAAGCAAGTGTTACTTCTTTTTATGTTTGAGAGTGCTCTGCTGTCCTGGCCAATCCTGTGGTAAATCTGTCCATATTCAATATTAAAATAAAAAGTAGTGATGTATGCTGATTACTACAGCAGATAGATTGTCCAGTCCTCATTTTAATGGTCTCTTCTTGATTTCAGTCACAGATGGACCCCTGTTAGAGGGAATCAGAACCCAGTGCTCACATCTTTATGACTTCTTATCAGTACATCAGAACGTCAGGGTGGAAATACATACAGAGTCTTCACTGTGCCAACTGTACATGTGTAGGCTCTCAAGACAAACTTAGCAATGTAACTTCAACTTACAAATACAACACACTTCTCTGAAGCCTTATAAAAATACCAGTGCAACATAGAGCCATTTTACAAAACAATTGTCTTTATAGAAAGGTATTTTAGTGGCATATGCTGAGGTAAATAATAAAAATAGACCCAAGAGAGGGCATGACCAGTGTTATGGAGAACTCCAGATGAAATTTGGCCAAAAGCCTGTTTTATAAAAGCTAGTATTTACCTACCAGTTATGATCCCTGGTAAGGTGCTTATTGCTGTAATACTTCAAAATTATTCTTCAGTTTACAAATTGAAAAATATACGAAATTAGATCTGTATGAATGTTAGGTATTAGCTGTCACAAATTTTAAAAGGCATTGTACCAAGTTTTCTTAATTGTTTACTAACCAATTTGATTGTAGCAGGTAAATAAACTACAGCATACATTTTACCTGACACCATGCATCAAAATCACCATAAAAACTAAGTTTATCAAAGTCCAACTCCACAAGGAAAACATGAAAAAGTGCAAATTATGTACCCAGTATTTCTGTCACAGCTGTTTTTTCTTAATATGGCATGAAAAAGGTTTACAGCATATATTAAGAAAATTCTTACAAGTGTTCACCTCAATGTTTATATACACAACGTTTTGCTCAAAGTGCTCACTATATGAAAAAAACTGATTGGATAAAAATATTTAAACAGTGCTTTCTGAACGTTGAGGGAAAAGTCATATAATACATCAGTCCCGTTTGTTTTCCTCTTCACTCAGTGCAATGAGATGCAGAAGTCACATCAACTTCATAAAAACTTCGCTTGCCACATTGCCAGAAAACCGCGGTTACAGTGGCATTCTTGGTGTCCCGTTGGGAGTGGGTCTTTTATTTTTTTGCATGTGGCTTTGATGTTTTCGAGATCTTACTACTTTCATTCTTACTTCAAATACTTCTTGTATGGCTTTTCGAAAACAATGGAAATTGTAGTCTATTAATCCTACAGAGACAGAAATGTTTTACACATTAATAAAGACATTCATACAAATTAGGTAATGAAAAAATTGCTCATATTCTACATTTAGTGAAATACCATACTCTCTCTGGAGGTCATATTCAGTGAACTGTCCAGGCATTTTTTAATGCACTAAGCAAAAGCACATTTGATAAATGCAAATAACTCAGTTAGCATTATAGCTTGATACTATGTCCAATATTAAATATACTTATTAATTTTAAGAGAAAACAAAAAGAAATTCATTGGCAGATATTAAGCTTTAACTTATAAAAGGCTTTGAAGAAGTGCTCAATACACTAGAAGAAAAACTGAAATCTTTCATAAAATATGGTGCCATGTTGGAAATCTGCTTTACAGAATAACTGTGATAAAAATAAGTAGCATCTAGTAATCAAAGAATTTTCATTTTTTGACAATACATTGGCTTTGAAATGGATGCTTGATATAAATACTACCAAATCTCAGCCATCTATACTTCATCTTACTTTGTAATTGAAAGTAACACAATAGACATGCTGTTAGATTACATACATATGTAACAGTAAGATAACATTAGCATGTGAGTGGGCTGAATGTGATCCCACAGAAAAGCTGTAAAGCAATATTGGTAATCAATCGGAAGACTTACTGAGTGCTACAATTGTGTGTAATACCACAATAACCTCATTCAATGTTAATGCCATAAGCTTTCTTAACTCAAATACTGCAGTGTTTCTCACTTCAATTTCCCTAACAGGATATTACAGGTATTGTAAGTGGTTAAAATCCACTGTATTACACTTTGTGATTTTTCTTCCCAGGAATTATTTTCCCTCTCCCAGACCAAGTATTATGTGGAAGTCAACAGGCGTGAAAAGTTATAATAGAACTGTACTGTTATAGAGTGCAAGCTATGAAGTGTCCCAACTATGTAGACACAACAACTTAATGCAGTTTTGGACAACCCCTAATGGGTGTTTATTGAACGTGGTGTCTTTTCGCAAACAGAGTTGTTAGTAGGTACGTGGAAGTAACACATCTTATGCTTACAGCAGAGAAGGGAAGTGACCACATCCCACATTCATTTGTAATAAAAGATGTAAGGGTATGAAAGAGACATCTGATGAGCTGAAGTTTTATAAAAAGCTCAATGGCCTGTCAAGCAGCCCAGTAGACATGGTATGAGTGCTGTATTTACAAACACACCAACACTGACTAGTGAATTAATATCACAAGATGGGGAACACAAGCCCAGATCACAGCTTGTTCTTCTGATGAGTTCTGATCTCAGGACATTTCACTAAGACCATTAACTCAGTGAACATCATGCCAGTGAGCAGACAGATCATTAACTAAGCTTTCACCCTGTCCCTTGTCAGAAAGATAACCAAGGAATTTTAAACACTTTAACTGCAAAATATGAAAGCTGGCTAGGTCAAAACATGCAACTTTCCAAAAGCCTCTTTTCAGATATAAGAAAAGCAAGAACATGTTTCTTTCTATCAGCCAGTTTCAATAATTTTCCCGTGGTTATGGCACACAAGCTGTTCTAAATGTGTACGCTGGTGTCAACAGGTAAAAATCAATGTCAGCCAAGAGAAACTGAAACATTCTGCTGTTGCAGATGGAAGCTTTACTGCACTGGATGTAAATTTTCAAATGATTTCGTATCAGAAAGTTGTCAAATACATTTATGATTTCATCTTAATGTCAGCACAAATACTTCATGCTTTAAAACATGTTAGGTAAACTTTATCAGGCTGTACTTACCTTTAATATTTATGATACAGGTAGAGAGTGTTATCAGCTAATAACAACCACAGTTATTCATTAACTTGCTAATAGAAGGGAAAAGCAATGCATTACTAGAAAAGGGAAAAATACCTTTTCTCTCAAAGCTTTCTTCTCTGACAAAACAAACAAGAGCGAGGAATTTTGTCACCTCTTTTAAATAAAGGACAGTTGTATTGTTCAGTTTTATGATTGCCATTGACTCTTTGTCATAAGGAGTTCCAGTGCCATCATCTTTAAGCCTAAGGAGCAATATTCAAACAAATAAACATAAAAAGATAAGCCACCAGATGAGCCAACAAAAGTAGTCCTACATTAGTTCTTTCACCAAATAATCTTAAAATTTATTAAATTTTCATTTTAACCTTTCAGGGAGACTCTTCTTCAAACTACACACTTTGTAAACTAAGAAGACAAAGAGATTAAATCGTTTATCCAATCACACACCAAATCTTAGACCTGCAGTTAGAATCAGATTGTTTGATTGCCAAGTGCCTGAACTGAAGCCTTATTTTTTCCTCTGTTAGTTACCAACCATTTGCCATAATGCTGGTGGGTTTTTTTAATCAATGCACTATATTATGACTTATCTAAAAACACGTGAAACAGTGTACTGTACTGATAATTCCAAAAACAGAAACCTTGTTTGAGCAGTGGCAACTGATTGATAGTTTATGACATTAGGAGACTTTGCTCATGAGATGCTGACTTTTGCAACATCATATCATGAAAAGAGATTTCCCCTTCACAGATAATGTGTCATAATGATCACTGTATTAGTTTTTGTGCCTTGTAATTTTATCCTCATTCCTGAATGCACACACAGATATTGTTAAATGGATAGTTATTACCAACCTCACAGAACAATTACTCTCAATAATATATTAAAATTACAAGTTCCACAGATGCTCCAGGAATAGAGGACAAGAAATGAATTGTAATATCATGTCTTTAGTCTGTAGCTAAAAAAAGGGCAAGCAGATTTCTGGTGATAAATGCTAAATGGCTAAACAAAGACAGTGGTGGCATGACATATTGTGAATAAAGAGGCCCACAAGTGGTGTTGTACAGATAATTATTAAATGCACAGTCTTTTGAACTACACAGCAGCATCTTTCTCGGTACAAAAATCAGCATCCTTTATTTTATATCTCTGCAAAACAAGTTCCTATACAGTTACTGAAGTGACTACTACAAATTCTGAAACACGGTAGAATGCACAATCAGAAATTTTAGAAAGGTATTCAACAATTTGTTGTTCTTTTGAAGTTCTAATGCTTATTGCACATCTGCACCATGACTCTCCCCGGTACTTTCTCCAAGAGTGCAGGAAGTCTATCAATGGATACAAATGCAAAGCTACCAAAGCCTACCACACTCTAACCATGCTGTGCTTGGGCCTCCAAGTGTATGCAACTTAATGCACTAATTCTTAATGTGCCCCTGCCTTTCCCTGGAATGGCTGGCATTACATTTGGCCAAGAGCCAAGCCACTGAAAACATAACTTGCAAGAAAATGTACATGACACCCCAGGAGATCTCCAGTTGCTCATGTATTAGAAGGAGAAATTGAAAAAAAACACCAGAAAAGTCAAGTAGGGAAAAGAGGACAAACAGAGAACTGAAGGAAGAGTGAAGCAACTCTCTGAGGCCATTAGAGGCCACTAGCTATTAAACAAAAATAAATATGGCCCCATATATTTTAAAACAGGATGCATCCTTCTGTTGACTTTGTCAAAGAACAAAAAGATAATGTTTCCTTTCATTTTAAGTTGGTTTCTTCCAACTCTTTCCTCCAAGTACAATTAGAATAGAAAGAAGATGATGTTCATAAAAAAGGCTGAGAAGGGAGCTGTGCTTGTTGCTGGGAAGGGAACTGTACCTCAGAAACCTGCCGTTTGTTTTCTGCTTCTCCCGTCCTGACAAATTGCACATTGTTGTTTATGCCCACATCACTCTAATTTTGAGGGTATTCAGGTTCTAGGTACACAGTTTTATGGAAAACATTCACAATTTACTTACCCATATATACAGGAAATGTCAATCACAACATCTATCATATCACAGCAGAGCTCATAAGTTTGCATATCCACTGGAGTACTGTCCGTTGCAATGTAGATCTTACTGACTACATCAAATAAAAATGCTTTTTCAATCCCAGAATTCTATTTAAGAGAAGAAAAGAGAAAAATAAAGTGGGAGCCAAATCTTCAAATTAACACCAAGCTTTTTTTGTTCCCTTGCCTATTATACAAAAAGCTAGGCTAAAGAAGTTAAACTGCAATTAAGCTCATTTTGAAAGAACTGTACATACAGCACTGTCATATCTGTAGCAAACCATAATGCTCACAGACCTTCCAAAAATTTCTGCCTCTGAGCAGACAATGCCTAGTTACACTCCCAAACTTCCCCTCTCAGGAACACACCTGGAGAGATTACATTTATTTTCACTGGAAAATGCAGGGGTAGGGGAAAAAAGTCTTCCAATTTCAAGCTTTTGGATTTTTGATTGGAGCAATGGACATAAAAAGAGAGCCATGATTTAAAGTTCTTCTAGCTGGACATGTAAGAAGGTAGAAACAAAGGAAAGAAAAAGGTGATGCACAAAGAAGGCAGTAAAGTTCAGGAACGAGTTTCTCAAGGAAATTAAAACATTTTCTCATTGGGGTCTGTAGCTGTTCTACTGTCTGTAGAACATCTTTTAGGATCACAGCACAAAGACCAGTATTTTGATGGTGCATTCACCTTTCATGTAGCATTGGTGGTTAAAGCCATATTTATAATGCTAAGGCTTGCTAAAGTGATGACAGCTATGTTCCTGACATCCTGCCAAGCTGATTAAGACTCTCTCCATACTGGAGATGTATCATATTCACAGCCCTGAGAGGCTAGCAGGAATGCTAGCTCATACTCTTTGTGCAGATAAGGTCAACTGCCATAAGCCTCTGCTTCCTGGAAAAAAAAATGTGTACTGCTTAACTGAAAACAGTAGCCTTGCTTGCTGATATCAAGGGATTACACCTGGGCAGCTGTCCCAGCATGAAAAAAAAGGGCAATTTCCCAGTAGTGCTAAAGCTCAAACTATGAGATATGCTTCGGAATCCACCTATACAGCAAGTTTCTCCATCAAACCGAACTGTCTCCATATATGGGCTTCTCTTTTTAACATGGTTTGGGACTGCTGCCAGAGCAGTTTTGTAACTAACAAAAACCACACTGAAAATCCCTAACGAGTTTTAATAGTTTCAGCTTCCTTTGTAGTTACAGAACTTTTCCTTTATCTTCTTTCTTTTCTAAGTCAACTGTTTAACACATAGTTAAGAGACTAAAGTAATGTCTCTGCTTTCCGTATTTCCTGAAATACGTAGAAATTCTCAAGGAAAAACTCGAGGAAAAAGACCAAAATTGTAGAAACAATAATTACATGTTATATAAAATCAGGAAAAGGTGGGAAAAAGTACTGTTCAAAGACACATTACATCATTAATGCTCAGTCAGAGAAAATGACAATAAGATAGAGCAGGTGGGTTCCTTATTAGAGAAAAAAAGGCCAACAGTGGCCTTATGCAGCTTAATGAAAGGCTGACATTGATGTCAATGAGAGCAATGTCAGAATAAGCACTACTTCTCTCTGGCATAACCCTACAGTTTACAGAGAAGATGCAATGTGCTACATGCAACATGCTAGAAGCTCTATCAAGCACTCTGAATCAATGTAAGAGTATTCCATGGTTAATCTGAACCAAGAGAGTCATTGTGAAAAATCTGCAATGAATATATGAGATTTTATTTTGGATAGGTAAAAACCATAAGATAGTTGAAATTCAAACATGTTTCTCAACTATACTGGGTGTGATGATGTAGAAGGCAGTTTCTATTCTTTAAATAGAGTGGGTTCAGTAAAACTGGTTGTATTTCTCCAATTCCTAGGTTAAGTAAACAGGCCTATCATTTTCTTTCTTGAAAGTATGAAGAGTAAGCCAAGATTTGGTCCTAAAAAGCAATTCTTGAAAGAACTTAAGAGAATATCTCCAGTCACATACAGTTAGGAATGAATTCTGGACAGTTATTTAAACAGGCCTTACAGCAAACAGATTTCATGAATTAATTTTAAGTACTACATTTCAATTTACTGATTACAAAATTTAAATCATTAAATGAACAGAACTGTACATAGTTTTGGTTTTACCATAATAATTAATTGTTTGTTTTGAAAACATGCTTTTTAATAGCCCTCAAAACAAACCAAACAATCCTAAAACAAAAATCCACATTCACATTGTCACACAACTTGATTTCTTAGTAAGGCTGTGGTAATTAAGAAACAGGCATCCTTCAATATGAAGCTGATAAGTATGTTAGGTAGGATTTACATGAATGTACAGACCAATTGTTATTTTATGACTTAAAAGCAGCTACATTAAAGAATGTAGAACTATTATCACACTGATGGTTCCTCAAACATACAAGCTCACACACTGTGGTAGTATAAATTTAGGCAAAAGCCTGCAGTGAACTTAAGAGTGATCACAGATCTATTTCTGTAATCATCAGCTTTTTGTGTTGGAAGTCCCCATGGCATAAAGGAAAGCACATCCTCATGAATACTGCTGCAAAACTGAAAGTAGAACACGAATACACCCACACTGATATCCACCACACTGGCTTCCTGAGGTAAGGCATGACCAAAATCCATGTCAAGATCTGTTGTGAATAAGTTGCTAAGGTAAAGAGGCACCCGCTAACTAATTCTAGGCTGGAGAAGGATGTTTAGTCTTCCTGTGGTTGCAAATAGTCATTCCAAGTCTCTCTGTCCACAGACAGAAGATGCTTGTAAAAACAGACAGGAAGCATGAGGACAGTGATGCAGCTACACCCAGCTCCAGGTTACTCACAAACTGGAGCCAAGGAACAGTCTGAGATTCCTTCCCCTACCAAACAGGGGAAAAAAGCACACTTCTCTCACTTTCTGGACTTCCCATTCATTCGAAATAGTTGTTCTTCCTTACAAATTATACCTGATATTCTAGATATGATTGGAAGTGGGTGTTCCAGACACATGTGCAACTGTCATGTCATTCATGAAGCAGCTTGTGATCAATTCATGTAGTGATTTCATACAAATTCTTCACCAACTCCAAACAGTGAGGAGACCTCGTACAGAGATCTGACTCACAATATGAGTGACTGAGGTGATTCTGGCACAAGGAGTACCATCACTCAGACAGCTTTCTCATTAAGACTGTAGCATATTCAGTATCTAATTTCTCCAAAACTTGTCATCGTTCTTTCATTACTTTTCTGTCCTAAGTGGAGTTTGAGACTGGACAATAACTAGTATACAGTCCAGCTATTTTAGTAGAAATAGATCTTTGTAACAAACCATTTATTATGAAACAGCATAATTTGTTGCTTAGTAATAAGAGAATAAGTTTTGGAAAGACCTTCCTCTAATCCTAGTTCTGCCTTTCACATCCAACTTTTTTCTCTCTCCATTTTCACACTCTACACTGAGAAACTGTGAAGTCTAATTTTATCTTACAGGCTGTTGAATGACATTAAATAATTTCATTATGTCAAAATCACTAAAAGACACAATAAAATACCTTGCTTGGAAATTGCAGCTTGAGAAATTAATGCTAGATGCAAGGCAAAAAATTAGAATACTGTGAGAAAGGGTGCAGTTTTAGGAGCCACTGTGATCTGATTTAATGGCCACTAAAACAAGGAGTTTTCCCTTTTCACAACCTACTCACTGTGTTCACTGTTGCTCATTGCTACATGTTCCCATCTCGTACCTTGTGCCAAAACAAGAGCATGTTTGACTCCTCCATGATCTGCTTTTAACTAAATTAAACAGTGCATTAGTGTGTGTCATAGTGACTCCATGATGGAATAGGTGAGTGTCAGAACCAGTACAAAGGAAAGGAAGGATCAGACATACAGGAAGAGCGGAGCAAGCCATTGCCTCCGCAGTGGTAACAAGCCACTAAATATACAAAGCTCCCTAACTGGCCTTCAGAGTAACTATGCAGTGAAAGTTGTGGTGGGCTCTAAAAAATTTCAAGACATGAGAAACTTTTCTTCTTCTACAAAGTAGAATTAATTCTAGGAAGCACTGTAGACAGTTCTACATGTGAGGTCAGACTAGATTATGTTCCTGTAAGAATTTATCCATACAAATTTTAAGTACAACTTAAACAAATGCATGCAGCACAGACCTTTACAATATTCAGATTAATGTATGAGCAGAAAAGTGATGGCTGTGTACCCATTTTATGTGATTCAGGAAATACTATATCGCAGCAGCTCAGCAACATTGTTTAATAGACAGGGAGGTGAGGCCAAGCTGCATGTACGTGCATTTTAACTAAGTTCTGATAATTTCTCTGGGAGTTCACATGATCTCTCAGAAGGCAGTGAAAAGAGTATCTGAACATGCATGTTGGACATAGCCAGATCTACAGACAAAGTATATAATAAGTACTTACTGAAATAAAGATGTTAAGCAGGTTTTCCAGTGTTGGGAGCTGTGGAATCAGTTTCTGTACCACTTTGCTAAACGCTTCAAATATAGAATGATCATATATGCTTGTCAGATAAAAGCTGGAAAAAAATGTCACCACATTTTCCTTTTAGCCACATACTGTGAACATGATGTACCTTTCATAATATGAGTGAAATGAAATACTGTCAAACAGTAAGTGCCTACACTTATGCAATTACTCCCTGTGACCAAATGTCACGTTACAATTGAAGCACAGGACTTCCCATCTCTATACCAGAAAAAAACCCCAAACCCTAGACTCTGAAAAACTAGACCTGAGTGTAGAATTTCATGATGCAAGTCCCACCTTGATATTCTTACAAAAAATACTTTTCCAATTGAAGCAGAAGAGTATTATTGAGTATGTGTGTTGTGATCTACTTTTTGAAAGTTGTGAACCCATTTATCAATGCAGGGATGCAGTCAAGTAGTTAAGAGCTCTAAAGAGCTAGCATTTTCATGGAGCAGGTCTCTCTTTTTAATATGTTTGTACTTGGCCTTAAAGTGCTAAGGAAGCCATGACAATTTGATGTCCTCTAGTTCCCAGTCTGCAGAAGTCCACTATTTTTCTGCTACAATAATCTCTTTATCAGCAGACATAAGGCAAAGATACAGGACCTGTCTTCCCAAGTGGCTCCAAGCAGGCTGCAGCAGTGAGGACTAGTGATTGGAAAGGCAGAGAGGTTTCAAAGAAGGCATAAATGATGTAGTGGCCTATACACTCTATTGGCTGGAACTCTACTGATTGCTACCACTGTCCAAGTAACTTATTTCAAAACAGTAGCTGCAGCAGAAACTGCTAGGACTCCAGCATACTTGTCATTTGCTTTTAAGCACATCTCTCCATCTTTCCTTCCAAGACAGCAATTAGAAATAAGACACTGCATTTGACCTGAGCTAAAGTATCTCTGATTATCCCTTTCCTTCGTATATCAAAGGCTTGCTAGTTCAAGAGAACAGAAAATGGTAACTTGTCAAATAAGCTGCTCTCCTCTTTAGGATTCTCAGCACAGCAGGTTTTCTCACCTGAGATGAATCTTCTCCAATCCAGCATCTGCAAGGTCATCATTTGCCCTCTGGTGAATATCTCTCTGTGTTTCAATCTTGTGATCATCAGATAAACCATCTACTTTATGGATAAAGATTTCAAAGTTGATATCTGGATTCACTTTATAAGCTCTGGTCACAGTAAGATGCAGCCGAGCCAATGCTTCCATATAATCATCCTAATGAAGGAAAAAGAAGAGCTACAGCTTAGGAAAGATCTTAAAATAGATATAATACATTTTATGATACTTACTTTTAGATAATACTACAGCTTAACAAAAGCCTAATTCTTTTATTTTTTATAAGTAGAAGCCTGTGCCTACATCTAGCATGTGCACCAATCTTATGCTGTCAGCACTTAAGAATCTAAACAAGAACCTTGAGATGTTAGAGCAAATTAGTTAATTTCTGAACATACTGCAGAGAGAGATTAAAAATAGCCAAGTGACTCTTCAAGTTTTAATGACTTAATATGTTTGTGATGCAGATTATTTATTTGCTTTGAAAAAATCTATGCTTTCCAACCCATTTGTCTATTGCTAAAGGAAGAAAAGAGAAAAGTAGCTTAAAGCCCCCCCTTTCTTTTTTACCTGAGAATCAATAACAAATATTAGTGCTCCAGTGCCTCTGAAAATCATCTCATAATCAAACGTAGGGTCAAAGAAGTCAATTTGCCCAGGAAAATCCCATATCTGAAAGTTGACAAAGGAGCTGTTGGAAACATCCTCTCTGCAGATCTTGTTTGTGCTCTCCAAGAAGAGAGTCTCATTCGGCGACATTTTGTGAAAGACAACTTTCTGAATGGAAGACTTCCCGCTTCTTCTCAATCCCATGAGCAGGATTCTTGGCTTAACTTCAGTACTGAAGGGATCATTGAAATCCAAAACTGAATAAAATCACACAAGAAGAAAAGTATTATACTACAGCAATGTAATTAGTAACTGCCAGAAAACATGCATTTGACATTTACTTCCATGATATTTTCACTTGAATTTATGCAGATGTTACCAATTTTTAAGCTTAGAGAGCAGTGCTGCAGGCGTTTCAACTAGAATTATTTGCCCTTCAGGCTATACTATCAGAAAATCTACTTCTCACCTTTAAAACAGAGGTTGCTCCCTTTGTATGTGAAAAATGTGTTATCGCACAGAGATATCCTGAAATACCTGAATTTCCTCTAATTGACACTATCCCATGCATATTCTTCTTTAAAATAGTATCATCTGATAACAAATACCCTTGTCAACTGATAGTCACACAACACCGCTGGAAGAAAGGCATACGATTAAATACCTCTGTGTAATCTTCCTAAGGCTACCTGAGGGCTTCCTTCCTCTAAAATCAATCAACCAATAAATAAATAAATAAATGAAATCACACATCCAAGGAGTTACAGGAAGATGACAACTCAGCAGGCACACAATTCTTCTATGTTGGAACTTACAACACAGTACTGAGCTCATGAGGAGTTCTCTTCTAACGTGCTTAGAATTTCACCTGCTGTTGAAAAATTTGTGCTACAATCTGTAAAGGTTTGTTATCCAATAAATAAGATTAGAGCACATCATCTGCCTATTTGCAAAACAAAGGCCTGAGAACACACTTATTTCATTGTGGTACCTACAACAGTTTGAAACCGGTACTACTTTTTCTGGTGCTGATAACTTATATAGAATAAAGGTAGTTACAGGAGTAAACTATACTGTTATATCTGTAAGGACATGAATGTAAAGCTATCCATACCTGCAGCTATACCAACTTTAGCTTCAGGTATCTCTAACCAAAACAGCTACAGTAGTCTCAGTTGCTGCATTTAGTTGGTCTGTAACTCTGAAATGTCCTTTGGTGCTGAGGTGAAAACAGCACTGTCCTTAGATATAAAAGGGTTTCAAACACCTCTGTGATACTCTCTCCACACTGTCAAACACAAGCAGCGCAAAAAACTGAGTTGTCAATGATAAATCCACAGAGTATGGCTCAGAGTACACAGTGGTCAGGTTTAAAATACTGATCACACAATAAGCTAAACATATTAGCAGTCAGGCAGACCTCCCACCCACCGCACTACAGACTATTCAACATACTTCAGAGCACAACTTAATTGCCTTTCTTTCTCTTTTTCTGCTGGGATAAATTTTGGAATTGCAGAAAATTGGCACACATTTATTCACATGCACCATTTCTGCCTATGGCCTGCATACGTTAAGTGATCAGCTTTACTCCCAAAGTATGAAAATCCAAAACAAGAAACCTCAGCAACAACAGTTTGAACCTGTCAATTTATTATATAGCCTTATGGGCCAAAAAAACATGGAAAGCTTGAAGGAATCTTTTGCCTAGGAGCATGTTTTGCACCCAGGGGTGGTGACCACATCCATCTTCTTGTGTCCCTCAAGCCTCACTCACAACTTTTAGAAACACAAGAGCAGAATATACCTGCCAGGACAGCACAGAACCTTGCCCGGGTTTGTTTGTGCCTCCTGAGCTTGAGTTACAGAGAATTAAGGCTTCTCAAACTGAAGGTGTTAGCATAAAACATCCCCTGGCACCATCTACTGGCTTGTGAGTGGTTGTGCCAGTCTCACCAGTGACAGACAGGAGTTTTCAGCTCATTATGGGTGGGATCCTGTCTTTTTCATTTCAAGACATTAGGAATGCCTTGGCAGGTATTACCACTTACTGTGGTCTTGTCAATTATCACATATGAAACACTGCCAGATGGGAGAGAAATAATAAACATCTTCACTAGGACAATGTAGCAATATTTTATGTTGTTGTGTCAAGAAAGCAAACCAAAGGTACAAGATTTAATGGTGTCTCCTCCATCCCACTCTGTCCTTTAATGCACAGATTTTCCACAGCTGCCAAATGCATAATGACAGTTTCATTAGTATGCATATATCCACACATCGTGCAATTTGGCCATTAGAAGGGAAAATAATGTATTCAAAGTTTTACATGGACTTTATAAAAGCATATAATGAAGAGTCTTCTGGTTGAGATTTTATTGCATGTTTCAAAAAATTAAGAAACCTCCTGTTTGTTCTGTACACATCAGAACTTAAAAAGTCTAATTTACTATGGATTTGTACTTTGTGTCCCCTTCCTCTTCCAACCACAATAACACCAACTTCCTCCTGTGTGTCTTATGACATATCCTCCAAATAACAGATATGACATGCTGTGGCTGATCTGGAGCTCAACATATGCTGGTTGGCTAAACCACGTACACGTGTACACCGGTTTGCCAGCTGCTGCCACGGAGAACACACAAATCTGCTCGCCCATCCCTCTGAGGACATTTCATTTAGGTTTCCCCTCTTCTGAATGCTGGTTTTCATCAGATTTGTGGGAATTTAATAATCTTTGAGACATTGTCCATTCATATTTGGTTGGACAGTAGTTTCGAAGGTTCTGACCACTGATGAGACAACCAAAAGCTAAATACAAAACTCCCTTTTCTTTCAGAAACAGGCTAAAAACTCACATATACCTAAAGAAATATTTTACATAACTTAGAGTTTTACATTATTGTATTAAATTATTCCAGGCTGTTATATTTTCATGGATTTTAATGCTTACTGGAAAGAAATTGCTTTCTATTAAAACCATACTAAAAGAAATAGAGTTGCAAGTGCTAACAGAGATACCTATGAGAAGAATGAAGACCAGCTCTTCTGCTAGTAAGACTGTTATTTAGCTTTTGAAATTCTGCCAGTTCAGAGACAGGGAAATGTAAAAGAGTATCATCCAAACCTGACTAGATAGCAAGGCTTCTATAGCACTTCCCTCTCAGAGAGAGTTAAGAGATTACCTTATATGTAAAGGAATTGGACGATGCGTTGCCTGCCCACATTCCTCTGCAGGAGTACATGACAACTCCTTTTTTAATTTACCATAGAAATGCCAGCAGATGTATCACTGCAACTTCCCAGACTAGGTTACTAAGTGAGATCATAATATGCCCAAGAGAAACACTAAACTCTTCTCTATTCTGTAACAGGAAAGATAATTTTCCCTACTGTGAGATACAACACATTTCCTGCTTAATTCACTTTTGCAAAAAGTGTTGTAAAATGCCAATCTCATATCAACATGAATATCAACAGCCCTCCATATTTCAACTTTTCTAAGCAGCCATAAAAAACAGAAACCATGTTGGTCGGAGGCCGTATCCTTTGAAGTATTCACAAATGAAACTCAACAAACCCAAAAGCACTTTCCCCACAGAGAAGCGTTCAATTCCTTACAAAACTTCTGTTCATTGCAGTTGTGTCCTTGCTTATGGAGTGCATTCTGCAGGCATTGCAACACGCAGAAAGCACAGTTCTGAGGAGTTGAGAACTGCCCTCAGTAGTCCTGACCTGTCTCACCAAGATGCATACTTTTAACAACTCCTTTATGCTATTAGAGATATATATTGATAACTAAAATAGTTTTTGAAGCCCATCCTGAATTCCAGATCAATTGCAATTGGTGACTATCAGTGCTTTCCAGGCATATGTGATGGGATGTCACATTCAAAGGTATATTTGTAGATCTCACCAGCTTTCAAACATCCAAACAAAGCATCACAGCTTACCTGTTCAAGTGACATTAAGCCAAAAGGAATTATTTAGCTTATGTTACATCCATAAGGTAACAAGCCTCTAAGTCTTGTTTTGAAGTACTGCAGCTAATAATGATTTTTTCTGCCCACCAATGCAGTTATATTATTTTTAAGTTTTAACCATTTTTTTGTAAAGAAGAATTAGCAGTCCCAAACTTTCCACTCTCACCTTCAAGGCCATTGATCCTGTAGCATTTCCAGTACTACTGTGACTACAGTATTTGCAGCACTTTAGAGCTTTGTCAAGACAACAGCCTTACAAAACACACACAATGAACATCTTCAACACTAACAGATGGCCTGAGCCTAAAGAGTTAATAGACAAAAGCTTATATGCAATGAAGAAGGCTGTTCAGCTACTGTAGGTTCATAAACATCGCAGAAATGCCTGGTGGAAGGAAATTCCTGTGGCTAAAGAAAATACTCAGAACCAGAAGACCTAGTTCCATGCTGCCACAAGTGCTGCACTCTGCAATGGTATGTCTTAAGCTACTTCCTTGGATGCTCTGCAGAGGGTTTCCCGCTTCTAAATACTTTTTAATTGCATCTATAAAAAAATACGACTAGGCTTTATGTAAATTTTAGTGCTTTAAGGTCTCTGAATATGACCCTGTGTGTAAAGTAAAAATAAGAGAAGGACAAGAGCCATGGTTTCAGCATTCAGGCTAGAGACAAGTATCCAGTATGGGGTGAGAGATGACCAATGTGAAGTTTTGAAATCTTCCTCATGCTTAGAAGAAGGAATTATGATCTTACTTTAAAGCTTGGCTTCTCGCTTCACTTTCAACAGCCATGCATTGAAGCTGTTCTTCTTATACTGCCCCTTCCATTCTTTCTTTTCGGAAAAGTAGAGGCTGTCACACTGAATTTAGGACTACTTGCTGTACAGATACTCCAGAGAGAGGACAGAAACTGGGAAAAGGAAAGCCCCTTGCCCTGCAGCCCAGTGTTTCACTATACACAGACCCAAATCCCAACCCTTCCATTTCAGATGCTCTATGCCTCTTTCTCCAGAGAATTCCAAATTAAACAGAAAGCCAGAGGATCTGGACTATTAAAATGGACTTTGTTTTAATCCTGTGTAAAAAATGTCTCTACATGGACTGTCTTCTGCTATTCAGGATGTAAAGACTTGTTTCTACTACATACAATATTCTGGTGTTACTATGAAGAAGCAATTGAAATTTTTTGAAGTCTAACAAAGTTCCTACTGAAAAATATCCAAATTCCTCTGAGGACAGAATATGGATTACTTCTTTACAGAAAATACTCTGTTAGTTCAGCACTAAAGAAACACATTAAAATATATTCGCTTTGCATCAAAATGAAGGCAGTTCTTCAGCAGGTTCAAGTAAGACTTTATTTAGCCTCAGCTACAGTTCTTACATTCTAGCATTCCCACAGCTTTTAACCATGAAGGCTTATACTCAAAGCACTGACCTTCCTCCCCTCCCCAGAATTATATTAGTCAATGCAGCACCTCCCATGGCAGTCTGTAGGACTCAGCCTTTAACAAGAAGGGTTCTGCATGCTAATATCAAAGTAGACTTAAAACACGTGGCCTTTTATTATGCTCTTATAAAAAAAGCAATTCTTTTTTCATCCTGAGATACTGAGAGTTCTCCAAGCTCCTTTGTGAAATATGTCTCAGAAGAATGAATTCAGGCTCTGAATGAACGCAACAGGCTGAGCTGGCATTTCCTTTTTCTATTGAATGAGACTACTTTTCCTGGTAAGCCTGTCCTTCATAGCATCACCATCTATACTGACACAGATACTCAGAGAGTAACGTGGGTCCCCACATGCACAGACAGACGGACAGGAGACATTTAGCAGAGCCTGCCAGTGTGGGAGTGACACTCGCAGCTGCGGAGCAGCCTTAGACTCAGAGCTGCGTGTGGCAGCTGCCTTTTATAGCCTGACACCCAACCCCCCACCTCCTTGGCACACTCAGGCCACATCATCAGGCTGTGGCCTCTAATAACTAATAACTCCCACCCCAGACATGGAGAATATTGAAGAGAGATTACACACACACGTTTTGCCTGCACTCCTTTTGCCTCCTCCCTCTTTCCCAACGCTTCCTGCTACCTGTCAGCCTTTGCCCTGCTCCCACCTCAGAGCTCCCTGCTCTCCCTGACCCCACGGCAGCACCCCACGAGCACCCCGTCCCCGTTCCGGCCCTTCCCATGGTCACCTCCGCAGCATCCCCGCTCCGCCCGGCCCCTCACCGCCCACCCCCGGGCCTGCCCTCCCTCCGCACTCCTCGTCTGCCCCGCACCGCTATCCCTGGCTCCCCTCACCGCGTCCCAAACCCCCCGGGGAGCCTCGCCTTCTCCCTGACCCACATCCGCGGGCAGACAAACCTCACCTCCCGGCGGTGACCCCGTCCCGCCCGCCACCGTTCCGGCCTCACCTCAGCGCCGGCCCCGCCTCACCCCACACCCCCACTCGCTGCCGGTCGCTACCCCGCAGCCCCTCCGAGCCCCGGTGCTGCCCTCCGGCTCCCCGGGAGCAGCCGCAGCCCCGCGGCGGCTCTTCCCCGCCGCCCCCGGTGCCGAGGCCGCTGCAGCCGCCGCGGGCGGCACTCACACGCCTCATCGCCGCCGCTCTCTGCGTCGCCGTCCGAGAAGGACTCGGCCCCGTCGGCGTAGCCCGCCAAGCCCACGATCTCCTCCTCCTCTTCCTCCTCGTCCCCCTCTTCCTCCTCCGGCAGCTTCCTCGGCACCTGGCTCATGCCGGCCGTGCTCCCAGCAGGGCTCCGCGGCCCCTCTGCCTGCGGGCGGGCTCGGGGCGCGGGGGGCGCAGGTCCCGCGCTGGCGCCGCGCCCGCCGCCGCTCCCCACCTTCCCCCCGCACGGCGCTGGCGGAGCGCGGCGCAGCTGCCGGCGGGGCGGGCGGGGAGGCGGCGTGACCCGCGTCACCTGACGCGCCCGGTCACGGGCCGCCGGGGCCTCCGCGCCCGCCCGGGCCCTCTCCCGCTGCCGCTCCCAAGCCCGGCCCCGCCGCTGGCACCGGGCGCTGGCGGGCAGAGCCGGGCGCTGCGGGGCTCACCCGCGGGCTCCAGGGGCCTGCCGGGCGCCGCCGCGGCCACCCCGGCTGTGCTCCCGTGGGAGCGGTGCACACGGGAGGCGCTGCCTCACGCGTGCGGGGCGCCGGAGTAGGTGAGCGAGTGGCCTGGTGTGCCAGGCAGCAGCACCCTGGCGACAGCTGGTGTTTCTATTACAGGCAGCCTTCCTCAGAATCAATTAGGCTGGAAAAGACCTCTGAGATCATCGAGTCCAACCTGTGACCTAACACCACCATGGCAACTAGACCATGGCACTAAGTGCCACATCTAGTCTTTCCTTAAACACCTCGAGGAACCGTGACTCCCTTATCTCCCTGGGTAGCCCGTTCCAATATCTAATAACTCTTTCTGTGAAGAAATTCTTCCTAATGTCTAACCTAAACCTACCCTGGTGCATCTTGAGGCCCATGTTGTCTTGTCCTGTTGCTGGTTGCCTGGGAGAAGAGGCCGACCCCCAGCTGGCTACAACCTCCTTTCAGGTAGTTGTAGAGGGTGATAAGGTCACCCCTGAGCCTCCTCTTCTTGGTCACGTCCTGCAGCCTCACCTCGCACAGAGCCCAAAACGGGCTCTCGGGACTCTCCTGCATCAGCCCTACATGCTGTCAGCATGTGAGAGACTGTGGGACCCAGGCAGGACCTGTGTGTGACTGGTGCTGCTCAACTCACACATCTGCCCTGCCTGCTCCAGGGCCAAATGGTGCCGGCAGCACTGCTCACGCCTGCCCCGCTTTCCTTCCATGCCGACTATGTCAGTGCACGTGCAGGCTCAAAGTGTTAAGCCAGGCACTGACGGCAGGTGGTAACGTATTTGCAGTAATGGCGAGAGAGATTATTTTAGAAATAATGACTTGATTAATAAGAAACACTAAAGAAAGCCATAGTAGTGAAACCTCAGAAGAGGATGGGATTTTGATGCCCCTGTCAGACCAAGGTGCACTCAGTTGTCTGTCATTGCTTTCTCCAGGCCTGCTCCACGAAGACAGACCTTCTGCCCCTCAGCCAGGCCCCTTCTCAGGATTTTCCAGTGCTGCTCTTGTTGTCTTGTACCAATCTAAGTACCAGAATGTGTGTGTTAGCCCCTGCCTGTCATCCCATGCTGCCTGTCATGGTGACTAGCAGCTGAGTTCCTGATTCTCCAACAGCAATTTTTCCTCTCTTACTACTTCCCGTTGCCCTGTTCTCCCTCCTTGTATTGAATGTAATGGTTGGATTTATGTTGGAAGTCTCCACGTGTTTTCTGTAGCTGATTATTTTCCCACCCTTACGCAGTGTGACAGTCTTCTCATCGGAAGGCCTTCCAGGTTGCACTAACCCACTGAAGATAAAGGAGGCACACTTTTTGTCTGGAGAGGTAGAAATCCCCCTCTTATATTCCACATCATGCCAAACCTACCCATACACAATTTTATTGAAGTGCTTGCCTTTATTCTCAACTTATCAACCCACTCTGAAGTTTTGCTTGAACAGATTAATAGTGTACTAAAAGATCATGGGAAACGTTTCAAAGTTAAATCCCTTACAAGGAATTAGGACTGAGGTTTGCAGCAGGATTTTTTTTACCAGTCATGTTTTCAGCATCGTGTCTTGGGACAGCCCTGGGAGGAATTAATCTGCTGAAAACTCCTGATGGAAAGAGGAGGAGAGTTTCCAGGTCTGTAATGAAGGGCCATCTATCTCACACATCATCTGACCACATCTGTGCAAAAAGGGCTGTGAGGTTTCAAGGCCAGCTATGGGAAGTGGGTCTTGCCCAGAAATCTGACTGTCTGTATTAGGTTTCCTTTATACAAAGAGCTGTGAAACATCACCAGTGAGACAGAAAATAATTTGGAGATATTGAAATACTAAATCAGGGTGTGGAAACTCAAAAATGAGGACTAGTTACAATGCAGCTCTTCCCACAACCTTCCCACGACTGATGTCAGTGACCTGCCTGACCACAGCTTCAGGTTCAAAGCCACATAGACTCTGGGTCTATTGCCAGATAGGTTTTTAGAGTAGGGCTAAAGCACTTCTACCAACCCTTTAACAATATAATCTGTCATGGAATCTACATCAGCCTCCTCTGTCCCTTTGCCTCCAGGTGTTTTTCTGTCCCCTCTGCACCTGGCCTTTTTCCTTCTTTTTCTTTTGTCAGGCCATTTGATTTTGAAGCTGGTTACACATAATGAAACAGCGCCCAGCCTTCAGTCACAAGACTTGTAGTAAGGGCAGGTAGATGAAGGGTTGAGTACTTGAATATATGATATGTACAGTGTTAGATGTGACTGAACTTTGTCTGTGGGGAGCTGCAGTTCATAGACATGACACATTTTCTGTTTAATGCAACTGACGGAATCCCTCTTGAATTTCTCTTCACAAGAGGAAAAAATATCCATAAGAATACAGAGTTGGCTGTCTGGATTAAAAAAGGTTAATGTTAATTAAGGAAATAGCCCCACTGACATCCTCATTATCTGCATCCAGGTTTGCAGGATCATGATACCATCTCATTCAGTTCCTGTTAAAGAGAGAGAACTCCCATGAAATAGATTGGTGGCAGATCAGTGCCAAGACAGCCTTTTTCTGCAATGTGTTAATATCTTGTTTCTCAGTCATAATGATCAAACATAGCCAAAACAGTCCTGCAAACTTTTACATATATGGAACTTATTTAACATGAGCTTAATTGTTACTCACACAAATACCTCCATTCCTACATCAAAATTTTACACGATATCAAGTAAAAGAAAATTCACATGAAGTAGGTCTATCCTGAATATGGAAACGAGCAAATGAAATTGTCGTGTGAGGAATCACAGTGTATTTTTATATGTTTTAGTAACTACATTCTAATTCAGTAATGGCACCAGACTTCAGACTAATGTTGTCGTTTTGACAAAGCTTTGCTGAGATCAGAGAGGTGTCAGAACAATAAATCCAGTCAGTCGATCTCCTGCAGAGCACCAAGGGTTTTTATGTGAACCTATGGTGTAACTATTGCCATGGAGCGATGACTACCATATTAATCATTTAGTGAGAAAGGCGTAAGTAGATTTATCTGCAAAAACCTTCAAAAGAATATATTCATCACTAACATGTGATACTTCAATGTGTAGTTCATTTAGGGCATCAGTTCATTTAGGGCATTCTGAGAATACCTTATAGCCAGAGGAATGGCCTTTGAAAGTGATGTGCCTGTGGGATCAAGGATGAAGAGCCATTTGCTTTCTGTTTTTCCTTCTTCTGATCCTGCTTTTATCATTTTGCTCACCCTACTCAAACTCCTTTCTCCTGTACTGGTGTCTATGGATGGTCCAGTCTAACTTGCCTCCTTACCAGTTTGTGAATTACTGACATTCGCCTGTAATTGCCCAAACACATGACTTGGGTGAGCAGAAGGTCCCTTGGGACATTGTGATAGCTGGAGGAGTGGGTGAGGTGGTGAGTAGGCAGAATCAGCTTTCAAGGCATCCCCCTCTGACCTTCTGCCCAAGACTTCAAAGCCTGCTGGCTGGCTCCCAGCTGGAGGGAAGGGCATCTGGCCTCCCCAAAATTGGGAAAATTTTGCTGCATCCAGGTCTGGGCACCTCAGTACAAGAGAGACACAGATCTGCTGGAGCGTGTCAGGTGGAGGGCAATGAGAATGATTGGGGGAATGGAATATTTGTCTTATAAGGAAAGGCTGAGGGAGTTGGGCTTGTTCAGTCTTGAGAAGAGATGACTGAGAGGGGATCTCATTAAGGTGTATAAATATCTAAAAGGGGGGTGCCAAGAAGATGGAGGCAGGGTATTTTCAGTAGTACGAACAGCTAGGACAAGAGGCAATAGGCAGAAATTGATGCACAGGAAGTTCCACCTGAATACGAGGAAGAACTTTTACTATGGAGGTGACCATACACTGGAACAGATTGCCCAGACAGGTGATGGAGTCTCCCTCACTGGAGATATTTGAGAACCATCTGGACTCAATCCTGTGCAATGTGCTCTAGGACGACCCTGCAGGGAGGTTGGACCAGATGACCCACTGTGGCCCCTTCCAACCTGACCGATTCTGTGATTCCGTGGTTCTGTAGCGCTTCTCCTCCTACGCAAACTGTTACGAGCTTCCATAATTAAGTTGCAGAGGAGCTTCGGTTCAGGAGCGCGTCCGGCCCGTGCTGAGCCTGGCTACGGACAGAGCTCGGCGTTCCCGGCCCGGGCGTGGGGGCGGAGGTCGGTCCTGGCTCGGCCCCTCGCCGGCGGGAGGCGGCCCGGGCGGAGGGGGCGCTGCCCGCCCGCCGCTGCCGCTCGGTGTCGCCCTCGCAGCGGGCACGGCGGCGGCGGCGCCACCTCCGGGGCAGCCCCAGCGCGGCGGCGGAGGCGCCGCTGGAAGCGGCAGCGCCGTGTCCGTGCCCGCCGCGCCCGGCGGGTCGCGTGTGCTGCGGGGGAGCGCAGGTGAGCGGGGCCAGCCCGCGCCCGCCCGCCGGGGCTGGGGGTGGCTGCGGCGGGGCGGGCGGGGGCGCGGGGGGCGGGGGACGCACAGGTGATGGCGGAGGTGGCCGGGCTGAGCTGGGGACGGGCCCGGCGAAGCCAGTGTCCAGCGCTCGAGTAGTGAAAGTGTTCCCGTATTCCGGCCCGGAGCAGGGTCCGAGGAGGGACCCCCGCCTCGGGCAGACACGAACCCTGCGGGCTGCCCCGTAAGTGCAGTAGCCTGTGTCGACGTAGGGGTTCAACTGCAGATTTGGGAGTATAGACGAGGAGCCTTAACGCACTTGTTCCAACTTTTAAGGCCGAGTCTAATGAGAAATGGAAAGCTGGCTCGAAGTCATTCTTCCTGTTGTTGACATCACCTGAAAACTCCACTGGAAATATTTCCACTAGTTTACTGCAAACATCAGCCGTCCCTGAGGTCTCAACGCCTTGTGAGTACACACTGGCTGCTGGTAGAGCTCTCTGATTGTGAAAATCCATGGCTACGGCATGTAATTGTTCTGCAGTGTTCATTTTATTGCGAACATTAATAAAGGGCTTATCATGCCCTGGGGTGTTGTGTGCATTACCGCATAAGCTGTAGACAGCGCTCTGGTTTTTTTTTTCTTTAAAGACATAATTGAGATCTTCATATTTTTATAATTATGTGGTAAGTGATTCTTTAGGTTCCTGGTTGGTATTTCTGCAATGCACATGACCAAAAGGGCATGTTGTCTGCTACTGGATAGCTTTTGTTCACAGGGAAAACACTGAGAGGGGTAGAAAGTGTCTTGCTGGTAGGTGGAACAGTTGTTTAAATGAACTTAGAATGTCCTACCAATGTTAAAGGAGCAATGTATTGGGAATATCAGTAAATCTGTCTCTGTTCAAAGATGGAAAAACATAACCATGCCTAAATTCTTATGCAGTGTTTGTTAGGCATGGACCAGATCCTCTAGTAGGACTGAGGTTTATTCTGAGGAGAATGTTATTTACTTGCTTTCAACGTGGTATGTCTGGCTGGGCAGCTGGTTTTATAACAACTTATTTTGGCAGGCTCAAGTTCCAAGTGTTGTGTAATCTTCATTCTCTAGATACTTGGAAAACAGTGTTTTTGGAGATCTGTGATTACATATAAGATCTTCAATTGCATCGCAGACCACAAGACATGATGTAATGACACTCATTCAGACCTTCATAATAATTTCTGAGCAGAAAACACTTGTTGAATACACTGCATGTACCAAAACTAGAGTTGGTTGGCTATATAAAGTGTTTAGATACCTGGTATGTTGATGATGTGTGCCTGTTTGTCAGTGAGGACCTATTAGTCTGCAAGAGGGAATAAGAATTCTGTAACAATAATGTCATTGCTTCTCTCCTTGTTTTTTTGTTTGAAAATAAACTAATAAAATTCAAAAGGGGCTTTGTGATAGTACTCAGGAAAGTTTTCGCTTTCCCCTGCTCCTTAGTACTTACCCAGAAAATGCTATCAACCTCATGTAGGAGACTAGCCTTGAACACTAGAAATGAAATGATCAGTAAATGATGGGTAAAAATAAAGTGATCAACCTCCTAATCATCCAGGTGCTTTCTTAAAGCTTTTTGCAGAGCTATTTTCTTTTTTTGGGATCAGAAATTGTCTGGACTAATGGGGCTCCAATGTTGGCTGCTACAATGTAGTTGCAATGCCAGGCTTAGCATCCTGACCTTGTCACAGGTGGCATGTTCTGGAGTTCAGATTATCAAATTTATGATGTTCTTTGACTAGATTAGATGAATGATATCTTAATCAGGTGCTTGTAGAGTGTGGTAATGAGCCATTGAGCCTCAAGCTGCATTTCTCCATCTGTCTTCAGCTTCACCTCTGCTTGACTTTGCCAGTGAGTCATTTTGTGATGTAAGAAAAAGATCTTGCTGCCCCTTACTCACTAAATCTGTATAACAGGTCTAACAGTACTTATCGGTTTGGATGGGTGGCATAACAGCGACCATTTCTAAAGCACTTTTAGGTTCTTAAATTAATTTTACCATCTAGTCTCTTCTAAACTTTTTCTACTCCTCTTGCCTCTATTTGGTTTATCTCATGCTGCCATTCAGAATATGGACTTGTGAATGCAGGTGTTTCAAAGTTAGGAAAAGCTGGAATAAACGTGTGAATTCCAGGCCTATTTGTTGTGTAGCTTTCATATGCATCTGTGTTGGATGTTCTCCATATTCTGCTTCCTTTTACAGGTTTTGATGACATAACACAGTGATGCTTTGTATCAGAAGTGGTGCTAGTTTGGCCAGACAAGTATTTTTCTTGTTTTCTGGACAACCCCTTGAGATCCAGTTGCAGGTGTGCAGGTCTTGAGAGTGAAACAGGGAAGGATGCTGTTTGGTACCAGGATCACGAGTGTTATCAAAAAACAGTAATGAAATTAATAAATGTCAATTTAGAACACATTTTTGAGAGGTGTGTGATAAATGAAGCATTAGGGCTGCACAGGACTTTGAGGTTGAAAGAAATGTAGCACATTACTACTAATAGTTAATCGAGTATATTGAAAGTGGTAGATGTCTTGTGAAAACAGTCCTGCTGTGGTAAATGAAACCACATTGGATGGCCTAACCAATACAGTACATCAGCTTGAATTCTTGCATTATCCAATTGTGCAGGGTTGTCTTGATAGCCTCAGTGATGTACTTCTGATCAAATATCAAGTGCATAGCTAGCTCATGATATGGTGCAGGACTGTAGATTGCTGGCTTGTTCTTCTACTGTTTTACTTTTGAACCTTTGTCAGTGATTCTGCCATGTGTGACATGAAATTCTGGGTCCTTAGAATCGACAGGAAGACTCTCTCTCAGTGCCAGCACTCATGTCTTCCTGCCTGCTCCTCTGTGGCTCTCTCCTTCCCACTCCTCAGATCTGCTGCTGGTCCTCCAAATCCTAGCTGCATCTCGTCCAAGCCATGGCCATAGGGGAAGCTGGCTGTGATTGGGGATGGGATTTGGGCACATCTGTGGAAAGTGATAGATGGAAGCATCTGGTGTAGATGCCAGCCAGACGGAGTGTACTGGGGCTATGGGGTAGCTGGGGTGTGATGTGCTGAGCGTGGGCACCCTAGTGGGTTTGCCCTAATCCTGAGGAAAAATTTATCTGCCCCTATGCCAAAAAACCTAAGCTTTTTTTATCTTATGTTGTGATCAAAAGAATATTTGGAGCACTCTTCAAATCATGAAGTTTTACCTCCTTCAAATCCTGGTTTTAAACAAGCTTCTTGTGACAGTCTATCCCTTACTTTCCCTTTCTCTCTTATGACTTGCCACCTTCCCCACTTAAACACCATCCATTTTTGTGAAGTGAGCCACTGAAGATAAAGGTTTTGTGTGCATGTCCTGGCATGCTGTTGGACAAAAGCATTTTTGTTTGCATTATAGAAAATGCATTCGGATTTGATGAAAATTAATTCCTTAAGGGTGTTTATCTTCATTGTGTCTGCATTGCAGCGGGCTAATTTCCTTTTCCAGTTTGAGATGCAAATTGCTTTAAGTCAGTCAGGAATATTTTCTGTTGGTTTTAATAGCATCTGCAATGTGACATCTTAGCAAGACCTGTTGCTAGTCTGTTTATATTGAGGCAATACACTTCTGAGTTAGAATTCCCTGAATTGTCTCAGATAGGTCAGTCACTGAGGAAAAGTGCCAGCTTTATAAAATTAAAAAGCACCATGAGTGCATGATAATTATATATAAGCACAATATTTAAATAGCTTTTTAATAGTTATCACAGTGAATGATTTTAGGTATGTTTTACTTTTATTAAGAGTTTGACGTCTGGGTGTACAACAGTTGCAGAAACTGCAGCTGGTTCAGAGTCTTGGGCAGGATCTGATCTTTTCATCGTATCACTACTGTCTCAAATAATTGCACTAATATCTGCAAGGCATGCCCACTTCTTATCAATTAATTTGTATTTTGTAAAGCTTACATATGAGTAATTTTCCTTCATTTTCTTTCTGACCACTTTTGTGATTAGACCATGTCTGGCTGAAGTCTTTTGAGAGGATTTAGGGATGGGGGCACGAGGGTTGTCTTTCTTCTGGCTGTGGAATTATCTGCCTGCCATCTGCAGTCTCTCATTGACATTATTGTTCTGGTTTAAATCCAGATTTTGAAAGTACAGCACTTTGTTATCGGTTTGTCTTTTCCAAACTTTACAGCAGCTCTTGCAGGTATGTTTTTTTCCACGGCTTCTGTGGAAAATCAGGCCATGCTCTTTCCAGGTGCTCTTGTTTGTATTTCTTTCTCTAAGTAAGAATGTCATTGGTCTTAAGTCTTTACATTCTTTCTCTTTTGTTATGCTGTGATGTAACTTCAGCCTTTGGCTAGTCCCCAAGATCTAAAATTTGCATGTATGGAAGCACATTAAGTTCGTATAGATTTTTTTTTATGGTAACAAAATTGCAGAAGTATGTCTTCAATGTTACATTTAATCATTGAAGAGTGCCGGATGATGGAGTTGCCCACAGATGTCACAGAAGATGCTGACCAACTTTTTTTCATGTCAGAGTCAGAAGATAGTTAGAATAAGTATAAATGTTATGCTTTAGCTTGTATCATTTTATTATTTGTGCAGTAAATAGGAGTCTCTGCCCTAAAGACTTGGTAGCATGGAAAAAGCTCAGAGACAAGATGTAGTTGAAAATTGTTTTTCTTCCTGCCCCTGTGTTACGCTCCCTGCAATATCTACTTCTTTCACAGGTTTAGATTCTCTTAGACATGCTGAAATCCAGTCTCTGGACTTGTCAGTTTTATGTCAGATGCCTCCCCCCAAAAAGGGGTTGTAGAGGATCCAATGGTTCCAGCCCCTGAGCAGATATAACTTTGCTTTAGCATGGGAGATGGTACCTCAGTTTTGATGTGTGATGACTTCTTCCAGAGGTGTGCTAGTTTCCTCCTGGAGCAGCTGTTGAATGCCCTGCATTAGTGCAGCTGAGGTTTGTCTGTTGATATGAATGGCAAACTCAGGTGTGGAGTAAGCTGAAGCATGAATTTAAAGTACAGTATTGTATTAATGAACAGTCAGCTACCAAGTTGGATTCTTTTCTTTCCCTGTAAGATTACACTTAATCAGTTTGGAGAAGCTAGGATTTAAGAAATCCTGACCTGGCATGCACTGGGTGAGGCTGTCATCCATTTCACTCTCTGGTGTCTTTGCAAGTGGAGATGCTCCTGCAGATGAGTAGCTTAGTTACCAGCATGCCTGATAAAGCAGAATTGAATTTGGGTGAATGAGGACACCTCAGTCAAGAGCGGGTATTGATGTTAGCTGTCTTAGTTTCTGCTAGCCTCAAAGTAAGCAACATCAAATCTAATTTATTTAAATTCTATTAATGTAAAGAATGTTCAAAAACTTACCAAGTGACATAGATGCCTTTGAGATCACTTGGAAAAACAGAGTGCCTAAAGTTAGCTGCTTCTCTGTGGGACCATCTTCACAAATCATAATATTTCAGACAACCTGAAGGCAGGGAGAGTTGAGCATTTTTCACTGACTAGGGCAGGACTGTCCATCTGGGGAGATTTCTTTCAGTTTTTCCTGCGAGATGGCCAGGAGCTGAACAGGTCACATGCCTGCAGATATGTTGAGCCTGGTTTGGCAGCATAGGTGAATGCTTTCATGTCAGCCTGGCTAATTCTCATCTCTGTTATGTTGGCTCCATTTAATTTGCAGAGAAAAATGACATATATTCTCCTTAGTGCCTTTCACTCTTTTAGGGCATCCATATCAATAACTCTGTCAAGTTGAGGAGGGAACATGAGTGAATGGGAAACAGACTGAGAAAACCAGAGAAGAAAGGCTATGGAAACCACAGCTTGAAAACTGCTTTATAATAAGAAGAGCTATTTCTTCTCACTTGCTTTAAGCCCAAAATATGATGGTTTAATATGGTGCCTTCTAGTAGTTCTCCAACCTGATTTTCCTCTACTTAATTACGTGTTGCCTTTGGTTGTCTTATGTTCTCCTTCCTTGAAACTTTTCTCGTTTTGCTAAACCTTTTCCAAGAAGAGAGGGCAGAGTGACAACTTCCAGGATGCAGTTGAACTTCTTAGATGGTTGAATAAAGGTGGTTTTGGTTCTGCAGTAATAATTTTTAGCGCTGTCTCTGCTTTTTAACTGTGCTGATGCTTTAGTAAGAACAGTCCACTGTAGATCCAGGATCTCATTTCTGAATCATCCCGAGCCCATCATTATGCATATGACGTTGAGGTGTTTTTTCACACCACGAACATCAGTCTGTGTTTAAATGGTATTGAATTCTGTCAGTCATTTTAACAGTTATTTTCTTTCCCTATCCCCCTGTGATTCATTGGTGGCTATAATGAACTCAATATATTCTTAATGCAGATGGCCATGGAGCTGCTGGGCTTGTGTCCTTCCCCTGTGAAGACTGACCTTGAACCATTTATTTCCTGTATAACTGGTTCTCTGTTAGATGAGGACTTTTCCTGTTATCCTGTAGCTGCCTAGTTTTCATAATACGGGGGGGTTGGTTTTTTTTGGTTTGACCTTTTTTTTTTTTAAAGCAGCCTTCCTTCCTTTGAGGGGAATCTTTGGGGATTGGACATGAGTTATTGAGGAATAACTTTACATCAGTGAAACAGTGGTAACAGGCTACGTATAAACTTACCACAAATATGAAGTAGCTTAATTTAAACATCTGTCTTCTGTCCAAACAACTAGCATTCAGCTCTAACCTACATTGCAATCACATCTCAGCTTGCTTCATAAAATTTTAAGTTTCAGTATTCTCTTTGGGATTTAGTTTTGATCAAAGAGTACCCTCAGTGAATTAGAGTAATTCACTTCCACTTCTTGTTCTTCCTACTTGTCAGACCAGAATGACTGTTTCTATATTTAGTCCTGCCTTGCTTATTCAGAAAAGATCCATCCTTTCTCCATGAGAATTTTATGCTTTTTTTACCTGGTAGCAAGGTGGGACCCAATGTGAAAGGTGAATGGCAAAATTAAAAGCTTGGTGTGGATACTTGCACCAAGTAGCATGCCACATCAGTAAATCAAAGCAGAATTTGTAGGTATAAGCTCTGGTCCTTGGCAGAGTCTCTTAACTGAAAAAAGTCATACTTTTAAAAAGGATTCCCAGATTTATTGTCTCCCTACAGGAGTAATTTAGGTTGAAAAAAACAAATGCCAACTTTTCTTCTGCCTCCTCTCTCTTCCCCTTATTTCTGCCCACCAACACGTGTTTAAGAAGTTTAAAACCAAACTTCTGGGTTCCATATTCTTTCAGAGAATTTAGCCTTTCATGTCTATAACTGCAGACATACAAATGAGGAGGATGTTGCTGCTTCATTTACTAGAATTTTGTCAGGTTTTTCTTCTTTCTGTTTTTAATCCTCAAAGTGAAATACTTGGCATGGAACCTAGAAGCACCTTTTATTCAAAATCTAGCGTACGGAACTTGGATCCATGTATTTCCAGCTTTTAAGAATACGTTTTTTAAAATAATATGAATTTGTTTACATACCAGATGTGGTTTTGCACATCCAGCAAGTGTCTGAATATAATTACATTGGATGAGCTGGTTTTGGTAACATGCAGGCACACCAAGAATACAGGTAGGGTTGCATTCAGGAGAACTGAGCACAGTATTTGAAAGAAAAAGCAAAACAACCTTTTAAAGGTTTATTTGTTCTCCTCATAATTTGAAATTAAGACTCTCCTTGACTAAGCTGAAAAAAGTGTTTCAGGAGGCTGCAGTGTAAAGCCAGTTTTGTCTGGGACCTGTTCTCAGTCATTCCCAGAGATGGCATAAAGAGTGTCAGTGAAATGGAGAACTTGCTCTGTATTTCAGTCCTCTGTAGCTCTCATGAAACACACAGGTACTCCACCTTGGTGGAAAAAACACTAAATGCACTTTCAAGTAAGCTAAGCCAGGCAGGGTTATCAGAGAAGAGTGACACTATAATGGAATTTCTCAGCACACTATTAAATGTGTACTAGAGTGTTTCACATTGAGATAATGGATTTTTCTGTCATTCTCAGGAGCTGTATACTTGTCCTCTTCCCCAAAATACTAGGATTTTGAAAAACATTAATTATATAGGCAGTGTCTTAGTTCAATTGTTATTAATAAAGTCGCCTTCTAAATTTTAATATAGCAACAAGCATCTGTTGTATGTTTGTCCTTTTTATTAGTAAAAAACAAACTAACCTTCAGTCAATTAGTTCTCATGCTTCAAATTTTGATTATGAGTATTCACTCTTCTGCTAACAGGGAAGTTTCTCATGGTTTTGTATATCTCAAGCTTAGCTCAAAATGTATATGGTGTTTCAAGAAAAACAGGATCAGGCAAAAGTGTCTGTAATGCAAAGGTTAGCAGATTTTACCAAGTACCATTAAAAAAGTCATTTCCCTTATGTTCTGTAAGTGGGATTTTCAGGCCTTGCTTATTTAAGGATCAAGAATAAAATGATACTTAAGTAATGACTCTTAACAAAATTCCCTTGCTTTATTCTCGAATAACAGTATGGCCCTTAAAGAGGTAATTATCAACAACTTGTGTGTAGCAAAATTATAATTAGTTTACTGTATTAAATCTCAAGGGGTAGACCTGAAAAACAAAACCTTCAGCTAGTTTTTGCATTATTAGATAGTTTAAAGATGGATGCCTATTATCCTGGGGTTTTTTTAAATTAAATTTTATGTTGTATTTTGTATTGGTAATGCTGAATCAAAACTTGATTTCCCTGCTTCTCTGGCTGATCTCATTTAATTCAATGATTGTTTATGTGAATAAGGTGCAAAGAATGTGGCTTTGTATGAAAAACATCCTCCCAGAGGGAGTTGTAGTAGGCTCACACTTAATGTGAAAAAACCAAACCAAAAGAAAAAGAAACCAATGTTTATGTTTCCTTGTCTTGTTGTACAATGATTTTCAGTGAAGTTTCGTGTTCTGTGAAATTAAATCTGCAGCCAAGATGATATGATATTGGACAATTTTTATAATTCAGCATGCAGGTCTGTGCTGTTGAAACAATAGGCTGAGTGTTTTAAGGAGCAGATAGCCTGACTAAAATAACGTGTTGCAAAAGAAGTTGCAGTGCATTTTCGATAATGTTCAGCAGAGAGATACTTGTGAACTCTGCATGGTGTGTTACAGTCATGGGAGTAGTTAACACAATAAAGAAAATCCCAGCTTTCTTTCTGTTTACAAAACTGGCCTTTCTGGAAGGACTGGAAAACAAAAATACAAATATATAATATGTTTACTTTCTCTTTCTTCCCCTCCGTTCTGGCCTCACTGTATTGAGACAAAAATAAATGGGAAGACTAACTGTAAGAAAATGGCACTTAGGGTAAGTCCTTCTCTTCCTTAGTTTTCTCTCTTTGTTTTGTACACTATTGAGAGCTGATGGTTGTGTGGCAGCGCAGCTCCTGTGATAAGGTATGATTCAGTCCTGTAGTGCCAACAAAGAAAAACTGTGCTGTTAACACTTCCATAGGCACATTGCAGCAGCTGCACATCCAAAGATGGATCTGCATAGTTCAGGAGTAAAGTTTGATCTTGTCTGCACTGAAATGCTAACATGTGTTTTAGCCATATTAGGCCACTCTTGTGGTTTTAAGGTAATGAAGATGTCCTTGACCTGTTTTCCATTTCATTTTCCCATGCAAAATTCCTTTTCATTTTGTGCCACTTCCAAAAGTTCTGTATTGTTGTCCTCTCCTTTGTCTTCGTACTCTGCATCCTTGTTCTGAGAATCATCTGATTTTCTTTGATCTGTTCCTCATCCCCTACACATCTCTTGTTGTTTTGCTAGTTGTGTTCTGACAGTGGTTAATGAGTGCTGAGTCACCACTTTGAACCCAGAGATGTGAATACAGCAAAAGGTTGTTTGGCAAACCTTTAACAAAGAATTTGTGAGAGAGTGAAAAAGGATCTGTGTCCCTCTTCCATGCCTTTCCAAGTGCTCTTTACCAGATTGGTGGTTGTGACATGTCTTCTGAGGCTTTTTAAAAGCTCTATGTTCAGGATTTTCTTCCTAGTCCTATCTTCTAGGTTTTACCTGTCTCAGTTTGCAGTCTCATTTTTTCTACTTTCACTTCAACTTTAGTAATGTTTGGGTCTTGAGGCATACTTTTCTATATCTGCTTTCAGCTCTTTCTACTTCAACATCATCAGCTCATGGGCTTTTCTGGTTGCTCTTCCAGTTTTATTAGGTTTCCAGTCCTTATCAGTGCACTCTTTTTTAAATAACATTGGTTCACTGTGTTCCTTGGTAGGAAGGATGATGAAGGAATATCTGTTTCTATCTCATTGGACAGGAACTGCCACTTCCTTGAGATTTTTGTTGGTGGGTTTTTTTTGTATGTTGTTAAAGTGGAAATGGCATCTCTTTTGTAAGAGTGTACTGGAATATAACAGGCACGGGGATGCTAAGCTTCATAAACATAGGGAAGCAGAAGACCAGGAGAAAAATCCTACCTGTTTCTGGGTCCAGGAACATGATGTCCCTTTAGCATGACCCTGCCCTTCTCTGTTATTCCATCGTCAATTTTGGTGGTTTTTTGCTTCATATTTCCATTTGGGGTCTGGGCAGCCTTTGTGGGCAGATAATGTAAATATTCTCCATGTGTTAGCATGATCTTGCATGAGCTGGTCTCTCATAATGTGTGAAGGAGACTCAGATATGCTGAAATTTCAAAATATTCATTAGCTATAAAGCAGGTACACTGAACTGCATAATCCTTTTCAGTACTCGAAATAAGACCAAAACATCTATTTTGTCTGTAGACAAATTAGAAATGTAAGGAGACTGACATGGGTGCAACAAATAGCGTCATCCTTCACGGTTCCTATCAATGGCTGACTAAGGAGCTTCTTGTACTAAGGGACCCTGACTTTTACCAAGATGCAGTAGGTAAGCCTATGTAGTAAAGCTTTTCCAGATTTTCCTTTCTTGCAGGCTGTGGAAAACCTCCACAAGCATTGAGTGTCTTTAAACCCAGCTTCAGTTCCCAGAGAGATGGCTTCCACTACAAGGTTTCTCCTTTGGGTTCCTGCAGGGCCTGTGAGCACACAGGAGAAGGCAGGGGAAAAAGGAGCAGTGAGGGGGAGTCATTTGTGTTCCTCTTGCCCTCTCAGCTCTCTGTATGTGACACAAGTACAAATATCTCTGGATGATGAACCTATGACTTCTTGACCTCTGGAGGTCATCGTGTCCATCCCCCTGCCTAGGGCGGGGCCACCTAGAACCAGTTACCTGAATTGCTAAGTTTCTTTGCAGTGTTTTGTGTTGGTGTTACATATGTAAATGTATGTTTGATTGTTCTGTATCTTAAAAGAAATTCATGCACCCATGTCTGTAGTGCTTAAGAGGGATACTTTAATCTCTTTTGGGTTGAAAAATCATTGCAAGTTTTGCAATAAACAGTGTTCCATTAGACAAGATCATATACTGTACAATTCATAAAAACTGCAAAAAATGGGTACACAGCTTGATTTAACAGACCGATTGATGCATAAGCATAGCTGAGAAGGATGGAGCTGGAGTGGGGTAGGAAAGACATTTGCCTTCAAGGAGTAATTCTACACGGAATGTATGGTTTTTGTGGTTTAGATGTGACTTAAGACTTGGTATCTGAAGTATTTGGATGTGAAGGAGTTGGAAGTGACTGAAACCTTGGCAAACGATTTCAGATTTGCTGATTTCATGCCGAAGGTGCAACCAGAGTGGGCATGGTGTGAAATGGGTCAGAGCAACAGAAGGCCTTTTGCAGATATTTCTTCAAACTTCTTTGGCAACGTTGTTCACCCAGTGCTGGGACTGTCTTCAGAAATAAGTGTGTATTGCATAAACTAAGCTTATTCCTGGATTCTGAGCTTGTAGCATCTGGGTCAGCAAATGTGTCCTACTAATATATTCAGCCCAGTATGTTTTGATGAAGCAAAGATCTTTTACCAAAACTCTGCTGCTGTCATTGTGCAGTCTGTCCCAGCACATACTTTTTCTCAAGAGTAACCCCCCCCCTTCTTTTCTCAAAATCTGCAATTGTAAAAATCTTACTGGAATGCCAGCATATGTCTTCAGAGAACCCGAGGGGCATTTTTAATGAGAATTGCTTTGGAATTCCTTGCTTGATTTATGAAGAAAAGAAAAAAATAATAATTGAAACAGTATCCTCTTACCTCTTAAAATGTTTGCCTTTGACTTTATGGTGGTAACAGCTTAACTTTTGCAGATGCAAATGGTATAACCAAATGTTTGCCTGTTTTCCACTTACAAGTACAGACTTTCTTGCAACACAGTTTGAGAGGGGCAGTTGAAAGGTAAAGGACTAGAAGTCTTTGTTCTAAATTTGAAATAAAAGAAATAAACATTCAGGGCCTCAGCATTGGATATTTCCTGGAAAATTTTCCTGTGACTTGTCTTTGAGAAATAAAGCTGAAAATCTTTTAGCATTTTGCTGCATTGTTCTAAGAAGGTTTTTGTAACTTGAGACAAACAAGGCAGCAGGTCTTTGCTTTTGGTTTCCTTTCATCAACCCAGCTGTGTTAATGTATGCATTTCTTTCTTTGTTTTTGAACAAGACTTTACATTACAGCCACAGAAATAAGACAGGTGCAATCATTCTGCATTGTTTATGTTCATAATTTGTAATCACAACTCATAACGATGTTTACAGGTATAGAAACCCACTCCAGCCCATACTGAGGTCACCAGTTACAACAGGTGCTCTAAGTCTTATCAGCATCTACGCTGCCTTTCAGAAGTGCCAAACCTGTTCTCATTTATGCTGCACTCAGCCACTAGACATAATTTCTCACTGTTCAGTAACACCTCCCTCTCCTTCCCCCCTCCAAAAAAGAAAAAAAAAAGCTTGACTCCCAACATTCCTCTCATGTCTTATGTATATTTGTGTAAGTCCTTGGCAAGAAGCTGACTCTGTTCCTCACCACTAGCCAGTCTGCTTCTACTGCCTTGTATTCTTGTTTCTTCCAGAGTTTATTCCTGTAGTTCAAGTACTGGAGGAGGCGTATACTGTGGTTTTAAACACCCTGTATACGAGTCCTGTGGATCATTAGCATGGGCAAGTAGTATGAGAGAATGCAGAAGCCTGGGATGCTGCTGGATACTTGGTTTTCTGTAGCTTTTATTTGAAAAGGAAATTAAACATGAAAAACCATAAGAAGAGCATGCTGTGGTGTAAACTTTAAAGACATCATCGTGTATTTGCTACCCTGTGGAAGACATGCCTTGTGTGGTGCACAGGACAAGCAGTGACTGGGCAGGGCGCTGGAGAGGTAAGAGTGTACTTTTGTGTGGAAGCTGTGACCTGGAACCCAAGAGCAGGCTCACACCATTGGGAACAACAGTTGACTAATCCTGGCAGTTCCCGCACTCACTATGATTTCCTTTGCAGCTTTAGTGTTATATTAACTCCTTCTCCTTAGTGTTATATTAACTCAGGGCAAACAAGTTCCTTAGGTTTCTCGTTGCGCTCCAAAATTGACACATTCATCAAAACTAGGATAATTTTTGGTACATCAGTTGCTTTTATTGTATTCTGTTGCATGACTTTACACTGCACATAAATCTCAAAAAAACCAATGTTTCAGGATTTTTGTTTCCTCATTTTAATACTTATCACTGTAGTACTATACCGAGGGGTTAGATCTCTGGGGAAGTTTGTTTGCACTACACTACTGATGGTCAATTCACAGGAGTTTAAATCCAGGGAATGAAATAATGAGATTTTTGTCCCTCATCTGATCCAGAGCAGAACTGCCTTCTGGAAGTGCAGAGAAGGTATTCTTTGAGAGGAGACTGGTAGTCTGTTGCAAAGGTTGCCTGGATGCCAGATCCAGTACTCAATTAGGACATTTCTTGCTCATGCTGGTTCCACACACTTTATTTCAATCTCTTAATGGGTTTTTGTCAGCTTTGGATCAGAGCAAGCAAGAGCGATAAAAACGGTGGTAAAACCTCCTGCAGCTTCTAAAGTGAATTCCTGTGTATTCTTATCCTAGCAGGTCTGTTAGTAAACCATCATGCAGTCTAGCAGGGAGGAATCTTTTCAAGTAGAACTTTTCCTAGATGAAAATACAGATCTGTAGTTCTCAATCTCCAAATCTAGTTCATATAAAATCTCAGATGCCTTATAAGAAAACAGCTCCAAGTCTGTTGATGCAAAATTGCAAGTATTGTTCTCATATGTAAATAGTTTGTCAGTGTTAGTGGAGGTACAAAAGAAGAAAAAGTAAAAAGAAAACTCTACTCACCAAGGGACAATCCTGCTCTGCTTGGTGCTTCTGGCAGAAATTGTGCTTTGTAGGACAGGAGCAGGATCGATTTCAGATTCTTCATTTCTTTAGCCTCTGCAGCTTCCTGCTGAACTACCTTTTTTTTTTTCCCTCCTCAGTAGCCTGAAACACATTCCAGAAATGTCTGTGTGAGGTAGAAGAGTAAGAGTGCCAAGGCTGCTGATGAATAAGGGACTTTGTGATGAATCTTGTAAAATTGAACCTTTTCATTCAGAGAATGTTTCTCCGTTACCAAGACTTTCATTCCCTTCTTTTGAATTGCAGGGGAGAGGAGGAGATGTTAAGTGTTGTCCTGCAACACTTCCCTCTAGCTTACCTGAATTACCAGAGGGATGAATTGCTTTGACAGTGAGGGCAGCAGGTGGGGGAAAATTCAAAGGGAGTTGATTCACTTTGTTAAATCTGAAGATGCAGCCATGGTATTACTTCACTTCTAAAACTACTCAGTATTGGAAAATTTAAATTTACATTGGAAGTTTGATTTTGAACTTACTGATCCAAGCTGAGAGATGATAATTAAACTTTCAGTTTTGAAACCAAATTTTTTGAAATGGTATTCAGGTCTTACTGACTCCCAGTTCCTTGGAATAAATCTCTCTTTAGGTTGAATGGGTTTTTTTCAGTTCAAAACTATTTTGCAAGAGTTTTGTTATTCTAAAATTTGTTTTGTTCATTGATACTACAACTTGGAGGTTCCTGCAAGGTGAATTTGGATTGCATGTGTATTTTATCCCAATGTCAGAATCCCAAACATACTTTTTTTCCCCCTCCTTTACATAACTTACTTAAGAGTTTTCCTGTAGTAACAGCAGGAGAACTGTGGCAGTTTCTAACTTAACAAGGTGACATGCAGTGTATGTCAGGGCTGCAGTAGCTGTGTCCCAGGAGTATACCTTGGTAAAATTAGCCAGCACAGCTCAGATGATAGTATTTAATTACTAAGAGGTAATAATAATACGTAAACATAATGTGTGAGCTGTCACTTCAGGAAGGGGCATTTGGTATAATGGAGGAACTGCCTTGCAGTTTGACAAGAGTCCTTGCTCACAGTTAGCAGAACTGAGTCTCATAGACTTGTCTCCAAAACTTTAGTTCTTCATTAGGTGTGACAGGGTATCACACAAACATTTTTGAAATTAATGAATCCATTATTTGAAATTCCTGAGGCGTTTGTTAACTTAAACACTTTGAGAGAGAGAAGTGTCTTTAAATAGTTAAGTCATTTTACTCCTTCAATAATTGCAGGAGCTCCTATTGTGTCCATTTGCAATGTCCATTCTCTCCAAATTGAAGCATGCAGCTCTGCTGCAGCAGAAACTGCAGCATCCTTTCAGCATTGCTGCCAGAGCCATCAGTCTCCAGCTTCAAGGGAGCTGCCCTGTCTCCACAGATTGCTTCCAGCTTTTTGTGTTGGCTGCTGATGTGTTGGCTTGGCAGCCGCTCTTGTCTGGGAGAGCTGTTTAGAAGACTCTAATGCTTATGTTGTACAAAAATCTTCTGGACAAAATATCTAACTTGGGAGGTAGGCTGTTGCTTTCCATGCTGCACCCGAGTTCTGTGTTTCCCTTCTTTATTTTGGACAAGGAGTTTGGCTGGGAAGACTGTGCTGCCTCTCTGTGCTGCTTGTTCTTCTGAACAGTTGCAGCAGCCGGTATGCCTTCAGATTTCAGGGGGAGACCTTGGAACTCAGTGGCAAACATCCAAATCTTTTCAGTGCTGGGGGAATGTCCTGGCAGGGTGCTTGTTGAGGAGCATAGCAAGATGTGTGGCTAGATGGGACTACTTGCCTCCTTTTCTCTCCATCACCAAGCAAGAAAGGAGAGAAAACAGAAGAGGGTGCAAGAAGTTCCAAGAGCAAGGCAACCTCTCCTTCCCATACCTGTGGGGTAGCACCCCAATAGCCCATGCCACCAGCAGCACCTGCCGCAGAGGCGCGCTGATGCCTATTCCCTTCTCCCTGTAGACTGAAGATGTCAGATGTGCTCTCTGCTCTCCCTGATGCTTTTGTTGTGGCAGGGTGCCCCAGGAACACAGTCCTTCTGAAGAGCTCCCCAGCTCCCCATATTTACGGAGACAGTAGAGGTCTGCCAGACTCAGGCACCACAGATGAGTGAGTAGTATATGGGGATCTTGCTCCTGCTTTCTAACCTGATGGTTTTCTGTGTAAAACCTTGCTGACTGATGGGGGGGGGGGAGAAGATAAGCACAGTCTTCTTTTCAGAATGCTTTTTGTGATCAGTTTTGTCCTCCGACCTGCAAAAGCTGATAGTACAGGCATAAAGCATCTTTAAGGGAATGAATCCTGTCATAAATCATGATTGCTTCTTTTGCTCATTTGAGAGAATGCATTATGAAGTCTGTTCTTTTAGCTGGGAAGCACAGCACTGGCCTCTTTGGAAGCAGACAGCAGATCCCTGCAGAAAACAGAGCTTTAGACACATGTTTCCCTGCAAGTGTGCTGAGATACTCTTTTCTCTTGTGCCAGCAGGTAACAGTCTCTACTCCCAGCAAAGGTACTCCCTCAGTCTTAACTCTTTAACATTACTGTAAAGGTGAGGCTTTGTTCTTAAGGAAAGATGGAGCTGGTATCCTTAGTTCTCTTCAGACCTTTCCTTCTTTCTTATGAGATCATAGAAACTATTGATTGAAGGCAGAAAATACTGAATATTGTGAAAATTGCAGCGTGCATGTGCCCAAGAAAATTTGCGGCTGTATATTACACGTCCTGCAGACTGGCATGGAGTGGAGGGATTTTCTACCCAATCTAAAGGTTTGGGGGTTGGGTGTTTTGTTTTTGTTTTGTTAAAGGATTGTGCTGTTGCCTAGTGTTGTCGCTACAAATCTCCAAGCTGTAGCATCAGGACTGAACATGTTTTGCAGGCTTGCTAGCTCTGTCATTGCTGCCCTCCTCTCCCTAACCCCAGCTTGCCACTTCCTCATTCATTTAATGAAGACAGAGGGCTCTTTATTGTATGACAGTCAAAATGTAATATGATAGTGTTGCAAGAGAGCTGGTGGAGTGGTCATTACCAGGTGTTTGATGTTTTCTATTTCAGGGAGGTCTGTAGCTGTAAGAATGGTTTCTGTCTTACTCAGTCCCTATGCAGGAAGGGAAGGCAGGTTGGGAATGCTTTGTTGTGTGGCACCATCTGTGCAGCCACGGGCCTTTCCGGGGACTGCAAGTCGATGTGGATGATGTAGTGAGTTAGGTCCCTCTTGACCTCCTGATATGGTTTGAAGCTGGCTCCCTGCCAAGTCTCCAAACCTTACCACAAGAAGTTCCCCCCCCAAACCTCAGGGAGAAGAGGTAAAAAAAAACCAAGAGAACTGAAACAAGAGAGAGACAGCTAAAGCAATATATATAAATATATTTACACTTATATTACAGTTATATACAATTGAAATATATATACAATTTCAAAAGGAAAAGGGAAAGGGAAGGGGGAAGGGTAAAAGGAACACAAACAAAATAAAATATACACGATCAATAGCCCAAGATCTAGCAACTAAAAGAATTAGCAAAAGAATATCTTACTACTCTCCTCGGGACAACGGAAAGTCACGCTGGAACGACCGCCAGCAACCTCCGTCTCCCAAGGTCGGCAAGGCCTCACCAGGCCTCACTCCCCAACACGACAGACTCAACAGCAGGGAACCTGCGCCTCCAAGCCACCGGAATGAAAGAGGAGGCGAAGGCCTTTCCTCCTTTCTTCTTATAGCCTGGCTTACGTAAAAATCATAGGGAATACTGGGTAAATTTGGGCACTTCCTTGGTTACAAACTGATCACCAAGGAAGGCCCAGACTAAACTACCACACCTCCTGAGGAGGAATGATGCCTACTGCTCAAACAGAGGTGAATGTGGAGTTGGGTCTCACAACAGGTGGAAATGTCTGAATTGGCGAACCAAATAGATGTGAAAACCTGTACAGAGTCTCCTAAAGATCCAAATTTAGAGGACATTTTTCCTCAAAGGAAGTATGGGCAGATTTGTTGTCATATGAAGTGATCAGGATTGTTCCTGATTTTGTTCCTGGCTTCTCATGGAAGAAGCAGTTGAGATTTCACTACCGAGTGTGCTTTTAGTATGCTGCTCAGATCATCTGATGTAGATATTCCTGCTGTTTCTGTTTCACATTCTGTTCTACTCCAAGTGAGCCAGCACTGATTACAGTGTTGTCTTTTCTGGAGGGAAGACTAATAAAGCAGGACTGATAAAATTGTTGTTTCAGAACTGCTTCCTGAAAGACACATCCATCATTTTGTGGGCAAATTCAATAACCATAATATGCTTTCTTCATTTTTGAAAATGTGTCTCATGAAACATGTTATCCTATATGTTATCCCCCGAACGCATTCTTCTTTGGAAGCAATATTAACTGTGCATATTAATGGACAGTAAGAGTCTCTGACAAAGAGAACATATATAGCCTACATGGAAAACTAGCTTAATTCTCCTATCTTTAAAGATCAGTTTCTTTTTGGAGCTTCTCTCACAACAGTATATTTAAAATAAGACACTGCCAGTGGCTGTCTTGGACAGTTGAGCCATTAAAGCAGTCTCAAAATGAGTTAATAGCAGTAGGAGCCTACCATTCTCTCTGCGAAAGATGTGTGACCTTTTTTCTTCTATCAAATTGTTTATAGGTATTTAAAAAAGGGTTACTGCAAATATTCCCTTGCTGAAGGAGAGTTCAACCCACCATTGGATGTAATTATATTCCCATATGAAACAATCCTTTGACCCACTAGTATCTCGTGTTTCTTCTGGCAAGTAGAATACATGCAACATAAGCCCTAAAACTGAATTATTGCTACAGTCATTGTACAAATGAATTTATATTAAAAATGACAAAGTCTTCTCATATTTTTCCAGTATATGTGCTGATTAAGATTTTCTAACTTCATATCACATAATAGTTGAGTTTGGAAGTGATGGCTGGAGGTCTGTGGAAGCTGTACACTTTGGATGTTAGAACACTGCTTTAAAAACCTGAAGAGAACTAAATCAGGTCCTCGTACTCCAGGCTGATTGACGATGAAACCACTTTTGTCTCAGTAGCTTTCAAATGTATTGCTGATCTCCCAACAACCACACTGCTATTGATTTCATCTCTAGTAATCATTTCATAGCTGCCTTTACATCATTGCCATGTTTTTGTCCTTCTCCCTTGACTGAGCTTTTGAGCAGTGAGCATCTAGTGAAGGTGATGACAGTGGTGAAAATGTAACCATTCAGATAAAAACAGCAGGGATGTTTACACCAAAAGGTTTATACTGGGTATTTATACTGGGTATTCAGCTTCACAGGTGAAGCAGTGAGATCTTGTCAGGATGTCAGTCATTCCAAGAGTGATTGGACAGGGCAGTGCAGCTGCTTTTGTGTGTGCAGTGGGAGCTGTGCTTCAGTTTTAAGACTCCTTTTACCCTGCAAGGTTAACAGCAACTCCTGGCGTTGATCCTGAGCACCTACAGCTGTGAGTTACTTCCAGCCTTGCCTCTTCACTTCTGTTTGGAAGTGGTGGTACCATCTTCTATATAAGACAGATGGTGGGTTGTGAGGATTCCTTGTGGAGATTGAATCTGCTCTGTAACTCCTTCTCTACCCAGAGAAGCAACATTCTGTGACTGCTGTGCTCTGCTTTTATCACAGTGGTCCTCACTGGTCCAGAAAAACATCCCAATGAGACCTTCCACTCTTTTTTGGCTGCCTCAAGGTAGATGAATTGCACCCTTGAGAGTAGTAGTAAATATGAGTTTGAAATGGTTTATATTGCTTTTTAACTTTTATATTCCTTCCTTGGTGTTTCAATTAAGGCAAATTAAAAATTAGTCATGTAACAGGGTATATGATAAGGTCATGCAAGTTAGCAATTTAAATTCATTGTGTATGATGAGACAATAAAGAGGTTTCAGGGGTATTGCAAGTGTACTAATTCATTATCAGTGAGAAAAATAACAGACTGAGAATTGCTAGGCTTAGAGGGATCCCAGGATGATGAAACCATCCACAGATCTGGAATCCTGTACACTGGGATCCTAGATAAACATCCAGACCTGCAGACTGTTCAGTCATCTGTATTACATTGTCATCTCTTTGTCAGTGCAAAAAAACTGCCACCACCCAAACGGGGACAAAATATCACATACACTTCCATGTGTATGACCATATCTGCGGTAAGTGCTTGTTTTAATTCAGGTGGTCAGTTTGCTGGCTGGAGATTTGTGTCTGGTTTCAGCCTTTGGAAGCTCGAGATATTGGCACCACTGAATACTTTTTTGAACAGATAAACTACGTGTTACATTTTTTTTTTAAATTTGAGGCAGGCAGTCATCTTCTTAATAATAATGATAATGTATTTTTGTAAAGTATCTTACGTAATTTTCTGAAATCAAAGCACTGGGTCCTAAATAAGCTGAGCTTCATTAAGCAGATGAAATGAAAGAAGAGAAGCATCTGGCAGAAGAATGGAGGACAGTATAAAAATAGAGGCATATGTTAGTTTGAGTAACATTAGTCATTTCTGTTATTACATTGCCTATGAACCTCTGCTCCGTTCAAAGTAGAAAACTGAGCAAACAAAACCAATTTTCAGGACATTCTCACAGTGTTCCTTTCTTCCTGAAAATAAGTGGCTGAAGCTTGGGGAAATTGGAGGTGCCTTTTGGCCAGCAGAAATCTTTGTCACATGGACAATTTGATAATGTATCCTAAATAAGTCTTCAGAAAGCAAATCAGTAATGTTTTGTACTGCTTTTAATTTTTTTTTTCCAATATGATGTTTTCCTAGAACATGTGTGACAATTCATTGTGATTGGTCAGTATGCTGATCCTGGATAATATTACTAAAATAAACACGCACCTTATTTTTACGTATTTATTTGTATAGCCTGTACAAAGAGGCTGACTTGCTTCCTGCTGAGATGCAGAGTTTTTGCCTTAGGCTTAATGGAAACCTGTATTTCAGAAACAGTAATGATTTTTCACACTGTTAATCTTGAGTTAAAGAGTCAGTTTTCAAACTTCTGTTGGAAACTCCTTGTTTCAGGTTTTGGTGGGGTTTTTATTGCCATTCCTGTATTCTCTTTATGACTGTTTGGCAGTGTATTCCTGGGTAGTAAAGGCAGGACAGCAGTTTGCAATTCTTTTAGTTTTTCTTCTTTCCACCTCTTCAATGACAATCTTAACCTTCTTTTGTAGACTTCGTGTCTTCTCTCTTCTCAGTGACTTTATAAATATGAACCTAAACAGGTGTAGAGACATTGGTTGAGCATTTTAATTGAGATGATGTTCCAAAATGTCCCAACCTCCCCCTTATTTTCTCTTGTGGACTTTCTTTGTTGTAACTAGACAAGGTAGGAAAATGAATGGCTATACGGGCTTAGCTGGACCAAAAGCTCTTCCTCCCTGCCTTACACAGTGGCCAGAAGTATATGGCTAGGGAAGAGAAAAAGAAAGAAGAAAAACTAACCCTCCCTTGACTCCATATGAACTTTGAGCATCTACAACTTCCTTTGACAAGGAGTTGCAGAACTGTTGCTCTCCTCTTGCTTGTTCTTAAACTGGTTTCTCCCAGCTTCCTCTGATTTTTATTTAGAAAGGGCAATGAATAGTCCATCCATGTGCCACCTACATTGTGCCTGCCCCATGCCACCTCCCTGCAAAGTTTCCTCTGTTTCTTTCTGAGGATTTCTGATTCATCTTGACAACCCTTATATGTGAACTGCTGTCTCCTTTTTGGGCAGGGAGGCCGGAATCTCAAGATTTGATATATAGACTGTTTTATGGATCATGTGTTTATTCAATGGCATTTTGAGGACCTCTTTTGTTTTTTTGCCCAGCAGCTTCTACTGCTTGGACCAGTTGATTCCCAGTGCTTTCACTATGGCTGGTTATTGAGCTAATGTTTCACTAACCTTATTGTCATCCCAAGATCCTTGCATGTCAGTGATCAGCTCACCGTCATTTCATGTGTGATGTCCAGCTTACCAGTCCTGTAAGAGGAGGGTCCCTTCATTACTCCATCAGGAGAGCAAGCGTTCACCCTGTCTGTGCCCTCCTCCCTCCCCATCCGCAGCCTCTCTTGGCACACTCCCACATCACTCCATTCCTCCTGGGAGGACCTTCATATTCCACTGCCATATGGTCAAGTTCATGCCTTTTTATTTTGTTTTCTTTTTATTCCCAAGACTGTTCTGGAAAAGAAAATGCCAGCCTTCCGTTTCTAAAACTCTCTCTGTATATTGATACCTTAATGGATTTATGCTTAAGATAGTTGCTTTTATGGATGAGCAGCCCTTGAAAGAGGGAACAAGGAAAGACGCATCTCCAGCAGCAGATGTCTTGCAAACACGCCCATTTGGAGGACTTCAGAGCATGTCCTGCAAGTAGTGTTGGTGCAGCACACATATTCAGGGGTGTGTCTGAAATAATTTCTGGGATTTTTTTTTCTTTAGAATAAAGAAATAATATTTCTTTATATTTGGGAATAACCTCTGAAAAATTCAGAACAGAAATTGTTTTTCTCTACAAATTGTTGTCTGTAACATGTTAGTTATAGACTTTCTCTAGACAAGATAACAATAACCTGTTTGATTTCCTGAGTTTCATAAATGAATGTTTGTGTTCATTTCTGAGGATGGAACAGTTCTTTTGCTGCAGCGTAGTTGTTGCTGAATGTTTAATCAGACTATATTCATATAATAAATGTTTATATCTTCAGCAGAACTTTCTTGTAATTTTTCCTGATGTTACTCTACCGCTGCTGTAGCTGCAGATAATGTGTTTTTTTTGTAAACCATGGCATGACTTCGGAAGGGTATCTGGCCTAGAGAGTTAAGACAAATATTTATATATTGTATGAGAATCGAATAATCGCAACATTATTTTGGGGATATAAACATGACTCATTAAAGTTTTCTCTAAAATACTTAAGAAGCATTGTTTATATTTTAAATGAAAACAGTAGTTGCTTTTAGGGAAGAGTGATGAAAGAAGGATGACCGATTCAGGCAAAACAGTGGAAAGAGAGAAATACAAAGTGTGGGATATGTTTAGTACAGGTGGGTGGTGAATATCCTGAAGTCATGGTGCTTTGAGCTGAAGAGCTGTAAATTTGTGTAGGTCTTAAATTAGCCTGTGAAATGTAAGTGTCACTGTTACTTGTGTGTTTTTATGAAGCTGGTAATTGGAAAAATTGGGCTCTGCAAAGACCTCACCAGGTCTAGGAATCATGCCCCACCACTTTGTTTGCTTGTAGTTCATCTGAATGAAAGAAGATGACTATATATTCTTTTATTTCAATGTTGCATGCCGCAACCCTGAAAGGGTCTGCTGTTTGTCTTGATTGTTTTACTTTTCACCATAGCAGTGTTTCAAACACTGAAGTCTTCTCTGAATGTGTTGGAAGTCTCCATGAAGAACCAGCACGGTTTGGATTGGAGTTGATCCAACTCTAGGCTGCACACTGGTATGACGCAGGAAACACTTTGGCAATTGTACTGAAGTGATGTATCTTCCTGAACATAATCCAAAAACAAACAAAGGAACAAAAAGGATTTTTCCTTTCCTTTGGCAGGTTTTCAGTGATGCTTATTCCTCTGACATGACCTTTCCAGTTATTCATGAGACATCCCAGGAGAGGCAAGACACAAATTTCTAATATAAGTAATAAACAGCAGCTTTCCTTCTCCTTACCTAAATATGTATTTTAATATTGCATTAAGGCAGAGGGTAGTTTTTCTGTGGCAGGTAATTTTTAAGAGTCTTTCACACAATTTTTATGCCAAAAGACTTCACTGATTTAAGTAATACTGTTACAAAGAGATATTAAGAGGCTCAGGCAAGAAAGGCAAGGCACATTTTCTCCTTCATTTTGAGATGAGTTGGCAAGTAGATGAGGCAGGGAGGCATACAGAGGCTCTTCCAGATTACATGAGCAGCACAGAAAAGAGTTTTGTACCAGCTGTGCCTACGTGATTTTGGATGGGCAAAGAAGAGGCTTATGATGCTTGAGCGAAGAGGCAGGAACATCCTTTTGGGAAGAGATGAGAGCAGGATCGCAACACAGGGAGTGTGAAGACAAAACTGTGCTTTGTGGTGCTCTGTCTCTGTCCTGCATGGATACCACTGGTCATGCGGGGAGCAGTGCCGGAACAAAATGTGGCCTCATCTGAGTTGCTTACAAGTGCACTGGCTCACTGTGTTGTTTTGTGTGTTTAAATTTATTAATGCATAATAATGTGAGAATTCAGCAAGAAATCCCATTCCTTCTCACTTCCCTCTGCATTGAGGCTGCTGCCTGTATTGTTTCCTTTCTCCTTTCTTCTTTGCCGTCTTTCTCTTCTAATGTTCCCCAGATATCTGGCATAATGGAGTTTTACACTGCTACAGCAAGTGCAGCACCTGCCATGTGAAATCTTTTCTCTTTGAGTGAAAGCTTTAAGCAACACTTCTTCCAGATAGAGATTGAGGCCTTGGTATTGCTGTCTGGGCTGGACATTTGATTAATACAGGATCCTTTTATTGTCACCCTGCCTTTCTGCTCTTCCTCATTAGAAATCAGTGACTCTTCCCCAATTCATTCATCACACGGAGAAAAGAATGCCTAATGATACACATAGATAAAGAAAATATATAGCATGCATTCAGCTAGTTAAAGGAGCTGTTTTCCCACGTGGAGAGGGGATTAGGCTGGGATTGTATTTGCCTTCTGCAGCTGCTAGTAGAAGCCCAATATATATGCATATGCATGCATGTATGTGCACACACACATAGAACAACTGAGCACAGTTGCTGTTCATACATAATTTTGTTTTGTGTTTATGTTTCAGTGAAGGGATGTGGTGGCCTGGCGTTGTGGGGGTTTTTTTCCTCTGAAGATTGGAAGTGGTTTTGCTCCTGCAAGCTGCTGTTTCCGTTAGCACTTGGCAGCACCATGTCAGCAGGGGTAATATTTATTTGCTGGGGATTATCCGGGGAGGTGCTCCAAGGAGAGGTGTGGGGGTGTGTTTTGGCCAGAGCATGGTGCCCTGGAGACATAATCCTTTCCATAAGGAATTGCACAATATACAGAGATATGAATGGGTATGTTGATAATTTACTGTAACCCTTTTAGCACTTACACCCAGGGTTTTCTCCACTTTTTAGTGATGTAGTCTTTCCAGATGCAGGCAGCATGAATATATGCATCAGTTCACCTAGGGTTAGGGTTCCATGAGTGCTTTTCCACTGTCCTCTCCCCGCTGCCTCCCAGCTGAGCTGCTGCTGGTCACACCAGGGCTGGCATTTGGGGCTTGCCTCAGTTCCCTTCAGCCTGGGTGGGAGCACAAGAGCAAGACGTGTGGTGCAAAGCCAAGCCAACAACAAACTCTCTTGGACACGTGTGCCAGGACAGTGTGGATGAACTGCAAAGAGAGACGGGAGTTGCTCAGGGGAGAGACATCTCAGGTCCAGCTGTTGCTGAAGGGGATTTGATGGGGAGCAGAAGCTTTCTTCTGTGATGGAGAACAGATTGTGTGCAGTGTTGGTGGAGAGACCAGTGCCTTACCCCAGGGCAGAGATGCTGAAGCTTGGGACTGCAGGGTTTGGAACTGGCTAGAGCCTGGCTATAGGGCTATGTGCCAAGGGTGCCAGGAGCAGGGTTACCAGGTCTGGTGTGGTAGGTGGTGTTACAGAACAGAAGAAGGGAAAACTCCCCTTAGGTGTTTATAAACCATAATGTAGAGTGTAGAAAGTAATGTGAATTAAAACATACATATAGAAACATATTGGATATATATAAAGGTATTAAATACATATATCAAATTGATATATATAGAAATATATTCTGAATGTAAGGAAAGCTTCACTTTTCTCACCTTGTTGGTCTTCACAGTTAGCCTTGGTGGTCTTGTGCTTTTGTGATTCAAGTATCTGACAGAAGTAAGGATAAAGATGAGTTCAGGTGAAATGAACATGAATGAGACAAATGTACTTGTACAGGTGCTGTGTGAGTGCTTTCTCAGTGAAAGATGTTTGTCTGTCCACTGCCTTGGCAGTGTTCTGCCTCCAAAATGTACTGGATTCGCCCCAAATCATAAAGTGGAAGTGGCCATAACATGACTTCCTTTATCTTTCAGTTGGTTTTACTTCTCTTTTTTTATGTTTTAGCATAGTAAAGCTTTTTCATCACAGCAGTTCCCTAAGAAATTTATTTTACTGCTGTATGAACTGATCTGGTTAATAACTCAGATTCAGTATTAATTTTTTTTAATGCATTGTTAGGTGGGTACCTGAAACTGTCGACTTTCTTTGGTAGCGGTGCTACAGATCAAGAAACCAAAAGTCAGATCTCATAAAGGGGGTATTTTCAGAAGCACCTGTTCCCTTTGTTTATGGAGGTATGTCTCCAGCACAGAATGAGCTTCATTCTTGCAGCTCTGCCAAATGAGCTGTGACACTCTCTTACTGCTGCTGCTGCAAGTAATCAGCTAGAGGTTACTTTCCTGGATGAAATACTTTAAATGGCAGTGAAGGAGAAGACTGTGATTTATTTTGATTGCTTTTCTCCATGATATTTGCATACTGCAGTATGTAATATGAACAGCTATATATAATGATTTTTTTCCATATGACACCATAAATCAAGAGAGAGTTTAAAAAAAACAAATTGCTTTTACTGACATTGCCTTTTCCTTTGAAAAACCCAGGAGGATCCAGATCTGAATGCTTCAAATGAATATATTGTTCTATTTATGTTGAATAGAGCAATACATTTTTCTGTTGGGTAGTGTATCTCTGAGACAGATATCATCACCTGAATATAATAAACATTTAGAGTCAGCCTTCTTTGTTTACATTTTCATTCGTAGCTCAGTATTGAAGAAATAGTTATAAAACTGTTCATCAGAGGTTTTGATAAATATTTTTCTATAGCTGCAGTGTTATTAAGATGTAATAATGTGTTTGAGATGGGCTTGGGGAAAAAAGCGCTTAATAACAAAGCACTGTACTAAGTATTACAGAACAGCTGTAATTTTTTTCTTGTTACAAAAGAGGTGATAAATTAGTGTGTTTTACTATGCAAACTCTGTCCTTCTTCTTAGGTCCAGCTTCTTTTAAATTGACTAGGACATGAAAGTAAATATGACAAAAATAGTTACAATCGCTCAAAATTCTGCATTATGAGTGCACGAATGGGAATTGAGGGCAAAGGGACACCTTTAGAAAAACAGAACATAAACTGTAATCTGTTTGTAACAAGCTCAAGTGATACCAGTTTCAGAAGTGTGAGAGCTTTGGAAGGAACTTAGGCAGCGCTGGAAGAACTTGACTTGCTCGCTTGCTGGCTTGTGCATGGGTGCATGTTCGTCTGATTGTTTTTTCAGACAATTGTGCCAGCACTGGAACAGCTCTTGTTTGGCACAACAACACTTCAGTGCACCGAGACTGTGCTGCTTGTTTCATCCCAGCATCTGGCGAGATTAAGTATTAGCACTGCTGTTTAATGAACAGTTTGAGGATGTGCATGAGTGTTTGGGCTTGTTTTTGTTTCCTCTGGTTTGTAGCTGACAAAGCCCTAGGAATGAACAAAGCCTTCCAGACCGCCTACTGTATAGATTAATTTACAGCTGCCAGTTTATATTAGTTGTTCTATTTATTCTGCTTGGGTGCTTTTTTGAGGAAAGGAGTATTTCTTAGTCAATTGTCTGGCAAAGAGAAAGGAATTCAAGAAATGTGAAGCAAACAAATTCCCGCTAATTAGACAAGTTTTTGGCAGCTGAGTTGTTTGCTCCCTTTTCTTGTGATATTATGGAAGGACTGAACTTCAAAACCAGAATTTCAGTTGACGTCTGAACTTTGTCTTTAATCTCCTGTACTTTGCTTTGGTGATGCCGAAGCTTGGTGAATAGCAGCTCTAACCAAATCTCTTTTCTGCCTACTTAAAAGCTTGGTCCTACTGAGGGTTTTGACAGCAGAGCAGCATACATCTCTTGCCTCTGCAGCTCCTATGATGCTGTAGGTTTATCAGGAACCTCTAATGATCTTTACTTTTTTTCCCTATAATTCTCCTTCTCTCTGTCACTGTATTGCACTGAGTCCCAGCTCTGTGTGCTGAATGCCTGACACATCCAGAGACTGCTGACTCTGACTGCTGGGGATGTTCAAACCAGTGAGCAACCCTACGCCCCCTGAGAGGTGACCCTCATAACCACCATTAGGTAGTTATCAGTGAGGGCAGGAAAAATATATCTGGGAGTTTATCCAAGAGCCTTATGGATATGTCTGGATATGGATAATACAGACTGGCCGATGTCTTTGTCTGTCTTCTAAAATAATTGCTTTGGTGGGCTCAAGTAGTTCAGATGGGGATTAGTTGGTTTACTTATGGCTGGATCAGGCACACTGGGAGATGCACACTGGGAGATGCACTCTTCTTCCCTACCCCCAGTGGAGCTGCAGCTCTTTGTTGCCAATATTACTGGGAACAAACTGGGCTAAGTATAATCTTCAGTGATCCTGCACAGAGGATTCCTTCTCCTCCTTCTGTCTATTGAGTTGCAGGGTGGGGAATAATGCACTGTGGGCTTCTGGAAATGAAGAGGAAGGTAGTAAGACATGAGACATCCCAGATGTTAAGAAGAGACCAGAGAAACTGCTCTCAGGACCCCACAGGGTCAGGGGAGCCCACTCTCTGCCAAGATATCCCCAATGAACTGTCAGCTCTGAGGCAAGGCGAGGAAGTAAAGTCTCTATAATTCACTTGAAAATCTTGGCAGGTAGCAATTACAGTATCTTGTGTATTTTGATGCAGGTGTCTAATGAGGGATATGAGAGATATATCATGCAGAGGTAGATACATAGACATATATATATACACACACAGGTGTCTGACTGTGGCGACAGTGCAGGTGCTTACTGTGCAATGTGCAGCTTCATTTGAGAAATACTTTCTACTCCTGTTTTGATCTTTATTCTTTTTGAAGGTCTTTAAATTGATTTGGAAATACCCGTTTAATGAACGTTGTTCTTTTAACTGTTTCATATCAGATGTTATATGTGTGCTCCATTTAATACGAATTTTATTTTTTGAGTATATCAAAAGTGACTAAGTGAAAGATTTCAAAACCTTATTAGCTAATCTTGTGTTTCTAAGGTTGTGTGGGGAAAATGGAGCTGGTACTGGATTTCTTCGAAGTATACTTTGACATACAGTGGGTACTTAGAGTTAAAAACAAAAAAACAACCCTCCCAAGTGCACTAAACCCCAAAACAAATAGTCAGTGAACTATCAAAAAGAAAAGTGTTATATTCCCTCTAAAAACAGCTCTGCACAATATTGAGAAGTAATAATCATGATGTATAAAAAAAAATACCAAGCAATTAACTGTTTTCTAATACTTTTCTTTGTACTGAGTAGACATTTATGAAAATACGGTATCTTTTTGGTTAAAAAACAGAACTGTCAAATTTTACTATAAAATTTAGATTTTGTTGCAAATTGTTGTGTCCTTATCATTACCAGAGATGCCAAGCTTTCACATTTTTTAAATCACATATAAAATTAGTTTTTATAATTAAATCAGTTCCTCCCAATGCCTCACATATATGCCAGTTGAATCTGCTGCTCAAAAAAACTCTAAGGAATCTTCCTGTTGTACATAAAAGCCCAGGACTTGTCGAGTTCTCTTCAGAAGGTGTAAAGCTGGGCGAAATGTATTTTTTCTGTTGCAGTTGTGGGAGGTTTTGTTCCTGGGGCTAAATGCCAAAACTTCAGCACAGCTGACTGGTAGTGCATAGATTTTCAGAATTATTTTCTGGACAGCTGGGGTGGGTTTACAACTGTGCTGCTTTGCTCCGGCCGCATCCAGTTCCTCTGCCATGGACTTCAGCTGTAGACAGCTGGGGTACCTGCTGGCTGCTGCTCTTCTTCTCTCTTGATAAGATGGTACAGCAGATATAGGATAATCATGAATAATACTTAGAGTCAGTATTTTTCTTCCTGTTTTTAGTACAAACAAGATGATCATAAAATGTTTTTTACCTTAATTTGTGAAAAATATATGGACATTTAAATCCTCTTGCTGACCTTTTTGCCTATTATTAAATCACTGGGTTTTGTTTATGAAGTCACTTTCAGAAATTCCCTATGGTTCTCTTTTGTCAAGGAAGTTTTATTTATTATTTTATATTGTATGCATTGTTTTATGTTACAGCTGAATAAAGAATCAAATTTCTTCATTACTATGTGCCCAGCAGCAATCTGAAAACCTTATGACCTGAGTAGATGGGACAAAACTAGAGTATATCTCAGTACCTGGCTTCTTTATTTCGTGTAGTTCATGCTGGTTTTGTAGGGATCTAAAATCATTACGCTTGTTTTGATTCTTATCAGTAAATTGAAAAGTCTGACAAAGAACTACAGAGATACTTAATTTCCTTCTTTCTCTTTCATTCTGCAAAAACATTTATCTGTTGCTATCTGTTACAACATCTCAATCAAGAGAGGCTTCATCCTTGTGTGGATGTGAAAGGGAAATTGCCCTCCTGTGCATATGAGCAGAGACCAGGAATCAGACTCTATCTCTGTTAAGCTTCCTTAAACATTAAGTAAGAGTTTTAGAGTAAAACCTTTGACAAATGTTGTGGTTGAAGACCTTCATATCAAATGGTGGTACAGGTTTTCTGGTTTTCTTTCATGTGCATAAATGGCTTAAACAAATAATGACTGTTGACTGTATTATAAAAATGTATATTCAGAGCATACATAATTAATAAACCCATGTAAAGTGATTGGTGTCAATAAAAACCCACAAACCTCCACAAAAATACTTTAAATTACATTTATATTTTTTCTTGAATGTTTTCCTTTCAACTCCTGACTTTTTTTCCCCCCTTTTTCTGGTGGTTTCTTTTGGAGCTGATGACAATATTGTTTTGAAAAACAGACCTTTTTACTCACTATTTTCATCATCACGTTTATTCATTTTAGTGAGATCTGATGGACTAACCTCAAAATAGTGTGCTTGTCGGTTTCTCTTAAGAGAACAAATAAAGCAGAAGGTATTTGGTACATTTTTGGCTTTGTTTTGCAAATATTCAAGTTGTAGCCATCCAGCTGCATTACCTGATTTTGAACCCTTTTCCTCTTTTTATTCATGCCACAGATGGGAAGCTGGCAGTGTACTGAGCAGGTGTGCACTCGGAAGCACAATGGGTGTACTTTCTGACAGACTTGCCTGCCTGTCCAGATCTATCTGTGCATCTGCTCTGAGCTGGATTCTTGTGGGAAGACTGGAAATGGTCAGCAGTGGAAGAACAGAGGGAACCACCAAGGTTGAATCCCATATTTGGGTTTCAACATCCAAAAGACAGATGGGACTGATTGACTGCCCTCACATACGTATATGGAAAGTATGCATTTTAGTTTATGTTAGGTGATGGAAAATAGTTCCTGTATTTGCTAATGTATTTTAAACATGTTGATTTAGTGAATGTGAGAAAGTAAATAGGTCATTTTGCGAAGTCTTTCAGGTGTTAGTGAAACATCAGGCTATGCAAATTTGGACACTTGACTCTTAAACCAACCTATCTACCTGGGACTCTCATTGAATAAATGGAAAGAGAAGTATTTCCTCCAAAGGGATGTACAAAATCTCCAGATTAGGTGCCTAGTGTGGATTGCTTTCTATCTCTGTCTCCATAAGTGTGTCTGCAGTCTTTGAAAACAGTGGGTCTGGGCAACCTGAGGATATGCTTCCCAGTCCCTTTGTGGGAAATATCCCTCTCTAGATTTAGAAAGACGGCATAAACTTAGGGAACAAAGAAACAAGGAAGAATTTATTCAACGTGTTGGGTCTTTCTTGCACCGAGTTTCCGGAGAAAAAGACCCCTTCGGTTTAAATTCCATACATTTTATAGTTTCACAAAATCCCACCCTTTTCAGATAAGTTTTAATGTATTGATTTTTACGTTAAAAGGTGTCTTTTCTCTGAAAAGAGGCTTTCCCTTTATCCCAATTGGCTGCAAGCCATCCCCTGTCAAAGGTGAAGGATCTTCCTTTGTTCTTAGCCCAAAGAGAAGAAGAACCTCATGTACAAAATGGCCCTAAAAGATTTAATTTTTAAGAATTTTCTCATTTCCCTTATCCCACCAAAAGAGACCCTGATACCCAAGTTCAGATCTTGGAACTTGGATATCTTACAACTTCACGATATGCCTATTTATATTAAAAAACCATATTTTTATTTCTCATACCTTGTCTGTACTGCATGGTGGTGGTTTGTGTTCCAGTATTGTGGTGAGGGAGAGAGGTGGAGCGGTGCAGACGTCAGATTCTTCTAGTGGGAAAATTTAAGAATTTGGTCATTTGTTTTAATTAATTCCTATACATGGTGGTCCTAAAACTCCCCATATTTTAGAGACAGCTGAATAAGTGACGTTTCATAGGCTAGCCATTCTGTTATCTAAAGAGCTCTGCTGTTCTCATTCTCGCTGCTGCAGAGCCCTTTTTTCATCTTTGCCTCTCTTTTTGCCCCTTTTGGATGGAGGGGCATAAATCTCTTAGAAACATATAGCTAAGATGTCAGAGTACTTAATGGAACAGTGACACAGCTACTAGTGTTCATCATGAAGCATTTAAACAGAGAAAAATAAACTAAGCCAGTAAGTTCATAAATGTAAAGGTATGTTTTCCTGCAAGGACAGTAACAGTTCTCTGGTGTCTGTGCATTGTAGACTGTTACAGTATGTGATTTTAACGTGTGTGCCTTACAGTGGCTGTGCAGTTAGCTGAATTAACGTTCCTTTGACAGCCATAACTTTAAATTGACTAGCTTCTATGTGCTTAAACTTCCCTTCTATTATTTCTTCCCTTTCTCGTTTGATTTTCTTCTGAAAAACATTAAAGAGACTAGCAAAAGAGAGGAAGGAAGATATAATGGAGAAATGCTATAATTTAGTTGAACACATACTTGAATTAAGAAGAACCATTCTTTTTAAAATTCCTGTTTTGGAGTTGTATCACAGGCTGGCCATCCCTGTTCACTTAAAAGAACCTACACAGATTTTAATAACAGACATTGCACTTAGCAGAAAGAATTCTTCAGCATGCTATGTTACGGATCAAGAATATGTGCAAATTAAACGTTCTAAGATTCAAAAAAGTAGCTTAAAGATTTAAATCCATTCATAACATGAACAATAACAAGCCTTATAGCTCTCTGGGTATCATGAGTTGGAGTAAAATCCAAACCCCATCAAAGTTAACAGTAAATTCCCTGTGATATAATAGGGTCAAGGATCATACTTATTTTCTGCTTAAGGTTTTGCATAGGTAAGATTAGATGTACTCAAAGTGGCATGAGAAATGGCTTTGCTGCTTTAAAGATAGTAAATGATGGAGAAATGAACCGTGGTTAAAAGGTGCTGGGAATCCCGTGGCCTGCAGATGGGGGCTCAGGGCTATAATTACAGTTCGGAAGTCAGCCTAGAAACAGTTTCTAGCTCTTTCTGTAGGAACATGGAATCCTTGACATAGCAAGGTACCTTCTTTAATGGATTGCCTGTTTGTCGTTATGTACGGGGTTCTCACCATCTAAGTGGAGGTATGTGAAAATTAGAAGTGAGGTCCCTTTGTGGTCAGAGGAAGGGGCCAGCAAGAACCTGGGACACTCATCCTGTGTTTCTCTTTCTCCATTGACTGTAGAAGGAAATTAAACTAGTCTAAACCAAATCTTTTATAAGGTTTAAGTTAGGCGAGATGTATCCAGCATGGGGACTATTGCAAGGCTTTGACAGGGACATTTATGCCCAATCATTAACTTCCAGTTAAGAGAAAGAATTTCTAATGTATTGCCTGTAAATAGTGTAAAATAGGAATATAATGAGTGGGAGGAGCAGGGAGCTACAAAGAATTGGCTGAAGTCTCCAGGGTTTTGTCTTTTCCCTTCCCCCTTGCACCTGGGTGGATCAATAGAAAGGGAGAGCAGTTGTATAATGGCTTTTTTTGCCCATCACAGTGTGCTGTTAGTTTGACACATGCAATTTACTTGGAAAAGCTTAAGTAGCCTTAATAACAGAAAGTCCTAGCAGAGCTGACACTAATGGTCTCCCCCATTGTCAGTCTCAACAGAGAGATTAAAAACTGAATGAACAAAGAGACCCAATTACCATCTCCCCACTCTGGATGTTGCTGCATGAAAACAGGTATGAGCTATGACAGTGGGTCTTTGGGCAGACTCTTGCTCTCTGCTGTGGCCTGGTGTGAGACAGGGCTTTACTGTGCTCTCCATTTTGTACCATTACTGAGGGCTGCTGCAACATCACCTAGTCCAGCTATTTTTACACAAATAGTGAAGTCCAGTCATCTTGAAAGAAATTCAGTATATTGTGCCATAATAATGCATGTTATTGAATACTCTTCAGACAGTAACCATCTGATAGATTGTGTTAAACCCAGCCCAACTAGGTCTACCCTTTTTTTCATCCAGTTTTGCACGAACAAATCATCTTTTCTCAGACAAAGCTCTCCGTGAGGTGCAACAGTGCAGCTCTGCAGGGTGCACAGCCAGGGACCGACATGTCCCCAGTTCGTTGGGTTGAACTTGCAAAAGTGCCTCAAGGAAAACAGAGCATCTGTTTCTGCTGTCATCTGGAGCTTGGAGGGACTTAATAATATAAGCACCGTCTGTGAATGGCTAAACACTTCCTTTTATGAGTGCTTTCCTCAAATATATCATAAAGTGCAGTGCCAGCTCTCTTTTTTCTCCCTTCTCTGGGACAGGTTGAAAAAAATTGCTGCTGCATGTGCTATATATTTTGTGTCTGTTTTTTATGGCTACTGTGTGGAACGCTTTAATTGCAACTCACTTTTCAGTAAGACTGTTTCGCCCTTTTTTTGGGAGTGTTGCTCATTATCTGTATCTCTAGCATGGCAGACCAGAGATTTGTCACCATTAGGAGAAAAACAAACATGTTTCAAGAGGGATCTAGGTCAGCTTTACCAACATAAGATTTGATCAATGATGATGATTGTGAAAAGTAAATCCCCCACCTTATTCAGTCTCAGTATTGAGAAAAAACATCACCTTTCAGTGAACAGCTGATTTTCTAAGATACTGTTGAGTTGACAAATCAGCTGTTAAACCAAAACTGTGTCCCCTGGATTTAGAAGATTAACATCTAAATAATAGTTACAGCATCAATATCAACACTGTCTAGCCTTATCAGTCTTTGTTTTATAACTCATTGTATTTTCCAACATCACTTACAATACTTTGCCAGGTACACCAGGTGAATAGTGGAGCTCAACATATTTATATTCAGAGGTAGTGAAATACATGCTTTGCCTTTTATTAACTGAATATAAGTATATGAAGGTGTTTAATTGATGATTCTATAGAGAAAAAGTTGCTTTTGTACAATATAATAACTAATATTAATGCTGCTAAAATATATGTAATATGCATGAAAAATAATATGTTTGTCTAAACACAGGTTTGTACAGCTTTGTGTGTTTTTCTGTGTGCATACAGTGTACAATTGAACTCTGCACATCAGATGAATGCAATATTTAATCTGAAATGAAATGCTTAACACTCTTAGCAATAGTTCAAAGATGAGGACAGCTTTATTAGTGTTCTAGAGTCACGCTTTCTTAAACTCAAATTCTTGTCTTACTGTGGATAATTAAAGTTTTGTTGTTGATCTCCAGCAATTAGAATTTACTCCCTTATATGTCACAGCTACAGTGTTGGTTTTTTAAGTGATTTGTGCATACATAGAAAATGGGGGGTGGAGGAAAAAGAAGTGTTAATAAACTTCCTTAACAAAGACTTGCAAAACTTGCATGACTGATACAAAAGAACGGAGTATATAAACCTTCTTTTCCCACCTAAAGAAAATTAGAAATACATGCTCCTAAATGGACTGGAGTGCATTGTGGAAAATACCTATGTGTTTTTGAAATCATGTGCACTAAGCAAATGTGACAGTTTAAAATTTCTTATAAATATTTACAGCCCCAGTGAGGCTTTTGGCAGCATGGGCTTGTCCTTGGGAGGTTCCCTTTATTCTCTGTCCAGAGAGCTGTGTAGGAACTGAGCAATTGTTTTGAAGAGAATACTGGTAAAAGAAGCTATTTCATTGCTTGCGCTCTCTTCGCCTTTCTTTCAAGACTTTCGTTCTTCAGCAAAGGCAGAAGTTCTTTGCCTGCTCTCTTTTTCCCTGCTGATCATGTTCCATTTCACTGTTTTTTCAGCTTTTCTGTTAGTATCCACCCTCACCATTGTTCCTCTGGTTTTGAACATTAAGCTCATTTGAACCTCTTCCAGCTTGGAAAAAGGTCCAGGCCATCGCCAGTTACATTTGCACTTCTAGATACCCTCTGCTCAACATGCTGTCAGTAGTTGTTGGTGGAGTGTGACTGTCTAATGCACCAGTGCCTTTTCCAGCCCAGCTTTGCACATTTCATTCTGGGCAGTGTCTTTACTGACCTCTTCCTCATCAAAGGTTACAACGTGCACTGCCTCCTCAGCCTCACATCACCTGTCATCTGTCTGTAGTCCCTAGTGTTGTTCTTGAAATCCTGCCATGCTTCTGTTCTCTGATCGTGTCCTCTTCAGGTTCTTCTGCCACCTCACCAATTTGCCTGGAGGATCTTCCCCCAACCATCTTTCTGATATTTGTTCTCTGAGGATTGGTAATTTGTCTTTGTTTTCTGTGCCTTATGGATGAGATTACCTTGAGATAAACATCAGCTCAATTCCTGCGTCTATGCTGAAGACTTCTCTTTGGTGCTGTGCACCCGCTGTCATCTCTATGGGCCAGAAATGTCTGTCTGTCTGACATGGAAATGTTAGCTGACATTTTTTTATCCCATAACCTCCAATTTTTTTTCCTCAATTACGTATTTTTGATCATTTGGACAACACCATCATCTTTCTTGCCACTCAGATTTCTCTTAAGAAACTCTTTAATTCATAGAATCATGGAATTATAGAACGGTTTGGGTTGGAAGGGACCTTAAAGATCATGCAGCCCAACTCCTCTCCCATAGCTTTGAACACTTCCAGGGTTGAGGCATCCACAGCTTCTCTGGGCAACATGTTCCAGTGCCTCACCACCCTCATAATAAGAATTTCTTCCTAATATCTAATTTGAACCTGCCCTCTTTCGGTTTGAAGCCATTTCCCCTTGTCCTATCATTACAGGGCCTTGTAGAAAGGCCCTCTCCAGCCTTCTTGTAGGCCCCCTTTAGGTACTGGAAGGGCATTCAGGGTTCCCCGAGGTGATTGTGACTACACCGTACTTAAAACTTGTCAAGTTCTTCTGCATTAATCTCTTTTGTATACTTCTGTTCTGTTAAAACTGTGTCCAGAATTTATGTCTTATAATTTCTACCTCTGTAAATGAAGCATGCTTCAGTGATGTTGGTAATGTGAGAGTTTTTCCCTGCTACTGCTGCTCTGGGGAAGCCTGTGGTGATTTTTCATCTTCTGTTCACTGTTAAGATCTTGACTGCATCCCTTGCTGATTCAGAATGTCACCTTCAGTTCCCTCCTTGGCCTGTTTCGAAACAAACACTTGTGCCCAGGGAGAATGACCTGAAAAAATCCATGGTGCTGTCTGGGAAGCCTCACTCAGCACCTCCCTCTTGCTTTACTGTGATGCTTGCAAAAAAACCAAAAGGCAACCAAGATGCTGATAGCATTCCTGAGCTCTTAAACTGTTCACAGCATTGCTGCTGGATCCCTCCTACGTTGTCTGCCAGTCTGTCCAATTGGTGCCTCCTGATTTTTCTCACAAATATGGGATAGGGATCTATTTCACCTTTCGGACCCTTTTCTTTGAACTGAGTTTCAGATTATGAGTACTCTTTAGCAAATAATGTGTAAATTAGCAACATGTTCTGTAAATATTATACATTGTAGTCTGCATTCTAGGTATTACTTGCCAGATAAACTATTTGTGTAGATATAGAGTTATGTCTGTTACTGTACAGTTTTCGAAGAGTGTAGATAAGAGATAAGGCACCCAATTGAAATCCCACTAGCTGTGTTGCTACTGAACCTGGAGAGGTGAACAGCTAATCAAAATTCTCTTGAATTAGGCTTAATCAGGTTTACAGCACTTGTATTTCTTGTTTGCTTGTGGTTTGTTTTTTAAAAAGAAGAACTTTCTATTTTTCCAGTTCCTATATGCAATTGTAACAGCAAATAACCTGTGGAACTTCTACCACCTCTGAGACACTTTGGGAACCTGTTTTCAGAGTAAACAGTTTATTGCTGAATAGAAGTAGTGTATAGGTTCATCCGAGCTGTAGGAAGGGATTAGATAAGCTCTGAAGTTCTCTTTCCAATTTCCATTTCTGTGATTCTAACTTTAGGCTATGGCTTTTTGCACATCCTCTTGAATATTGATATTAATAGTCTACTTGTAATTTAGATACAGTTTATTTATTTCCTTTTTATATTTCAGTTATTATTTCTAATTAAAATGAAACAGAAAGGTGTGTTTGCAAGACAATGACATTGTCAGCAAAACAGTACCAAAAGGTCAATTCACAGACATAACTAGTATTTAGTTATCCAGTGCCTTCATATATTACAGATGGGTTTTTGTACATAAACACATCTGCTGATCTGAATGCATTAGGAAAAAGGATAGGAAAATCAGCTAAATTATGTGGAGATTTTAATTAGTAGGAAAGAGGGATGGTAAGGTCTTCCAACAGCATTTTCTAATTGAAGTCAGTGAACTGGCATTTCAGCAATCATTTCTGCTTCAGAGATCAAGAGAGATTATTTATCCTCAGCAGTTTTCAGCTCTCGAAAGTTCATGCAGGCCAAGTGACTTCCATCAGTTGTGAACACTGTTGTGAACGTGTCCTGTTCCTGATTTTATTGATTAGTCACGTGATTTATGGGAAGATACGAAGGTCTCTGTTGCATTTTCCATGTTCTTACAAAGCAGTGAGAGGTGCACAATTTTATTTTCAGAGATCAGTTAGTGGGAATCAAACTAGAGAGCCGTGGTTGGAACTTGTTTTGTTTATAGTGGGAAGTGGGTGTGTAAACTTCAGGAGGAAATGTTTGGGTTTGCCCAGGTGTATGCAGACAGCTAAATGCTGCAGAAACCACTGGTATTAAATTTCTGTATTTCTCCTTTGACGTTCCATTTATGATTTGTTTCTCCTCACCTAGGAGCAGTGTACCATACCGTGCTACAGAGACTCACCGTTGCTGTCAGCACTGGAAAAGACTGAAGCTGGAATCCCTGTTGTCCTTCACCAAAGGTTGCCTTGCAAGACAGACCTGTAAAATGTTCCTCAGAAAAAACTGAACGGTAGATCCTTAAGAGTGAGTGAAAAATAGATGACCTTTTAAAATTTTTTGTCTAAAGTATATAAAAATGCAGATTTGCATGTAGAAATGCATTCCAGTTCCTGGGTAACTAGGGATTGTGAAGAGCTTGGAGTTTTACCTGTGGCACTGGGTTATGGTATTTACATCACACTGCTGTGTCCTTTGTTGTATGTAGTTCCTTGCCTCCTCTGCCGTCCATGTGCACCTTTGATGAACTGCATTTCTAAGGACCAGTGGCTCAAGGAGTGTCAAACATCCCATTGAAAGGGGATTTCCCTAATCAAGAGGCTGGCTTCTAAGAAGGAAGGGAAAAGATCATCTGGGAGGGACCAGCTCCTGGGGCTGATATGAAGGTTGCATGGGAAAATACCTGGACAGCTATGTCAGGTAGACAGATGTCCTGTTCTGTAAACCACATACACCTGCTCAAACAGGGGAGCCATGTAGGAATTGAAAGGGCAGTACCCTGGTTTGCCTTCTTCAGGAAACAGGTGGACAAACAGCAGTTTCTAGTGTCAGAGGGAGACTGAGAGCATCTTCAGGATGCTTGCTGTTTTCTCAGTTATTTTCAATTGTCTTTTACTTTTGAATAGTGAATGGCTGTGTTTAGAAATCCACTGCAAAGCACAATCTTAGTGGATTATTTGAATAAGGTATGTATTTGATGTCATATAATGTATTCCTACCCTGGTTGTGTATAGCATGTTGCAGTAGTGCACCTGTAGTGCAGTAGTGCACCTGCTGGAATAAGGTTTGTGATGATGTTTTCAAGACAAAGTCAGAGACTGTCCCCCTAGGAAATCCCATCCTCTGGACAAGGAGAGGCTTTCCATGCACTAAAGTGTTTCATCGTTTCTGGGAAATAAATTCTTTCTCAGTGCTAGAGGATGAGCCAGTCTTTTGGGATCATCACCAGAAGCAGCTTAGGGCTTAGAAAATTAAACCTGAGAGTATGGTGTGATTTCTGAAGTCCATGCAGAAGACACGTCATTACTGAGATATGCTGATACTTTCTGTATCAGTTGATTTTTGCATTTCTTTTCCGATCAACATGGTTTAATTCTAAATAAATCACAGTGATTTACCATGGACAGGAGATGTTATGGTGAAATCAGGCAGATAAAAGTCCTCTAGCAAATTGCAGAAAGTGGAGTGTTTCTCATGGATACCTTGTATAGGATTCAGTTAATCTAACTTTGGATGCTTATAGTGCATGTCCAAGATGATGCTTAATAAGTTAAGTAATTTTAGAGTGTTGTTTATCTGACAGTTGAAATGTACTTTAGGATGGCATGGACCGTGTCTTTTGTTCACCATAAAGGGAACCTAGATGAACAAGTTGGTGGTAGGTGTCTGCACTGCCCAGTGAACCTTTTTCTTTATGTGTGCTGTCGCAGTGCTGTCCAGAGAGCCCTTGAGATTTGGAGAGTCTTGAAGATGTGCATTCAGTCAGAATGGTCAGAGCAGAAAGAGCAGAGGCAGTGCCAATCACTTCTTGCGGTCAGTTGTTTTTTAGTTTTGCTCTCATGAATCTGAGATTTGGCTTCAGTTGGCAGAGACTGTCTCGGGAGGAACATCATGTAACAGAATGGAAGTGATGAACTGTTAGCATGAATGGTAGATATATGGTAAAACTTGCATATGAATATGTGTCTTAAATATGTAGACTGTGCCACTGAAGATCTAAAATAAGAATTTATGAAAATACAACTGTGATTGACAAAGGAATCCCTGTTTTGGCTTTTGATTCTTCCGTGAATTTGTTTCAAATTTCACTGAAGCTGGAGTGAAGCTGGAATCAACCTCATTGTTTCTTACATTTATTTGGAAAATCTGCATGTGTAGAAGAGATGCAGGGTGGAAGATATGAGAGTGATCCAAACATGCAGCACACAGGGCTAAGCATGGACTGGTCACGTGGGCGGTGGACATGGTCTGAATATTGAGTTTGGAGCTCTGTGCATGTGAAAAGAAGCAGATGACACCAAAGAAGCTAACGAGGAGAGAGTAGACAAGAATGTCAGTAGTGCTGAGGAAAAAGCATGAGCATGCTCCAGGTTGGTGGTGTACTGCTGGAGCGTGTTTGCACTAGGGATGCTGTCCTGCTGTTTGAGTCCCACTGGTGAAAATCTCTAGGTTTCCTAATCTCATTCCAAGAATAACCACTTAGATCACAAGTGTAATGAAGTAGTTTGTTTGCTGTGCAAACTGTTCTATGAGTAGAACATACTCTGGTGTTTTACAGACTTTTCTATTCTCTGAATGAAGAAGTAATTTCTTCTTGTTGTGTAAACCTTTACCCAATGAGCATGTGTCCAGTTTTAAATGTGTGGTTCATTTCAGTGGCTTCAGATGACTATAGCTTAATAAATTTTCCAGTGAAGGGCCATGAAGGGACTGGAGTCAGGGCATCAGATTCATAGATTTGTAATGGCCCGTTACACTAATTATCAGTGAAGCAAAGCAAATATATTGAATCTATTCATAGATAATTAGAATGGCTTGGGTTGGAAGGGACCTTAAAGATCATGTAGTTTCAACATCCCCGCCATGGGCAGGGATGTCACCCACTAGACCAGGTTGCTCAAAGCCCTATCCAACCTGGTCTTGAATCAGGGATGGGGCATCCACAACTTCTCTGGGCAACCTGTTCCAGTGCTTCACCCCCCTCTCAGTAAAGAATTTCTTCCTAACATCTAATCTTAATCTTCCCTCTTTCAGATTAAAACTGTTCCCCATTGTGCTGTCACTATCTGCCCATGCAAAAAGTCACTCTCTCTCTTTTATATAAGCCCCCTTTAGGTACTACAAGGCTTTTATAAGGTTTCTCTGGAGCTTTCTCTTCTCTAGGCAGAACAACCTCAAATCTCTCAAACCTGTCTTCACAGGAGAAATGCTCCAGCCTTGTGATCATCTTTGTGGCCCTCCTCTGGACCCACTCTAACAGGTCCACATCTTTCTTGTGCTGAGGACCCCTGACCTTTGCACAGTGCTTCAGATTGGGTCTCACAAGAGCAGAGTAGAGGGGGAAGATCACGTCCCTTGACTGGCTGGTCACCCACCCTTTTGGATGCAACCCAGGATGCTGCAAACACACACTGTTAACTCATGTCCAACTTTTTATCTACAAAAGCACCCAAGTCCTTCTCCTCAGGGCTGCTCTCAATGAGTTCTTCTCCCAGTCTGGACTCATGCCTGGGATTGCCCCGACTCAGGTGCAGCACCTTGGACTTGGACTTGTCAAATCTCATTATGTTCTCTTGGGCCCACTTCTCAACATTACTTTGCTGCAACATGAATAACACAGTACTCACTGGCGTAAGTGTTTTACATGAATTAATTGTGCAGTTAAGCTGTTGTTTTAAAATGTGTTTCAGTGGTAAAAGTCTTCTGTGTAATACTGAAATTCTGCTATTAGACAGACCTAGAGATTCAGGAGGTGGTAGTCATGGTATTTTTAAAAGATACTAATAATTATCAACCCATTCAAGCTAGTGGCCAACAATTTGAAACAGTAAACTCGGCCTTCTCCACTGCAGCCCTCTCAGGTATAGCAACTGGATGAGAAATCAAGACGTCTGCAGAGTTTCTGAACTGATTTACGATCCTCTTTGAGGAAAATATATTTAGTCCATAGTGATTGGTTTTTTGCAACTTGCAAACAATTTTTTTAAGCAAACAGTCTTTGCTATCTTTGACCTAAACTCACGGATAGGATAGTATAACCCACACTTTTTCAGCAGACTTTGTAGTCACTAAGGCTAGGCTCTCTCCTTACTAAGATCTCCTCAGAGATGCTTGAAAGATGCTTCCCAGTATTTGGAGACCATTTTCAGGGCTCTTCCAAAGTCTGCTGAAGTCAGAAAGAGCCCTCTGGCAGATTCAGCAGGTTTGGGACCTTTCCTAAAGTGGTTCTCTGTGAATCAGGTGCAGCTAGTTTTAGTCCATCAATAATATTTTTGTCTTGGGAGTTACAGCCAGCTTCTCAAAAGCAGTGCTGGGGGATCAGCATGTGGGATTAGGAAATGGGACTTACTGTCCCAGCTGTGCTGACTAGTAGGGTGATCCTGTGCATCGGAATGTGACCAGCATGTTTGCTTCCCTGCTGCATGCAGTTTCTCTCACTTGCCCATTTTCCAGGGTGTGCCAGATCCCTGGATATTTGTGCTTTCTCTTGCAGTTGCAGTACCCTGTGATGGGATGTAACTGGAAAAATCATGTTCTCTTGATGATAACAGTATGCACCACAACAGAGGCACACACATCTCCATGGATTAGAGTGGACATACTCAGCATTTCCACCCATGTTGCTCTGAATACATCTCTCTCCCACCCTGGCGACTCCACCCCTAGGATTTCATCCACTGAGTTTCAGCTTGAGCCTCATTAAGCTTTTAATCAACACACCGCCTGCCAGACTCTTGCTGTCAGGCCAGATGCCTAGCAGTATTGAGGAATACTGTGCTAATATCCTAACATCTCGAGTACTTGTGTCGTGTCTGTGATTCAGTGCTGCACTGGGTGGCACTGGTCCAGCTACCTTGCTGCATCTCCAAGTGCTCTCCCAAGACATCAGCTGTGATGGTACAGGAGGGACTGTGTCATCGCTGCTGGCAGCTCCCAAGTCGTGCTTTTCTTGAAGAGGAAGAACATCTCCAATGATCTTTTGCCAGCTGGAAAACATTTCAAAAGCTGGTAAATGTGTTTTCTTCCCTGCTTTGTCAGCCAGAGCATTTCCAGATCACTACCTGGTTGCACATCTTTAATAATGTTTATAAAAGATAGGATCTAGCTCAAATAGAAGTTTTTGCCTCGGTGCTGGTTGGCATTAGATTATCATAGTGGTGGTTTTGGCCTTGGAAAAAATCTATAAATGTAGGAATTATTGTTTTTATTAAATTTTCTAGTGTGTCTTTTGCACTATTAACCTGAATTACTATTATGTGCTGACTGGGAGATTGTGGGGTTGCTTGTGCTAGCAGGGAAGAGGGTTCAGCTCATACATGAGGAGGAGGAGACCTCTGCACCACCACTCTGACGTGGGAGCAGTGGGGTCCCCAAACTGAATGACAGATTCTGTCTGTGCTCTAGGTAATTTGAACCCTGGAAGTGAAGGCCATACCTTGGGAAAGGAGGGAAGAGCAGTGGAGAAAGAAAGGGAGTTGGTTGTGGAAAGGATTATGGCACTTCCTGCTCCCAGTGAGGAGCAGGTGGCTCCTGCGCAGAAGATGATGGTAAGGAACACTTCTCCCATCCAGAAGCCCCACTGTGTGCGAGCATAACATAAACCCCCACTCTCCCATGAGCACAGCCGTGTGTCTGCTTTGTTCCCAAGGTTGGGCTCCAGCACTACTGTTTAACAGCAGTCAGCTGGAAAGATCTCCTAACTGGTTTTATGCAAATGGAGTGAGATATCTCATGCATGTGCCTGTTTGCACACAGGCACCATCCCTGTCAGACAATAGGTATTGTTTTGTCATGTAAATAGCGCTCAACTAACAGGGTTTGCTGAGAGTTGAGCTCACTTACACTGAATGGTTTTGACATGTGTGTGTATGCAGGTGTTGAAAGAGAGGGCAGGGAGAGTAACAAAGCTGTGAAACTTCAATGAGATAAACCAAATAACCCCCCCAAATCATGTTATATGGAAAGTGGTGGATAAAGGTGGTCAGGGCTACACAGCAAAGAGATAAGTATGAGGGGAAGAAAAACAGTTTTCTTTGTACAAGATTAGTGACATCTAACCAATTACTTGAAACTGCCTCTGATTGTCATCATTGGTCTCCACGTGTCTGTACCTCTTTCCAGGAGCATTCTGCTTGGCAGGCGCAACTCTGGAGGTTGGTTTTGGTGATAACAAGACATCTTCGAAGAGCTGCAAGGCAGCTGAGGATTTACATTCAGTGAAGCCAGCAGTGGAGATCAGGGGACGGAGGTGCAGTCGACAAAGCAGTTGGGGAGGCTGCGGTCACTGTCTCCCCGTGTTTGTTGCCAAGTGGGGTTGGCTGTTGGTCCGTCTGCAGGCGGCCACCTGCAGTGGAGCAGTGACATCAATCAGTCTGGTCTGGTTGTGTTGGGAAGCGTGATGAGCAACTGTTATGCAGATGCTCCCTGGGAGGCTACTAAATAGTCATTGTTGAAGTAATTAATAGCAACAAGTGAAAAAAAAAAAGCCCAGAAAATGTTTTCAGATGTCCCAGACAGTGGTGATACTTAGGGTGATGAATCATGCAACTGTCCGTATGAAAACTGAATAATTTTACTTGCCACAATAAAATATGTAATGAAAACAACAACAAAAAAAGAACAGAGACCAACATATAATCTACCAAATGTCTGTGGTGTCCACTTCAAAATGTTGATTGGTATAAAACCTAAGTCCAAAAGTAGTATTGATGATGTTGTAAAGAAAAGTACAATCAAAAGCATATTGTTCTTGACCTGGCGGGGGGCTTTGCTGTTTTCCAGATATAGCTGCTGCTGATGTGGTTTTCACAATGACACCTTTGACTGGTTTTTAACTGTCTTTTGGGGCAGGAAGGGGTGAGAGGCAGTGTCCTCTCTTTAGCAAAATACATAGATCTTTTTCCTTAGTAGTTTATACTAGATCCACGGTGGAACTAGAGAAAAAATCACTGAAAGGGAAGCAGTGCTGCAGGTCTTGGACAAACCCTCTTAAAATCAGTTCAGAGAAATGGCAGATATATCAGCATCCTGCAGTAAATGATAAATGAGTTCCAGGAAACTCACTCTTTCTAATGCAATAATCCACCTGCTGAAAAATGCTGCTATTCTAAAGTGAACACAATTTTTGTGTTTATGTCATATTTTATATATGATAAACTGCTTTGCAAAGAGGAAGAAAAAGAGTATTTCATAGATTTTATTATACTATTATGTACTAATAAAAAAAGAAACCCATTTTTCTCTGAGAGCTGGGCAAAGAACAGATGGGCAGTATTTAGACATTGGAAGTTTTCTTAGAAAGATTATTTTATTATTATAAAATAGTAGCTATTATGTACCCTCCCATAACAAAATGGTCTGTCTCCATATCTTAATACTGGGCTATTCTAAAAGAATTTATTTTATTCTATTGTTTATGTTGCATAAAATGAAGCTACCAGGTGCTGGGAGTTTTTCTTGGACTACATGCTCCCCAGGGAAGTGGTCACAGCACCAAGCCTGCCAGAATTTAAGAAGCATTTGGATAATATTCTGAGATACGTTGTGTGATTTTTGCAACTGTCCTTTGAAGGGACAGGAGTTGGACTCAATGATCCTTGTGGATCCCTTCCAACTCAGGATATTCTATTATTTTATGATTCTATGAATCTATTCTGTGCAATTTCTGGTGATAAACTAGAAAAGAGAATTTGGGGTCCCCTGCGGAAAACTGCAGTCCCTTTTTCTTCTTTCTTCCTCTTTCATCTTGTATCTTGGTACAAGAAACTTTTTGTTAGCTATGTAAGCATTCTTTTATTCAAATACTAATTTAACATAGTGATTGTACTGAGAGTGACCTGTGCTCTGGCATTGCATCTTTTCCATTTAGCGCAGGGGACTTCATAAAATTGATTAGCTCATAGCTCTTAAATCTTTCATAATTTTGGCTTTTTTCTCTTCCCTCAGAAAGGAAGCTGGTGTTTTTAACTGTTTCCATGAATTTAGGAGAGTCTATCGCCTAGCCTTTCAGTATCTGTGATGTGTGATGTGTCCTGGACTGTCCTTTGACTTTCGAAAATCATTATTCCTGTGCTTTTTTTGTTACTGACGTGTAGGTGATACAGCCACTGAAGCAGCCTGGCAGCAGTTTGGAGGGGAGGGAGCTGGGGAGGGGGAAGGTGTGTAGAGTGTTTTTTGCCCTCTCTGCCAGTTGCATGGGAGAAGAGGGAGCTGCGAGCTTTAAAACCCTGCCACCAAGCAGCCAGCTGCCCACTCGCACCGTGCTGTGCCATCCCAGACAAACATCTCCTAGAGCATCTGTAGGGCAGTGTGACTCACTGAGCCAAGGGCATAATCCGTGGGGATGCAGCTGGACCTCAGCACCGGGGGACAGTCTCTCACTGCTGCCGATCAGGAATACTAATCCACAGTCAACCTGCCATTTTCCACACTCCACTGATGGGGTGAACTCATAATCCTCAGGGGTGAGCAGGTTATCCTTGGAAGGGATTGCCCTGCCGTGGAGCAACTGAACCTGTGGGCATCACATCTGGCCAGTTTCCCTGGAGAGGCTTGGGGAAGTAGGTATTGCTTTCCCAGCCTGCCCCAGGTAAGTAATTTGATCTTAAACAAAGAAGCATAGAGATGGCTGTTTCTTATTTAAAAATGCATTAAATATTTTTAAAATAATTTTTGTTGTTGTTTTGAAGGCAGAAGGTTTGAATATTCCCATGCTTTGTGCGTCCCCTGAGCTTCTGGATCTGGGGGGTGATAATGAGGGATTTAATTCTGGGCAGCAGGTGCTGGCAGCAGGGATGTGATGCAGTGCCTGTAATCATGTTGTCAGGTTAATTTTGCACCGTCTGGCTGTGAAAGGAGCAGTCGGGCTTCTAACTGTAGTCCTTGGGCATCTGGTACCTTCTTCCTGCTGCAGACGTTTTCAAGGAAAGACACTGTGTGTCTGAGGCATGTAGAGAGTTAAAGCTGGTGGGGAGCAATGCCACTGCCAGTGTAGCCACTGTGCCAGGGAAGGGTCCCTTGAGAGAGGAATAAGAAGGTTGTTCCCACTCGCACTGGTCACCCATCTTTTCTTACCAGCTCAGGAGAAAAGGAAAGTTGGTCTTTCAGTTGTCTGGGCTTCCTATCCTAATCAGATGCACTGTTCTGAATTGCAAATAATCCCAGCGGAGGAGATGTAAAGCAGATGTCGTAGGGAATGAGACCTGTTGTGGGAGCAGGAGCCAGGCTTGTGCAGTGACTGCCCTCTGGAAACGGGAACTGACAACTGCTGGAAACTTGGACAAAGTGGGAGATATCTGTAAAAGACTGATACCTGAGTCAACACCTTGCTATGCTTTTTACGTATGATGCAAGTGGTGGAGAAGGCAAGAAGATAAACTACGTGATAACAGCAATGCTGTCACAGTTTGTCATTCCAGCATGGCAGGGCATGGTAGGCTGAGGAGGCTCGTGATTTCCGGGGGGGAATGTGCTGCAGTAATGGGAAGACAGTGAGAGAAAGGGAGCACAGTCAAACTAGGGAGTACAATTTCCAGCATTTACTTTGCATAGCCTGTTATCCAGGCTTTTCCCTGGCAGCCCTAACTGTCCACTGTTGTGTGTCAGTTCAGGTATTATTGTGTGTTTCTAGTGGTGTGGCTAAGATGAACATCCACGGTTCTGCAGATTTGCTCAGAAATGTCAGTGTGTCAGGAAAATGTTTCCATTGACATTTTTGCGGTGAATATGGAAATCTCTCAGTGACGATGTTAGTGCCTTTCCTTTTTTTTTTTTTTTTTAATTTAAAGGGTAAGAAAACCAAGCAGAATCTGACCACAGGTGTTTTAAGATGCACAGAGCTGTCACTGTATTGTGCATGACTCCATCCAAAGTGTAGGCAACCAGCTTATGGGTAAGGTTGGGGACAAACGATGGTACAGTTCACTTGGAAACCACTGCGCAAGCAGGGGCTGGCACAGAAACACCATCCCACTGCCTTAAAAACTCATGGAGAAAGATCCTTGTTGGAAGGCGTGCCCTGCACTGTGTGCCAGTCATGGACAGGAGGAGTGGGGTGTGCTCCTGGGTTATGGAGGTGCAACTTAGGATGTGATGGGAGGGTCAGGGATATGTTGGAAGCAGGGGGGCCAGGATCATGTGGTGAGGGACATAGAGGAAGGGCGAGTGTTCATCTTGCTTCGGTAGCACAAGTTGCTGGAAATTAAATACTTAAGGAGATGAGATTGAAACTTGTGTTGTTTTTCACAGATCAAATTATTAAGTGTAGGCCATCTGTATTTCTTGGCTTTTTTACATGGTTTGTACTATACAGTGCACAGCAGTGTGCCAGAGGAGCAGGGTATGATGTGTACAGTCCTAGTGAAGCACACAAGTGGTTTTTCTTCTGTCTTCCATATTTTCCATGTTCCCGGGGTGTCCAAACTGTGTCCATCATGTTGAGAGTGTGGGTAAGATCAGTCCAGTGACATAACACAGCACTGTTCCTGTGTTGTCCCATATTACACTGCCTTTGAGGCCCAGAAGTTTTTTGTCTGGTTTCTCTGAAGAAATGTGTAGCTATTTCCATGTTGCTTCAAACACGTTTGCACTTAGAAAGCAAGAGAAAGGTGAGGAAAAACTAACCTGAATCTTCTGCCTGGAAATAGTACTGCCTAATGCTTATACTTAGAAATCAAGAGTCAGTTATGTGGAGTTATTTCCTGGCTTTTACATAACTTGCTGTTAACCTCAGGGAAACCAGTTTCACAATACCCAGTTAAACAGGGCTACAGCATCTTCTTGTTGCAGAGGTGTACTGGTGAATACAAGCTTGTAACATTGGAGCCATGTTCATTGAAGGGTCTTGTCCCCAGTATTTAGGAGACGGGGAGTTCATGTGCCACAACCACCCATGCATTTTCTCCTTATTGCTTGGAGTGTCTTCCTGGTGTGAGGCTGGAAATAAAATCTTTCTGCTGTTCTGGTGAGGATATCCCTGCTGAAGCTGTTAGCAAAAATGTCAGTACTCTGAATGGTGGGATTATGATGGGGAGGGCCTTGTACTATCAGCTAAACTGAGAAAAACAAGTCAGTTTAGGGGGGAGCAAAGCCATTAAGCAGTAATAGCTTTTAGTTATTGCTGTTTGGGGATGGATTCAAAGGGATAACATAAGGGTGAAAGACATTGTATTCCACTATCAATCTCCAAGATCATCTAGTCCTGCACCTATTATTCTTAGACTATGTGGAGTGTATCGTGCTAGTAGCTGTTAAGGAGCAGTACAGTGATATTTCAAGAGAGAGGGAAAGACAAATCATCTGTATACACACTGATTATCTTGAGTGTGTTTTTCCTGTACTGAAACAATTACATACCAAAGTGGAAAAAGCACAAATAAAGCTGATATCTTCCTCAGATGGGCAGGCTCTGGATCCTATGTGTCAAAGCATTCTGTGGATACGTTTTCTGGAATTATATCAGAAATCTCTTTTCAGCTCTGATGGCTCATTGGATGGGTCAGTGTAGCCCAGGCAGACGAACATACTGTTTGCATGATGTGTTCTAAATCTGAATTGTTTCTGTGGTCAGTGGGGCATGATGTCAGCACTGTGGGGGGAACATAGTTTCTCACTGACAGCAAAGATGATTGTTTTCCAGTTGCAGGTTGTGATCCCTCCCCAGGGTGTCCTTGGGATGGTTCAGGGGAGGCTATGAAGCATTTTATACTTGTGAGGGAACAGTCAGCTGCCTTTAATTGCTGACTGCACTCTGTCCTTCTAGGACAGAGTTTTGTATATTTATATCAGCAACCAGTAACTATAACCTATTCTCGTTCCCTTGGCCAACAGTAGTTAACCCATCCTTGGCTAATTAAAGTCTGGGAGACTTGGGGGGAAGCAGAGGATGAAAGGGGGCCACACAAATGCAGTTTAGGCCAAAAGACAGTTAAGCTCTCAGAAAGTTTAAGGATTTTTGTCTCAACCAAGGGAAACGAGGGCACACTCAAAATGTGCTACTGTCTACACCCCTCTGCATTGTAACAGAAGTGCAATGTGTTCAGTAGGTTTCAAGGGGTTTTTGTGACCCCCTCCCAAACCAGTGCAAAGACAAACACTCAGGGAGGAGTTGCTGCAACACTTCTGTTTCTGAAAGCTTGCTGACAGCAGTGTTGTTTTCTGATCCATAGGTCCAGAGGATGGCATAGCAATAACGTCACTGTCCAGGGAGCTGGAGTCCTTCCTCGCCTGTTTGCATGCCGCTTGAACTGATCCCAAGCCTTTGTTTTTGGACTGAAGAAACCTGAAAACCTTTCTCTCCTAATTCATGAGCCAGCAGGATGTGGTCGCTGTGCTTTCAGAACGCCTGCTTGTAGCCGCCTACAAAGGCCAAGTGGAGAATGTGGTGCAGCTTATCAACAGGGGTGCCAAGGTAGCGGTTACCAAGGTAACAAGAGAAAAACGCTTTGCGAAAGCCCTGGGAACTAATGTAACTCCTAGACCATTGTCTGTGAAAATGCCTTCGTAGCTTTACCAATCTGAATGTGACTGAGGTTAGTGTTCAGATTTCCTTAAAGTTTATACTTAATAGCTCACGTAAATTTGCAGTATAGTGCATGTCTTGTTTTTATACACTTCCCAGCGGACGCAGATGTGATGAACACTGAGTCCTCAGAAACACAGTGTGTTGATGGACGGGCAGCGACATTTTTCAAAGCGCGCATTGACTTTTGAGCACTGTGTGATCTGATGAATGGAGCGATTCATCACTGTCAAGGGAAGGCAGTTCAGAGCACCCATCTCTCTGGGTGAGGGGATGGGGAAAAGCCACCTCTGTGGTAGGGTAAGGTATGCAGAGAGTATTTCTTTTCGCTGAAGTCTCTTGGTAAAGCAGTCTCACTTATACCCAGCATTCTCATTGATTCGTTCTGTGTAGTCCCTTAGTTACAGACTTGGGGGTTGCAAACTGTGTTCCCCATACCTTCGAGATAAGGCCAGCATCAAAGGATTTCTGCTTAGATATTAAGAGAGTTCAAGATGTTATTCACCTATTCCTAACTCTCAACATGTTATAAATAATACTAGCATATAAAAAATTAGGTAGATCTGGCTGTTGCGGAGAAGGTTTGATCAGCAAAAAACCTGTTTTGATGAACTGTTGTTCTCCATTGTATCTATTTTTTTTTTGCGTTTCCATATTGGTTTTGAACCTTATATATGTATGGGAGCTAATATTTACAGATAGAAAGCAAATGTGAGTACACTTGATAAAAAAAGGAAAAGACAGATTACTTATCTGTCATTGACAGTTGTTTTCAGTCCCTTTGCAGTGTTTGAATTGTAGATAATATTTATTTTGAAAGCTGGAGTGATGCAAGGACAACCCGTGTTTGTGAGTTTTGTTTGCCAAAATAAGTGGCCCTCTTGTTGCTAGATACAAAGCACAGATGTAATAAACATGAATAGTCCCATAAAGATGCCTGTTTGGCTCTGTAGTCCAAGCAGCTCTGTAGCTGATATACAGCTATTAAAGGTAGTCAGTAATAGACCGGGAAATACTGACTTAGAGATGCCTGACTGGTAGCTCAGGGTTTTGTGGTTGCATGTTTTCTTTTGTTTGATTTTTTTAAGATCATGAGCTTTGAAGACTACTGAGAGAGGAACCTACCTGAAAATACACAAATGTTAGAAAGGATGCTGTGCTTTGTATAAATGTGTGCATTAATGTAATTTCAAATTTAGTTTCCACAGTTTGAACATAAAATGTGATATCCCTTGGTTTCCAGAATAATTATGCCACTGATTTAACTGCTTTATGGAACTAGTTGCCATAATCTACAATTCAAATGCAAAATTGACAGTTTCTCATTTTTAAGGTTGATTATTGCGCTACTATCAATGCCTTCTGTTAATTACAGTTACAAACACATTGTGTAGATCTGACTTTGAAACACAATATCAGCTTAATTTGATATAATGCAGATTTGCTAGAGTTGATAAGTTTTTCTTTCCTGTATGACACAGAGTGGCTTGCTTGCTTTGTTGTTCAACCCTTGTATGGAAAATCAAAGCAGAGCTTATTTGGCAGCAGAACTGCACCCAGGTGCAAAGAGTTCATGTTTCTGTTGGACAGCTGTGAACTCTGAGGCCATTCCTGTAGCTGATCTGGTACTGCAGAATTGTAGCTATTCTTTCCTAAAAGTTGTAGGTTATCCCCATGGAGTTCAGGGAGGGAACATGACAAAAGCTGTCCCTCTTGCCATTCTGGGTGCATCCCAGCACATCACCAGACAGTACAGATGAGGTACTCGGGTAACCTGGCGACAAGCCCTGCTCAGAAGAGATGAAGTCAGATCAGCAGGACTGTGGAGGAGTGCACAGAGGAGTGGAAACACTGTCAGAGAAGCAGCCAAGGCTACATGCATGGGGTATTTTGGAGGTGCACACACACTTATTCTTCCCATGCTGTGAGCCAGATAGAGGTGAGTGCAATGTGAACCAAGAGGCGTGAGACCAAGCTGCTGCCCTCATCAAAGCCCATCAGTTCAGGCTCCATAGTGTCCTGTTCAGGTCTACACAGCGTCCAGTTTGCATCTGGCTCTCATTCAGCCAGCTGTATAGAGAGAGCATATGCATATTTGCTTATGAAAGGCTGTATAAACATACCCTGGGAAGAGCTTGGCTTGCTAATCTGATGGCACACAAAGGCTGGAAGGAGAAAGAGATGTGTAAAGTTAAGGACAAGGTTGTCGCAAGAGCAAGGATGTATAAATTAGTCTCAAGTATATTTAAACTGGAAATTTAAAGGGATTTTTTAGCCATCACAGCAACACGTTCTTGTGCAGTCTTTCAATAAGCAGAAAAAGTACAAAATAAGAACTACTTTCGGGATAGGAGTTGTTAGTTTTAGAATGGAAATTAGATGGCAGGCTTGTTGTAGCACACTGATATAGACAAAGCTTTCAGATGAACTGAAATTTAGAGCTGTCTCTTCCTCCAAGATAAAACTCATTGCACAGTGGAGCATAGAAATAAATTTATTCATGTGCATGCCTTAGTTCTCTTTTACCTGTATGTCTTTTATTCAGTTTTCAGTTTGTTCTGTCAAATTAATTTTAAATTATAGGGATTTGCATTAAAAAAACCCTGGATCTGGTACTGGTCAACCAAAATTCCTACTGGATTCTGTGAGTTTTATTGGAGGAAGACATGAGGAGACAAAGCTCTTTGGAGGAAGAGAAAAAGTTCTCATATCATGTAGGCTTTAAATGTATTTCAGATATGCATCTGTAAGCACAGACCAATTCTTATGAATAACACTGTGCAGAGCCACAGCTTGAAGTGACTAGGATCTAGAGCTAAATGCTAGAGAGTTCTTTATTCAAAATGGATTAATTGAGCATAGCTTAAGGAAAATGAAGGATATTTTCTGTAAAAAATCAAGTACTAGTAAATACCAGATAGCTGGCTTGTCCAGTTCTATTTTTGTTGTATATGGAAGGTCATATGATATAGTTAATTGTTGTTTCAGAAAATAACAATTCAGCTGTAAAATAGTATTTCATTTTTGTCACCTCTAAGTAGATGATTTCAGACAAAGAAGAATATGAAAGAAACAACTGGAGAATCCAGTTGTGTGTCCAGGTGCTCACTTCAGTGTTTCCTCGGGAATGCACTTGTTTCATTTTGCCAGCATTACTAGCAAGGCATCTGTGCAGGTGAAGTCAATATGGAAAGGTGCACCTCCTCTGACTCCAGCAAGGGACACTTGGGCTCGTTCCAGATTTGGGGCCTTTTAAAATATGTAAAGAAGAGCTGATGGGCACTAGGTCACTCTGCTGCTACTGACCCTCGCCACAGTGGATTAGGGGTGGTGGCACTGCAGTGCACATGCACTGAGTGTTTGTCCTGGTGCTGGGATGTGGGGCTGTGGCCAAGAGAAGGTGTGCTCAGCAGAGGCTTCATGGCTCTGCTCTTTTCTAAGGGCACCTGCTCCATCAGGTGCTCTGTTGCCATTCTGCCCCATATGACAAAGAGATAATTTCCATTTTTATGCCTTTTCATCTGACGTTCTTCAAATGTATAGCTGTTTTCTTTATGAAAAAGGCAAAAAAATCCCCTGAACAACCGATCATACATATTGGCTAATGCAACAAGCAGGTTCCCTCATCAAGTACTTTGGTGAATAAGCTGCAAAAACTGGAAAACTAGGAACTGAGCCTGCTATAATTCAGTCTTTTCTTCCAAGCAAGCAAGCTGGTCCCTTCTTTCAGTCGTTTTGTAGTAGAACTCTCTTTCAGTGACATTACTGACAGCTGCACTTTGACACAAAAGCGTTGGAACTTCTGCTGAGCTGATGTCTTGCGGTCCTCTCAGGATGTTGCTGTCCTTTTCCTGGGTTATTTTTCTTTTCACTCTGAGGTAGATTAGGGAGAGGGCTATGGACCACTAGGAATGGCCCAGGAGGAGCCATGGTAGTGACACCTCAAATCAGGTCAGGTCTTCTCTCAAGCTTGTTCCCAGAACGCTGCCTGGAGGATGGAGAGCAGTGGGATTTCACCTCCCAGGCATCTGCTTCTGGTGCATCCCAAGGATGCCTGGCTGAAACAAGTCACTTCTGGAGCTCAAATTTCCAGGTATGAACCTCTGTGCTCCAGCTCAGCAAAGCAAAGTGTTACTGGGTGTTGGGTTTCACTGTGGTGTCGCAGCACAGGGTGTAGCATTCAATAGCAAGAGTTAATAGGGCCTGAAAAAGCTGTGTTAGCAAGCACACACAGAGGAGCACACTGCTTCTCTGGTAAACACAGAAAAGATCGACAGAAGAAATCATAAAGGTGGCACAGGCACTTTTAGTGTAATTTGTGTAGCGTCATGGGTTTTATGAGTATTTTCAAAGAGAAGCAGAATATAGCTTTTCTGCAGAACATAGCGTTTAAGATCATAGCTATAAAATTGGATTCTGCAGAGAAGGAATGATAATTCAGAAAAAAAAGCCCCAAGGAAATGCAAAAACTAGTGCTTCTGTTTTGATTCAGCGATTCTGTTTGTTTGATTTAACTTTTGAACTAATCATGTTACGAACATGCCATGTGGCAACACTTTAGTAATGCTGGGGTACTTTGAGTCTCAACTTCAGAGCACGTTGAGTTCTTTAAAGCAATCTCTTTTTTTCTTCTGTTTTAAGTTAAGACAGAAACAAAAAAAGAAATGTATTTTGGTGCTTTCACATTTTTGCACTCCTTCAGTTTGAAAAGCTATTTGTGTCTGTTTTAAACAATAAATAAAGATAAATGAAAAGGGACTAGCGAACATTTAGGGACTTCTGAATGCCTGTTGAGGTCAGTGGGAAACTTTCTGCTGGCTTGAGCAAGCAGGTTATTCATGGAGAACAGTCTAACAAATCATCAGTGTGAACAATGTGACAAGACTTGGATTTTGCTTTCAAGCTTTCCAATAAAATGTGGATAGGCATTTTTTGTACGAGTGCAGAATGGATGAATAAATAACAGTCCTTGTGCATCACAAGTGCAGGGTGAGATGGAGAACTGAATGTACTTTCATGAAGTATCTACACATACATAAACATAGGGAAAGATCATGCAGCTTGGGCTACTGAGGCCCCCCTGTATGGTTTGGTTGTGGAGTGCATACAATGGCAAACATACTTTTCTGAAAGTTCTGCTTTTAAATGGTATGTATCGACAGGTGCCTGACAATGTCTGAAAGTTAGAATACGGATTAAATACAAACAAAAACCTACCCTTGCATTTTACTGCTGAAACTCATGTGGCTGTTTACAGTGCTTGGCTGCAGCCTAATACGCCCCACAGCTATAGCAGCGTGTCATGGTGGTTGGAAGTTGCAGCCTTAGTCAAATAGCTCCCATTTATTTTGTCAATAAGTCCGTGACACGGGACCATTTGTATGATTTGTTGCCTGATGAAGCAATTGTTTACATTTGAATAGAAGTCCAAATTGCTTTTTTTTTTAACATATGAGTGACTGCTTTATTGCTTCATTAATCCCAAGTTGTAGCAGTCTCTCATTTATATTTGTAATAACCCCCAAACCATTACAGTTCATATTTGGCAATGCTCACAAGCTTTTAAGTCAGTAGTCTGCGTGTTGAGCAGTCCCTCGGTTTAGTGTTGTCTCCTTGCAATGAGCATCTCGGAGACACTCATGTTTGTACATGTTTCCTTTCCCCCTTAGACCCTTGCATGTATTCAGATAAACCCCCTGTGGTGGGTTGACCTTGGCTGGACACCAGCCACCCACCCAGCTGCTCTATCACTCCCCTTCTCAGCCAGACAGGGGAGAGAGTAAGGTGGAGAAAACAGCCCATGGGTTGGGATAAGGTGGTTTATTTAAAGCAAAAGCAAAGTGGAAGCTTGCGCGTGCAAAAGGGAAGCGAAAGATAACATAGTTTATTCTCTACTTCCCATGAACAGCGATGATTGGCCACTCCTGAGGAGCAGGGCTTCAGCACACGTAATGGTTCCTTAGCAGGCAGCCATTGGAGACAATGAATGCCTGCCTTCCTGCTCCTTGCCTTGGCTTATATCTGAGCTGACGTCACATGGCCTGGAATATCCCTTTGGTCAGTGTGGGTCAGCTGACCTACTTGGGTCCCCTCCCAGGATCTTGCCCTCGACTGAGGAAGGAATGTTACAGTGCTGATGCTTTGCTCAGCAGTAGCCAAAACACTGGTGTGTTATGAACACCCTTCTAGCTACCAATGCAAAGCACAGCACTGTGAGGGCTACTAGGAGAAATGAACTCCAGCTCAGCCAGACCCAATACACCCCCTCTTTGGTGCTGCAGCATTGAGTGCAAAATGCCTTTATGGAGGAGACACACAGAGGGAGTTTTGTCTGTCTGTCTTCATCTCTCTTCCACCTATATATTTTGGGTAGGGTGCATTGCTGTGAGAGAAGAACTTTGTGGGCTATTAGTTTGACTTACAGGCATGAAGGCAAGAGCAGCCCTGACTGTTGCTGCTGTGGCAAAAACTCATTCAGTGTTTCTCTCCAAAGCTTGCTGTGCTCCAAGTTTGTCATCACAGCATGAAGGGCACCCAAACTCCTTGTCCCTTCCTCATGGTTTGTTCTGGATTAGTGTGTGCTTGCATATGGACATACATACCTGTGTGTATGTTTGTGTGGGGAAATGGGTGGGAATGTTTTTCCAGTGTTTGTGTTGCCCATACTGGAACACTGTCCATCTGTACCACCCATCTCTGCTCTCATTTTGAATGTTACTGGGAAGAAAATCTGGCATTGCCAGGTTTTGCAGGGTTATGATTAATCTCGAGATGATCAGTGCTCTTTCAAAAGCCTGAATCTCTATTTAGTGTAATGTTCTGGAATTGATTCTCTTCCCACTCTCCTGTCTTAGGTAGTGTCACAGTTTTTGTTTATAGTGTCCTTTTAAAGTGGGAAGAACTCAAGGGCTGCAGGTGTGCAGAAGCTCTGGTTACTGAAGGTCTCTCTCTAGGGCTCTCCAATAGATGAGATGCCTCTGAACCTATGTTTCTGTATAGAGAATCTGAAACACACAAACCCTCTGGATGGTCCTTTAGTCTTTCAACCCATTTATTAATTTATTTAAAAAAGAAAAAAAAACAAAAACAAAACCAAAAAACAACCTGAGTTTTAGGGACCTGGATAATATTTTTTAATGCTTTGGGGATGACAATAGGGGAAATGCACAGTTAACATGAACCTCTCTTCAATGAGTGACAAGAACATCCAGGCCCTTGCTTGCAACTCTCCCTGGCCCTGCAGTGGCCTCTTCCAGTAAGTGCCCTCTCCTCCTCCAGCGCCCATATCCTGTTGAGTAGGTTCCAGGGACAGGACAGCAGTGCTCCCTGGAGTGAGGGCAGCCTCCTCCAGATAAGCCCATTCTTCAGGGCAGCTTTATTTTAATGTGGCTTAAGGCACTGAATGGGCAGGTGAAGGTCATGTGATCTCCATCTTCTGTGGTTTTGCAGCCTTTTCCTGTGCTTGTGCCCTGCCAGCAGGCACAATCTGTCTCACAATTGCCTAGGAACATGTGATGGTTGAGGAAAACATGCCCCTCGTATTGATACAAACTCCTGTTCTGTTTTCATAGTTTACTTTTAACACAGTGCCTTTGGCTGCATGTCACCATTTTTTTTTGTGGTTAGAGCTGGTTATCTTATCAGAAAGTTTTCCTGTTGGGATGTACTCATGTTGTTCACACTATTTTCCTTCTAATGTACATGAGCTGGCTTCAAGTTGGGTTGGTTTGGGATTTTTCCTGATCCATGTACAGATTGCTATAAATTGTTTTCGCGATATATTAATAACCTGCTGGGAAATGAGATAGATGCCTGGATTAGGTGATTTACATATTGGCATTAAGTAATGCAGAAAAGTCAGAACCTGTAAATCTGAATGTGCTGACACACATATTCATAATCCAAACATATTGTTCATAGCCGAGAATTGTTTGTCAATTTGGGTTCTTTTTGTTTTCTCTCTCTTTTTTTTTTTTTCACCTGGGTTGCCTGGGGACTTTTATGCCTTCTGCTATTGAGTTACCTGGAACAGTGACATAGCCCTGGCTCTCCTCCAAGCTGATGGAGAAGGAAACATGGTCAGTGCAGCTCAGTGCCCTTCCACGTAGGGCCAGGCATTTAGGGACTGTGACCAGATCGAGCAAGAGGCACCCAGGCAACAGGGTGGATGGTGCCCAGGGGCAGTGGTGACAGCTGAAAGTGAACTCTTCCCACACCTTCAGCAAAACAGGAATGGAAGTTTCCCACATGGGAATGAACTGCTGCTACTAACGGAAGACAATGTTTGGGTTTTGAGAAACCCATGTGTCAGAGTGGATGAGGACTTTGCCCTTAGATCTGACCCTTCAAATAAATAATGTAGGACAATTAATCAACACAATGTTTTTGAAGCACAACACAACTGATCAGTAATCAGACAGACATTTTGTCCCCAGCTGTTCTGTTTTTTGTTTTTGCTCTGAAGAGGCTGAGTTACCAAGGTTTTACCAGCTATGTGGGTATGGGATTCACTGTATGAAAACAATCCTGTCTTGAGGTTGGTTTATTATATACTTGAAGTAGTTTTCTCACTGAAGAAGTTGCTTAAAACCTCAGAGAACTGATAGTTGCCTTCTGCTTACTTCAGGCCACTAGTAGTCAGATAGCTCTTGAAGTATTTGCTCCTTCTGTAGGTAATATTGTAGGGCTGTTTATCTTCCTTTGCAGGGTAAATCCTTGGGTGGAATCATTGGATGGAAAAATAGACAATAGCACCGGTAATGAAGTAATAGATATATAATAGATAGAGGTGAAGCATAATGTGACTCATAAAAAGCCTAGGAGAGAAAGCAGCATTCTTTGTGAAGATACTTTGTGAATTTAGCAATGGCTGGAATCCTGTTTGCTTATTTGTGATTAAATAATCTGCAGTGAACAGTTTTAGAGTGTTGCTGTTTAACAGACCTTGAGGTGTTTTGCTCAGTTTTCGTGTTGATGCCTTGAGATTTGAGAGAGAAAGAGAGAGAGAAAGAAAGATAATGTTTAAAAATAAGTATTGTCCAAAAAAACCCTGACAGATCTTTAGCAAAATGAAGTTGGTCGTCATACACATGAGGTCACTGGAGTGACTACAAGTCTTCCATTCCTTTTCGTGGGAGCATCTGTCATGCACAACAGTTCAGTAATTCTTGTGTTTGTCACAAAGAAGGTGCCCACTACAATACATGAATTAACCTGCTACTGCAACTTTGCTGTACAGAGGGAAGTTGAAAGTGGTTGACAGTTCTGCGCTCCAGAGGGACAGAAACAAAAGGGTCATGAATTCTGCTTAGGCATGGACACAGAGCTGGATCTGAATTTCTAAGGAAGTACCCTTACGTGAATATGATATCCCTTTTATGGAGTGTCATTGGGATAAACTGAAATGTTACAGAAGGGGGAGGAGGAATATTCAGCATACACAAAACTAAGATAAAGCCTTTGACACACTAATATATGTCAGTTGCTGCTATTGCAAGTTTCAGAGAGTGAGGTACAAACAGAAGAATGATGAAAAGCAGATAAAATTATATTTAACTGCCATGCATAAAAATTCACCGTAATGTATTATTATTTTCTTCTCATTCATAGCATGGCCGGACCCCCCTGCATCTTGCTGCCCACAAGGGTCATCTCCATGTTGTCCAGATTTTGTTGAAGGCAGGTTGTGACCTGGATATTCAGGATGATGTAAGTAGATAAAACTTTCTTGCTTGCAGTGGAGGGGGAAAGATGATTTGCAAGTAGCAGTGGAGCTTCACTTCTTTGAAGTAGGATTAAATGAAAGCAAAATCTGTCTATTTTCTAATTCAGAGATGTAACCTCCAGTTTGGATATGCAAAACTGCATGGGAGACAATGTAAAATATGGTGGTTTTCAATGAATTATTTGGTCCTCTTGCTCAAGCTGCAGAGCTTTATAAGAGCTCTGGCTGTGCCAGGTGGGTGTGAATAGCAGTGAGAGTCATCGTCTGCCGCTTTTTGTAGAAATGCACTAGGAGCTCATTGTGCTCTGTGGGAATGCACTGAAGGATGTCAGGTAGGGACCACAACCAGTTGTGATGTTGGCCTGAAGTGGGAGATGCTTTTTGTGTAGGCACATCCCTCAGCATCTAAGGTATTGAGCAGCTGCCCAGAGCACTGTGCAGCACTGCAGGGAGATCGTCCTGTTGGCAGCCACACGTGATGTGGGGGTGGTCGCATCTGTGAAAGTGTTGTGTGGTGAAGCACCAGCACAATGAAACAAGCTTTCAGCAAATTTTTTTTCATTCAGTAAAACATGTAAGTTACTGAAATTTCTCAGGTTTCTGTAAGAGTAGTTCTAATCTTGGAACAGCCTTTGAGGCACATGGTAACATGAGGTAACATGAATTTAGTTGTCTCACTCTGATGAAAAATGTGAAATAGCAGTCGAATAAACATGATTTCTGCAGATTTAATTGCTAACTTCTGATGGCACGCTGGAAGAACTTTGAGGAAGGGTTGCTTTTTTTCCCCCTGTAAAGGTGGAGAGTCTTCAAAGGACCTAAAGGTCCAAAGATGGTTAGTAGAGGCATCTGTATGACTGTTAGAAGGACACTGGAAATTTCTAGGTGCCTTTTGAAAATCCCCATAGGCATTCGTTTGCATCTAGAGAATTAAATATCTGTAGAAATTAGAAAGCTGGTTTCTTCCTCTGCATGAGTAGCTGATTCCCTGTGACACATGAGCAGCTTGTCTGACGAGCTTAGGACTGTGGTACTGATGTGGCCAGCCTTTCACAGGGAAACTTGTTTTTCTAGGAAGAAAATTTGCTTCCTGCACTCTTTATTCTTTCACTGTGCCCATCTGTGAAATGGAACATATTTGCAAGTGCAGTGGAAGTATCAGTTTATTCAGATGTATCTTGGGTATGTTTTTTGACTTTTCCCAGCGAAAATGATTTATCAGGTATTTAAGACAAAATTGCAGGTACTTTACAAGTACAGTCAGTTTTCCTGAGAAAAGCAAGTTGCTGCTTTAAGAAAGCAACAGCTTCCACTGATTTGGTCAAATTGGATTTCTGTGGAAACCGGTTTTTGAGTAAGTCTGGTTTATTATTTTTAATCCTCTAGGAATAAAATCTAGGCTGTTTATATATAAACCTGATAGCTGTAATGGAAAAACAGTAAATCAATGTTTAGCATCATTTCAGTTCAGTAAAGAGTCTTGTAGTTGTAGAAATATGCAGCTTGTAGAAGACCTATTTCACTTGTCTTGCAAACTTCTCAGGGACTTTGCTCACGACAATTGGATACTGCTTCTAAATGTGGTGATTAATGTGAAAGAATAAATGCATGCTGGATTCATGGATTCTGTTTCGTTTAAATGTATTTTGATTTTTAGCTTTGTATTTAGTACAAAGTAATTTGGTTGGGATTGAGGAGAGCCTTGGGACTTGCTGAGTCTCAGAGGGTATGTTTGGATTTGTATTGTAGGAGATGGAAGTCTAAAACTCCAAATGAAGATTTTTGCTTGTGATAGGTAATAACTAAAATATTTCTGCTTTCCTTTCACATAGGTCTTCAAAGCAAGTTCTCTATTTATGGTTTCTCTTGTGTAATTCATTTTTACAGTTTATGCCTCACAGAATATGTTCATAGTCTCTTTTAGTTGCCATCTATTGATTGTGCCTTCTGCCACTTTTACTGTGTGCTTATGTGGCAGTGAAGGCATCTTAGTTTCAAGTGCTGATTAACATCTGTCCATTTCACTGCTGTTTTTCAGGAATACAGATTTAGGTTCAGATGTGAAAATGCTTGTGAGAGTAGGGATTATAATATTTGTTTGAAAAGTAAACTACTTTGTTGATTTTGGTCTGTGTCATTGTGATAACACACAAGAATCCAAAAAGATGATCTACATTTTATTTTTCTAAATAACGAGAAACCTAAAGATTTTATTTTGAACAAATTCAAGACCAACTTTTAATTTGCCGCCTGATAAGCAGAAACTTAAAAGTTGCTAAATGTTGTGGAGAGATTAAAATGCTCCCTTCATGTTCTACAGATACATTCTTTAAACATGGTTAAGAGCCGTAAGAATTAGTTGAAGAATGACCTCCAGTGGCCTGGAGTGGGATTATTATGAATTTCAGCCGGTGGAGTCCAGCTCTGTAGAATACGCCACCCCGGGAGCTAACTCTTTTCTTCTCCCTGCCAATACTGAAAACTCTTACTGGGATTCCAATGCCATCTCTGAGTGGTCAATGAGTATCCACACAGCACACACCTCAGAAATAGTCAAGGAGAAGGTTGTTCCGGTGAAGGAAATCAAGGATGAAAAAAATAAGAGAAACCAGAAGAGAAAGGCTAGGAAGGAACCTAGAAGATCAGAGAGAGAGAAGGAGGTTAGAACTCTTGTGCATCCCCCCTGCCTTGAGCCTGACACCTCGCACAGTGCATGCTGCGAAACCTTGGCCGGGCGATCTGGCATGGCTGAGCTCTGCGGCGCTGCATGGCTGCATGGCCGGCTTGGGGCTGGGTGCTCTGCATCAGCTTTCCCTGCCCTGTATGCACTCTCTGAAGATCTAACTGGGAAAACAATGTCATTTAAAACAAAGGCCAGAGGCCCCGAAACTTCCCTTCTGGAAGCTCCAATTTAAGAAGCAGAAAATTAGTTTCAAATAATGGAGCAATAGCCCAGGGTTCATAATCATTTCTAGCTGAATGAAAATATGCAAAGTGGCTTATTCCTGTGCTTCCATTTCATTTAGACAGTAATTTGTTTCATTCATGATTATTTTTCATGCCTTGATCACTTCTGCTGATCATGCATCATCATTTATTGTTCAGAGTGGAGTTGTTTTCCCTGTGTATCATGACGACTGTCTCTCTTCAGCAAAGGAGGAGGAAGGCAGCACAGACACACTGAGAAACATGAGAGCATATTCAGTTGCCTTTGTGAGGGTTGCTTCAGGTTATCCACATATGCTCGTATGGTCCTGCAAATATTCAACACTTAGTTATATTTTAACTTTAAAATATTTTGATATTTCTACTGTGAATTTAGTGGCTTGATTTTATAGTAAATGACTTTGCAAGTGCCATCCAGCACTTTGTATCAGGGATTGAAGCCATGAGTTTTTGCTGGTATTTTTTGTTTGGCCAGAGCTGTGGATGCCCCATCCCTGGAAGTGTTCCAAGCTAGGCTGGGTGGGGCTTTGAGCAACCTGGTCTACTGGAAGATGTCCCTGCCCATGGTGGAGGGACATGATGATCTTTAAGGTCCCTTCCAGTACAAACCATTCTGTGATTCTATGATTTTGGTGCAATTCTCCAGTAGCAAGACAGTCTGTTGATTTCTGCAAACGTAGAAGGACAGCGAGAAGGTAAAGTGTGGCACTGGAGAAGGGCTTTAAGGGAGATTGTACAACTGATGGATGCTCTGGAGAATAGGAGCATGCAGGAGAACAAATTATGGTGGTTATAGGTTGTTTTTTTTAAATCAGAGAAAGGAAAAATTAACAGGTATTACAAACTAGCGTAAACCAAATCTCACTCATTTTGGGTAGTAGAGTCTATAATAGAGACTCCAGTAACACAGAAGAGCTGTTCAGAAGTCTGTCTGAAACTGTTTTGTAAGTCACTTGTATTGTTTCATTTCCCTTGGGGTGAACTTCACATGTGAAATAGATGCCTGTCCAGTTTCCAGGTGCCTGGTCCCAGTGGTTGCATCCACCTTTTTAAGGTAGTCAGGGAGGTAGTTGCAAAAACCAGGACACTGAGCAAATGCCACCAGCCCAGCCTAGCCAATGCACAAGTGCTAAAGGAAGGGTAATGCTGAAGTCTGTGGAGAGGTCAAGATTTAAGTATCTGCCTTTTGTCAGAACTCCCAGCCTGCAACCCTCTCCTGACAGCAGGTGCTTAAGCTCTCTATAAAGAACATGATTTCACCCTTTGGAAATTTACCTTCTGCTGTGTAACAGCCCTGTTACAGGTAGAGCTCTCAGATGTGCAGTCCTGCATCCTCTGCATCAGGGGATGCAGATTTCTATCCCAGTCTCCCAGTGTCTTCCTCTTTCTATTCCAGTGAATACCAAGATTTTTCTTAAAAGTGGAGCACTTCCAACACTGCAGTGCTGTCACGGCAACACGAACTGTGCAAGTAACCTCTGGGCTGCTGCAGAAGAGCCAGTGGCCACTTTCTTCACTGGCATCATTTCGAAGGGTGATGGGCATACCTGCAACATGCATGGAGCTTCTTCCAGCAAGCACATGAGGAGAGTACTTGTAGGGTGAGAGAGAGGAGGAGAGATGTCTGCATTAGGGGCTGCAGCAGGGCAAGGGTGCGCAGTGCCACCATGACAGCAGTGCCCTGTGGCAGTGTTGCACACTGAGATGTCCAGGGCATTGGAGTGGAATGAGTTTGAGTTGCCTTCAGGGCTAGGCAGAGTCTGAGTAAGGGGGTTTAAGATTCACTAGGGTAGACCTTAGTGCCTTACTTCTATCTAGGCTCACTTAAGTCTTTTTGGCTTTGGGCCCACATCTGCATTTAGGCAGACTGTTTTCTGTCAAGGTCATGTTTGTGTGACACAGCGCTGGAGTTATCCCTCTTCATTGCTACCGATCTGCAGTCTGTTCCGAAGGCATAAATCTCTTGCAAATAGGATCATAAATTGTGCCCAGTATAATAGTCTGGACAGTTAATACACATTTACCGCTGTAATTGCTCTCTGAGCCTCTGGAAGAGCCCCCTAATGCCTTGCTAAAAGCAGAAATCCGATGAGTGCTTTCAGAGACAGTTATTTTAGCAATTAATAAAAGATGCACAAGTCAGTGATTACACTGTCTGAAAATTCATGCTGTGAAAAAAAAGTATCTGTTTTCTCTGAATCCATAAAAGGCAAGGTAGGGATTTGCTCCACTGCTGATGGGAAGGCAAGACAGGTTAGAGTGCAGCAGGACAGGCAGTGTTATTTATAGGTGGACTACGCCATCCATGGCTGAGGCGCTCAATGACTCTCACACAGAGGGCATTGCAATCTGGTCATTCAGCTTTCACAGCACCTTAAGCAGTTTAAGGTTAATATTTGTGCTGAGGTCCGAGGGAACAGTTGACCGAGTCCTGCTCTGTCCTGCTGGCTGAGGGGCCAGGAAATGGTGGGGATGGACCTACAGAAGGACACTGATATGTGCCATCTCATCGCTGGGAGGTGCCTCAGTCGATGAAACAGGGTTTGAGATATCCTTTGACAGTCCCTGTTACAGGGATGAGGTGTTTATTTTTCCCAGTCAGGGTGTGGGTTGGACCTTACTCTTAGATGCTTGGCTCTTCCCATGCTGTGTAGGGAAGATGTTGGCACCAAAGCCCACACCTTGGACAGGAGGCACCTGAGCCTGCCATTTGCGGGACTTGCATCCTTTCACTTACCTGGGCTTCCACTTCAGGGACCAGAATAGAATATGGGACAAAGCTCGGGCATGGCTGAAACTGTCTCAGTCCTACTCCACCACATGGTTTTGGGCTGCCCAAGGGAGACGTGCTCTTGCAGCAGCGAGGCATGCTTCCTGCTTTCCAAATAAACAAATGTGTTTGTTTTGAAATTAAATGAGATGCCATTTGTAGAAGATGTTGATACAGGGCTTTGCAAATGTGGGTAAAGCCTTTGAGCCTGCGCAATGGATTTTTTAGGTGAGAAGCATGGGTCATCTACCACCACCACCTGCGACTCCTAGAATGCTTCCATCAGCGCTGCCTGTGTACAATCCTAAACATCCACTGGGGTCAGATTATGTGACTAATACGTCTGTTCTAGAACAAGCAGCAGTCACAAGTATTGAGGCCATGTTGCTGAGAACACAGCTGCGTTGGGCAGGACATGTCTCCAGGATGAAGGATCACTGCCTCCCTAAGATCTTGCTTTACGGTGAACTTGCCACCGGCTGCTGCATGAGAGGAGCACTGAAGAAAAGATACAAGGACTCCCTGAAACAACATCTCAGCCTTGGCCATATTGATCATCATAACTGGTCTACTCTGGCCTCAAATCGGGAGGCCTGGAGACACACCATCTATAACGCTGCTGATGCCTTTGAGAAAGCATGCAGGATCACTCTTGAGGAGAAAAGACAACGCAGAAAGAACCATGTCTTGCAGAATACACCATCTAAGGAGTCTCTCTACTGTGCCTTTTGCAACCGGACGTGTCTATCTCGTATTGGCCTTTTTAGCCACCAGCGCGCTTGTAACAAACGTGGGCAGAGCCCTTCCCAAATCTTCGTTCGGGAAGCCTAGCCATGAATGAAATGAGATGCCCTTAAAAGTAGCTGTAATATCAACACACTCTAAAAAGCTGAATGGCCTTTGACCTCACTGCAATTACTGTGATGAGATTGGGCTAATGACAGGAACAGCCTTGTTTTAAACTGACCCAGTGAGAAGATCCTTAATTACAAACTAAATCCAGTACAAGCCATTCCTGCCTCCAGTTTAATCTTCTCCACAGTAATTTCTTAGACTGTAAAGAAGTAGCAACCAACCATTCATTGTTCAAACTCCATTCACTGCAATGGCAGTTGCCATCTTGTTTTAGTCTGTTTTATAATATCTTCTGTAGTTTTGCTGGTGCAGCAATACCAGTTGGCAGGGATAGGTTGGTGGATTACTTTCCACTTTGTGACAGTCAGATAAAATGACTTTTGCACTGTCCACGTTACCCATTGCTGCAGTAGCAGTAGCTGCGCCAGTCATCAGTGCCATGCATTTTCAAGAAAGCTTGTTGTTGAGCAAATTTCCATATAGTCATAGTTACTGGTAACTATTTGACACTTGCACTTGTGAGATGGTATAATTTGGACATTTTCCATAACATTTTGATTGTCTTTGAATTTGGAACAAATACAAAAATTCAAAGCACTTGCAGTGCTGTCAGTTTTCCAACACTTTGTGCTTTTCTGGAAGTCCCACTTCTTGGAAGCATTACTGTCTTTGTTCAAAATCTCTTAAAATACATTTCCAATCACAAGAATGAAAGTAAAAGTATGTAGCCTCTAGAGAAAAAACATAGATAGCAATTTTTAAAAAAGGACCTTCAACACAATTTTTTAAAATCAACTTCATGACTATAAGCCAATTTAATGATTTAGGGATTATTGAAAGGTTGTAGTTGGTAATACTCATTTTTTCTATACAGATTAATAACTAGTTTGGTATCATTAGCACAAAAGAACCCCACGAAGAGCAAGTTTTAAGTCAGCTGCTAATTACCTTTGAGAACAAATTATTCAAATTAGCCAGTTTTCTAAAGACTTGTAGACTGTAGAACAGAAAACACAGAAATTCCTCTAGTTTTAGTATTTAATATAATATGCTATTATCTGATACAGATTTGTAGCAGAGAAATTTTGTTCTGTTTGGGACTAGCTTCCTGTGGGCCTTTTTCCCCCAGGATACATGGCATATCTCTGCCTTGCGTGTGTTTGTGGTGACCATTATCTAGATAGGTAGAAGTGGATTGGATTCCCTCTCTGTTTATTCATCCCAAAAAAGGCTGTGTGTAGCTTTGAAGGCTGTCTTTGCTTGTGGACTCAGGCTGTGCTTCAGCATTGTGGGTTCAAAGTGATTTCAAAGAAAAACCAAGACCAGTTGTTGTGGCAGTAGTGGAGCTACTGCAGCTCATTTTCCGTCAATCGGTGTCTTACATCCCTACACACTGCTGCATAAATCCTTCTCTTTCCCCTCATTTATCAGAGTCTCACCAACATGCACATAAAAATATATAGATAACCCCCATTGGGCAGGGCCAGTGGTTTGCATCTCCCTAATCTTCAGTTTCTGGAAGGCTTGTAGAAAATGAATCTTGGGTTCTCTAATTCAGCAAATGAGTTCAACAGTTGTTAGAGGGGAGATAGATGGGCAGTCAGACAAGATCACCACATCAGCATCATTTCTTTTGGAACCTTGGCCATAAAGGAAATAAACTGATGTAAGAAACTTGCCTGTTGCTGCTACGTGGCAGGTCAATGAGAAATGAAAGTTTTTTGGACCTCAAGATTGCTCAACTGCTTGAGTGAATCAAGTCTTGCCGTTGTCCTCATCATAAAGTTGCCTCCACTCATAGCACTAATTGGTAAATTCATCAGAGGTACTGAAGAGACTGATCTCATCTTGTGCTCCTTATCCTAAGCAGGGCTGATGGAGCAATCAGAGTCAAAACAGGAGAGCCTCATCCAGTTAGTGTAAGTACTGGAGGATCATTATGATGAATTGCGACAGCAATGTTGCGACAGCACTGTTGATTATTAGTGTCATGGTCTGAGACCCCTAAAATCCAATTCCCGAATCCAAGCCCCCCTCCCACATCTCACCCAGTGTGAGATGGGTTTTCCAGACACAACACAAGACTCAATATGGGGGGAAGGGAATTATATTACAATGACTACACAAATAAATATTATAATACAGTATATACATAATCTTAACTATCTCTCCTATGATAAATCAGTATTTACAATGGATCAATCTCTTCTCCCTCCAATAAAAGTCCAGAAGGGAAAAGGAAAGATCCTTTCCACTCTCAGGGCAGCAATGTCTCTCTTCTTTCATGCTGCAGCTGTAGCTGGATTGTTGTAGCTGGATCTCTTTCCAATACACACAAGGGAGTCTCCTCTCACCCCTCTCAGCCTTTCGACTCCAAGCGAAGGTCTCACCCATGGACTGCCAGCAGGGACAAAACTCGCTTCACCACGGGCATATCACAAAGTGCAGGGGCATCTTTGTGAAAGTCCCTTCCTCAGGGGATTTACCACTGAGTCAGAACGTCTCGGGCAGCTTTCAGTTGAAAGTCTTTGCCTCAAGAGTTCTACCAGAGCTCCTGTGCTCTGTCTCAAAACTGCCAGCTTGGCAGCAGCGGGGGGGGGGGCGGGGCAAGGTCATCCCCTCCGCATTCCATTTGGCCATCCCGGCCCAGCTCCGGGACGTCTTTGAGCTTTTTAGCTCCTCTCTCCGGTACTGCTGCATTCTAAGACTCCCTTCAAGTAGGAGTCCACCACCCCTCCTCTCTAGAGGTCTCAGAGGGGTTTTGGGGAATTCAATTCAGTTCTTACCCCAAACTCTCTCTCTGTAGAGCTTAGTCCTCTCTCTCTCTCTCTCCATTAGAGATCTCTGTTTCTTCCTGCTTGGCTGCAGGCTGTTTTTGCTGCATCTTATCTCTTGGCTTTCAGCCGTAGTCTCTCCGTTCACTGCTGTCTCTGCCGCCGTTCCTGCTGCTGCTCACAGTGGAGAAACTTCCCCCAGCTCTTAGCTACAGATACCTGGCCCAGTCTAACACTGTTCTAAGTTCCTGCAGCCCCCCAGCCAAGGCTGGGGGGGGCCTAGCCCCCAACGGGGCTCCGGACCCCTCTCCTCGTTGTCTCAGAATATGGCCACTTCTCCTCTACTACCTCATCATCCTTCTTTTCCAATCTGGTTGTGATATGTTTAAATTTTGCATGAGTGCTGATTGGATTAACCCCAAGGGACACCACCCCCTTGGGGGTTACCATTTTTTTAACTCCAGGGGGAAAACTTTTTTCCCCCACCACATGTCGTGCCAAACGTGTTTGATTCACTGCCTTCTAATACCACCAGTTTTAGAATGTTTCAGCGCTGTGTATGGGATTGTGATGACTTGCAAAATTCTGTGAACAGTTTGTTTGATACTTTCAATTACTTCATTGATCTTGGAAACTTTATTGGTAGTTGTTTACAGGGACTGTTTTCAAGGCAGCTTGGATTTAAACAGTGTGTGTGTTGAAGATGCAGCCCCTGTGTGTGTTGCCTGCATTTGCAGTGAGTCAAAATGAGATGGGAATGGTACCAATTACAAATTTGCTTCTTTTTGCAGGGTGATCAGACGGCATTGCACCGAGCTGCTGTGGTAGGGAACACCGATATCATAGCAACTCTGATTCAAGAGGGGTGTGCTTTGGACAGACAAGACAAGGTAACAGGCAAAAGCAAAGCCCTGTGGGATGGCACCCTTGCCAGTCAGTAATATTAAGGTCTCAGAGAGAAAGTTATAGTTTATACTTCTGAGTAAGTATCTGATGCTTTGAAAGTAATTGCAACAGTTACATTGAAAATAAAAAAGCTGTACCATTTCTTTAATATAAGTTGCTGATATAGTTATGCTTTTGTATTAGGCTGATAGTTTTTGGTTTAAGAGTCTGTTCTCAGCTCATTAAGGGAAGAAATAAAGTAATGTCCAACCATACTACATCCTGCTCAAAACACTGCAGTTTCCCATGATTATCTCAGCAACTTGAGAATCCCAGGCTTTAAGTTTAGTTTGAGAGCAAATATAACCAATTTCAAGTTCCAGACAAAAGAAATAACCCTATTTTTGCCATCTGCTAAAAATAAAATAGAAAATAAGCAAGTAGGAAAGGAAAATATTTTTTAAGAGAGCAGGTTATGCAGCACATAACCTTCTCCTCTTTGTGTGTGTGCTTCTCAGGATGGGAACACTGCTCTTCATGAAGCTTGTTGGCATGGATTCAGTCAGTCTGCCAAAGTGCTTGTTAAAGCAGGAGCCAACGTTCTTGCCAAGAACAAGGTGAGACCCATGCAGGAGGAGCTTTCAATTCTGGTGGCCGATTCTCAGAATTGGATATTTCTGGTCATGGCATTTCTCAGCAGGTGGGGGGACCAGCTCCTAGTGGGATTTTTTGATATTTTTTTTTTTCTTTTTTTTGCATTTGTCACGCCTGGATGGTTCATCCACAGGCATTAGGAAATTCATATTTTGACAGCTGATGCCTGATAAACTCAATAGCACATTGAATGATACCTTAATTACAGCTGAGGAACACTGCCATTCCTGTGGAAATCTCCATGGTGCTCTAATTTATACCAAGGAGATTCATTGTGATTGGTATGATTTAAAATGGAAATGAATTGTACTAATAGGAAAATGGTATTGAAAATGTGGTTTTTTTCCAGGAATTCAACAGCCAAAGGAATGTAAGCCATGGGGTGGGGGAGGAAGTGTATCTTTTTGTTACTAAGTTCTTCCTAATATATTAGCATAGTCTCTTCCCAAAATCTTGTAATGAACCTGGATTATGTTTCTTTAGTTATTTATGATACCTTGTGAGCCGTTTAGAGGAAGGAATAACAAAGCATGGGGTTTTAGTTCCACTCTGGTTGTTATAACTGTGGGACACTTCAATTCACTAATTCAAAAGCTAATGGAATAGTCTAGGAAATAGTGGTAGCAGTCTCTGGTGTGAGAGGAGTCAGAGTTTGGATCCCTCTGCAGATGGGTCGGTCAGATCACACAGTTGGCACTGTGCCCTTCCTTAGAGGTAAGAGGACTTTGGGATGGCTTTGTGGGATCTCTGAGCTTTTTTTGGTAAATGTGTCTCTAAAACAACAACTGAAGGGGACTGGGGAAGAGCCAAGACAGCTGTCCAAGGTCTAAGATTTAGAGTAAAAAGGCACGTTGTCTGGGCATAGTGTTTCTGTATATGCACTTATATGCAGTATATAACCATGTGTTTGCACAAGTATGGTGTACAGTTGTTACTTTGGTCTGTAATTACATAATCTTTGATATTATTTTATGTGTATTCCTTCTTTTATATTATTTCAGCTACTATTTTTTATTTTCTTTTTATTTTTGCTGTAATATCCACCTAGATTTGTATCAAAGGTACTTCAGAAAACTTCCCATGCTTGACTGTAAAGACTATAAAATCTTGTGAACCATTATGCTTCTACCCCTGGATACACTTCTCTATGTATATACATACACTTCTGTACAAAGGTGTGGGCTTAAGATGCAAGTCTGGTTATCCTGCATGCTTGGATGCCTCAGGGAATTAGAAGATTTAGCTTACAAGCCAGCCTATATCAGCTGGAGACAACCTCTCTGGGAAAGTATGTGCACAGAATAGCTCAGCAGGGTTGATGGCTGAAATATGACTGGCAAACTTTAATATTGTGTGAACAGCTCCTGTGCTGGCCTTTGATGTCTTACCCTCACAATCCTCTCCCTTAGCATTTCACTCTTTGGGTGGTTTTTAATGGACAAGATCTGTTCTCAGGAGCTGCTGAAAAATGTGGGAATTATGCATGCTTCCACGTGTTTTTACCCCTTTTAACTTCAAGAAAAATGAAGAGCTTAAGTCTACTTAATCCCCAAATGGTTCCTCTGGTCTCTCAGCTTTTTGTGTTACTGATGACAAGGCATAAGCATTCTGACAGCTTTTCTGGCAGCCAGGGCTGATGCCATGTGCCAGACTATCCCATGGGCTGTTGTCTTACATCTGGGAATTGTGTGATCTTGGCTGGATGGGACAGATATGGGCTGCTAGATTTATCAAATCCTGTGAAGCGGCAGAAGACAGGAAAGATTTGAGTCTGTATTTTCCGTAACTCAAGGCTAATATCACCTGGGTAGCGGTATTCCTTCTGTGCAGCAATGACCCTGGACGTGCAGTTTGTTTTCAGTCAAGTTGGCTTAATAAAAACTCTTCTGCTGTGATAGATCATCCAGTGAGATAAGTTATAGCCTTCTTTTTAGATCCTCTATCACTCTGTACATTTCAGTGGAGATTCCCAGATTGGTACAACTCGGACCCCCTCTCCCTCTCCCTCTCCAGAAGCTGGTGAGGGATTTGTTGCTCCATGGGAGACAAGCCAGATGAGCTGCTCTGTGATCCCTGACCCTTAGCACCAGCACCATGACTTCTCCCAGCACTGAGGTCCTCACTCATCACATGCTGCACAGGACCTCTGGCTTTCCCACTGGGGTCTCCCTGCCAAACAGTAAATGGTAAAGGCATTGGAGATATTCACATATAAACCCAGGAGGGAAAAAATTCACACTTAAATACAATTTAGCTGAGAACGAAAATGTTCATGTTTGCTGCAGCTTGGGGACTACATTCAGGTCTGAAATAGTCTGAAACATGGGAGTGAAGGCCTAAGACCACATCAAGAGTTGGCCTTTTGTAATTCAAACCCTGCAGCTTTGATCTGTCTTTTGAAAGCATGGAGGACAAATTAAAGGACATAATCAAGGTGAACGGGCAGCCTCATAAGCCTGGGAAACCTTTTTACCTGAGGTGATTTAATTTCTAGCTCTCAAGAGCCAAAAAACTACAGATATTTTCAGGCCAACAAAAGCCAAATGCTGTCAGAAAAACTTGTCAGACCAATAAAATCTTTCATAGTGTTAGAAAGACAAAACACAAGCAAATGCTTCTTTGATTTCTGTCCATAAAAACTACATGTTGGCTTCTTTCAAGAAAGATAGCATGTGATTCTCTGGAGTTTGGGTGGCTTTTTTTCCCCCTTCTCATCTTTGTTGGAGATTTATGTGCTTTCTGAGGCTTCTTCTTATAGGGCAGGATGAGACCCTATGAGACCTATGCCCTATGAGACCACCCACAACTCCAACCAGACTTAGGTTTGTGTTACAATCGTAAGGAGAGAGGAGTCGTTGTGACCCTTGTTCTGCCCAATCCCCTGCAGCAGTTGCAGCTGGGCTCACTCAAGATCAGAGATGCCATGCCATGGCAGTGTGTTTCTTTGTGTGTGTGCATGGGGGAAACCCCAAACACAAGAATTATAGTTCTTTAAATGAAATACTTGATATTAATAAATGAGACAGTTTCCAGAGTCTTTGCTTCCTGCAAACAGACTTGACCAATGCAGATATCATTAGACTGTCCAATTTCTGCCTTTACTATATCCCAGGTAAACTGTTGCCAGGATGAAGAGGGGATTTCAGTCTCCAGGTTCATTCAGCTCATGTGTTTGGGAAACTAACATTGATAGTTTCCCACCGCTGGGTAGATCTTCATGTGGGAAGACCTGTGAGGTTTTATTTTTAATGCTTATGTCCAATTTCTAAATGGCTTTTATATTTTCTTGCATTTCTCTAAGGCAGGTAATACACCTCTTCACCTGGCTTGCCAGAATAGCCATTCCCAGAGTACTCGTGTTTTGTTACTTGGAGGATCTCGAGCAGACCTCAAAAATAATGTGAGTTTTGAAAACAGCATTTTCATTTTTGTGTGATTTTGTTTTAGCTGTATTGCTTTAACTTGTAGAAATACTTAGAAAGGCTTTAAGTTGTGATTTTTATTATAAATGATATTGAAAAAACCCACTAGTCAACCATTGTATACATCATGTACAGGAATGCTTTTGGTAGGACTGAGTGATGCACTACTTCTACCCATCTCTTGAGCAGGGATGGAAGGAGCCAAAAGGGTTTTAGCTGTTGCACAGACTGAGGCAGCTGGTCTTTCCTGCCTTTTGGGGTCCTGATGGCTTGACCCATACACTGTTGTGAAATTCTGCAAAAGGGCTCCTCTCTCAAAAAGATGGAAAACCTAAAGGGGTTTTATGCCAGAGTGGTGAAAATCTTCAGACCTGCAGATCACATATACTGTGTGTCAGTCTGTCAAAGGAGGTAGATTCAAGGTGGCTTCAGTTGCAGACAGCTTTCCTCCTATTTTATAATGATTCTGGCATGACAAAGGAAAAAAACCAATCTACAGAGGAAGCCAGATGTTTTTGTCTCTGCTTGATAACAAAGTGGGCAGAGACACACAGAAGTGGAAACTGTGTGTGGCTCTGCTCCCAGCTCCTAGTCTCAGCTGCACAAGTGCCACTCCTCATGGGATTGCTGCTCTGGCCCCCCATTCCTCATGTTTTCTACATTATGTACAACCCCCTGATTGAGATTCCATATCACATTGGTTTTGTGGTTCAGAAAGAGAGATTTAATGGAAAAACGTAACTCAGGTTTTGTAGTGCAGTAAACCAGCATTTTATAATTCTGGTATTTCCCATCAGTGGTTAATGAATTCATGCCCCCACCTTGCCTGACCCCACCTCTTGTTAAACTTTCCCACCCGTGATAGCACGTTTTGTACTAGAGAGAAGACAGCATAGCTATTCAGTGGAGGTGTGTGGTATTTATGGCTCTTTCTGGTTTAATAGGATTATTTCATCCCCAAACAGCATGACAAATGCAGGCTTTCTCACTGTGGTTACATGCTCAGAGCTTTGTTTCTGTTTGCAGGCAGGAGATACCTGTCTGCATGTGGCTGCTCGTTATAATCACTTGCCCATCATTAGGGTGCTGCTCAGTGCTTTCTGTTCTGTCCATGAAAAGAACCAGGTCAGTGCATGAACCTCATTGTGACTCTGTGCCCTTTGCATACGGCCAGTTGTTGGAAAGAGGGATTCCAACCCAAGTAATCCCACTTCACTCTGTGTTCCACTGTACCACCAAATGCCTAAGCTTTTAAGAATAGCCTTTAAATAATGGCATATCAATGGTTTATTATTTTGCCATCGCATTTGCATCATTTCTTTAACACATTGCTTATTTATGAGGTGATTTAATGATCTTATGGCCATTACAGAGACATCATGAAGCAGAACTCACGGACATTTAGATGCTACCGAAGTGTGAATTCCTCTGGAATACTTTTCTTTGCTGCATTTTGCAGTAGGGGGAATTAAAAGGACATAAAAGTGAAGAAAAAGTATACTCTAAATTCAAAGTAATGATCAGTCCAGCCTAGGATTAATCATCCGTAGTTGTTTTATAGAGAAGTAATTGATTCCTGTACCTATAGCATACCCTAATTGGGTGGTAGAAGCGAATAAATTTAATACATTAAAATATGTTAAATCAGCTAAATAAACAGATTATGTGGTGCTTAACCACATTTTCCCATGTTCCTGGGAAATCTTCCATGCGTAGTTGAATATCATAAAGATATTTTCTGATCTGTACATTTAATCTTCTTTCTTCGCTATGAGATAATACAGCAAACAAAATGGGTTTCAGCATGTTAAATTTATTATGTGATTTTATTTGGAAATTAGTTTTTTAACTTGCAAAATGAGTTACTGAATATTAGGATCAACTGCTGTGAACCTGGCCCAGAGAAGATATCCCTTTCCTTCATTCACGAGCACTACATGAAGTTGTTCCGTATTTGCACATACAATGATTTGATATAGGAATATGCCTTGTCTAAGTTAGCAACAAGCAATAGATAACCCCTAGTCCCACGGAGATTGAAGTTTGGGAAGACAAAATGCAAGGCAAGGGGGACAGGAGGGCATTATATGCACGTGTAGGGTCTCCCTTGAACAGCTGCTGGCTCTGTTACTGGTGCTTAAATCTGATCATGGCTGTCTTCACCTCACTGCACCAGGACAAGGGCAGGGCAGTGTGTTAGTGCTGGACCTGGATTGCATCCTGGCGTTGGTCCAAAATCTGTTTTTCCTGAGGAATCTTGTGAAGAGAATGCCAACCATCATGCTGCTGGTACTTATCTGATTATTTCTGAGTAATGTGATACACTGCCACCTGCACACCAAAGAATCAAAACTAGGAGAAGGAAAAAAAAGAGAAGGTTGTGGTGGGAAAACTGGTTCTGCCCTCAGATATTGTATCCCTTTGCTGGAGATAGAGTTGGGCTGTCTCCAAGCTGCATCATGTATCACTTGGTTTAATTAGATCACCAGCACCCCAGCTGCATTTCTCAAACCTAGGCTGAAGTAGCTCCTTGCCCCTCCTGTCACCTTCCTCCCAGTTCAGCTTTTTTTTTTTAAAATTTTTATTGACCGGGCCTTATTTAAGCTTAGTTGTCACATCAGTAAGTGTAGGTCTTTTCACCTCTGAGCATCTTTTACGAAGGTGTGAACTCTGTAGTGAGACCCAAGGACTTGTCTCACACGTTTGTTTCCTGCTTTCTGCCTTGCAGGCAGGGGATACGGCGCTCCATGTAGCTGCTGCTCTAAATCACAAGAAGGTGGTGAAGCTGTTGCTGGAGGCAGGGGCCGATGCATCCGTTGTCAACAATGTAAGCAGGACATGGAGTTTCTTTGGTATTTTATATTAATGTAGGGTCCCTTCAACATTCTTCATAGGCTTGGTAAAAAATACTTGGTTGATATGTGTTGAATTATATCTGGGTAAATTAAAGCAGTTAGTCGCTTTACTCTTGTGTACAATGTATTGAACTTGGTTGGAGAAATTCCACATTTCCAGTAGCTTGTGTTTTAAAGGAAATGCTGTTTTCTTTTTCCTCTCAGGCAGGTCAGACCCCTCTAGAGGTTGCTAGACAACACAATAACCCCGAGGTTGCACTCCTCCTCACTAAAGCATCACAGGTATGTTATGCATCTCCTCCCAGCACACACATACACGTGGAGCTGAGGCCAGTTAACCTTGGGAGGCCGCATCCCCCCTGGTCCTTATCTTGTGCTGTGAAAGGCGCCTACATTTCTGCTGGCATCGTGGGCTGGCCTCAGGTCTATTGATGCAGAGCCTTTCAGCCCCCAAGGCCAGCAAGGTGTGCAGATTAAGCCTCAGCATTAAGTGCTGTCAGAGGTCCCACTATCCTGACTGGCAGAGCATGGAGCAGTCAGAGACACTTGTTCCCTGCAGTGGCCTAGGGGTTAGAAAGTTGCCCTGTACCCAAAAGTTCCTGAGTTGTGTCACTCTGCTGCCTGCATCAGGCATGTCCCATCCCCAAGATGGAAGATGCTTTGAAATGGGGACAAAATATCCTGTTTATACTTCACAGCTGTGCGTGAAATGCTGCAAAGCTCTTCTAGCCGGAAGGGAGGTGGGAGGGTATGAGAACAGGCACTATCCTTCCCTCCTCCTTGTCACCTCTGCATGAAAAGGGCTGGGCTTGGCTTGGCAAACAGCCCAAGGACACAGGAGGACAGAGGAAGAGTTGCTTATCCTTTTAGGGGACAGCAAAGTGCCCCAGTAGACTGAGCTCAGTGGTGTGTTTTCACAGGCATAAGCACCCACACTGCTTGGCCCACCAGTGTCTGTCTGGCAGTGCACTCTCTTTTATCCTTTGCCCTTTGTAAAGACGTGGAAAAAGTCTGATCTATTACTTGTCTTTTGTGGTAGGAAAGAGCATGACATCACTGAGTAACAGTGTGGTCTGCCTTCAGGTATTGCGTTTTAACCGTGGGAGAAGCCTGAGGAAGAAGAGAGAGAGACTGAAGGAGGAAAGGCGAGCTCAGTCAGTGCCACGGGATGAAGTGGCACAGAGCAAGGTACAGCCTGGCATTACCAGCTGGATCTGCTGTGAGGAGAGAGTGTTACTAAAAACCCATGAGGACTCAGTCTTTTTGGAGCCATCACTTGCGCATGGCCACGGCAGCTGCCTGAGGCAGTCTGTCATGCTTTGCTGCTAAAGAGCTTCCCATGTGCAGAGCAGCTTAAAACTGGGCAATTGACAAAGAGGCTCCTTTTCCCCATCTCTGCAACTGCTCTGAACTCCCCGTCTTTGCTTCAAGCAGGGCAGTATCTCAGCTGCTGACACACCGAGCAGCGACCAGCCCCGGGAGAGGAAGAACAATCTGAAGGATGAACCCCAGTCAACCTCACCAGATCCCAAAGGGAAGAAGAGCAAAAAGAAAAAGCCAAAGGAAAAGGTATCAGTAGATTTAAAACAGCAAAGAGAGGGAAGAGAGAGTTGTTGAGCAGTAGGTGGGTGTCCCTTTGGTGTGTTGGTCAGTCAGGGCAGCAGCCCTGCCGTGCTCATGGGGCAGAGATAGTCTTCAGATAAAACCAATTTTTGCTGTAATTGTCAGAGTGGATTTGTCTCGTTTCCACCTGGAATAGTTTACCAAGGGGCTCATAAATAGGGAAAACATCTGTATTTTATGCAGGTTTCAGCACTCTCGGACCCCATCTCCCCATCTGATCAGCAGACACTCCCTCAGCCCCAGCAAAACGTGCCTAAGCGCAGAAGCAAACATCACTGCTCCTCCCCACCCCCTCCCCATGAGGTCCGAGCCTACCAGCTCTACACACTGTACCGAGGAAAGGACGGGAAGGTGATGCAGGTGAGCTGGCACTGCAGGTGAGGGAGATGCTGGGAGCAGCACATGGAGTTGGGGCACAGTTAGGTAACGGATAGAAAATATGCTCAATTAACTGCACTCTCAGGGGCATGAAATCATGACTGGATTCGTTTCCCTTGTTTGGGTTCCAGCTGCGTTTTGGCCTGAAGTCTGGCAAACAATAAGCTGGTTTTGTGCCTGTTAAAGAAGACATAAGTAGTTTTGATCTACAAAGTATTTCCTTTTTGGAGATAAGGTGTGAACGGTGATGGGAAATGACCCAAGAACTTTTATGATATACTTTGAAACATTAAGATTTCTGACAGGAAATGCAAAGAACTTTTCCAAGGAAAAGCATCATGTGAGCACTGAAAGCTTTCTCCCTAAACCAAAAGCTTGAGTAAGCTCAATAGATTTTGTTTCAGTTCTTTCTGTGTACTGCAACATGTCTTTGGGTATTCTGTGTTTCCTGGAGGCAGAACCTGTACAGAAACTGATTCATAAATAAACCTGAAGCTACCAACTCATATGCATTTATTCCAGTTTTGAGACTGATATTATTTTAATCATTTTGTTACATAATTAATTACCAGTAGACATTTACAAGAAAGCGTGAAAACTGTCAGCAAATTACCCTGTAGACACTGTAAACATCTGCATTGTTGTTTTCTTAATATTGCCCTCCTGGGAGGTCTGTCCTTTCATTTCCTTAGTTTGTCACATCCATCCACCAGCTCTCTTTGGTCCCTTGCTTGTAGCTAAGAAATTCAGCAGATTCTGAAGATCATTCAAGTCAGGCTACAAAGGTTTTACTTTGGCTGTATTTTCCAATCTCTCTGTGGAATGTTCAAGAAATTTCCAGACAGGGGCACTATTATAGTTTATTATCCTATAGCAGACATCAGGAAGGATGGAGGACCTTTTATATGTTAAAAGCAGTATCTTCCTGCCCCGAGCATCTGATGGTAGGAGGGTAGGCCATTAGGAAGGACTTGGGAAGCAGAAAGAGAGGTGCAGATAGGATTTCTATACAAATCTCATCTACTTACAAAGATTAGCTTAATAGAGCTAAACTCCCATATAGTATTTCCTGAAATACATGACACTCCTCTCTTCTTTTTTTTGCTTGTCTGTATTCTTTGATGCCCTCAGGCCCTGAATAGCAAACATAATTTCTTAAGTATGTGTACTTTGAAGCTTTCTTTAGTGCTCAGCAAACCACCCACCTATCCATGCCAAGGGAATAACCCCCAGTTTGTGAAACAGTGCTGCCAAAAGAGAGAGGGAGGCTCCTCTGCAGACAGATTCAGAACAGACATTCTGGACTACTGGCATACCCCTGAAGGAGCCAATTTCTGCCTTTGGGCTGCAGTGGAGGCCAATGAGGATTAGCTGTCATTAGGTTAAAAAGCAAATGCACACAATCTACACATATCCACAAAATCAGATTATTTTTTTACAGCAGAATTACAGAATTCAGAATTACAGCATTGAGACAAGGGTTATAATGATAAAGCCTGTAATATGGTATCCCCTCAGACAGCACTCAGTACCACAGCATACACGATCTGAGCTCAGTGCTCCTTGTAGCCCCAGTGAAATCAACACTGCTGTGTGTTAGGATGTGTCCATATAAATCAGATCAGTCTTTTATTCTAGTCTGTGCTTTTTCAACTAATAGCCTGTTTGCTGAGCTACTGTAAGATTTTTTCAGGACGGTGAGATACATTATATGATACAGAAAAGCCCAAGACTGACTTGGGGAGGCTGAGATAATATCCCAAGTGCGCTAAGAGGATGGTGGGATGTAGCAACTAAATGTGTTACTACTTTCAGGCACCAATAAATGGATGTCGTTGTGAGCCCCTGATAAATAAACTGGAGAATCAGCTGGAGGCAACAGTGGAAGAGATAAAAGCTGAGTTTGGGACAGTACAAGATAAGATGAATATTAAGCTGGGCCAGATGGAAAGCAAAACTCAACATCAAGTAAGAATATGACCCAGAGCTCTGCTTGCCCATATGACTATTAGAAATGTATCCTAAGCTTAATGACTATTTTCATTGTCATGATTCGTTTATTGCTTCTTATGTTGTAAAAAAATACAGTGAAATATAATACTCAAGACCAGAGAATTGTGACATACCACAGGGATCTAATGTTGCAAACTAGGGTCTTGAGAAAAGACACATTTAATATGTTAAATGGCTTCCAGTGCTTCATTAGACAAGGAATCTTAATGGCTTGAACCATTAAGGGGGAAACAAGGCAGCCCTAGAGCTGGTCAGTTCATAATTGTAAAAGTCTGTCTTGCTGACTTACGTATGCACTGAGATTCAAGATCCTTTAAATCATTTTTTTATTTAATAGTTATTCAATTGATAATTTTGTGATTGAACCCCTTTGCAAGCTATATCTAATTGTAGTTGGCAGAGTTCCTAGAAACAAAGACTGAAAGACAGACTGTACTTTGACTTACAAGGTTCACAGATGGGAGTTTTGTTTGGTTTTTAATGTGATCATCTCAGCTGAATTGTGGTTTTTTCCACAGCTCCGTGTTTTAGACAAGCTTATGGCTGAGCGGCTGTCTGCAGAGAGAACAGAGTGCCTTCACCGCCTGCAGCAGCACACTGAGCTGGAAAAGAATGAGGGGGAGAAGCGGCAGGTAGGGCTCAGAACAGCTACTCCCTGTTAGCTCATTCCCTGTTAGCTCAGCTCAGGAATTTCATTCCAGTAGGCAGAGAGAATATCGGAGATTTATCTCATCTGTTTAAACAGGGAAAAGAGCTTCAAAGACCAAGTTATTCCTATCCACCACCTTAATCTCTAAACCAAATTTATAAAGTTTTTGCATCAGAAATGAGGAATGTGAAATCCAGTCCCACTGTTGTAATTTAACTTGGTGTGCCTCGAGTGTGGGATCCATAACAAAAATACTGCTTTTCTAACGTAGTGCTTTACAGAAATTCCTACTGCTAAATTTTTTGCAGTTGTGTTTTTAGCTTTTGTTTTATTAAAGGACATCTGCAGGAACATCTGCAAATGGTAACGAAGGCTAAGATCTATGTTGTTCCTTTTACTTCTCATCCATTTGGTTGTGGGCCCTGGGAATCTCTCCCTTCTCTCTCTGATCTCTTTTCCCCCATGTATTAAAAGGCTGCAGTTCTTCCCTCTGATGTTAGCAACAGGGCACCATCTCCAAACTGTGTATTAGTGCCATTAGGCAAATCCTTTTTGTATGCTTGTTTAACCAGCAGTACAAGAATAACTGCTCCCATAGAGATCCAGCTGATCCAGCTCTTGTCCTAGCCTCTACAAAAACTCACCATTAAAACCTGCTAAGAAATTTGTGTTTCTCTATTCACATGGGTAAATTTAAAATACAGTTCATTTTCTCATTACTAGTATTCTTCCAAGAATTGGGAAATACACTTTGTGCTAGTAAAATGTCATGAGTTTCTGTAAGACTGTTCCAAATCTGCTTTAAAAGACTGGCAGCTCTGATAATCCTTGCATAAATTACTGATTAAGATACTTGGGTCTAACATCCACAAAACACTGTTCTCCAAAGAAAACTACTTGCCAAACTAAGGCAGCTTTAGTTTTTATTTCATTATAAGAGACATAAGTATTATATCGGCTGCTGAAAGTCCAGGCTTATACTCCATCTCCTTGTAATCTCCATTTAAGAAATGAGATGCTGGAGTGATACATCAGGTGCACTGAATTAAGCGATATCAGCTGTTCCTGCTCTGTTGGGTCTTATTGAAACTGCTGGAAAAACAGAAATGGCCTTTACTAAACACATTGACTAAATGTGCCTAGAAAGGCTTGACCTAAATTCATGATGTCATATGAACAGGGTGAAAGAGCTACTCCTCTTTTAAATTATTTAAATGACTCTGCAGCTGACACTAAGCACCTTTGTAATCTGAAAGCTGTTTGTGATTTATCATTTAGTGTGGGACTCTTCTTAATCACTGAATGAACAGAGAAGCACAGGTTGGTAATGATATAAAGCTGGGTCCCAGAAGTGTCTAATTTAAATTTCACTGTTAAAAAAATGTCAGCTTTGACCACGTGTGATGATCCTTGCACTTAGAAAGTATCATCGACTGTATGATTAAACAAGTCATCCCTGATCAGAGGACTTAGAGTTGCATTTGAAGTCATATCTAAGAGGAGGTAGCTTGGAGGAAGGAGGGTGCCTTTCATTAGATAATGCGCAGTTTTTCACCTTGTCTGATTTGCAGTCCTTTAAATATCCTCAGTGACAGCATGCACATCTGTACAGGGAGTTGAAGCCCCGATACCCAGCTTGCTTCTCTTTGTCCTTGCCACACATCCTCAGCAGCCCAGGAACTGTAGGATCTCATCATAGGATTGTCTAATTTGCAGTCTCTTTCTCATAGATTTCCTTGGTCGATGAGCTGAAGACTTGGTGCTTGTTGAAGATTCAGAATCTGGAGCTCAAGCTTTCTGGAGATTCGAGGTCATCAAGACCAAAATCAACTTTGTCCACTTGTGAGTCTCTCACTGAGACCCTGGATACTGACAACAACCCCCACAGTGCCAAGGAGTGTAAAGCCAACCAGCCTGTGCTGCAGTCAGAGGGCTCCCACCAGCATTCCTATACCACGCTTCCAAATAGCCTCTTGGAAAATGGGGGAAGGAGCAGAGTCCAGATGCCAGAGCAGAGCTTTGGGAAACACTTTTGCATTAAACAAGATGGTGCATCAGATTCAACCATGCCAGGTATTTAGATGTCATATTCATTCAAGGGCAAGCTGATTAACTGAGGGATGCTTTAACATCTCATATATTAATTCTAGCTGTGTGCTTTCCCCCAGCCATATGCCTGATGTTTTGGGATTAGAATATGCTTTCAAGGCAGCCAGTGGGAACATTTTAAGACATGGCTGGGTGGAATTCTACTGACTCTTCCTGATACTTCTGGTGTCTTTGAAGCCAAGTCCTTTGGTGCTATGAATAACTCTGTTTTTTGAAATTTCTCCACCTTCTCCAGATATGCTTCCACCCTGTTGTCTGTCAGGAAAGCGGGCTTGTGCAGATTATCCAAAGTCTACTGAAAAAGTGTATTGTTATTTAGTGCTTTTCAGATGTTTGGAACCTATAAGGGCAGAGATGTGAACCTAAAATACTCGTTTCCCATGTTAATATTCAAACTGCAAGTATATAGGTAAACCTCTTTTTCCTCTTCTCTTGAACTGAAGTCTGTTTAATTATTAGTTCATTTGGCAAGAATAAAAATAGCTGAGAACCTTGAAGCCCATTCAGGGATCAAGGCCACCTGAAGATATGATTTAAGCCACCTCTCTGTGCTTGGCTCTGGAAACTTCTGAGAAAAAATAAAGATGTGGGCAGAATGGCCAGGTCTCCACAGCCAAGTAGAATGCAGAGTGAACAGACATGGACATGGATGCCCCATCAGATTAGAAAGGCACATAGGAGATCTTGTGGTACGTGAGTGTGAGCTATTCTGCGTTGAACAGTTCAAAAGTATCAAAATGTGAGACCTTTTCATAATTACTGGGGCTTCAAGTTTTATAAAAGCAGAGTGTTCGTAAATATCAGCAGACCTATTTTGGAAATCCAGACTGACCTTTGTTACACGTCCTTCTGATGAAGTCAGGGAATCATAGAATTTTAAGTCAGAAGGGACCCTAAAGATCATCTAGTTCCAACCCCCCTGTCATGGGCAGGGACACCTTTCACTACACGACGTTGCTCAGAGCCCCATCCAACCTGGCCTTGCACACTTCCGAGGATGGGGAATCCATAACTTCTTCAGGCAACCTGTTCAGTGCCTCACCACCCTCACAGTGGTCAGTGTGTAGACCCACAGCCGCAGTGCAGCACCTCCCTGCTGGAGCCAGCTTTTCCCTTTATTACATCGCCTGACTGTGAAGATGTGTTAAACTAATATAAGCCTGTACAATGTACACAGCATGGTACTGCATCATTCATCAAACGAGGGCTTCTGAATGCTAAAATAAATGCCCAGAGCTTTTCTTAACATATTATCTATATTTTATTCTGTAGGTACAGAGCAACAGTCAATGGCTGGTGGACCAGTTTCTTCTTCTGCCCCTGGTCAAGATGTCAGGCCAAAGGACAAAGCTGTAAGTGCCAGCACGTTCCAAAGGTTCCAGCAGGAGCTGCCCTCCTCTGAGCTTTTGGGCTCCAAATTAAGACATGTTAAGGTTCAAGCTGCTTTGCAGCCATTGACTGAACCTGCAAAGACTGAACCACAAAGTGGATACTTCATCGACAGAGGAACTCAGACAAAAAAGTCCAGCAAAAGTGGGCAGTCAAGGCACAAAGCTCTGCACCACGCCGGGGCACACCAGAGCCAGGAGCAGCAGCCCTGTGCCCTGCCTGCAGGACAGCCACCTGCCCCTCCCCTCAGAGACACCTCCCAGGCCCTGGAGATAACACAGTACTTCTTCGAGGCCGTTTCCACACAGATGGAGAAGTGGTATGAGCGGAAGATAGAAGAAGCCCGGTGCCAAGCAAACCAGAGAGCGCAACAGGACAAAGCTGCACTCAAGGAGCACATTAAATGCTTAGAAGAGGAGCTCAGCAAATTAAGGACTAAGGTGCAGAAAGACAGCTAGCAACTGCCAAGCAGGCAGTCAAGCAACAGGACTCATCTTGGAACCTGCTGTATGGGAATCTGGAATATTGATAGATATTTGTAGTGCCTGTTACATCCAAACAAAACACTCTTTTTCAGGAGTAGAAATAACTCTGGAAACTCCATAACTGAGGAGAATTCATATGCAGACTATACTGATAACAATGAGATGCTGCAGATTAAATCCTTTCTTTGTTATTTCCAAGAGTCTGTTAATATTGCACTCTCGGTTTCCAGATGCTGCTTGAAAACAAATGCATTAGCAACCAAAACTGCTTTCTGAAAAGGGAATTCCCTTATTTCCACATAGGTCATGTGTGGCTAGAGGGTTCCACTGTATGCTACATGTAAACACGTGGTCATACCATTACTGAAATAAATCCAGGATGTTTGAGAGCTTTTGACAGAATTCCTTAGTGATGAAGGGCTATTGATCCTATTTTAGATAATCCCCAGGGCCTGTCTCTAGTCAATGAAGAAAAGCTACAGAACCCACTCCACTACAGAACCCAATTATAATCAAGCCCAGGTAGGTGACAGATGTAGGCTTCCAGCTGGAAAAGGGCAGGCAACCATGGATGGAGATGCTAAGGCAACTCATCCCAATAGGGACATAGGCTTTGGCTGCCATTTTGCTTTACTCTTGGTTTTACGTTATTAGAATGGATGCTAAATCAGATTTATTGTCTTTTAAATGGTGTCCTGGTTGCAGAGCTCCTTGTGGTTACACAATTGTTGGGGCTGTACTCCTGTAATTTGACAGAGAAGTTTTGTTTAAGGCCTGGATAGCAAATATTTTATTGTAACCGTGGTCTACCTGTTAGGTGTAAGTTTTATATAAATCTCTTTTCCTTCAAGCAGCAAATGGCTGAATTCTCAACTGTTGAAGAAGCTTGAAAAAGTCTTTTATTTAAAGTGAAAGCTTGGTTGCCTCTACTCCAATATTTCTTTTTCTGCAGTCAGGATGTTCTCCCAGACACTTTCTCTGGACTGTCTACCTTTGTTCCTGTGAATAACTCCTCTGGTTTTTTCCTTTATCTCTAAAAAGGAGACCAGGCCCTGGTGAGTTTGAAGGTCTTAGGACAAAGTCCCACAAAACAGAACTTAACAGCATTTTCAAGTTTTTATCTATGCCTTTTGTTATACAATCAAAATTACACTGACCAATGTTGTCCACGCTGACAGACTCCAAATGATCTAAAGGCACTGTAACTCATTGCCTTTAGGGTTTCCTCCTTATACCTCTAAGAAGGCTCCATCAGATTCTGTTAGGAAAGTAAGTTTACTTACCAGATCATGATTGAACTGATTTCTAACACAGTATGGTACTGCCAAGGAGAAAAATAGTTTTGTACTGGGGAGCCCTAAAATCAGTACGAAATACTTTATACAGCATTGAAGACACCACTGACTAATTAGTAATTAAGCTTTTGTCTTCTTAGCAGATGTATAAAGAAAGTTGTATCATATAACAATATTTTTTAAAGTTCCTATTAATGCACTATCAAGACAAATGTATCTGCATCTATGGAAATACTAGTTTTGTTGCTCTGACTTCTGTAGTCTAATATAGACACTTTCTTATGTTTACAGTTTTGTTTAAGCTATGTAGGAATGCAGAAGCATGCTACTGAAGTTTTGTATCATCTGGATAAAGTTAATGTTTTGCCAAGCAATTAAAGTAAGTGTTGCTCAGAGATCTGTGGCGTAACATTTTCTAGCCAGGGAAAACTGATTGGATCCCCTCATTTCACTTGGAAGAGGGAGCAGAAAATTGGACTTCAACTTCTAAGCTTTTGTGGCTATAAACCATGGGATACAGAGCCTACCATCTGTCCCGAGGGAGGCTGCAGGGAGTGAGTGCTGTTTCTTAGCTGGTGCAGGCACCCAGCATTTCAGAAGTTACTGGTGCAGGGCTGAGTTGTGCAGCTGATCACACACACTCCTGAGCTTGCCCAAGCACAAGGGAGAGGCCATGGCTTCAGCTCATCCGTTTCACATACAGACCACGCTACTAAGGTCATATGTCCAAGTAATTTAAGTAAATCCAAGTAATTTAAGACAGCAACCTGGCTGCAGGTTACTGATATTAGAGGTTCTCTGAAGCTCATGAGTGTATGGTAAAAGAAACGGAGGCATTTTATCCTAATTCCTTGGACTTTACAAAATACCTCTGTCTTCCTCTGCAGGACATACTTAGTAAATTTACTTACCCTCACAGACTATGTTGGACTCCTAAAGACTTCTGGCAGGCAACTTTACCTCAACAAGCCCACAGAGCAGTGGAGATGACAGGCAGCAGCACTTGCAGGTATTCTCTGTTGGAAGGGACCCACAAGGATCATTGAGTCCAGCCCTTAAGCGAGTGGCCCATACAGGGATCAAACCCGCAGCCTTGGTGTTATTGGCACCATGCTCTAAGCAACCAAGCCAGTCTCAGGGTCACTCATGAGGTCAGCGGCTGTCCAGGCACTGCCTGTCAATCCTAGTCCTGGGATTATGTGCCCACAACCTAGAAACATAAAAACTGGGACTCACAGGAGTAATGCAGGTGCAGGGCTCCAAAACGAGGCAGCAGCATAAAGCCTCCTAATTAAGGAGCAGAAATCCAAGCACTGGCTGAAGGGAAAGGGAAGGTTACCTGTGGTAACAGCCAAAATTGGCTACAGTTTGTTTAGTCAAAATTCCTTTTTAAGCAGCATTGTCCACTAACATGAAAAATCAATCCCCAACACCCTAATACTGCCAGTGTATCCTACCAGAAAATGTTAGCAGAATGTAAATGTTTAACAAAATGTTTTTACATACATATATTTCACTGACTGATCAACGCTCAGAGGCTTCTGTCTATACAAACCCAAATCTGTGAGCAGCCTTACTGGTTGCTTGAGGCACATTCTTTACTGCAAAGCTAAATAAACACGATAGGAAAGGATTCTACACCGACTTTCAGAAAAATAATCAGAAAAAAAAAAGGCATTCCTCCTTGTTAAGCAGCAGCTTTTTACCAAGCAACTTTGAAGAGCCTTTGTTTGGCTCCAGCAAGCAGCATACTTCCTGCTCTCATCTGGGGCCTGTCATCCCTCCTGTAGCCTGGAGTAGCATCCTGTCCCTTCTCTTGTGCCAATGATGGCGCTTAGTGGATTTGCTGTCCAGCTCACCAACCCAGCAGAAAGCCACCTTGGCACGGGGGGGTGGCTCCGTAAGGGAACTGGAATAGCAAAGTGCGAGAGGAAGGAATTCTGCAAGTCTTAGAACCACAACCTAAATTGCACACAGTACTGGATAGTCAGGTATCTCTCTGCTGCTATCCATCCAGTTATGTGATATATGTGATATAAAAGATATACTGCAGCTCAAAGGAAGTCAGAACAGTTGCAAGCTAACAAAACTGCAGTATCGTAACATTTGGAAAACCAAACCACAATATTTGCAGTTAGTACTTTCTAGCTGTAATTCTAATTTATATTGGCTTTTAAATACTAGCTTGAAGGTAATTCTTGTTGACTTGGTAATAACCATCTCTGGGGCTAAAATCTCTCATTTTCATACATAAACACCTCCCCTTTTAAGTTTTATTCAGCTACTACTGAAAAATCAGTATCTACATACAAAACACTTTCTTCAAAGTTTTGTCACATTTATTTGTTCTGGGCCCATTTATTTATCCCAAATGCTTTTTTAATCATAAATTTTGGTAAAAATCCTTGGCACAGTACATGGAGAGCTGTTAGCACTGTGAATGTTACCACCTACACTTGCCACAGTAAAAAATAAGACAAAAAAATCTGGTTCATATTTATTTTCTATTTCACAGGTGTAACACTGCTGTTGTAATTTTTGGTGCTTTCTGCTTTTCCCACAGCTCATGCTACATCATCCATTCGGTTTCTTATGTCTGAGTGATTTCCACACAGGAAGGTAACCAAACCAAGAAGTGAAAGGGGAAGGGGAAAAACCAAACAACATCCCCACTGTGGTAGATTCCCCCTTCAAACTTTACCAGGTTGCCAGCAAAAGCTGCCATTATAACCACATTCTGGAAAAAAACACTATTCTTGTTTGCAGCAGATGAAAGTCCAACTGTCATCAAAATCAGTATCAGGATTTTGCCAACTTAAGTGTTCTCTGAAGTTCCTGCAGTTGCATGTTGCCTTGAGTAATCATCATCCTGATTGCATCCTGTAAAACCAAATAGAGTCTACTGAACTGAACACAGTGTACACAGGTTTTACACAACCGTGCAGATTTTTAAGGCATTAAAATACATAAAATTCTTACTGGCACTGCTGTCATCTATTTCTTTGTGTGAAGTAACACTGTAGTCACTGAGGTGGTTAAGAAACAGGTGCCTAAATGAATTAATTTTTCCCAGTTCCTTAATGATGTGCTTGGTTGTGGTTTTGTTTAATAATTCAGTTTTTAACTGGATTCAAACTCCTAACAATGTTTTCTTTATGCTTCTGTGTCTACCACCTCTGCACATCAGTAGTGACAGGCGTGCATGGGGCATTATGGAGACAGGGCTTTTACACAGCAGGTGGCTGTTTCTCCCAACATTATATATGTTCTCTAAGGCTTTGTCTGCATAGTTCAGCCACAAATTCCTTGGGCCCTGGCTAGAAAAAGGAACAAACAAGAAAGGAGGACTGGAGACATACGAGAAATGCGGAGGTTTCTGCATTTCATACTTGTTTCATATCCCAAACCATCTGATTTCATTGTATTCTCCTTGAATATAGTTGATTTTTTAAAAAAAAAAAAAGCTTAACCATTAATAAGTTTATGTTAGTTACCGTATTACTCAGTACAATTTGCCTGATCTGTGGTTTGAGTAAGCAGGATATTTGTTTTTTAGCTTTTTAATTCCAGATTATTATCTGGAAATTAAGAAAAACATTACTACCACCAACAGGGGGGATAATATTTATAGATATGATGGATTATTTCTTCTACAAATGAGAAAATAGTAACAGGAGACTTCTCACCAGTCTGGAAGTGACACCTACAAAACAAACCTCCCCCCAAGACACAGGACAGGACAGCAGTGACCATTCTGGAGGGCAGGCGGTCAGGGCTGCGGGTTCCCGATCCTCACCTCTTCTGTAGCATCCTTATTTCTCTTAAATTCCTCCCTGGCCCAGTCCTTTAAGTAGCGGCGATCCTGTTCAGCAGGGACCTCCCGGATCGCCCGCAGGATCTTGCGGTATAACTGAAGGACCTGCTGCCGCCTCAGGAACTGGGAAGAAGAGAGGAAGTCTGCCCGCTGCCCCAGGACACTGCTGCCAGCCGCACCCTCGGCGGCTTTGCTTCGAGGGACATTTAAGCAAACACAGAGGGCCCCGTCGCCTTTTCTAAAAGGCGCAGCTTGCCCGCGTCCCGCCGCGGGACAAGGCCCCGCCGCCCCCGGCCCGAGCGGCCCGCCCGTACCTGCCTCAAGCTTAGGGCGCCCGGCGGGACGCGCCCGGCCGCCATGACGCGGCTCCGCCTCTGCCCCGCCACGGGGCCGCCGGGCCCGCCCCCGGCGGGCGGGGCCACCCGCCGCCATTTCCTGGGGTTTCAGCTCCGCGCACGGAGAGGGAGCGCGCGGTGCCCCTTCCCTGTGGGAAGTTCGGCTTATTCATTCCAGCTTTGATCAACTCAAAGAACAGACATAATAATTAAAAAGAGTGGTACCTCTTTTAATTAGTACAGACGATACAAGATGCATAGCCTTTGCAATGAAAAATCACGTCCGTGCTCTCAGACATTGGATTTATGAAACATCCTCAATGTCTGCCTCGGACAGAGGGGCAAATTCACAGTGTAAACTGATAGTACGGAGATCAGCATATGGCATTATTCAGAAAACTCCCTGTTGATATCATCAGACAAAAATCTGCCATAATTAAATAGGATGTGTTAAACCGCAGAGTACTTCCAAGTATTCAAGTACTCATTTTTTTGGTTGTTTAAAACCACCTGCTTCCCTGCTCCTCTACTCCTTCCCAGAGGCAACAGCCACATGGGTGAAGCTAAAGAATGCTTTTTTGCCAGACACCTCAAGTTCTAACACAGAAATGCCTTCCCAGAAGCATTTTTCCTATGGCAGCAGAGTGGCAGGAATAATTGTACCTCTGTGAATATTACAAATACTTTTTTTTTTTAAGGTAATAAGTTATTACAAGAGAAGTTGAAAGTTTTACATTATTTGCAGGAATAGCAGGAGACAGTCTTGCCATTGCATAATTGTCCTCTGACAAACATGGAAGAATGCACCTAAACCACTTAGTTCTGTGCAGTCTGACTGCCCAAGGGCAGCTCCTGCAGGTTAATCTACTTAGGAAGGGACTTTATGATCCCTCCAGTGAAATACCGTTTCATGTATTTCAGCAGTTTAGCAGCAATCGGGTCCTGACTTTGTCTACAAAGTCTACAAAGAGTCTGAGGCAGTCACCAGTTCAAACCACTGCCTGAGCGCATCACTCAAAGTTTCTGGAAGTGCATTCACGTCTCTGAGGATCATGTAGAATGGGAATGGGAATTCTTCCATGTAAGATCTGATTTCAGGCAATTCTCCAGGTCCTTTGAATATAGGTACTTTAATGTCCAAAATGGAATCCTGTAAAAAAGTATTTATGTTACTGCTAAATTACATGCATCTTTTATGGCCACTGATATAATTTATCCTATTTTTCAAATACTTATAATTTCTCCCATTAGATTAAAAGTCAATAAAATACTTCTAAGATTAAAAGCTGTAAGTGTTCAATGGTAAATCAGATCAAATCTGAACACAAAGCAGTTAAGTACTTTTGCCCTTTTAGATAAAAGTGCCCTAATCCATGAATTACAGGCTAGAAGAGACTAAGCTTAAGTTTCTGCAATACCAAGTTCCATAAATATTGCCTTTCCTTAGCATTTTATGAGTCGAATTTACTGTTACCACTTTAGTTTTATATATTTGATGCCTTTCCAACACTCGTGTCTTTAAGCTCTTTAGGGCTGAGTTCAACTTGTATTTGTGCAGTGCTCTAATACAAGATTCTTTAGCAACTTACTTCATAATATTTCAACAAATACTACAAAGACAAAAATCCACCTGTGCTTCTTGTAAAGTAACTTCTTAGTTGCTCAGTGTAGCAGCTCAGAAAATTAATGAAGTTTATGAAAAAACACCTTTTTTCTCCCTAGGAAAAACGCTTACGAAAAACACCCATAATTTTTGCTTGATATTGGGCAACAGTATCTGAACAGCCAGGCTTCATCAGAACAGTTTGTCAGCAAGGGATCTGTTAGTTTTTCAACAATAAATATAGCAGATGAGTTTTGTATGAAAAAATAGAGGAAGAAAATGTGAACTACAAAATTAGTCTTCACCACATAATTCAAAGTAAAGCTTAAGTTTCCTCACATATTGCACTCAGAGTCTTCCTGAAAAGCTCCCACGTATTTCAGCTTCCCAGCCAAGGATATCTAACAGGTTTTTTTCCCACAACTACCAGATACAGAACTCAACTTTTCCAATTCAGGCACCAAATAACTCTCACATACTCCTTTCTGTCTATGTTTAATCTCATATTGGCTCCAGCTGTCATGTCAAATGGAGACTGCTGTCAGAAATTATCAAGTTGAATCAGAACTGTGATGGAACAAAGCATCTCTCAGACTCCAAATCTATCAACCTGCCAGCTACTTCCCTGGTGGCCAAGATCTACAACCATTACATTTGAAGATGGGAGCTCTTACTTAGCCTTTCTGTGGCATGGAAGCTGAGGATTTTTTTAAGTACAAAAGAGGGTAAGAAGCACAGTAGGAAGGCTCACACCGCTGCGACCCGGGTTCAATTCCCGGCCCCCCGGGCAGCTGGAGCTCGTCAGCCTTGTATGGCAATCCAGCTACGTCCTGGGGACCTCACTGCCACTGTCCAAGCTTTGCTCGGCCCCGGCAGATGAACCTCAGGATTAAAGGGTGGGCTCAGTTCAGCGCACGCTGTGTCTCACCTAAAAAATCCACTGCGCAGGCTCGAAGGGTTTATGACCTTTCCCAAATCTTCGCTTGCGAAGACTGGCCATTATTATTATTAGGAAGAAATCATAGATCTGACAGATGTGAAAAACTGAAATTGGGCTAAATATCTTTAACCTATACAAAAGATAAGGTAGCTGTATGGCACTACAAAAGACAGGAAGAAGATTTGTATCGGATTCTCATTCACTGCAGTTGAATACTTTTCCCTTGCTCCCTTACTTACCCTGGAATTAGGATTGTCCAACACTACGAAAATAACAAAGATATTGGCATTCCGAGCTGCTTGAACTGCTGCTGTCACTCGTTCCTTGCCTTCCAAGAAAAGGCCTCTTCCATCAGATACAATCAAAAGCAGCTGCGCTGTTTCTGAGCACAAAGGACATTTCAAATTTAACTAAGTTAGTTTAACTTGTTCAAAAGGCAAAAAAACCCCTATTCTTTTGTTTGCCCTATGGGTATAGTTGAAAAAGGAGTATTCCTAAGGAAATTAAGTCTTTATCAAATAGAATTTGGTGACTTAAACAATTGCTTAGCTGCAGTTAACAGTGGATCAAGAAAGAACGTACTGGGTGACACCATTGAGAATACTGGAGGGAGGGGAACCCACCATCCATCAGTAATATAATCAAGGATGAAATGCATGGAAAATGCAGTCATGGTCTTGTCTTTCATGCCTGGTAAGTGTCCAGGGGTTGAATACTGGCTGTACCATAAGAGTCCAGCCAATAGGCTCAGTAGAGCACCTGCTGCTGCTATGAAATAGAACCCAAACCTATTCCTCCCAAAGCAGGTACCTATGGGTTCATCTGTATTAGCATTTCACCCTGGACTAAGACAGGGCTTCTGAAACGTTGTCCTGTTGTCCCTGTTTTAACAGGTGTGGCTTCCATCAGAGAACAATCTTGGACTGCCCAAAATGGGTGATTTTTGGATGAAAGTAAATAAGAAGATTAGCCTCAAAGGCACAGTCAAGGCAGTCAACCACTGTAGAGCATTGAGCCCCTGGGACCAAAGGAGACAGTCTTGAAGTAAACGTCCTGAAACATACACAGCACTGATGCTGGGTTCCTCAGCACCAGCAATCTTCTGGAGACACATTATTTAACCCAAGTTGCCCCCCCGAGTCAGAGATATATCCCTGTAAAGGAACATTCTAACTTATGTATCTTTCATCTTTTAATTATGTGGGAAATCACAGTAATTACAGCCCAGAATGCAAGCCCCAAGGGTTACGGAAGGATGCAGAGCACACTTCTGCAAACAGGCCCCAAATGTGACAAGGCTTTGTCTTTTTACAAAAAGGAGTAATGGATCCTTCTGCCTTTTCTCTTGCCAGCTCCCCAGTTCTAGCAAGCTGATTGCTGCTGCATCCCAGCCTAAGTCAAAAGGACTGGATGCTGCTCCCTCTCTGAATATTCGTACAGCCTGGCCACCCTGTGGCGAACGAGTGGATTTTAAATCCCTGACTGTCCATTTCTTGGATTACTTTAACAAGAATTTATAAAAAATACAGGTGCCTCTGTGACGAGCTTTTAACTATCACAAAGCAGTTCCTTCGACTAACTGTGAGTCAGATGTGAGACAAGCAGTCTTCCAGCTTTTCTAGGAAATTCAAGCAGCTCATGACCTAGACTTGCAGCAGGTAGGAGGCAAACGCCCTCCTCAGAACACTGTGCTTCTGGGTACTTAGAGAACTCAAGCTCTCAAGCAAGAGCAGAAGTGTTTGGAGAGTCAAGGTCTCTAGGAAGCTGGACAGTGCTCTAAGCTGGGAGTGTCTAAGACTTAAATACGGTCTGGAGACATATGGTAACGGGAGACATGTAATGTGTGCCTTTTTAAAAAGTCTTAAAATTTTAGTGAATTATTGACAAATATGAAGTAGGTGTCTCTTGGGTTTTGAGCTACATTTCAACCAAACATTCCTTTTGACAAAGCAAAACCCAAAGCCCTAATGCAAGTCATGTTTCAGTGCTAGGAGCCTTCCTGGCAGGTTCCTACTTTGGGACTGTAGTGAGCATTCTACTGCCACAGCAACAAGCATAGTAACAAAAAAAAGCTCACCCGGATTAGTATTTTGAGACAACTGCTGTGCTGCAGCAAACATATTTGCTGATGATTCAAGAAACTGCAGAGGAAACAAATAAGAAGATTAAGTTATCTCATAATAAAAACAATAAACTTAATAATGAAAAAATTTTAAAGAACATATTTCTTTATTTTAAATGCCAAGATAGTCTGACCATCCAACACAGACACAGTCCTTGGCATTTTCCTATATTAACTCCTGCTTCAAATTTAATAAGTATTTTTGAACTAAAGAATCTTCCGAGAAGCCTTGGAACTGGATTTAAATTTTTTCCAATGCTAGCAAAGCCATTGAAACAGTACATTGCTCAAGTGATTAATGGAATAATTAAAAATATATATCCTATTTCTAGCTTGAACTTCTTTGGTTTCAACTTGAAATAGAAGTATCTAGTTTCATAATCCCCATTAAAATTAAGAAAATCAACAGTCAAGTCCTCCCAATTTTGGTTTATAAGACTGCCATTGAGCTATTTGGGTCTTATCTATTTCCATTTAATATTAACAGAAGATCTTATTTGACTTTGGAAAGGTAAGAATGCAAAAACCTTCCTAAAAGAAGACAACTTAGCAGCTCTCTGGAAAGTATTAGTATAGAAAGTTATTTTCTTCAGGAATCAGTCAAGTCTGACAAACTTCCTCCTCCTACTACTGTGGAATCCATGGCATGAAAACTTTCTAAAGTCCCACAAACTTTGATGGTATTTGGCGCTGGGGTACTCAATAGCTTGTACCCAAAATACTGTTTAAGACTCAATACAAAGATGAATGCTTAAAAGAGAAAACACTCCTCCCGTTACAAAATTATGACCATTGGATCTCTTTGTTATCTCAAATATAAATAACTGGTAAACATTACAGTGTGATCATGAAACCATGAAGCTGCTGATACCTTGTCAGGAAAAGATTGGCAAACCTGTTGCCCTAGAGGCATTCTTGTGTACCTGGGCTATTTTTGTTTTCTTCTGCTGAAACTTGCACAGACGCAATATCCGTGTCCCTGACCGGTCACTGAACTGCTCGTGGAATGGGTGCAGCAGCTGAACGCTCTCTCCAAAGCTTTAGAAAAGAAGAAAAAATTACAGCACAAAACTGGTATTTACATTCTGCTCTGAAGTCTTGATGAAAACCCAGTATTTCAAATAAACTCACCTACACACAGCAATTTGTCCCACTTCTAGAAGAGTCAGTGCATTTCCAATAACTGCCAAGGATTCATATGCAAGCTGTTAAAAAAGTTACATCAAAATTAGGATATTCAAAGTTTTACTCAAAGCTCAGTATTAAATATGAAGAATGTTACTGAAATTAGTTTTCCATCATCTAGAAAAATAAATTAAGGGACTGCCTATCTTTTTACCTGTTACACTTATGTGAGACAGTCACTGCACTAGTTCTGCATGAGGGCATCAGCTGATTGCTCTGGAATTACCAGTCAGACTTTTCAGCAACCACCAGCCCAGTATGAAACAAGTCAGCAGCTGACATACTCATCAACAAAAGGTAGTTTCTTCATACTTCTTCTGGGGTTTCATTTTACCTGTTTAGAGTGGTTGTCGATCATACTAGAGGAATCATCAATAGCCAGGCAAATCTGGTACTGTCGTTTACTGGGCTTGGTCCTTCGCAGCCAGATCTTATCTTTTCGGAACTGACTGGCGATATACGGGATCACTTTGCGCATGTTCAGTCTCTTCCCAGTTCTGTAGTCTCCTCTGAAAGTTAAGAAAAAAGGACACGGGGACAGGGATTATCAGCAAATATCTCGTTCTGGAAATCCCTGGCCTATGCACCATATACACCAAAGTAACACTTTCTTTGTAAAATACAACAAACCCAAAATTAATAGTTTAATATTCATATCTAGTTATAGACAAAAATATATCACATTTTCAATGTAAGAAATTCAATTCAGTGTTTTTAAAAGAAATTTATATCTATCTGCCTAAAATGGAAGGCAGGCTTTGAATTTAGATTCTTCCAGTTTGAAACAAGTCTAGATCTCTTAAAAAAGATTACTTAATGTTAAAAACAACATAAAATGTTTTGACATTTAACACAATCTTTGACTTATCTTTAAATGGTTAAGTTGATTTGATCACCTGTTGCACAGGAGAAAAAAAAGTAGGAGGCAGTACCCTCAGGATAGGTGCCTACTACTATATCATATTTGCTTTTCATAAAATAACCTAGTGTTCCCTTACAAAAGGAAATTAAATGCAGTTGCAAACAGGAATAATTACTATAAAGCAAGAATAACAAAGCTGGAGTCTTACAGAAGTTAAAGCGGCAGAAAACCAGGAGTTTAAAGAAACTGGAAGCCTCAGAAAGATCCAACTTACTTCAATTTGGCTGCCTGAGTGGGTTCCAGTATGAGTCGCAGCTGTTCACAAAGCTGCTGTGACAGAGGAGCTGTCAGTACTAAATACCTCTGCCACAACTGTGCTGCTTCCTTCTCCTAAAACATTACACAAAGAAATAAAAGTGAATTATGAAAAAACCAAAAAAGTTGGAAAGTACTGTCTGAAAAAAGAAAACAAGCCTCAGTGTAGGAGGGGAAGGCAGTAAGCAGGGAGCTACCAGCTAAAACTGTGAGGGTGTCTCCTATGACAATTTGCATTCAACTTAGGATGCTCCTGGCTGCTACAAAGCTGCAACATGCAATGATCTTTTCTCTAGGGGTACCCAAAGCAACTCTGGTATTGCTGTTGATACAAGATGATCTTGGAACAGCCAGGTGCCGATAGCTGGTATTACAGAAAGGCAAACTGTGAAGTCCTCTAGGTTCTTCACTGACCATCAAAAATTAAAATTAATTAAAATTCAGCACAATTCTTGAGGCTCTACACTGGCAATTATATTCAAGAAATAATTCCAAATATGGTTCACAATTCATGTAAACTAGGACTAGTCAGAGCAAGTACAATATTCTGGTTTTGCTGTTGGGTCAAACTCCACCACTGCAACTGAAGGAGATGGCTTCTCTTTATCATCATTTTGTGGAAGTGGTGTGTCCAGCATTTAACTGAAGGTGACAACTCAAAATGGAAGGAACTTGACAGGACTAAGAAAAATGTTTTTAACTATGCAAGTTTTAGAAGTCATTATCAACAGAGTAACTTCCTGCACATAGCACATTCAAAACAAGATGTGAAACATCATCCTGCTTTAAGAATTATGTAATTTTTTTTCAGAAGTAGTTAAACATAATAACAAAAATAGCATCTAAATCATGTGATTTTGAGTATTTAGATTGCAGCCTGCTTGGCTTCCTCAATGTTTTAGCAGTAAAACAAGATGAAATAATGCAACAAAGGATTCTTATAACAGGTTTATATTAAAATGAGGTCACAAACCTCCTCTGGAGTTCCAGGCTGCTGTGTCTGCCAAGCTTCCAATTGTCTTTCAAGTTCCTTTCTTAGCTCTTCAGGATCTCTAACAATGTGCTAGAAGTGTAGTTATGCAATTTATGAGATAGAAAAAAAAAAGTTTACACATCTGGTGACCCCCAAAATATAGCAAACCATAAAAAAAAAAGTATAAATGCATTGTTCTTATTCTTTTAGACACAAAAAGACCTGAAAAAACCCACTGGAATGAAGATTCTAAATCTTTTCCCCCTTTAATAGTTTCCATGTACAGGAAGGATAACTATCTCCCCAGAAATACCTCCATATGTGACATAATCAACATAGAAAGAAAGCTAGGACATATATGATACCAACACTGAACATAATAAAATACAGAACTTCAAGATAAATCAATGAAATTATCTTGACAAATTCCAGATTTAATGACAACATAATGGAGACCAAACTATCAAATGCTACCTGTCTAGTATGTTCCAAAATATAGTATACTTCACTTAATTATGTTTTTTTAAAAGTTTCATTCAAACCACTCGAAGGACTGAATGACATCTTCCTCTTTACCTCCCAGCAAATACTCTTTGATGAGCCCTTCTGTTAAAGGACACTCAAGCTTTATGATACTTCTTTTACTTTCACTGTGCTTTCAGTGACAAGCTCTGCTCCTGACTTACAAAACCACAGTTTAGCCAAACAACACTATATGGTCTGCATAACTTGCAGGCTTATGGATTAAGGAAAATAAGCCCATGATTGCAAACTCAGTAGTCCCAATAACTTCTCATTCCTCGAGAAGCAGCAGCTGTCCCTTCGGTCACCGACTGCAGGTTTAAGGAAGGGAGGAAGAATACACGTGGAGGGGACTTTCCTCTCCCTTTTGCTGAAAGGTGATGACCTGCACTTTTCCCCCAGCAGCGTCTCTCCCCTCCCCTTGAACTGGTGCTGCAAGAGCTCCCCCTCCTGTTCCACGTTTTTCGTGTCAGCTGGAAAATCCCCAAGACTGAAAACAGCAGGGACCTAACTATTCTGACAACAGGAGAACACTCTTGCATTCAGCAGCCTTTTTCCAAACAGCTGCAACATTTGGCATTAAGATGGAAGCACTTGGTGTAGCTGGCACACAATCCTTTACGTGGTATACGTAGAAACAGTAAAATACTGCCTTCCAAGTATGTACTTGGGACACAATACTATTAGAATGAAAGGTCAATATTTCTAAAAAAACAGAGACTGAAAATATTTTTACTTTATCAACTGGTTATCCACCACCATGTGCTTCTACGCCTTAGTCTTTATGATAAAATGTGCTTTTTCACAGCCAACAGTTTGCACTGGGAGACTATGAGTGTCACATGAAGCTCTAGGATTTTCTAGGTTATGATAACATTTTTTGAATTGAGACATTCATAAAAAGCTCAAAAGGTTCTAAAATACTTGCAATCAGCTTTTATGAAGAAGTAGTATACTGTGATCAATTAACTGAGGTGAATTCTTTGTCCACAACAATGTTTTAAAGTCCCTGATGCCTAGCTCCCTCATCACTCTGAACCCTTCTGTTATCTTCAGGCTACACATTTGCCTATTGCTTTCCACTCTACCCAGGCCTTTCCTCTGCAGAGTCATCTGTGCAAAGCAGTTATTTACAGTTAGAAAAAAAGAAGTTTTTTTAAAAAGTGACATGGGAAGGTTCCATCCTAAGGATGGGGAGGACTTGTCATTTTAAAGGCATCTTTCAGCTGCATATACAGCAGTTAGTTGTTACTTTTCATTCTGCTATTAAATAATAGCAAGCTACTCAGTTGTCTGAACACAAGTAATTCTGAACTTTTGCATTCATAGAACTCCATTAACACAGGTCAAGTAAAAGAGTCTATTTCTGCTACTGTATCTGTAAGAAGGCAAACTGGGTATCATACCTGGGGAGCGTCCATCAAAAACTGATGGGCTGTATGTATAGTCGAGTCCTTGCTTCTCTCTGGCTTCTCTTCAGTCACCTTTGGCACCTTTTCTGTTGCAGAGTCATTGACATCCTCTGAGTCAAAAGTCTGGATCTCTGGCTCCACATCACCTGGTCCTACAACCACAAAACTAATTACTAACTTTGTGGATCACACATCATACAAGAAGCAATATTGTATCCTGACTCTTTTATGAAGCATCTCACATGCTTTGTAGTGCAGTCCAGATGTAACTTTGCTTAAGAGAAGTGCCCAAATTTTAAGACATTTAATTCTAGGAATAGGATGAATACATCTTGCAACTCACTGGAACAGATGCATATGCATTTCCTAAAGGAAATTGTTTTTCTCTGTTATAACCTGCTTGCCAAATGAGCAAAATAACAGTGAAAAGATCTTTATAACCTGAAAATCACATTAGTGAAGTATGTTTTCTTGATCTTCATAGCCTCTCTGACAGGATGACAGGAAGTATAAAGTAACTAGAGAACATTCAGAAAATTATCATAAAAAAATGGCAATTTTTTCTTAGCTTTTACACTCTTGATCTTAACAGAACAGTTTTCTATAAATCAAAAATCAATTTACAAATAAAGGAATGGATTAAAGATTTTCTTTTATAATTGTTTCTATTATACTACACTGTTTAACAACTAATTTTTACAGAATTACTTTAAAGGAAAAAATATGACACTGTAGGAGATGTTTCAAAGATTCTAGTTTTTCAGAACATCCTGTTAGAGAATCATGTGGAAAAACAAATAGACTGATTACATGCACACCTGTACCATAATGCAAATGAGTCTAGCAAGATATTTAAGTGATTAAACCTGAAGGGAGTGGAAAGCAAGAATATAGGCTTGTAAGAGTTGTCTCCCCTCTCTAGCCAGCTTGTGTGTTGTTTGAGAAGAAAACTTCAAAATTCCAAACCATGCTGCATTTACTTAGATTCATCAGAATTAAATTCTTCTGATGCAATCGGCAAGAGATGCTTTTATCTTGCTTATCTGGGGGGGGGGCTGGGTGGCTGACAAGTCAGACCTGTCTTCTCATCTACCAACCATTTGCATCCAATAGCCATTTTCTGTTAGCAGCTTGGTTTTGTTTTGTTTCATTCCCACTTAAGGAAGAAACCAGTGAGATAGTGACAGTCTGGTGCTTCCTCACCGGATGTTGTTCAGACCAGCTCCTCAAATTCTTGCTAGGTTTTTTTTTCAGAAGTTATAATTAAAAAGTTGAGTTATGTGGTGCTGATGGTGGTGACACTGGAATGCATTGTTATATGCCAATTAATTAAGTGAATTGGCATTGTGTTGAACAGCAGGGAAGTGTTTGCTTTTTATTTCTTCAAAGTAGTGGATAAAGATTAGAGACCATTAACTTGAAAGAAAGCAGCAAACCCCTCTGTCACTCAACCAATTTAGCAAGGCTAATGCTGAGTAAGAATACTTCTGCAGAAAAATCAAGTAAGAGCAGACATTTTAGTCTTACGAAACATCTTATGACAGATGAGTCTTATGATACTCATCCATTACATGCAAATGTAAATACCTACATATACATTTAAAGATCCACATCAATGTATATTTAAAATGTTTTTTAAGTTAATGTACCAGAAGGTTTAGTGGCAGTAGACTTCTTTTTTTCTGGCTTCAGCTCTTCTGCATCTACTGTTGTGAAATCCTCATTCTGCATTTCTGTTTCCATAGCTGCATCTTCAGAATCTCCCTCTTCCTTTTCTTCATGAGGCATGATAGATTTCTCTTGCTCCTTGCTAGCTACATCTGTACAAAGACAACAATACTTATTAAGGGGCAAGTGGAAGGAGAAGTAGTCAAGTTGCAAAATAAATGTTGCATTCTGAGGCCACTGTGAATCAGTTTTAGTGAACTTCAGAAGAAATCTGAACTATTGTCTCAGACCTCAGTTTTATCTTTCACTGTGCTGTGTTGTCAGTGAGCTCTTGCCCTGGAAACCTGATATACTGAAGTAAGATTTAGAGAGAACAGATTTTAAATATGTTTATTAAGCTAAAATCCATTTCATGAGTCAATTCAGTATTTTCAAAAATGTTATTGTTAGTTTGAATCTGACTGCGAAAGAGTAGCATTTATCATAGCAAAATGGTGTTGCAAGGATTGTTAAACATAACTTTAAAAAGCAAACAGAGAAAATTACAGCAAATTGGACTGTTTCAGGATTTGATTCTGCAATAACTCTTTACACCCAGAAATGCCACCATACCATATGTCTGTGCATCATAGCATTCAGAGCTTTGTTTAATATGTTCAAATGCATCAGCCTCCTCCACGTTTTGTTTAGGCTGAGTTGTATCCTGCTTTGCTTCACTGCTGGATTCTATGGTTCTCAGTCGCTTGTGGATGTGTTCATTGTGATCTCCCATTGAGCGTTCATTGTCTGCCCGGCCAGGCTTCCTCTTGAAACTCTGAAAAAGAGTAAATTAACACCATGAACTTCAAGTGAGGTGTAACCCAACACTAATGAGAGCAGTGTTCTAACAAGGAGAAACTGAGTCCTGCCTATTTGTTAATATTCAGACATTTAAATAAAAATTTTAAAAAAATTAAAATGGAGAGATGAACCTGTGTATTTTTTCTGCTTTGCTTCTGAGAAGCCATCCGGGCCATGCGTGTGGATTCATGGCCTTCTGATTGATTTGCACTTGCAGCTCCAGTTCCACTTTCCTGAAAGAAAAAAAAAATTCAACTGTAACTGTAGCAACTACTGTAAACAAATTTCAGAAGGAAGCTCTGCTACCTTCTGTTGTGAATGACAAATGGCTCATATAAGTATTTTTCTTATGGAGAGCAGATGAGCCAGTTCTGCAGCTCAACAATTACCCTAAACTTACCTTTACAGGAGTGAAAACTGCAGGGTATCTACATGGTCTTCAATTTTTTTCAATGAATTTACAACTGGTGTAAACTGAATCTTATACACAGTTCTTAAAATTTATGGCAGCAATTCCTCGATTGTAACTCGAAAATGTATTCACAAATTTAGCATTTTTAACTCAGACACTTCCATGTAGTTTACCTCTTTAGACTGGTCTCTTTCTGAAGCCTCTCCAGCCAGCTCAACAGCACTGTCACTCTGCAGGTTTTCTTGCCCGGTCTGCCCTTGTGTTTCATGTTCCATTCTTTCCTCAGCCTCAGGAATCTGTTCATCCATCTCAGAATTATCTTTACCATCTTCTTCCTGAAATAATGATTATTTTAACATTCTAAAAAACATCAGGAACTGGCTATTATTGAAAGGCATTTAGAGAAGAATGCAGTCATCAGGCACAGTCAGGATGGGTTCACAGAGGGAAAGTCCTATTTAACTAATTCCATAGCCTTCTGTGATGAGGTCACCAGCCTAGTAGATGAAGGGAAAGCAGTGGATGTTTTTTTTCTGGATTTTTAGTAAGGCTTTTGATACTGTCCCTCATAGTATCCTTTTGGACAAGTTGTTCAGCTGCGGGATGAGTGGATTCACAGTGTGCTGGGTGAAGGGCAGGGCTCAAAGGGTTGTAGTGAATGGGGCTATATCTGGCTGGTGACAGTCACCAGTGCTGTTCCTCAGGGCTCAGCTCTAGAACCAGTCCTGTTCAATATATTTATCAATGATTTGGATACAGGAGTTGAATGCACTGTTAGCAAGTTTTGCTGATGATACAAACTGAGAGGTGCTGTTGACTCTCTTGAGGGATAAGAGGCCTGGCAGAGGGATCTAGACAGATTGAGGCACTGGGTTATGATCAATGGGATGAAATTTAACAAGGCCAAATTCTAGATTCTGCACCTTGGATGGAATAATGCTGGGCACAACTGGGAGAGAAGTGGCTGGAGAGCAGCCCTGCAGAAAGGGATCTGGGGGTGCTGACTGACAGCAGGCTCAATGTGAGTGAGCAGTGAGCCCTGGCAGCCCAGAGGGTAATCCCTGTCCTGGGGTGCATCAAACAGAGCAACACCACGTGGTCAAAAGAGGTGATTGTCCTGCTGTGTTCAGCATTGGTGCAGCCTTGCTGTAAGGCTTGATATGCATGCAGGTAACCCAGGCTGTGGCTAAAGTTTTAAAGAAAACTTATTTTATATACTGCAATATATATATATATATATCTTAATGATGAATACAGCTGTCTGAGAAGATGAAAACATAAACCTGTTTTGTTGCTTTTATAACACCTTTTGCATGTGCAATAAAACTCCAGGCTGAATTCTCCCCTGTGCTTTATGGCCTTCCTGGCCCCCCTGCAGGGGCCTCCAGGCATGTCTGTGAGAATTTTATCACTTGTAGCAAGGGAGTTACCTCTTGGCAGGCAGATAAAGAGAACATACACAGCATCCTGCATCAGAACGAATTCCTTCCCACATTAAAGCTTTTCCCTGGCAGCAAAAGTTTCCTTGAGCAGGAGGAAGCTCTCCCTCCTCACTATTTCTTCTGAAGGTCTCTTGCACCTACACTCACCTTGAGCACTGTGTACAGTTGTGGGCCCCACAATTTAAGAATGATGTGAAGGTCCTTGAATGTGTCCAGAGGAGGGCAACAAAGCTGGTGCAAGGGTTGGAAACAGTGTCCTATGAGGAACAGCTAAGGACTTTGGGCTTGTCTGGTTTGGAGAGGAGGCTGAGGGGCGACCTCATTCCTCTCTACAGCTTCCTGAGGGGGCATGGAGAAAGAGATGCTGATCTCTTCTCCCTGTACCCAGTGATAGGATGCATGGGAATGGTCATTAGGAAGCATTTCTTTACCGAGAGAGTGGTCGATGCCCCAAAGCTGTCAGTGTTTAAGAGGCATTAGGACAACATGTTTAATAACATGCTTGAATTTTTGGTCAGCCCTGAAGTGATCAGGCAGTTGGGGCTAGATGATCACTGTAGGTCGCTTCCAACTGAAATAGTCTATTCTGTTCTAACACAAGGCCAAGGAGATAGTAGGAATACAGATAGCAGAAATACATGTTTAGTAGTAAGCAAAGCTCTTATTTTGATGAAGATTCTCACTAACATTACACCTACTTAATGTCAAATTTGTTTCAGAGTATCACAGAACACCATCCATTTCTTAACTCTCGTGTAAGGTAATTAAAACAACAAAGAAAATCAGGCTTTTATTTATTACTCTCTACCTGAGGTTGAAGGCCTTGGTCACCAGCAGGGATCCCCTTGTCTTCAGTAGATTCATTTTTTGACTCGTCAGGTGGCTGTGACTCTTCCTCTTCTTCTTCTGCATCCTCAGTGTTCCCTGCATTTTCTTCTTGATCATGAGCATCTTTGTCTCCTTCATCTTCCTTCTCCTCTTTATCTTCAGAAAGGTCTTCTTCAGCTGCTTCTGCATCTTGATCACCTCTTTCTGTCTCACCAGTATCCTCTTGATTCTGTTCTTCTGTCTTCTCTGTCTCATTTAAATCCACAGGTTTCTCATCTATTTCAAAAGCATTCTCTTCTGGATTAAACAAAAAATCAGAAAGGTGTATAAGACTTTCAGTAAAGTACAGAGACTGAATATTACAGATATTTGGAATAAAACTGCCCAGCCTATATAAAAAAAATAATCTTAAAATACTGAGAGTTCTATACACAGAATCTATGATTTTCTATAGCAAGATAATTCCTTTAAATGAAAATTGGTTTCTAACTAACAATACAGTAGGATGAATTCCTACTAATTTCCTTTAACCTAATATTTCTGAGGGTCAGTTGACTTAAGAGTACAAATACTTGTAAGTACAATAGAAGAAAAAAACCCCAAACCAGAAAAGCAACTGGCCAATTAAATAAGGAGCTTCCAGCGTAAGACAGGGTATATCACTTGGATAATGTGAGAAACTCTGCTTCACAGAGTTCACGAAAGGGAGGTAAAGGAGAATGTTGTAATGTTGAGTTCCTATCTGTATGTTGCTATTTTGATACACAGAAATGTATTTGCAGCTTCTTGGTGGTTCTACAGAATCTCACCACCACCTCTCTTCTTTCTATAGAGAAAAAGGGCTCATTATCTCATTGTCCCTCCCTATTTCCACTTGGCTTTCATCTAAGAATCTGTAGAGAGATTTTTCCACTGTACCTTCATCCTCTTCCTCCTCATCACTCTTCTCATCATTTTCCAGATTCAAATTATCAGGAAGGTCCAAAGGTTCAACTTCAGCCTCCTTTTCTTGCTGGTCGTGATAAGGATCTACTTCATTCTCATCATACTCACGCTGTCAGCAAAAGAATGAGGGAAAAAATAACAGGCATGTAATAAGTGTGAGGAAAGGGAAAGATAAGAAATAAGATTCTATTGTATTCTCTAGGACAAAGAAATACTGGATACAATATTACATTCTGATCAGTTAAGAATGGATTTCCAGTGGTAAACATCCTCACACATAAAGAGCAGAAAGATTAATTTCAGCAAATGCATTTACATAAACTGGTGGTACTTAAAACCAGAATGTTTTGTTTTCAGAATCCAATTTTCCTAGCTGAAACATTCTAAACAGAATTGGCATCCTAGCAGAATCTTCAAGCACACTGTACACAGGTTTTAGGAAGAGTTCTGCATATTTAAAGTGTTTCTGCTGCTAAACACAACAGAATAAGAGTTTTGTTTGTTAAAACATCAATTCAGTGTAAAGCCTGTTTTGGCTGCTATTACAAGTTCAAGTTAGTGCAAACAAAAATTGTTTCTGGAATATGGATCAGAAAATATATTTATAATATAATGGATATAATATGGTTTACTTTTAGCTCTGAAATGAACTAACTTTTTTCACTATTAAGTAAAGAGCATTTAAAATTCTCAGAAACATGTGATATGAGCAACACAGTGTGGTTTAATAGCAAGATACTCCATGCAGTCCAAATAATTTTTACCTCATCAATTTGTTCATGGATTTTCTCTTTGTTTCCACTATCCTCTTCCTGTTGCTCTTTTTCCTCATCCTTGGGAGGCTGTTTTTTATTATCCTTCTTTCCTGTCCCCAAATTGTCATCTTTTGCAACGAGCTCTGAATCCTCCTATTAACCAACAAATCCAAAAGAAACTCATTTATGCTACCCGGTTCTCAAAGTCTCAGTGATAAGACATTGTGGGGGGAGATGGCAGGCCCATGGAACCCCCAGGCCTCCTGGAAGTAGAAGAGCTTGAGGTGTTAAAGGGAGTAAGACCGTTCCCTTGGGAAAAGTAAGAGATAACTGCACATTCCCATGGAAACAGCCCTGAGTGCTGGACAGTGCAAGGTCGAGCTGTTTAACAAACTGCAGGTGTTGCATTCCCGGATGTTTTGTAGGAAAATGTTTGTAGTGTGTGTGTATGGGAAAGTGGAACTTGGCACTAAATAAAAGACTGCCTGCTGCGCTGAGCAGGCAGACATCTCTTTGTCTCACTACCCTCATGTGTGTTGTGTGTCTTCTTCCCCCTTCTGACCGAGATCTTTTGACAGGTACCCAGTGACAAGACATCATTTCCTACAGAAAAAAAGACAACACTAAACAAAACTTATCCCCTTAAACTATCCCTTTCCAGAATCAAGAGCTGTGAAAAAGAGCTCACACTCTAAGTCACACCAAGTTCACAGAGTTTAATTCCTTCAATACTTTTGTTCCCACTTGTTTTCTCTTTACCTCATCCATTCCTGGTCCAGTTTCTTCTGTTTTACTACTACTAGCATCTTCATCATCTTCATCATCTTCATCCCCCCAGAGCCTTTCATCCAGTTTATCATCAGCTTCAGCATTATCAAGATTTCCCATCTGCTTATCAAGTTCCTCCTCTTCATCTGAGTTTTCCTCATTTTCTGTGTACAGTTCAGAATGTGTTTCAGTACAGAAGAGATAATGTTTTTGTTAGCTTCATAAACAAAAAAGCAATCATACCTAGCATCTTAATTTCATCACCCTATGCAGTTGAGATAGGTGGAAAATGACACATAGGCACCAAGACCCGAACAAGCAGGGTCCTAATTAAGTGCTTCAAGTCTTGTGTTCACATACAGCATTCTCTCCCCCTCCAACTAACAAGTCCCACGTGTAAAACCTGGATGATTTAAATTCTCTGTTCCTTATCTTCCATATCCTCCATTTTCAAAATATTTTTTGCATTACTAGTTTGGGTAAGATCCATTCCACTTTACCTATTTATTAGTTTTGGAATCTCCCTTCTTGTGCAGATGAAATTATTCTTAGCATTTTCTCAGAGATTTGGAAGTGATTAACACTACTGTCATTTCTAAGCTACATTAGTTTCAGATGTTCAAGCTGTTACCCTTCAAAGCGAAGAGCTGCTACCTTTTGGGTGAGTAGCAACTCAAATCTACCAAATGTTGCTGATTTATCTGTTTTAAAAAGGTAAACTTACATTCTTTCCATTGCTTAAAAGTTAGCAATAACTTCATAGTCACATTCCGAAATTAACTGCAGCCATGTTCTCAAAGTATTCTGATGATCTTCAACAGTTCCACAAAGTCTGTGACTAGTTTTAAAAGGTGTCTATAGGTCAACTTACAACAGAAAGAAGAGTGTCTCCCTTCATTCCAAAACCATCACAGTGAAAGGAGATAGTATTTCCTTTGTACACTTCTTTGCATTCCTATTAATACTTCTAGTACCCAAATGGCACTACTGGGAAAAGGTTTTTCACCCAGAGGGTTGGTTGGGCACTGGAAGAGGCTCCCCGGGGAAGTGGTCACAGCACCAAGCCTGTTTGAGTTCAAGAAGCATTTGGACAATGCTCTCAGGTACATGGCGTGACACCTGGGGATGGTCCTGAGCAGGGCCAGGAGTTGGACTTCAATGACCCTTGTGGGTCCTTAACAACTTAGGATATTCTTTGTTGTAGAACACAGACTTTTCAGTATATGCTTTGTTATATAAAAGTATCAACCATGTATAACTTTTCTTACAAGTTTGCCATAGTGGAAGAACCAAACCTTTTTTCTCCTGTTCTCCATCATGCATTTTTCCTGCAAAGTCTTCTGACATTTCAATTGCATTGTCTTCTCCTTCAATGTCTGGTTTAGAATCTTGATCCTCTTTCTCCTTCTCTTCACCCTTTCGAAAACTGTCTTCTATCTGAATTATTGGTAAAGTCAAAAATTACAATGGATCTTGCCTATGTATTAAAGCTTATTTAACTACCAGAGCAATATTTATAGCTGATATGCAAAATTAAAAGCCAACAGAAATAGGAGACTGAAGGCAACTTCATGTTTCTTTTACCCGAAACATCCACACTATGGATTTCAGGAGCTTTTTCAGTTTTACTTCAATTAAACAAGACCAACCCCAAACACTTGCCTGATCTTCACTTTCTATTTTGTCGCTCACATCCTTCGTGCCTTCCCCATCTCCAATACCACCATCCTCATAATCATGGAACTCTGTTGCTCCCTCTCCAGCCTCATCTTCAAGTAATTCTTTTGGCAGACAAAACCCCTACGAAGGCAAACAGAAACGCAAAACCTTCTGTAGTAGTAAGTACATCTTTCAGCTTAGTTTCTGCTAAAGACTTTTGTACACCTTAAATATATGCTTACCATATATCCACTGTTAATAACTTACTTTTTGGGCAAGCTCTGTAAAAATGCTGGTTAGAACAGAAAGCAATTTTCCAGTACTCCTGTGAGACGCCAGTGAAACAGTGAGATAGAACAGGAGAAGATCTGAATACTTGCAGAGCATGGGCTTTAGACGCACCAGCAAATAGCAGGACTGGTTGAAGAACTGCAGTTAAAACAAAAACCAGCAGTCAAACATGATTTGGTACATACTGAGATGCACCTCAGAGAGGGTGATGATACCGACGGAAAACAGATGCTCAAAGCAAACATATCTGTGGACGAGTTTAAGTACAATTTCTAAAGTTTCTGGAGCTTTTTTTAGATGTTTCACAAAAACTAAAGCTTTGTCTTCTCACTAAAGGAACATCTGGCTTTTGCACTACAGAAAACTACCTATATTCGGCCATAATTTCTCACATGCTTCTAGCTCTGAGATATTGGGCAAGAAGAAGCAATGCACGTTTAACTGCCGAAGTTCACAATTCCAAATCTCTTGAGACACCTAAGCCAAAAGACTCTTGAGAAGAACAATTTTACCTTATGTTTATTTGAAGTGTAATCTTCCCCATAGGATTTCAGGATTTCAAGGAGTTCTGAAACCTCTGAAATTGCTTTTTGCACATGTAAAGAATCCAAATCAGCAGAGAGATCTTCATCCAAAAGTTTAGTTATATGTCCTGCTTTAATCACATCAAATGAGGCTGCATCCTCTTTGTTTGAAATACATAAAAAAACCGGAAATCAAGTCAGACATTCTAAAAACGTTACAGCAAGCAATCTAGAAATACCCATTCTATCTATTTAAATAGAAACTTCTACTAAAATGGCAATTTCCTTGTGTATTGGTACCTCTGCTAGACACACAATTTAAGAAATTTTAAGGTTTGCATAGTTTAAACAGTTTTCCCCACTGTAAAATACATGCAGGTATTTCCCCAAAAATGCCAAGGCAGTGGAAAGGATTCAAAAAGGTTTATTTTGGAGGCAAGGACACTAAAAACTTACAAAAACCTGACAGTGTTGCAAGACAGCACCAGGCCTCAGGGAAAAGACAGGTTCCTGCGCTCTTCCAGTGTTTTTTTTTTGTCTTCTCTGTGTCCTCCTCCACCCTCTCCGGCCCGAGGAGGCCCTGTATATGTCTGAGAACTTCTCTCTTCTGCATAGCAGAGAGAGAGGCCTCACTCACCGCCCTCTCTGCAACTTTCTCTGAAATGCGGAAGGGAAGGGGGAAAAAACGATTTACCCCTCTTGAGAGCTGCACTTTGCAGGAAGAAAAAAGCTTCCTAAGAGAAAAATGAGTTCTAGCTTCCGGTTACGAATTCTTCCGAAAGCGCACCTACCCCTATACCACTGAGGTAAATTAACAAATTTACCATCTTCCTCTGGAGATTTTTCTTCCTCCTTTTCACCTTCCTGTTTCCTCTCGACCAAACACTGAATGGCATAGAGAACAACACGGATCACAGTTTCCACTTTTGTTGTGAAGTGCTCCATGAACTCTTCATCCGACTGTTGATTTCCTTTTAAACCATAACACAGGCAGTTTTACATGGAAACACATCAGATTACAAGTTTCTATGCTTTCCTTATCCAAGGACCATGACAGCATTATGCAATTTTTTCTACACACTTCTACCAAAATCTTGCCAATCCTGACCTACAACTATGGTGTAAGATCTGTCGTCAACAGTGATGGTAAAAAAAATTATACCGAACAAATTAAGTCTGGACAAAATTTTACAAGTTTGAATTTCATGAAGTGTTTCTGGGTATCAGAATGAACACAGGGCCATCTTCAACAATACCCAAACTAATGAATTCTTGTGTCTTTATCTATATTACAAACCAGGCACAGAAAAATTGTCCTTACCACTGCACTTTGACATGGAAGCAAGAAGCTGTGTTCTCCAGGCTGTGAAGTCTGCAGATGTATTAGTAACTTCTTCCTGAATATAGTTTAGGCTCTTGATTAGGGCCATCTGATTTGCAGCTTGCCTGTCTTCCCCATTTGGAAGAAACAGGGACTCTATGCCTTGTAACTGAGCTGAGACTTCCAGCAAACAACTCACAGCTGATGTGCAAACTTCAAAATCTCTCCTGCAACAGAAATACCATAATAGTGAAAGAAGAACAAACAGTCCAATTTAAGATTAAACCTTCTCTTGAGGCATGAATAAGGGAGAGGCAGCAGATGTTGGTTAGAGCATGGTGCTAATAACAACAATGGCCCTGTATGGGACATTCACTTAAAAGTTGGACTTAATGATTCTTGTGGGTCCCTTTCAACTCAGAATATTCTGTGATCTCCCATCTTGAATTTATTAAATAAAAAGTTTGACAACAAGCTTATACTCACACTGTTTGAAGCAGAGAGAAAATCAGAGAATTGTTATTAAATAAGCTAGTTTTCTTTTAAAATAAAAATTTCCTCACTAAATTGACACTTGAATTCACCTCATTAACTAAGGAGCTATGGGGATGAAATCCTAGGAGACCAAAGACAAAGGGAGAAGCTGAGATGGAGCAGTTTTTCTGACTTGTCAGGGGAGTGTGAGAAGACATACTCTCCTCTAAAAAGTCAGGCACTGCATTTTGCAAAAAAATTAACAGAAAAAAATGTTTCAAGAACACCTGAACCCACTTCTCAAGATATGCATAGGCAAACATTTACAAGATGACTTCAAACTTCTTATATGAAAACAAAGGAGAGATTCAATTTCATGCACATGTAGAACTCACCAGGAGTAAAACAAGGTCTCACGTGATTGTTGCCTTATTTTGTCCACTTCTGCTTTCATTGCCTTCACATTTGCCAGCATCGTGGTCAACTGTGTAGCCACCTGCAGCCATAACTGATCCTTATTTCGCATCCTACATCCAGGAGGCAATTGCTCAGTTGTTACTGGAGACAAGTATTTTAGCTCTGAGGGAATCAGGTCAGATATTCCCGTAAAAATGTTTCCAATTTCAGGTTCCAAACTCTGAAAAATGTTTGTTTTGACATCCGTCCTTCCACTGTCATTGCACTTGGCTAACTCTTCTTTTGGGCAGCACTGGATAAACCAAGACAGCTCCTCGAGAACCATCATGCACTGCATGGAAAGTTGCTGCAGTTTGTCAGTCCACTGTTGAATGCTGTCTTGAGGAGGAAATGCTACATTGTATTCTCTGTCAGCAGTCAACCTAGAATCTATCTCTTGTATACAACTCAGGAGGTTCCTAGTTGAGAAGAAAGAAGAAGTTATAATCACTGATTTTTATGTTATACTTCCCTTTTGAAAGCTCAACCTTCAGTCTAAATTAATAAAACATAAACTAGATAATATGGACTCAGTGGAAGCCAAACTTTATCTGGAAAAACTATAATGACAGGGTATTTTTAAAAAAAATTTTTGAATTAGTGAATTTTTCTCTCCATTGCATTGAGTTGTCCTGAAAACAGGGCTTTGTAATATTTCTCACAATCTATACCATTTTTTCAAACAATCTTTAAACTCCTGGCCCGATACTCAAATACTGTTCATTTTCCTCACTATAAAAGCAAATTAGATTCTAGCACCCCTTCATTCCCTGCTGTGTAACAGTCAGCTCATACAAATGATTAGTCTGATTTGTGATGAAAGTCACAGTAGTGCAGATAAATATCTTAGAAGTCTTACTATTCCTGCAACTGTAATGCTGAGGCGTTTGTTTTGTTGGGTTTTTTTTATTTGGGTTTTTTTTCAGGTTTCATGGGGTTTAAATAAATTTTGCACCAGTAATTTCCAGTCCAGATTTCCTTCCACATACAAAGGTACAAGCTCCTAACCTGACTTCTAAAAGTTTCATGGATTACAGTAGTAATGAGCACAAATATGCCGAACAATGGTGGAGTTTGCAATTAAATTGATGAGTCAAGCAAAGGAGTGAAAAATCAAGCAAGTGAGAAAGACTTCTTACACACTTTTCCTTTTACAGTTTTCATGCAAGATTTAGTATCTCTCACCCTTCTAGAATTTTTCTTTGTAAGCTCTTTTTTTTGTTGTTGTTTTAGCTCGAAGTAGCATCCAGATCATTTATTTGCTTCAGATCAAGCCAACAACTTGAATGTAACCAAAATTAACTTAGGCCAATACCAAATGAGAGAGATTTAACGATCTGTAAGTTTAATGGTCTAACTCTGTTATTTCATGGTCTTCATGTATGCCTAACTTGTTTTCCAAAATTATTTTGATTCCAAAATACTGGCTGCAGTGATAGGATCAACTTAAATCTTTTCTACTAGGCTAAATTGAGGGGAGGAGAGAAATGGGGAAGCAGAAGGAATTTTTTTATTTTCTTCTACCTTATTTTCCATTTTTATTGAACTGAATTGCTTACTGTCAAGACTCCTTGCCAGCATTTAAAATGTTGGAAAATGACAAATACCTCAGTGAGACCCACTGCTCTGTCAATGCAGTAAGAGACCGTCTCTGTCTGACAAGCATCTGCAGCAGGTGTGCAGTGAACCCTCTGCATCGTTCAATGCTACCCAATCCAATATCCTAAAGAAAACAGATACAGAAAAAGTGGGAGGAAACAGTTAGATGAACAAGCAGACAATAGCATTCTGTGTCCCTCCATTTCATTTCACTGAGCAGGCTGAAAGGCTATGGTTTAATTGAAAAAGTCTTAAAACACAGACAAGAGTTATAATTATTACAGTTTCCCCATGTTCATCTTTTCTGCATCTTCCATATATCTTGCATACAAATTCTATTTTCAAGTAGTTTCTGCAACATCACCTTTCTGCTACTAGAAAATTTCAGTCCAAGCTGGTAAAATGAAGTTAACAGAAGCAGGATTTCTATTTTCACTTCGTTGTTTTTACCTTGGCAGGTGCTAACAGTGCTGTCTGGAGACGAGAGTGACGTGCAAGTGACCGATAGAAGTACTTCTGGCACCCATCCCAGGCAGAACAAATCTCTGTCAGCAACCTGACAGAGCACAAAAAGTCTGGTATTAGAAAGTACCTCACAGCACACTGGAAGGCATCAGGTCAGCTCTTCAACCTAATAATTTTGCTTGTAATTTCTTGGTTTGCAAATGCACTGATCTTGTAATTCTTCATCTTCTCTACAAGTATCCTAATCTTAAGAAAACAATTTTTATAATAAACTCTAAGGAAATCCTAAATGATAGCATCAAGATCTCTATTTTTGAATATCATCTAACACTTAAAGAGTGATTTTGTTTTTCTTTCCTTATGCAGATAAATCCAGCTTCATACGGAAGCCTTTATTTTGGCCTTGATAAAAGATACCATACACTAAACCCTAACATCTGAGGAGGATAATAACCAGCAGGTCTCAATGACAAAAAAAAGCACTTATTGCCTGAAAACAGTAAGAAAACATTAAAAAGTGTCTTTCCTCTAGGAAAGTTTTTCCAGAAATGCCCAGTTTGAAGTGTATATATTCTTTTGAAATATCCCATTATTTAATGAAGACAAAACATTTAAGTAATCCCTGCAAATCACAACTCTCTTCAATAAAAGCATTAGCAGCTTACACTCTAATATGATGCTAGGAAAGCATCCCAGGCAAAGCAGGACAGTGGAGGAGGGCTAACTGAAACCTAATTCATGGAAATAATGAAACTGAGGGTACAGTTGTCAAAAGTGCAAATTTAAAAAAAAGCCAAAACAAAAAAACGCACCCAACCCTTGCTCATTTGCACATCCCAGTGCAGTATGTACAGGATTCTCAAACTGAGAACTAATGGGAGGAAGGAAATATGCAAAAGCCTGACTTAATTACAGTCCAGAAATCCGAGTCTAAATCAACATGCAATGAATTCTATATATTCCAACTGCAATTAACACAATCTAAAGGTAAAAAATACTGTGTACATACATGTCATCCAGTTCATGTGCACAATTCAGTACAGCCAATGCACTATGCAAGTCCAGTGGACGTAGGTAGAGCACTTCATGATAGTCTTTTGAACGGGACCATGAAAGACCTTTCCGGTACGACAAACCTGGAATGACATCCGAGCACACATCCCTTTATGCCCTCATTCTTTTATATGAAAAATGTCACTCCATTATTAATGGTATTAGGATATAAAATCTTCTGATGTGGTTTTCTGCCTGAGGCTGTCTGATTTTGATAAGTCTTTGAACATGCTGCAAGTTTTGTAATGTAAGAATATATTGTAGCTTAGCTATTTCAGCTGAATAAAGCTGAACAATGCAGCTGAAATAAGACTAACATAGACCTGTGTGTATAAAGGACTTTTCACCACTCCTAGTCCTTTAAGAAAGCTGAGTTAGGGGTCATCACCTCCTTTTAAAGATATGAAAAGGTTGATAAATGAGGAAAGTAAAGGTGTCACCTGAAATCAAAAATGGAGCCCAGTAAAGAATTTGAATCCAATATGTTAATTAAATATTCATAGTTTGTCATTCCTCCAGCACAGACTTCACAGGGTGGTGATGGCAGATATTCCTTTGTCACCAGTGGGTGCAAAAAATGCCATTAATAGATCATTCAGGTCCAGAACTCAACCACACCTCTGTCAATCTGATCTCTGACAGTCTGTCAACTGAGAGATGGGTTCTCATTTTAATTAGCTAACTTCATTTCACTTTTATATCAAAGAAGGGTTACAAAGTAATGAGCTTTCCTCTTGTTTCTAGAAGCTGGGCAGTGACTTCTGACTAGAGATAAAGAAGATTTCTGCTACAGAAAAGCTACTGTTACAAATCTAATGGAATGTAAGAAAAATAGAAAGTATTTGAAATGGCAAACACAACAGGCCTCATAGTCAACAGACAAAGAGAGAGACTTAAACGCTTCTAAATTTATTAGTTACTTAATGACTTTAAGAAATCATATTATGGTGGGTTTAGATGTATTGGCAAAACTAATAAAATGCTCAGGAACTTTGTACTTTTAAACCAAGCCTATTTTTAGCCAAAGCTCACCTGTTTTAGCAAGACTTTTAAAGAGATCTGACAAAGCCCGTTGCTTTTGCATCTGAATATGCTTTGCCTCTGATTTCTGCTTCTCCTTAGTTGCTGTCTGATCAAATGTTAAATTTTGCAGTTCAGCTACAGAAACAATAATACCACCTGTATGGAAGACAGCAGACAAAGGTAAGAGATGTGAAAATTTAATGTACACAAAGCAACCATGGGAAGACAGGAGGGAACTATACATCTGCACTTTTTCCTGATTTGTTCCATTTATTTTAGAAAGGTCAACTGTAGTATGGAAATCACAAGAATACCTAACCTGTGAACTGGTCAAGATCTTCCACCAGACTTAAGAATGAATTATTTTCTGTAACTGCTGTACACATCTTCTTCATTTTTTTAGTAAGCTTAGGCAGACGATACTGAAGAGATTCTGTATGAAATGTAATGCCATCCTGACAGACTTCTGGGAGTGCCCTCTGAGAAAAAAATGAAAACAAATTATACACATATACTCAAAGCTGTCTTGTTTTACCACTTAGGGTAAATCATTGCAAAAAGAAGGGCTGAATTCTGCATTCATCTGAAACCCCAAAACACGTCATATGATCCTTTGAACAGTTCAGCACCAATACTTGAGGAAAATCATAATACATGCATGTCAGACATACATTAGTTTTAAAAACAATCAATCAAATGGAAGATGGTATGATCCTACTGTCTTAGGTGTTTGTCATTACCACTTCCATAGAGGTTATCACTGCTTCAGGTCAGCTTCCTCTGCCTGACAAGCTCAAAAGCACTACCCTACATCACTAAAGCCCCCAGGGTGTTAGATAAGAACACCCTCAATTAGTTTTCACTAGACACAAATTTTGTTCCCAAAGAACAACAAAACCAGTATGCAAGTAGAAATCATTAAATAACATAAGTAATTACCCAGCATGTCCAAAGCTAATCCCTAGAGTTTGTTCAATTTAAGTTTGCATGCATCTTCTTTAAGGAATGAAGACAACTTGAAACTTCAAGAAGTAAAACCAATAACCCTATTAACTATCAGTAATAGGCTTGGAAGTCACCAACTAACAAACCAAACCCTCAATCAATCAAGCACATTAGATTTGCATTAGATTACTGCCTCCTCACTCTACCCCCCTCCTGACTGTCACAGGACACGTGCAAGATCAGCCCCCTCTTGGTCTGAAGAAACTGAACAAAACTGAGAGCAACTTAGCATAAAACTGAGAGTAACTGAGCATTTCCCACTCACTGCCAAATTCTGATGGGTTACAATTGTCTCCTTGCATCTTATTAATAAAATTTAATGATGTGAATAGGAATCTGTTTCAGGAAGAAAATTAGCTGACTTCCTCCCTGAGCTGGGTAACTTAATTGGAGATACACAAAACTGAGACACTGTGTAGTCCAAGCTAGTCCAAGGCAAATGTTCACAGTACACAAATTGCCAGTCAACAGCAAATGTAAGACAATGTAGTACATTCCCTGTTTCATCATCCAAGCCCAAAGTGATTCAATATTTAATAAGAGCTTATGTGCGCACAAATCCTACAGCTACATGATCATGTGTTTGGGTCCTTGATTAGAAAAAATGAGCTAATAATAATTTCAACTTGCAGTCTGTTTTACTGCACTATTAGGGAAGTAACAAATTGTTGCAGACAATACGCAAGGAACTTGGAGATGAAATGTGTAACTGCCTCATCTCTGTATTAGAGCACAGATACTGTGCCAGATCAGTACAGATCATGCTTGTCTTTCCATGCTGCATTCCCACCCATCTGCAGTGTTTCATAACACTGAACACAAGTAAGATTAAAAAAGTTCATGATATATTCAACAGATTTGACACTTACATAAGATTTTTCTGGATAAATCAGTGAAAAGCAACATATGGATGAAAATAGAGAAAATATTCTACCCACATGTGGAATAAAGAACACAGTTACCTTGGCAACATCTGTTCTAGCAGAGAGAATCTTTCTTAATGTGTTGTTTAGCCTCTGAACTTTGGTTTCTTTGTTCTCAGATTCCTCCTGCTTTTGCATGCAGTCCAGCTGCTCTTCCTTACCAATTTCCACCAAGGCAGGCTGGCATGGCTCATCCAGAACAACTTCAAACTTCTTCATGAATTTAAAGAGGGTTCTGATTACCACAGGAAAGCAGAAATGTTACTGGGTTTTATAATCCTAGAAATCTCTCATCTACTTGAAATAAATGTTTCCACTGTGTTATGAGTAGAAGTATTCTTACATTCAAATTTAATGTCATAGAGAAATCATCTAGAAGGAAGTTTCTAAATAGGGACCTTAATTTCAAGTTCTGAGTTACCTGCGTATTTTTTCAACTGACTGCTTGATAGCCCAGAAGCTGACATCATTCCACTTGGAAATTTTCACAAATTCCTATTAGGAAAATAAATCATCAATGGGATTACTCATATAAATAAAATTAAGTATTTCCATATCAAAGATGATCTTTAAAGCTGATCAGCTATGATGATGTGGTAGTCTTAAAATGCAAGACATTTCAATAAGTGAGCAAATTATTGCATAGACATCTTATTCTATTAATATATGTGTTTATGTTAAAACTGTTGCATAGCCAAATGCTGTGAAATCTAAATGGGCTTCACCAGTGGGCAGAAATTTTCATGGATAAATGGGAATGATCAAACCTTAAAGCTTTCAACCAGCCCCCCTCCCTCCCCCTCTAAAATAAATTCTTGCCAAAGAAAATGTGTTGTAGGGATTTCAGTGGCCAACAGAACTATTATATACAAATTCAAAAAATATCTGCTCCACCCTTCCTTTAATTAGATCAGTGTATTGTCTGAACCAAGTTTCATTTTACCTTAAGTTCCTTTTCTATGGGTTGACGAAGTTCAGTGATTCTGGCCTCAACACACACTGAAAACTGCTTATAATAATTGTACAGATTCCACAGTATGCTGCACAGAACATCTAGAAGGGACAGACAATAAAAATCTTATTTTACAATAGGATATTCTTCAGTATCACGATGATAAATGCACCCTAGCTCTTTCTGGCATCACAAAGCTTAGCTTGGAAAGTCTGGAATACCCGATGGCCATATTGCTGTAAAGATGACTCAACACAGGTAATGCTATCAACTTACCCTTTTCTGCTACTTGAGGCATCAGCAAGACATGGCAGTGGAAAACCAGTAGTGCTTGAAGCCGTGCATGAAACTCTCCCAGAGTAGAGCCTTCAATGAAAGCCTGCAATGTGCTGACCAGGGTTTTCAGATCCGTTTGCTCAGTTTCTGAACATTGCATCCGAAAACAAACCAAAAGATCAACATGAAAATTGTGACCTGCTCTTTGTAAACTTTCAGCTGAAACATCAGGTCTTTGTTAGGAAAGATTCCAAACAAAATAGGAAAGAGGCAGGGAGGGGAAGAATTCTAACTTAATAAGAAGTAAAACCAACAAACACCACAGTGGAAGAAAAGAACGGGGAACAAGAGGCAACATTAAGATAGCGACTGAGAAGGCCATTTAGGTGTCCAATTTCAGAGTCCATCAAGTATTTAAAGAACACTTGCTATTTTCTATGAATGAATGGTTTTTTCAGTCATAGTGAGCCATACTACAAATTAGTCGCTGCCAGTTCCTTAACTCCTCAAAAATCATGAAGATAGAAATATATTGTAGGCGAATCTGGTAGAGAATACAGTGTATTACCTATAGAAGACATACATAACATGGGTTATGTAATATAACCCAAGGATCTGAAGCTCATCAGAAGTGCATTAATTAATCCTGAGATTGGAAGAACTCTGCCTCATGCCAGAGGATACTGCTTTCATCTTTATAATTCCATTAAATTGGGGGAGGCAAGGGACCGAGAGCTGTATTCTTTACCCTATTTTATGTAACGTGAACAGCTGCAGACAGATTTGCTAAGAACAGCATGTACCAAAACATACCAGCTGTAAGAATTCTTTAGGCTTTATACACAATGTTCAAAGCAGTTCAGCTCCAATATGAATAATGTTTTCTATAGCTAAAAAATGAGAAGCCTTTTTGAGTTGCAGTTGGAGGCATCCTACCCTCCAAATCTGTTTGAAATGTTTATATGTGCATGACATAAGCTGCCATAGTTCTACGTTCTTTTAGGTGCTTTTTACAGACATCTTTTTTTCTTTACACCACCTACAGTGTTGGCCCTATGAGCCACAGGTGGTTTCAGAGACACATACAAGCAAAGTTCACTCCATACATAAGACCTTAGAGAGTCATGAAGTTTATTGTAGGGCAAAGAACTACACTTGAAAGTGCATTGTCAAACTCTGGCATTTAGGATCTTAATCAAGCATCCTTAGTAATTGCTAGAACTGCAGCACACATTCATTTTAAGGCAAGCACTTACCTTCTGTAGTTGCCTCTGTCTGCTCTTGAACATACTTCTCAATCATCTGATAGATTGAGAACCAGTGCTTTGTGGATTTCTCTACATGCTGTTTCATAATATTGTCCAAACTTACTGACCAGCAACTGGAAACAAGAAGGAAGGAGAGAAAAGAAAAAAAATAAAGCAAAAATATCATGGGTAATTTGGGCTTCAAAACAACACAAACTTTATTCTCTGTTTCTACTAAACTAATGGAAAATTTTACAAGATGGAATAATCTGCACACGTGCTTAATATATACATTCAACTCTCGAGGATCACTGCTTTGCCAATAGTATTAAGTATGAGAGAAGAAGTGTGATGATGCCTTAAGCCCCTAATGTTTTTTATTTTATTTTTCTAATATTTGTAAGAATTGTAAGTTTTAAAAAGCAGCAACCTCCCTTCCCCCCACCCCTTGTCCCTTGTTCCTTTCCCTTGTTTACATTCCCTAACCCTCTTACCCCATTCTATGCTCCCCATATCAAACCTACCCCTGAATTCAGTGGCAATGTTTTGTCTTTTGTCAAGGCAAGACCTAGACTGTTTACAGAACAGCATATCAGGGCCTAAACCACAGAATACGGTCAAAAATTAGGTAACTATGTACCCTTTGTGCTCTGATGAAGCTGAAGATGGTGAAGGAGGGGTCCCAAAATACACCCCAGACCCATTTCTCAGGGGGTGGACCCGGGGCGGACCAGAGGAAGGGCCACAGGGTGGACACATCTGGGATTGGATGGATAGTGTTATAAAATGTAACCTCTCAGGCACTGCCGGGCGCGGGTCGTATAACATCTTAGCCTTGGCAAATAAACCCTTTCCTTATCTCACCCCTAATTAACTGCTCCGGAGATTTTTTTCAGCACCAAAATACACCGGCAACAGTGAGAACTAGGGATGGTAAAACAAAACCCATCAGAGGCAGGTTCAAAAATTTCTTTTGCTCAGAACTTGAGGTAGGCTTGTGGAATTCCTGATCATGGCATATTGTGGCTATAAAAATTTTACATGGTCTTAACAGACAATAATTTTTAAGGAAAATTTAATGTGGGGGTTGTTAAACAGACAAAACACTTCATCACCCTACGATGAAAACAGGAGAGCACTAGGAAAATACTAGGATGAAGTACTGTAGTTATCTGTCTGTCCTGCTTCTCCTCCTCTCCTGAGGCAAATACATAGGGTCCCCACAGGCTGGACATGCTCATTCTGAACCACTACAGCTGCTAGGGGGGTTTTTTTCCCCCCACATTTTTACAAGGACAGGCACATAGAAGCATTTTCCACAATTAAGGCAATTTAGCATTGGAATGTGCCTTCATATGGAGATGGAAGGTTACAGTATCTAAGAAAAAGCAGTATGGAAGGATAGTTCTTACTTCAACTCCAATCTACGCCACTGAATAATCAGTTGTGTGACCAAATCAAGATGTTTCCGCAAGGACAAAGCTCGACTAGCATTTTCCTCCCAGTCCTGGAAAACAAAAAAGTTACCCTTTATACAAAGACAGAAATTAGTCCTTGCATGGCAAGGCTCGCAGTACTTTGGATACTTCAAACTGTCAGCCTGGAGCAAGTTCACTTCCTCAAATCCTGGCAAGCAGACTGCTTTCATATTAAAAACATGGTATCCATATAAATAAAGAAGCATGAAAGAGAAGATAAAACTTCCCCTTAGCTTTTTTCTTACCTGTGCTTTTGCAAGAAGAATTTCCAAGCCATTCAGGAACTTTGAGAGAGGACTAGAGAGTGGAAAACTCCGGATTCTGTCCAACACAACTAACAGCTGCAGAATAAAAACACAAGCATTCCACCTACAGTAAGAGTTTTTCAACAAAAGTAGTCATGAAGTTAATTTTTATAAGTGTAACCCTCCCCTGCAAGAGGTAAGAATGGTTTTGGGTTGTTTTGTTGACTTTTTTTCTCATTTTTAAACTGCTTTCTCAATTTAGTATAAGCTCACTACAAGTTCAGTGAAGACCGGTGCATTTGGGGAAAGGAGCACAAATGACCTAATGCAAAGACTTCCAACAGAATCTGAGTTTCTGTGTTGCTCTAAGAAATGTAACCTGATAGCCACACAGGTCCCATAAGTGGGACTAAAAATAAGCACTCTAAAGAATTAGGAAAGAAAGAACTTTGGAAAATAACAGGAGCACAAACAGCAAAAGACCTCAGGGATCTCTGAGCTATGGCAGACTGAAGATTGCTTAAAGCTCTAAGAGTAGGCAGAATACCACTTAACATTTCATAGCTAAAATAGAACAGCTAATAATACTTAATACCTCTTAAGAATAAACAGATATGACTTCAAAACATCCGCGTAAGTATTACAGACAACATCTAGGCAAGAATATGAACCTCTATGCACGTTTATGCATATCTATATACATAATGCAATCCTAAAATGCTCCAGTTTCCCCCAAATACTCGTTGAGGTGTTTTTACCTGCACGAGTACTGGATGCTCTGGCCATTCCTGCAGTAGCCCATTTATTTCTTTAGCAAAATTATCAAGTACAGGTTGGCACTGTCGGACTTGCTGAATATTAGGGTGCTGGTAGAAGTCATATGGGCCATCTTGCTGCAGCACAAGATCTGAAGTTAATTCCTCAAAAAAGGTATTGCGAAGAAGAGTGCTAAGTAGAAGCTGGCTTCCCAAAAGACTATCATTCATTTCGGCACCTAGGAGGCAAGTAAGGAAGACATCACACATGCAACTAATACTTTTTCGGTTGAATAGATGAAGTTGGGGACTTTCTTTCCCTGTACCCCAAGCCTTAGCATGTTAGACTATGCCACTCATAAATAATGAGATGGGAGTATGGAACAAAAGAGACATAATTAGAGTTTATATTCTCTATTTTATCAAATTTTTCTGTAAAAGTAAAATCAGCATCCTAAAGGTGGGCTGTGATCCTGTCAGAAGAACACAGGCTTTGAGGAAAAGTAACTCAAAACACAAAAAAATCCCACATACATTACACCTCAGATACAAACACAAAAACAAGGTACTGTAGAAACAGCAGCCCTTATATGCTTCACCTTAATTGCACACATACATCTATTAGATCAGAACTGAAATATACAGCTCTGCTATGAAAAGTGATGATCCTGAGGTCTTGCACAATTGCTTGAAACAATTTACATATCAAGTGTTCCAAAATTCAGGCTAGGAAAAAAAAACCAAAAAAACCCAAAAAAAGTCCACCTTTTTTCTTTTAAATTATATATAGAAGCTACATTTAAACCAATTCCTTTATGGACTTCATTGCAAATTTTAATTCTGGGAAATTTCTTCAAGTGTATCATCTTCCATAGACTATGCAGATCCATGTGATCAAAATTTCACTTAGCATTCAATTTATTTTTAAACTGTGTTGGTCTTATACATTCCCAAATGGAATAAAAAAAAATAATTTTTTTTATAAAAGAATAAAAATCAAAGCATTCCACAAGACAATTCTGAACACAGGACAAATTCTTTAGAAAAAGAAAATTCAGTTTCCCCATAATAGATCTGTTTCATAACTGTAATGCAATTAATTTGGAACAAATCATTAGAAAGCTAAACCTGCATATCTGAAATATTGCCAGCAATCTTACCAATTAAAGGATAGAACTGATTCACCAGGCATGCACCAGTCTGATAGCAGGAAATAAATGTACTGAAATAATGCTTGGCTTGATGAGAAGTCAGCCTCTGCTGATACCACAGGGATCGAGCAAAGTTTAAGCATAACTGTTGATGAACCATCATAACTGTTTGCATAGAGCTCTTGGACAAAAGGGCTCTGTCAACTTCCAGGTAGTCTTCCGATGGATCTTCAGTTTCCATTTTTTCTTCTAGGCTTGGCTGAGCTGTGATATCTTCAAAGTCCTGCATATTACATGATAATCAAAGGTAAATTATAAATTCTTCTTTTAATGCCTTCTCTCCCCATCTCCTTTTTTGCACTTTTTGGCATTGCAACAACATGCTAATGATTTGCAGCTGGTACCATACAGAAGCACTGCCTGCCTCTCAGATGTCAGTCTGAAACAGAACACAGGTCTACAGAACATTTTGGGGCGTAACCACAGCAGGTAAGGGTGCAGTACAGTGATCCCTGGAGCTGCTGCCAACTAAAACTCTTTCAGAAAAAGCAGCAGCAGCTGTGCATGCTGATAAAACACCTCAGTGCTGTGTGGTCGCTTGAAGACCTGAACTGCTACATCCCAGCTGCTTTATTTAATCAAGAATAACCTTCTACCCAGGTAATACAATCTCATATGACCTTATTTGCTAAATTAATCAAATTCCAGAATTTTACAACAAATAACTAACTATATTGTCATTCAGTTACGTAACTTGGGATTGTTCACTTGAGCCACAGCATGCTTCAAGTCCAGAAGTTAATTCCAAAAACTTTCCTAAACCAAAACATAAAATAAAATAAAAGCACAGTACTTAACACCTATCAAAATCTGCCCCACATTTTGCTTTTGGCTAAAGGAAAAATAGTTTCAGTCCTCATCTTATTTCTGGCATGTATTTTCAGGAGCTACTTCAGATGTCATTTTTGTATTTCTTTACAGAGTTACAATTATTACCTTTTCATGAAAAGGAAATCTCCTCCTGAATTCTTCTTCTTCCTCCTCTTCCTCACTCCGTCTTTTCCCATGACTTTTACTTCTGTATCTGTACAGACTGCGTTCCATTGCCTCCTGCTCTTGGGCACGGCGTTCCTGTTCATCCCATTCATTTACAATTGCCTAAGGAAACACAAAGCAGTATGCTTTTAAACAAGTCAATGTCTGAAATCATCTCATTTTTCATCAAAGGGACAGCATCTATTTTGCTTGGCTCTTCCCCTTTCTACAATCTACAACAGTATAAATCAAAGCTATCTAAGATTTGTGAACTGCCCTCTCAACAAGCTAATAAGGAAAACACAAAGACAACAGTGTGCAACAGAGTGCTTGGCCAAGTTCTAATCTCTTTTCTTAACCATTTTATAAAGAAAGTCTCTACAAAGTTTGCCTTGTCAGCCTGTCTTCACAGCAGGGGCTCTTCCAGACCTCTGAAAATTTCTGTGGCCCTCCTCTAGACCTGCCTTAAGAGATCCATGTCTTCAACAGGGGACAAGGTGGTTTAGTACAAGAATCCCAGCTACTGGCATCCAGATGTTACCTGACACAGATGTCTAAAAAGCTGCAGAGATTTCTGGTCCATCTCTCCTTTGGATAGTATATGGCATCGAAGATGCAACAAAGCATTCACTAGGAGCTGTTCCAAAGTTGGGCAAGGCTGCTCAGCTCCCTCAGATTCTCCTTCAGAGTGCTTCAGAGAAAATTTTTTAAGCCCATGAAGGACCTCAACTGAATTCACTGAGCATAAAATTTCTGCCCGAGCAAAGTAGGTGGGGAAGGCATGGCCAACAGAAGGAAATGTCAACAAAGAAGTGAGGAGGTTGGTGAGGTCAGCTGGACACACAAAATTTTGGAGTACTCCAAAAACTTCAGAAGCCACTAATCGCATGCCATGTTGCAACTGTAAGATGGCAGCTTGCAGCGGAATGATGGCATCAGGGAATGCAGCGTACTCCTCTGACAGGTGTTTTCTAAACTGATGGTGGGATTTTTGCCACGATGCTTCTTCATTCAACAGGTTTTGTATTGCCTGAAGCGATTTTGGTGTTTCTCCATGGAGGACCTGGAGAAGGCGAGTTAGAAGATCTTGGACTGAAGAAACCCGTGCTATGCTGTTGATGTACTGGTGGGCCTCCTGGAATAAGCAATCATATAGCGGAGCTGGAGGCCTGAAGGCCTTTTTTCTAGAAAGGTTGCTCATTTGTTCCTTCAACTTTTGCATTCTTTCATGCAACAGTCTGTTAAGAAATAACATTAACAAGTTTAAACGTAGAAAGATGTTTCATATAAACTTCTTAAATATATCCAACATAACAGTTAGATACATAAAAAAGTTTAATTAGAAATATTCTGTTAGTTTGCGTGAAACAGCAAATAAGGAAAAAAAAAAAAGGGACACCCTTATAGCATGCAGATGTATATTTCTTTCCCCCACCGCTTCAACAAACTTCAATTGCTTTTTTTGCTTGCTACCTGACAGCTCTGTGAGCATTTAGAAAAAAGTAATATTACTGCAAGCAATTGGTAAGGCTCAGCCATTCAGAACCCACTTTCAGTGACTATCTTTCTCTTAAGCAATAGCACAGAACTACCAGATCTTCTATATGTATCATTGTGAAATCAAAATCTTCCATTAATAGTGGAAAATCGTGAATAATAGATAGTTTTTATCTCCATGTACAAGGAACACACTGGGACACCTGCACAAAGGAAAAAGCTCTGTTCACTTAAAATCTCCTTCTCAAGTTCCTCAGATTAAAATAAAACCAAAAAACCGAACCAACAAAATAACAGTGGCTACAAATTCTGAATGTCAACAGTGTATTCTATGTGATAAGAAATTTAATTCACTCACAGCACCATAGGCAAAGGCTAGTGCTAAAATACATATATGGAGATTTCTCCCCAGTAAAATCAGCTGAAGAACTCTGCAAAATAGCACTGGAATGCAGAAAGGCCTTGAGGAGGTACAGTGATCAATAAAACAATCCAGCTAATTTCAACTCATTGATAACATTGTCACATTTTAAAGAAAGTACTGTACTTTAGATGTATGGCATTATTTTTACTTCTGGGCCTGGCTTCAACTTTATCAATATACAAAGGCCACATCCTTTAATTGTTATATTTACAGCAGTAAAAAGAGCGTACACATAATTCCTTAGTCACTGCAAGTAAACAGCACAGCCTCTGCACTTATCTTTACCACCACAATATGGAAACTGATACCGTAAAATCAGCAACTCTTGTTTCTACAGAAAGACAGAAACATCGTACAGCCTTGGAGAAAACCTTCAGAGCCTGAGCATACACAGATGACATGTCTAATCTAAAAGAGACAAGTTAAGTGCCTGGATGTTACCTGATATGTGGATGAATATAGTTGCTGAGTGCTTCATCATCAATACTTTTTCCTGTATGTAGCTGGGACGAAAAATCGTATGTTTTCCATTCACACTCCAGCTGGTATAACTAAAAAGGAAAGAATAAACCATTTGCAGAGGTTCTGATTTTTATAATCAAGTAGGTACATCATCATCTTGGACATTAAAAGAAGTTCTAACTGTATAGTTTAAAAATCATGACTAAATATTTGCCCGAGAATACCCAAGCCAAACTCCTCTGTGTTGATTTTATACATTACAAAGGTAAAAGCCAATTCAGCTCCATACTCACCTCTTCTTTTGCATACTTGAGCTTGTATTCTCTTTTAACAGCTGGATCAAACCTGGTCTGTGGGAGCCACACCTGGAGCTGCACCAAGCCAATAATCACCCAGAGACTTCCTCGCCAAGCTGTCTCTGGTAACTCCTTAAGCCCTTCCCCATAGAACTGATGCAAGCAAGTGAGCAGAAGAAACAGGAATTCTTTAGGAAGTAACTCCTGATCAGTGATGCTTCCAAGTATGCTGAGAAGGTACTCATATGCAACAGGATCCTTGAGGTAGAGCTTCTCACAGCACTCCAAAAATTCTTCTTGAAGATCCACTGGAACCAGATCTATCAGGGCAGAGAGTTGTCTGCCTATCATTATTCCTTGTAGTCTAGCATCCGTGTGTCTGAAGGAAAAGGCATGAGAGAAGTTTACACATGGTAAGCAAGCTTCTGTAATGTGTTTAATTTAAATAACATATATGTGGAAGAAAGGTCTTAATACCTAAAATCTGCTATTGAAGAGACAGCCATGTTGGTCCACAGTGCCGTGCTGACTTTGTTAAGCTGCTGTGCTCTCTCCATCCATTCTCCCAGTGTTACATGGGATGATAACAGAACAGGAAGCTCACTCACATCCCACTGGCTTGTCTTGCTGCTGCTAGTTAGAATTTCAAAGAAGCTCTTCGAGAAAATGGCTCGGGTCAAAATGCCTGGGCCCTAAATTAAGAGATCAAGAGTTAGATTTTTCAGATGCAACTTGCACTTGACTAAGCTAGAACTTACAATATTGCTTTAGAAAACTGCTGAATTATTCGATAAGAGTATTCAGCCTAGAGCTTGATTAGGTCAGAAGAGACAAACCTTCAGAGAACGGTTCATATAGGATTTAGAAAAGTTCTTTTCCTCTGTTGCAGGCAGTGGCCTCCAAGTCAACCAGTAGTCTGGGTCTGTTGTGAAAGTACTGCTCCAAAAGGATGCTAACACAGCATTAACTAGTTGAGATGACAGAACAGACACTTCTTCAGGTGTTATCTAAGGAAAAAGAAAAACCTAGAGTTGATAATAATGTACAGGAGCAAAAGAGAATTAGGTGCAAACACATACAAAAAAAGTATGATACTGTTTTTCAGTACAGACAGTACAAGATATTACTCTAGATCTTTTTCAAATTCATATAGCATTTGCTTGCATATGCTCGTCTCAACAAAAAGAGTACACTTCCTGAAGTCTGCACTATCTCCTGTCTGTGAAATACACAGCATGTTTACAGAGCAACTTGTTAGAATATAGCCTCTAGTCTTTGACTGTGCAATCTTTTGTTACAATATACCGGGGTGCAGAAACATGAAACAGGTAAAGCTATCCAATACTCTGCTCTGAAGCATTGAAAGTGAACTTGTGGTTTACTATGCTTTATGGGAACACAACCATTGTATCATAAATATTAACCAGTTATTAAATGTTCTACAGAAAATGCATCAAATAACTTTATCAGTCTATTTGATTTGCAACATAGAGCTAAGAAAACTGAGATGCACAGGAACAGAGGTATTTTTCAGCATAATGTTACTTTGAATACATAGATACAACCAGGCTGGCACCTGCCATTCCATTAGGTCGCAGATGGATAAATGGAACAATACTACCAAAACAGATCATATAGAACTATGTTATTTAAGACTTCATTGTATTTCATTTATGTTTTAACGTCATATTTTAATTATATTTTCTGAAGGCTCACAGTTAATAACCTTCCTTATTAAAAGAAGGAACAGATTTTGTCAGGCACGGGGAGGAAAACTGCATGTCAAGAAACTGAGAGATATACATATTTTGAATAATCTGTTGAAAACATCTGCAAGGCTAATTGAACTAAAACTTGTCCTTACTTCATTAAGGTGTAACAAGTGCCACAGTCCAGAGAGCTGATGAGAAGCAGTTGGTGTCATCTTCAGAGAAAAAGCTATAAACTGAGCTAGTTCTGAACACATGCTTAGTTCTTGACTGCAGTTCTCCCTGCAGCAGGTAAAAAAATACAACCTAAGTAATGTTTAAGCAGGGCACATGAAATAAATTATTTGGATAGTAAAACAAATCAAGAATGGCAGGCAAAGTCACTGAAAGGTTAAAACAACAGCATTTCAAACATTGAAGAACAAGCACTCAATACCTTGAATCCTTCCAAGCTGACAAAAACACAGGAAAAAGAGGAAGAAGTGGAAACTCCTGTAGCTATAAACTACATGTTCAACAAAACATACAAAACATTTGGGAACAAACTGGCTTCTAGCTTTATAGTTCTTGTAAAAAACCATAACTTCGCTGAATTCAAGAGTGAACCAGTGATCCTAAGAGTCTCATCGCACAAACAATACTGTGACTGAAATCCATAAATGAATAGCTCTCTTTTAAGGAATGGGAAGCCAGATAAAAAATAAATACATTTGGCCCCTTAAAACAACAGTAACACATCCTAAATTAATAATGGTAATTTAAACTATGATTCTATGTGTGTATAGTTCACACAAAAGGAAGCATGCATGCTAGTGTAATTTCTCTGTCTTCAGGTGTAATCCAGACTGCAGTAGCCCCCAACAACATGGTGATAAACATCTTCATGTTGATTCCTAACCTGAAGGACTCTTCTATTTCATTAAAAGGCAAATATGTATTTGCAAAAGAAAAATGCTATGTGCCATTTACTACATAAAAGGTTTTAATTTTCAGTCATCTATAACCCATTCTACCACTAATAAAGCAGTTTCTGGAGTCTCGTGTGTTTACTTCAAGGGGTTTGGACATCAGCATCCTTGTATTTGCCTTAATAAAGCAAGCTAGAAAAGAAAAAAATCACTTTCTCAATATAACACTAAACCATTTCTCTGCTGATACTTTTTATATTTGCCTGGGTGCAATTCTGCATGCAGACAAGGAGTGCACATGCATTGTATACACAAATACACATATTTGTGTCCTACAGAGATATACATGCACATACACACAGCTATATATATATATAACATGTGTACACACACGGAGATTTACATGCAGAAATAAAGCACCAAAGTTGCAGCTTCTAGCCAGGGATTCTGAATCTCATGGAAGGAATATAGGATTTCTTTCTCCAGCCTTCTTACCTTCTTGTACAAGCCTTGGCCACAAAATCTGCTGTCATTTTGTACTGCCAGAGCACGCCTATGTATTCCATTGCAGGCCACAGCTGAACTTGACTGCAGAGCTGATTTAGCAAGGCAGGGTCTAACTGGTTGGAGATGGTGTCTTCAGGAAACCTTTCTTCTGCATGACTATATTTAACTCCTTCTGCTCTCAGGTATGAATGCACAGCTTTCAAAAAAATCTGTAGTTGACCTGTTTGACAGATTGTAAGAGGTACATGAATGCACGTACCGTATTTCTTGCCAGTGAACATTTAACATCCTTTCCATTTGTATACAGAAAGGATGAAGATGACAGAAATCATCCTGTTGGGCTCTTTAAAAGTGTGACCTACCCAGACTAACATCTTCTAAATGGTTGGCTCTTATTATCAGGCCATCAGCTTGCAGCAACGCTTTCTTCATCTTCATTCCAGTGGCAGCAATTTTCAGACAGCACATTTTTTCCTGCCATCTGCTTTCTCCAAAGGCCAATCTTAGCTCCAAGATGTTAAGTGGTTTGCTGAGGACTTTTAACTGAGAAAAACATTCCATGCCCAGTTTATCCTGGAAACATGGAAAGGACAATTTGTTTCAGCAGCACTAACAAAACAGCAAACAAGATTTGTGACTGCAGTCAAAACTAAGATTTCAAATTCACATGCACACAACTGCACAAGTTCACAATCTTTTAGTAGCCCTACTCAATACAGCAGAAAACAGAAATTGAAACCGTTGCCCACAATTCCTCCTTGTCAAGTTTTTTTTCTTTTCTCTCGTGAAGAAACTACATAAAATATGCAGACAAACAACACTTCAACATGGCAACCTAACTAAACTAGGGGTAATAAATACACAGAATAATAAAAAATACCAGCAGCTACTGTCATTTATAAGAAAATGCAGTTTACACCTGCACTTTAAATACATGTTCTTAGAAAAATCTCCTCAAATTCTTAGTAAGCATTTAATGTTCTTCAGAGTCCCACAAAGTAATTACCTTAAAAGGAAGAGGTCTTCCTAGAGACTTCTGTAATATCTTCATATTGGCAGAAACACCAGCAGGATTGACCAAGCAGCTCTGAATCTGCTGTGAAACAGACTGAATTTCCCTGGAAATCCTTGTAGGGAAAAAAAAAAAAGAAGGGTAGGGGGGAGAAAAAAGCCCACGCAGTTAACAGAAATTTAAGAAACAAGGCAAAAGGATGCATAAGAAAGGCAAGTCCCTCTCTTATCCTTTTACTAATGGGGTAAAAATTCTAGATGATCATTTGAGCAAGCAGAAGCCCCATGTTAGGAACCCTGAACTTTAAAAATGAGCAGCTATTTAATATACTGTACTTGCATCACTAATAGCAAACAATGCAAATTAGCTATAATGCTAAAGAAAATAGTAATTTATAGAGACATTTAACAGAAACAAATCAAGAGCCACTACACAAAGCCACTCACTTGTTCTGGTCTGATCCAGCAAGCATCTGAGGAATTCTGTCAATTAGGTGTTTCATAACCCAGTGCCAGTGAAGAGACAGAAGTGACAACCCTGGCGAATCCACTGTCACAGTGTCAGAGACTGCCCAGAACCGGTCACGCCACAGCAAGCAGTATAAAATCTAACAAGCCAAAAAGGTTACAGTTTTACCACTGCTGCATATTACAGAATACTTGGTACTTCAAGCAAGAGAAGGAGCAAACCCACTACCCACTTGCATTAACTTCAAGCTCCCACGATGCTTTGTATTTACTGCTACACAACCAATACTCAACTATAGGTTCTCCAAAAATATCACACAGCTCTACTGGCAGGTGGAACCACAAGCCAAAACCAAGCAATCCCTGCACCATGTCTACAATGTCAAGATTTCAGCAAAATGATATTCATGGTCTGAAAAGGAAGAGGGAGAAGCGAACCACCCCCGTGACCTGCATGCCACCTGACCAGGTTCAGATGTTCTTATCGCGGATAGATGTGGATAGTCCCCTTTACCATCAGTGAAGAGAAAGAGGCACTTCTACAGCACAATTCATGCCATCCTAAGCAGGCATTAGAAGGCTTGATGATCAAGTTCTGACTATCTACATCCCAGGTATGTACATTTAGGAAAGATAATTCCCACCCCAAGAATCTGCAGGCTGAAAACCTACATTCCACACAGAACAAATGAGAAGAAAGAGCACAAATACAGCCACTAAAACAAACATGATCATTTGCCTGCTGCCAGGCATATTCTGAATACCCACAGAAGCACTGTGCTTAATTCCATGGTCCCTGAAACTAAAAATAGTGTTCTTCACACAATCTCATTTCATTTAACTTCCATATGACGAAAAGTCTACTCACATCATGCATGTCATCGTCACTTAAGGCCACCTGAGTAGACTTCACCCAGTGAAGTGCAAACGCATCCCAAAGTTCAAAGAAAGCAACAAGGTTGACCACAATTGCATGAGGAAGACAGTTGTAACTTCCTGGATCTGAGGTTTGGAGAAGAGGGAAAGAAAGACAGAGAGAGACTAAACATTCCACCCACATCACATGACACATAGGAGTCAACTTCTGATCACTAGATCCTCTCTAAGGTTGAGAAAAAAATAACAATCTGAAAAGTTCCAAGAATTGAAGTAATAAAAGTAGTCCTTCGCTATTTGCACAATTCTCTATTACCTCTATGCACTTTATACATATCTATAGATATAAAACCCACGAGGGAATCATTGATCAACTGCTTCTATGCAGCACAGTAACTTCATCACTGAATTCTTACCCTTTGCTTTAGAAGTTAAACTTCCTACATACATAAAACAAAAGCATGTCTGAAGAACTTGGCTCTTCTTACTAGCTGAAGACAAAACACTATTCTAATTTCTCTCCACCATTATCCTAAAGTTTAGGTAATTAAGAGAGAAATTATATTCACTCATTATCTAGTAAAGGCGGGACATAAATAAGGTATATCTAATTTAAGAATAATGTGTTAGATACCACATTAGTCCTCATCTGACTGCTTTACATTCACACATTCTTTGCACACTCAGGACATACCATGTTTAAAGTACACATTTCATAATACTGCAAATTAACCATATTTCAAATTGAATATAGAACCAAAGGGAACAGTGAAAATCAACCTACTTTTGCGGAAATCTACAGACATTCTTAAGACACTGTTTCTTGGCTTCTTGCTGGAAATCAAATTCTTCTCAGTGTGATTTCTTTTTTCTCGGTCAAGAAATAATGCTGCCCTGAAGTAAAAATAAAGTTGTTAAAAATCCAGTACTATTTTAAAGCCTCAGCCTTATGTGGGTGATGAACTACAAAGTGAACCGTATTACATTCACTGTATTATGAAAGAACCAAGTGCAGCACTTGCAGAATTGCTTGAATATGGTTTCTGGAGAAGCAGGCTTCACAAAGAGCTGATTCCTGACTTCACCAGGTACAAAACAGTAGCGAGCTACTAAACAGATGCAACACCGTGGCCTGTAGTATATGTGAGCATCTGCTTCCTTATGCTGCAACCTCAAAATCTGTGTAATTTTTACTTTTTTAGGAAAAGTAGTCCAAATTCAAAAGTAGGGCAACTATTTAAGTTACGTTAGAGATTTCACACTGCTGCTTCAGCCTCTTTACTGCTTTGTCCCACAGTTGTGGTTTGTCTTTTGAGTACTGCAGCCTATATGGAATGGTGTGAGCTCTGCTCCTTATATTAAGTGATTACTTTTAGTATGCATCTACAGAAAACAGAAGCAAAGAATTTAAATACTGTACAAAAATTCTGCCTGGTATTTTAGATCACATCTGTCAAAACCTAAAAACATACTTGGCAGACACCACAAGTGTTCACTCAGCACTGATTACAGTCATTGGACAGTCTTTACAAGTTGGTTTTTTTTGTAACCTACCGATTTGCTGCAGATTTCAAAAGAGTTAGAAGCTGGTCTGTGTGTTCCATCTCTGTATCAAAGTTCGTCGAATTTCTAATGATCTCCAAAAACTGCATATTCCATCTTGGGTCCAGAGGCATCACATGTTCATCTGGAAAGGTAGATGAGACAGGACAGCAGTGGAAACATTACTCAGTGGAAACATTACTTTTCTTGATCCCCCTGCCTATGCAAGAACATCAGAGAAAGAAAGAAGGAAGCCTAAGAGGAAGGCAGAGTCTTGAACTCTCTCACTCCAGATATCCTAGCAGAAAAACATTAAGTTGACTGCAGGTTCTGTAAAACAGAACAGTGACAGTAAATTAAACAGCAGTCAGAGTACCCAAACAGACAGCCTGGAAACAAGTCATAACCTAGGCAAAAGATCACCAACCACCCAAAAAAGGTCCAGTGTCACTGCACCTAACAAGCTTGGAAAGGGAACTACAGGCCTGAACTCTATAAAACACCAAGGGAAAATTATAGATCACAACGTGGGTTTCAGGTGGGCTAACACAAAAAATCCTGGGGAAAAAGAGGGTGCCTAAACTACCAAATCAGAAAGGCAGGGGATATATGCATCACTCTTCAAAATATTGCTTAACTCTGGAAGCACCAATGTCTTACATCTTTTTTTTTTCAAAGTACCTGTCATATTTGGCTGTAGCAACTTGATCATGTTACTGACTCCAGATGAGAGAGGACTGGCATAGAAACAACCAAGGGCTACGGCACCTGCTTCCAGCTGAATCCGCACTGAATCTGTAGGTGAAGAGGAGAGAACAGAGGCATAAAAGAGCATTTAATACAAACAAAGAAAAATAAATTCAACTGAGCCAGCACAAGCAGACTGAATCAAATCTGTGCATGCGCTCTGGACATGCTGGTTGATACTATTTTGTATTAGCTTCAAGCAGTCTTAAAAGCAGTCAGAACGTCATGGCTGAAGACACAAATCCAGTAAAGAGTTCTAGTTAAACTGGTGATACTTCATGTATGCTTTAAAAATATGGCTTGTGAAAATCCATGAGCTTATACCTTCAAATGCTCCTCTTAGTACAACTAGTTTTGTGGGGGGGGGGGGTTTCTCTCCAATTTAAAAAAAAAAAAAGCGCATAGTTTTCATTAAAGTAATTTTCTAGCTATTTTCTAGTTTATAGACCTACCTGCTTGAAAACACAGCAAAATAAAGGGGAAGCAATCCCATTAACGTAGGGACAACACAAACTGAAATTTCACACCATAAAAGGAAGTTAAATGTGTGAATTACTTGGACTAACTCCTGTCTAAATTCTCCATAAGTTTAATGTGATTAATAATGTAATTAAGCAGTGAATAGCTCATCTCAGCTACTATCCTGAATGTTCAGTGAACACTGCTTCAGTAAATCTCAGTTCTGCAGTTTCTCGGCTTTCTAACCATTTGTATTTTAACACCAAATAAACAGAGACATTTTACTGTTTTTACTACCACTAAAAGAAATAGTGAAAAGAAAGGCATATTTGCATACATAGACCAAGAGGGATCCAAAAATAACTATAATTGAAAAGTGGTACAAGTTACACACATGCTTGAATAATAAAGGACAATGTTTAGCCCAAAGCCTCCTGTTGTCCCTAATATGCACAACCTGTTCCTGTCCCTCTGTGGAGCCTCAATGCCCTCAATTTAGTGTGGAGAGTTGAGAGCTTTCATGTCATATAATTTGAATGGTCTGAATGTTTTCATGGAAGACTTACAATTTGTGAAAATCATCCCTTAGGCAAAACAGAAAGTTAAATAATTACATACCAAGCACCTGTGAGAGATTTTTGGCTAAGGAGTTAAGCCATTTAACTCGTAATTTCCAATCTTGATTGGTTGCCTTCTCTATGAACAATTTGACTGAAGCATGGAGAACTTCCATGTTATCCATCCAGTTTGCATCTATCTCAACAGGACTGAATTTGAGACTCTCGGGATTAGTGGACTGCATAATTTTTTGAAGATCTTGCAGAGTCAGTGGTAGTGTCCTGAAGCAAAAAGAATTCCAGTAATCAAGGGCTCAAACTGCCAGATCCAGGAAATAATATACTTTGCAAGTCAAGCTACTCAGGATGCAACCACCTGCAGGCAAGAGGGTAGCAACGCAGTAATCTTTCCTCCTTTATCTTTAAAACCAGTTTCCAACTTCAAATCAGTTGGAGGTGTCTACCGTTAGGAATTCACTATTGCCAAAAATTCATGCAGTACCCAAAGTGAATATGCACAGCATATCACTGAGAAATTCTAATTGATTTGTGCACCAGAACGATATGTGAAGTTAAAAAAAAAAAGATAAAGACAAGAAAGCAAGTGTCATTGATTAAAAAACAAGCAAACAAAAACAAACAAAAAAGCAAACACCACAGAATGTTGCTAAGGTTTTACAATTTCAACATTATATCTTAGTAATAATAACTTCTACAGCTTGTTCTTTCACTGGAAGCAAACCACGGTACCTGTCCAGAGTAGGTTACTTAAGCAAAGAAGGTAGAAAGGAAGTTTTTACACCAGTGTTGTGAAAATAAGTTGCACAAGAAATCATTAAAAAAAATTCTTGCATGTGCCCCTTGCACATGGGCCTCTGCTTCTCTCAGACGCTCTGTCTAAAGAAGAAAATGTGTTTTTTCACCTGAAGCTACAGGATTTAAAATAACTGATGAATAATCGATTACAAGAAAACATGAAATACCAAGGATCATTAGTATATTTTGAATTAGTTAAATACTTGGGTTTTTTAAAGCTCAGAAGGAACTGAAGGAAGAAATTTTGTAGCTCTTATTACCTATTAAATCCAGTGTTTGCATTCACATTTTCTGCTAAATGCATACTCCTAGCAACTCTCAAAATGGGTCAAATGTATACTTAATGAAGATTAAAGAACTAAGTATTTTATATATATTTTTAGTATTTTGAAGACTGAAGCATAAAACAGTAAATAATTAAACTTTTATTTGTAGTGGTTGCATGGAAAGGTAACAGGAACACAGTTACAGAGCATGAAGATCACAGTTTCTGCCTGTGCAGTTTGATGAAGAATTTTGCAAGGAACAATGACATGCCATGAGTAGTTCACATATATCACTTCCTATTTATTAGACAAAAATAATGTTTCCAGCCTACCTGCAGTTTCTAAGGTTAAGTCTATGCAGACAATACATTAGGACCTGTGCATCACTCCTGACTGTCGAAAGAAGTGAGTCTTCAGCTGCAAACAGACTTGTAGGTAGGGAGTCTGGCCACAGTCCCATTGCTAGCAAAGACTCACCCCAAGTTTCATGGGAAGCCAGAGAGGAAGCATGCTTTGTAACCAATTCTAACACAAGCTACAACAAACAACCAAAAAGCACTTTAGAATCATATTTAAACATGTAACATATTCAAGCGCAATAGCTCAGGCAACTCTTTAATTACATGTATTTATTATGAAATCACTATAACCCAAATGTTCTAGAAACACAATAAAAGTACCAAAACATTCCTACCAGAAGTGGAATAACATATTGTACAGTTTAAAACAGGAAGTGAATACGTCTGCAGATTATAACATCCACAGTGTTACAGGCTACAGACTCATCAGTATTAATATCCTAAAGTCTCAGCTGAAGCTGTTAAAAACCTGCCTCAGAGTCCAAACTGGATATTCTCCAGATCTCTTATGCTGCAAATGAATGAGCTACTCTCTATAAAATGTAAGACAAATCATGTTTATCCCCTGGGGATTATATCAAAAAGCATATCACAAATTCAGGGTCTTTATGCAACTCTCACTCATCTGACCTCTGTCTCCAGTAGCATGCCACAAGGCTGAGGAAATATGTCATGAAACGGCAGGTGACAGATGAAATTCACTGTACTTCACCATTCAATACTAAAAAGCTCCAACTTCTGGAGCTTCAACCAATCTGTTAAGTTACATGGAGAACTGTACTGCTTATACCGGAGCCAAAAAAGGTTCAGTATCTAAAAGATACAAAAAATGTTCCGATGCCACTTAACCCCTTTTCTTCATCACTTGACAAATAATTGAGAAGATGTTTAGAATTGTTTGATTTATCTTTCCAAGAGCACCATCTTCATCAATCCCTCACTCTTAGGCACTTAGGAAACAGGATATAGCCTCAGGAAATTACATTTTTCACTTATCTAGATGATACAAGAGAAGCTTTCAAATACAGGACTTTTACCTTTTGGTTAATCTGCAGTTGTTGTGAGTGGCCATAAACTTCCCAACAGGCTCTGTAAAAAGACTTTGCTAATCCAAAGCCTCTTTGTATTTGCTGCACAATCAATACAGCAGCCTGAAGCAAAGGTGACAAAGATGACACAGAACCTGAAAGATACACAGCATTTAGCTTTAATACTGAAGAGCTCATCCATACATATGTAATAAGCCCAAGTTGTTAACAAACACCAAACTGACTTTTCTTACCTGCTATTGCTGCCTTGGTTTCTGAATGCACAGCCATAAGTGCGTCACAGACACTATCTCCAACTAAACCCAAGCCATGCAGGAGTAACTTCAAATCCAGACTGTCCAATACATTTCCATCATTCTCCCCAGGAATGTAAATTTCAATCCCACGATTCCGCATGGCTCTGGATATTTCCCCATGAACTGGATCCATAGAAAGGAAAAGCCTGTTGGATATTAGAATAGAATAGTCAAACTGGAAGGGATCTACAACATCATCTAGTTCCACTGCCTTACATTCTTAAGATGTAACTTAGGTCCTTAAACTATCACTCCAGAACCACCAAATCTGCTCTTCCATAAAGTAAATTCATCTTCATAAAAATGGGGACACTAATATCTAGAAAACCAGAGACAGCTACTGAATTTAAATAAGAAATCTGTATTAATAGTTATACTTTGAAATTAGACACAGATATTCTGCATGACTTTAAACTCATATCTGAGTTATGTCTGTTTTATCATTTGCCCACTTCCAAAGAGAAGTTAAGCTATGCCTCTGAGCTATAAAGGCTTTTAAAAGTCTTAGCAACAGCTTCAGATAAATCTGTGCTGTTTAAAAACTAAAATACTAATTACTCAAGTAATTAATACTATCAGCAGACATCTCTTAAAAGCAAGGAGGAAAATCTACTTCTGAGATACAATGCAGTGAAAACAGGTTTCTGAGAAGTCAAAATGTTGTTTCCAATTCAGAGGAACCAGAGCATATCAGTCCCAATATTCTTTTCATGAATTTATAAGAGGTAGGAATTATACAGAATACTCTATATGCTCTCCTCCCATCTTCCCCACAGACTCATTCAGATCTGAGACAACAGATTGCCTGTTTGGGTGGTTTGCTGGGGTTAAAAGTTCTATCATTGCAGGAAACTCAAATTTATAGATGAGATGGAAAAAGCTGGGAAGAAAATTATTATGTCCATAAACCAGCTTTCATTATCAGCATATCTAAATACTTCACCATCTTCAACACATGTTCCCTCAACTTCAACTACAGTGAGACAGGGAAGTGCTGAAATCCTAATTTAGAAATGGAAAATCAAGACAGTGGTACACTGCTATGAATTTTTCAGTCTGTGCTACAACAGGGATATAAAGCAAAGCCTCTTAAGTTCTCTCTCATATGCTTATCACAGTGCAATTTTCTTCCTTGCCAGACAGTGTTACTACAGTACATGGCAAACTGAACAGCATTCCAAATACGAAAAGACTGGCTCACTGATGACATTTTTATTCTAAACCTGCTATTTGGTAAGGTGGGAACATAAAAGGCAAAAAAACCCCAAAACAACACCAAACAGAAATGTAATGCACCTGAAGTTTGGATGAGGAGCTATTGTAGGAATTGTGCCATCTATCACACCTCTCTCACTCATGGTAAGAACACCTCCTGGTTCAAGTAAAGCATTCAAGCGGTCCAGCACAGAAGGGCTGTATTCAAAAGAAATTCATATGGTTATGCAAAGGTAACAATTTGACCCCTTTCTGATCTGAAATCAAAATGGTACCAGTCTTTAACAAAAAGCAAAACACTTAATTACTTTATAAAGTAACAGGAAAACCATCAACTGCTAAGCTGGAAGGAAGCTAAGAAGGAAGACACTTCCAAAAAACCTAAGTTACTATTCCTGTGTATTATCTAATGCAAAATGTTCAGCTGTGAACCATAGAGTAAGAGGCAAAGTCAATTGGGTAGGTCAAAGGATTCACTCACTGAAACAAGGTCACTAAAATCTCTTACTTGCAGAAATTAACGTTGTCCATTAAGAGCCAATCTCCAGACTGCAGGGCCTGAACCAACATTCCATCCACCCACTCAAAAGTGCCATGGCTGTTACAGTCAGCAGCCTGGGCTTGTTGCAGCTTGAAGTGCCGGAACTCTTCTACCAGGTGAGCAAACTCTGAAAGGAGTATATCTTACATTGAGACTTACATTGCTGAGGAAGCTTCCTGCTCCATTCAAGAAAAATAGTCATTATTTGTTCATAAACATATATGCTTCCTCCTTTCTAGAGGCACATAACAGCAGAGGCTCCAAGTCTTTCAAGTAGCCTCCCGTGAGCCAAATCTATGTGAACAGAAGGGGTTTGCAACCAGAGACATATAAAACCCAGACTGACACTTTCCTCCCTAAACAGATATTTTTCTCCACCCCTTCATCCCATCAGATGAAATTTGATGGATATTAATGCCTTATGTTAAACAATGATTAAAAAAATAAAAAAAGGAAAAACAACTCTGCTGACATTCATAACGATCAGCTGATAAGTGCTTCAGAGTAAAAACACAAGAATAGCATATCCAAGTTCCCTTTCTTAGGAATACAAGATAAGAGCTCGTATTGCATCATATGTTGAGTAGCTCAATACAGGAGAATTTCGGTACTTTGAATTGCCCACCATACATACCTGCCTTTGAGTAAGAATTTATTTTGTTATTCAGTCGCTGGGTAAGCACAAGTATTCCCTCCAGTTTGCTCACTAACTCAGCTGTAACACTTCTACCTCCTTCACCCAGAGATTTGGGTTTGTAATTCAGGATGAAATTGCTCCAAGCACGCAGCACAAGTTCAGCATCATCTGCACAAATTTCTGTCAGGAGAAGACTGTCCCTTACAAGTGTGCTTACAGCATTCTCCACTTTTTCCAAGAGGCGCTGCCATGGCCTATTGATATCAACCTGCAAACAGGCCATACAGAGTTAGCTCATGCAGAAGACTGTGGTGATGTAGGCTCCATTTGTAAACACTAAGCTCACAGTGACTGGCCACTGTTAGGTAGGAAGGAGAAATATAACAAAACCAGCATTTACCTGTTCAAATCCGCCCAGGAGTTCAGTTGTATCCATTGCACTGTTCATTGCCATGATTTTTAGTCGATGGCCAGTGAGATGGGCCAACAGCTCAACAAGACTGGTTTTACCGACAGTTGCTGGGCCCACCAGGATTACCATCCAGCTCATGTGCACACATTTCATTATGGACTCGAGGGACTGCAGTGAATGATGCAGAAATGAGAGATTTCTGCCAGGATGAGGAACATAGTTGCCACGAGAAAGAACTGAATAACCAATCTGAAAGGGATGAGAGACACATGGATGAATACTCCAAGAGGCAAACAGAAGTTTAGCTGTGCAAGTTGCTTACTTCTCTCTCCCCTCACAAAATCTCTTGTCAACAGTTTACCTGAACATTATATGGATTGATGTGAAATGCCCTGGTTCCTGTATAGACATGGGCCTCCTGGCCAAAAATGTCTCTAAATATGGAAATAACCTAGAACAATCGAAAGAGCAAAAAAGAGACTAATCAGTTCAAGGTATCCATTGTTCCAAAGATTTACTTCTAAAAATTTACTTCTAAAGTAGCCTTTCCTCTCAGCTCCACAGCCGTGTGATAGTAACTAACACGGTTAAATCACAAATGTCATTTAACTCAAAGTACAGCCAGCCATTAACACGAGTGTGAGCTGCACACAGCAACCCCTTCATTAATCATGGTTTCCTGTGACTTGAAATACTGTAAGCAATGCTTCTCTTTAACAAAGTACTGGGATAGAATTCACTTAATAGGTAAGCTCTTTGACAACACAGAAAAATATAACAATGTTACAGGGAGGGGAAAGTAAACCCATGAGAAAAATATGCAGTCACACACAGTCAGTAACTTCAGTCTTTGACTTCTAGTTTAATACCTTTTAAATGTTGTGAAACTAAACAAAAGCAAAAGACTTCCAGGTAAGAGAGGGAAAAGTAGGTGGCAAACATTATTTAAAACAGAATCACACAAGAATATGTTCTGGTTTGCTCTGTTTAAGTCCTTTGTTATTCTACTTGCCTTCACTTACACCAGCTTTCTGCTTTTATTCTAATTAAATTGATATTTCAAACTGCAAGGGGAGCAGGTATGTATGTCAAACCTCAAAATCCCAAACAAACCTATTTTCTTTTGTAAGAGAGAATGTCTATGAATGAATTGCAAAGAATCTTCAAATTTACACTTGGATTTCTGTAAATATTTCCTGACCATCTGAAGAGCAAGGAAGGAGAACACACAGCTCACCTTTTCTTTGTCTTCCTTAGTTCTCATTCTTTCTCCATATACCAAAAACATATGCTGGCCTGGATCATAACATCCTGGTGACTGATCAACAAGCATTAGCTGGCACCAGCGGAAAAGATCACGTAAGTTGAACTCCCAGGGTCCTCCTTTCTGTCCCCATTTTCTTTCAGCCATGACTTCTCTGTCAATCTGAAAAAAAAAGCAGTAATTAAAAATATAATCTTTTATTCTACTCACGAGGTGGTTTCAAATATTTTTTAAAAAACTCAACTGAACTTCTGCCTTTGGCACTGCTTGCAAGACAGACGACAACCGAAAGAGCAAGTTACATTCACTTTGCTGAAAATATGTCAGAACTAAAGCTTGGTTTAGTTTGTCTGTCCTCTATTATTTCTCCAACAGTCAGCTCAATTTTCCTGTTCACTCTTGCACTCTTATAAATTAACATTCAGTAAGATGCTGCCACAGGAGATTTTACATAAGGTCACAGAATACTACTTTCTCTTAAGATTACTACTACTGTGTATGCATGTTTTGTCTTCTATGAAAAACAATGCCTCATCAATTATCAACGAAGAACCTGATTGTTGTGGTACAAGAATTCAGGTACTGGGTTTAGTGGTGTTCTTTACTTTCTTCTGCATATACTTCCATCCCTCTCGTTTTACCCATGCAGCTCTCTATAAAAATGCATAACATAAGACTTAATTTTTTTCCAATTTTGTTGCATTTTGCCTACTTCTACACAAAAGAAACTAAAATATACTTACCTTGTTATTGAAAGCAACCATTTTAGCAATAACAGTTTTATCAATAGCAGGAAACAATGTATTCGCAATAAACTTCATATCTTCTGCTGAGAGTGGATCAACATACACCTGTAAAATCAAGAGGATTCAGAGTGTTGACACAATAAGAAAACTACAAGACAGGATCATGACATAGTTTAAACCAAACAAATAAGCTTACCTGTGTAAATCTATTAAGAAAGGACTTGGGCAGACCCTTCCTTCCACCTCCTTGCCTGTACGGATTCTGGCATCCAAAAATCTTAGTCGTCTTGTGCTGTACGTGAAAATTCATTCCCAATTCTGGAACATAAATCTCAGCTCTGTGGTCAAAGCATGCATTTAGCCCCTCTAATACAGACTGAGAAGCCAGATTCAACTGAGGAAAGAAATAAGGATATAATATTAATGCTCCACAAAACATTTTTGCATACTCTCTAGTTTAACAGTTTGGAATACATAGAAGGTAAAATTCAATTTCTTTGCTGTTCTAGAACTATGATATGTTACTACCTCCAGCTAGACTGCTATTACACTGGGGCAAATAGCACTTTTCCTTATGGGCACTTGTTATTTGTACTGTGTTTTTTTCATTTGGATATCAAAACAATTATCCATTGTAAAACCTGTATGTTCAAGATGTTTCTTCTGAACTTCCGTGACATTCAGTGTTTTGCTGGCTTGTTTTTTAAAAGGCGGTAGTCTAGGTTATTTAAATATAATGGTTGTTTAAAGTCATATTCTACTAAATGGGGGGGGGGGGAGAAGAGGTATACAAGAGGCTAAAAAATGCAGGAATTTGCACTGTGTAGTAATTAGAATGCACATTGCCAAGAAGGCAGATCTGTGCACATGTACGCTTGAAAGCATTTGCTACATGGTACACGAACAAACCTGTGGTGACAGGATAGTTTATATTCTCATGATGGAACTCTTCTCCATAGCAATTAAATCAGTACCCAACACAATATATTTGTCCCAGCAAAACATCTTCTATTTCAGTGAAATTATATTCATGTAAGACCATGTATAACAAAGCTTCTATTGACACTCTTCCCTAAAAACTTTCAAATGTAATTCAAATATATCCTTGGTTTTCTGCAGTAATTTAGGCTGGGATTCAACCCTTGTTCTATCATATCACAGAAGCCTAGTCCTTGCCTCTCTCTAGGGAGACTGAATGGGCAAAGGGACTTAGTAGAGGGAGATTAATTTTCTCATACATGTAATGATCACTTTCAATGTGGCACTACACGCACATAACTAAAAGTAAGCAAAATTTATTTCTGTCATCAACCTTTGAAGCTATTTCTCCTACATGCCAAAACATCAAGTTTGTTCTTCTAGAATATTCCATTTTATTTGTCCCCCAAACCTGAATTTACCTCATCCAATACAATCCAGTGTCCAGCCTTCAGTGCTGCCAGCAGCGGTCCATCACGCCAGGCAAATTCTCCTCCCTTCCCACCTTCAACAGGCAAGTCTGTTCCAAATAAGTCTGTCACATCCTTTGGGAGTAGAGAACAAGACGGGGGAGTTGGGGAACTACAAGACTTCACAAAAGTTCATAAAACAACTTTAAAACAAAGTTCCTTTGTTGACTTTACTTAGCATTTACTCCCTTCTTTTTTAATACCTACATTTAGGTTTATTTAAAAAATTTCAGTAACTGCAAAATGCTAAAAGGTTTTCCATTGCAGTACTCCAGTGACCGGCTACTATTTTTAAAAACAAAAATTTAAGTTGGAACAGAAAAGCTAAGAAGCCTTAAAACTGTTTTCAAGTAACATTGCAGAAGCCAAGAAAAACATAGTACACAAAGATACGCATGACTTCACTTGAAAAGAATAGAAATGTCTGGGAATTGGCATTCACTCAGAGAAGCTTACTGCTCTTTCTGGTTCCCCCCCCCCATTCAGTTTTATCTTTAGACCAAGAAGGAAAAATTGACATCTCAGACTCAGTGCCAAAGTTAAAAAGAACTGCATTTTTAAAGTTAAACAAAACTTCTACCCTGCCATAACACCAAGTTACGAAGATGGTACTTTATTCTACCGTTTGTTCGGACAGGTTGATTCTAACAAGACAGTTTCCTGAGGCTTTTGCCAGGGCAGCAACTAGACTGGTCTTGCCCACTCCTGGTGACCCCTCCAACAAAATAGGTTTGTTAAGCTGTAGGGCTCTTAACAGTCTTTGTGCATTCACTGCTGTAGTCCCAGCATTTAAAGCATAATCTGTCATGTTGTTCCTCTGGAGAACAGGGCCTAAAACAAAGGAAAAGCAAAACAGAAAACAATTAAAACAGAATGTTTATGCTGGAGCTGCTGACAGTGTGCCTCTGAATGAGATCGTTATGTCTGTAAATTGCTGATCTCAGTACAGCAAGCAGTGGAGATCAAGCTTGTATGCCATTCTCAGAGATCAGGCACATACACTTTCTGTTTGACCCACAGCTGTGTCTTAACCCATCTCTGCATATTTATGTTGGATTTTGCAAAAAGCGTATAAATATATCATTGATTTTGTCAGGAAATAGAGAGCTATCGCTGAAAAAAACATAAATCTGTCCTTGTGCTTCAGACATGAGGATTTAAAACTCAAACACAGCTCTTGAAAAACTGACACTGAAGGATCCAATTTGGTCATGCTACAGAATAACGTATTAATCTTTTCCATACACTGCTACTTCTGTGAAGGAAGACTGCTTTAATTAAAATGTGCTTTCTCTTTACTGTTATTATGGCATACAGTGGGGAGAGAGTACAGAGCTCCTCTGCCAAATTCCGGTCAGTATAGCTCACTGGGACATCACTCCCCCAAATATGTAATACAGCGTTACTCAGGTATACAAGACACTAATCACCAATTTATCTTACACATCTTGATACCTGTTTAGTATGAAAAGGATCCAAAGAGAATCCTTTTGTGATCAGCAGAGAGGAACTCAGCAATTTACAAAAAAGCATTACCTTGTCCACTTTTATGCACGACTAACACAATCCATGAATGCCAAAATGTTCAGATATGAATGATCAATACAACATTAGGAACACACAGTTCCGTGTAGTAAAAACTAACCAGCTGAATTAGAAAGCTCACAGTCATCACTTTTTTAGTCCTGTCACTGTATTTTAAGGGTAAAAAGCACTTTTTTGCTAGTCCCATCTGCATTAATCTGTCCCATGAAGAACTGAAATGCAGGGACTAAATAATTTTTGCAAAGATTGCAGCAAATTTTTGAGAGCCTACAGCAAGGCAGGACATTAGTCTCCATTCTGTTTAGCTTTGTACTCAGGACCCCTGCTTCCCATGCTTTACACAAGGGCCAGGAGGAGCTGCAGCTTTAGTTACTGGAACTTAACAGGCATTCTGACTGTGCAAAAGTGACAGAAAATTACAACTCAAAATTAAAAAGCTTTGTTAAACCAAAAAAGTCTGTGAAAATTAGGCCATTAACCATTAAGAAGTCATCAAAGAAAGGGATGAACAGATATGTCTTCTTAATAAATGTGATTGATTTGCAGTCCACACACTTGTGGAGGCAGAAAAGGCATTTTTTTAAGGCTTGAGAACAAATAAATTGTTCTGTGATGGTTCAGGTATCCTACTTAGATTTAGCGAATAACAAAGCTACTGAAAATACAAACCACAGAATAAATAACCACCCACTCCCATAAAGTCTCTTGCCTCTTGGAATAAAAAAGGGGCGAATTCCCATGAAGCTGTCCATCCATACAAACTCTTTCTCCTTTGTTCTGTCATAAATCTTCAGTTCATTCTTCTGATAATCAGTCAGCTCAAAAAACTGACTCATTTTCTCACATAAAAATGTCAGGCATTTTTCACGAGCTAATAAAGCTGTATCAGCTGAGTAGGATGTTGTACCTGTAGTTAGAAAAGTTAAGTAAGTGTGTGCTTTACAAACATAAGTAGGCACATTAATTTTATAACTAAGAAACTCAATTCCTTCTGTACACACAAGTTTATATTTTATTTTAGTGCTTTTGCTTGCGAATGCTTCCAGTACTATTTACCATAGACAAATTGTTCTGTGAGCAACAGAATTAAGGGCACCTTATTTCCAAAGCCCGTTCTTCTCTTAAAGTTTTCTGTATTATTCAAACTCTTGCTACCAAAACACAGGAAGGCACATGACATACATGATATTGTTAAATGGCAGTGAAAACTTCTCCCAGAAGTGTTCCATGCTGGCCCAAAGCATTTTGTTTGCATTTGACTAAAAAATATTAATACAAATACACAGTTTCATATGTTTTGCTACTAATGAGCACTGAAGATTTACCTGATCCTATTCCATCAATATATACCAAACATGCAGCATGGATAAAAGACATCATTGGAGAAATGTGATTATATCCCTTGGCAGAATTCGACTCATTGTCTACCATGACATTCATAAAATTAACCCAGGACAAGACATCTCTCACACTGAGAATACACTGGCGACCAAACTCTTGATTAGTCAGCCATTCAACAAAGTCCATCATGAGTTCTGCTATGTCTGCCCCTACAAAGAGAGTAAAATAAATAAAAATCAAATAAATTTGAGTTAGAAAATAATTTTATTGGTCACATCTACCACACTGTTGTAAAAAACATCTCTAAAGTAGGTACAGCTGTAATGCAGAGCAACATGGGTGGGTACTCTATATCCTAACAGGCAGAATAACTGAAAAGTAAGTGTATCAGGGAAGGTCAGAGATATACTAGAACATTAAAAACAGACACTGTTGCGAGCTCAACAAAAACCAATATTTATTACCAAAAGGTGGCCAACAAAACGAACAAACCCAAAAGGGAGGAAGGAGGAGGGAAATAAGCCCCCAGTTACCCAGCTGCTGCCCATAAAGTTATCTTACAGACCTAGCATGCCTATAATTACCCATAGCAGAAGCTGCATCCCTGGAGAGTCAGTAAGTTGACAAACTGGCAGGCGTCCCTGCCAAAGGCAACGTTGTCCTTGGTGTGAAGTTAGTGCTTTCTTGGAGGGGAGCTATCTGCCTTTTATACAATTAATTAAGTGGCCACAACCGCCAGGTGTGGCCAGCACCACCCAGCCCGAGGCCCTCAGTCCCACCCCCTATTATGTAGGTGCACCTCTTCTGCGTACACGCGAGAACTTCGGAAATCCCCTCATGCACGCGTAGTATGTTTTGGGGGTCTTTCTTAATTGAGTCTGGGGCTGAGCCTTCCTCATCCTCCTCCTCAATCTCTCCTTCAAAAAACCTTGGAGGATAACTAGCCAATCATGGAATACCAATTAAAACAGTTTATACAAGAAGCTCTCTTCAAGGACAACTTTCCCGTTTATCAGTGCTTGTTTTCCCATAAATTGGCAAGGAAAGAGCAAAGCTTTCACAGGTGGCAGGGCCAAACACAGACCAAAAGTATCAGCATAAATTCACCCTGGTACAGTAAGTTTATGCCTATGCTGTCATTACAGACCCTTTCAAATTCAAGTAACAAGACAGAATCAAGTGACTAATATTAACAGTGAAGCTGCTGGCAGAAAGTAAAGCGACAGTTCTTTTAACGCTCTACATAGAAACCAAGTTGGGACACTGAAGAGCTGGGGATAGTTCAACTACCTGGATGGTGAAGTAAATACAGCCTTGAACTTAATTTGGTTAGCCATATAACATAAATATTAAAGGAAGAACAAAATCTAAAATATATCATAACTGTCCTCAGAAAGAGATGTAATTAGAAGAAAAAGGGTCACAGGGGTGTAAATTCTGAGAAAGGGTTGGCAACCTTCAAACTTTTTATTTTCTTAGCAATGTTTGAATATGAATACACAAGAATACCCACCTTCATGGTTTACTGCACCCAGAGACAATCCCGGATAAAGATTGTGTTTTACAATCTGTATCAAATCATCACGGCCATTGCTTTGTGGACACCATATTTCAGTAAATCTATTGCGCAATGCAGGAGAAAGCTGCAAACAAGCAGAATGATACAGCAATTCAAATTACATTACATCATATTCCTTAATGGCACAGTTAACTGATAGCCTTGTAGTCGCTCTACTTGTAAACCATTAATAAAGTGAACAAGCTAGACCTTTCCTTCTAATTTTGAAAAGGATGTAACAAAATCTTTGAGAGAATGCATATTTTAAAGATTTCTAGTAGTAGCAACAACACAGGAAATGGCTGGAAAAGAAAGTTCAAAACAATATGGGAAGAAACGAACCTGGTTTGCAAGCACCAAAGTTCCGTTTCATTCTAGGACATCATGTATCAAACAATGGCTTTGGAATCTCCCTTTGCTTACAGACACAAACTAGAGTTCTTTTTTTAGACCTAGCTTCCAACACTGTTTAAAAGTTGTGGGGGCGTGGGGGGAGTTTGTTGTCTTTGGGGTTTTCTTTGACCTGTTTTTAGTTACTTAAACCTGAAGTTTAGAAACAGATTTTTTCCATTTAATAAGAAAGACCTTTTGGGATGTGATGTTCATATTTACTGAGACAGACAAGGTGACTTCTGTCACTTTCTGAATAGCATTAGGGAAAATAATCTACTATGCAACTTTGTACTACTCCAGACTCATATTAGAGCTGCTTCACAAGTCACAGTTCCTGTACTCGAAATATCCTATATATCAAGCCTACCTAGAGTATTGAGAGGTCTGAAGCTTTCTTTGACATTTTGCTGAGTATTGACTTACAATGTCAAAATGATACCACATAAAAGTGATGGAAAACAGATACAACCTAATCCTCTTTTAGAGCGATGAAGCAGATGCCTACTAGAAAGCACTGGATGCCAGAATTGGCACAATGCACCTTAGACCTCCAATCACTTAATGGTAAATATGACCTGAAAGTGCATGCTGTACTTCCAGATGTTTTGACATTTACCTCTTTTTTCCCAAAGTCACCTCCTGGATTCATGGTCGCAAGGATACGAAATTTCCTTCCTGCAACTAATAGTTCTACCTCGTTCTCCTCATCATCTTGACCTCCTTTTTCAGCAAGTACCAATGTCTTTTCAGCTTCAAGAACACTAGACAGAAGGTTAAAAAAATTGTTAATTTTAAATTTTGTTTCACACTTCAAAAGGTCACTTAAAAATGAAAATCAAATTAATTGGCCTGGTTAAACTTTCATTTGCCCAATATAATGGGTAACAGAAAAGACTAAAATGAGGGATACTGCTGCAAGCAGATAATGAAATTAAATTTATATTTTAATATTTTTTTTACACACAGTAAGGAGGAAAATAACTAGATTTTGTTCCTGGGATTCGACAGGGTGTATAGTTTTCAAGAGCTCACTGACAGGTTGAAAATATTAATATTGCAGATGCTAAACTGGAAATTTTAATTTTAGTTTTATTTTCTAACTTGACTCATGGTTTGAAGTGTCTTCAGATGCTGTTTAAACTGTTTCAACTGAACTAAGGTTTACGTTCCTAATTTCTTTATCCAGGGACATAGGATCTTGAATAAAGCAAATCCTTTCATCATTGTATTTTTGTCCATGAAACAGAAACAAAAACAGCTATTTAAATGCAGATTAGCCTGTAGTGGCACTATAAAGCCAAATATAAAGTAATGGCACCAACCAATGCATTTGAAATCAATACAATCAGTGTAGCAACATATGTCAAGTGGATATAAACATATCTGCTTTCCAACAGAAATACCTTTTATTTTGCCATACAAGTTAAGACATTAAGACTTCGGCAAGACACAGCATGTTGTTGTCTTAACCTACTATCCTCTACCCTAGCTGTAATCAAAATTTCAAAGAGCAAAAATGGTCTAAGTATTACTGTGATTAAAACTACCACCACTGACAGATGGATGACAATTAGAAAAACAAAGCCAACCGGCACAGAAGCTGAAATATGAAAAAGGCCAGTTATTTGTGCCACTGTCCCTTTCAGTAAGAACTATAAAACTAAGATAGCAGCTCACCTAGGCCAGGAAACAAATGTGCTAGACTTACCTCATTCAATTTTATGTAATGAACACACTGAGGATGCTTAATACTAACATATTTAAGACATACCTGTTAAGTCGCTCCAGTACGGAATCATCAGCTAAAGAAATCTCATCAAGGAGGAAAAAACCCTCTTCTTTCATTGCTAAAACAAGAGGTCCATCACACCACTCAAAAAGTCTAGAACCATCAGATTCTTCCTAAGAAACAGAAAAGGAAATGAGAAGTCATAATAATTGCTACTTTTTGCTTCTGTGGTCACACTATCCAAGCTATTACTGATGCAGGACAAACCTGTTCTTTTGACCTCTGCCTGACTGGGCGCAGTCCTCCCAGGAAGTCTGACGTCTCCATATGCAAGTGGCAATTCACCGAGTATAGCTTCTGATTTGTTAATGCTGCAAAGATCTGACAAATGGTAGTTTTACCACACCTGCAACAAAATAATTTAATTGAAAGGGATGAATTAAAAAAACCCAAAACTCAATCAACTCACTTTGGACAGGATTCATACTTTCATTGAAGACCTATGAGGTAAAGGCCCAGCATGCAAATTTCCTCCCGCTCCTTTCCTTGAAAGAAGTTTATGCAATGTGAAGCCATTTTTGGCACAGCAACTGTTGCTGACTTGCACAAGACGCCTTTAATTAAATTTAAATCAATATCTGTATTGATGGATTTTTGCAGGTTCAAATTTATTTCAGTGTGCCCTTACAGATACTCAACCAGCTTAACATTTCACTTAATTGGAAACGATACATGCCCAGATCAAGCTCAAGTCCAAGGGACAGCATCTACTTCCACAACCTCCATTGCAGCATATGAAGCAGAGAAGTGGTAGCAGGCTATATTCAAGCTCTTAAAATACGTAAAGTGAATGTACTCTTAAATAGAAAGACGTTACAATTCCCCAGAAGCAGCCCCTCCAGTGAGGCACAGTGAGATTCTACAGGACACCTTGTAAAAGGTGGGGACAGAAGTCAGCCCACTTCCATTTTACTACTTTCTGTATAACTTCTATGAAGTTATACTTAGTGCAAATAATTCCATTAAAGACTTGTGTTGAAAGGGACGCAATTGCTGCCCCTCAAAAAGGAACTGTGAAAAACAAGAGCTGCAAGTCTGCCATGAGAGAGGCTCAAATGTCCCAGATCAAAGGAGCACTGAAGCCCACACAATCATTTTGTGTCTGACTCAGTGGCTGGTGCAGCATTACAAAGAACTGCATCATAAAAAGCAAGATTACCCAGTGTCTCCCACCAGCAGTACTGGTTCACCAAACTCCAGGGCTCGTCCCACCAAAATGGCAAGTCTCCTCATCCCCTGAGTCCAGACAACATGGTTAAAATCTCTATCCATCACTGACATCCGCGTGGAAGATTTAGCTGCACAACACAAAGCAATCCATCAGTTTCAGTCATACCTAGAGAACTACCAGTGGGGTCCTTCTAGGAAACTCACCCAGTAGCTTTTTGACACTTTCCCCTGAGAAGAGAGATTCAGGATATATTTTTTTCTTGAAGTGTTTTTCAAGGACACTCTGAATAACATCCGCCTCCTCCTGTTTCCTGACTCTGCCTGCCAGAAGCATAAAACCTATAAAACAGAGGAAGAGAGAAAGCAATTACTATCTGGTTAATCAGACACAAAAATTTACAGTTAAGAACTAGGGTTGGAACGCAATTCTACAGACACTTAAAGAGCTGACACAGCAGAGCTCACCATCATTTGCTAAGTGCTGAAGCCAGTCATACTCTTTCTCCAGCTGTTCTGCCAATCTGTATCTTTCAGCCCAACGAAACAGATCCCTCAGGGTAATGAACCCATGCTTCCCAGCAAACACCGTCGAACCTCTGCGATACGACTGTCACAAGAACAAAACGTGAGCCACTTTTTTATGAACCTGTTCAAATGCTTTAAGCAAAGCTAAGCAGAAGTCTTTGTTGTGACACTTCTACAAGTAAATTCTATGGAAAAAAAAAAGAAGTCTAGCACAGTCACAACTCCCAAACACAAACCCCCTTTAGGCATGTATCTGACAGGTACCAGGAACAAAATAATATAGATAGCAATAAAAAAATACTAAGAATAAAATAGGTACCTGGAATAAAAGGAAATCTAGTTTGTGCTGCTGTAATTGATTTTAAATACAGGGCAGTTTTAGCTACACAGTAAATGTCAAATGTCTGTTGAACACAGGAGTGTCCGAACGCATCCCAAATTATTGCTTAAAAATAAAAGCAAATTTCCGATGAACCAAAGACAGTTACAAATCCAATACTGTACTTTAGATCCAGAGCAAGTGATAATTCTGTGTATCAAATCCCAAGGTCTCCGGTCATTTTTTTGCTGGTAGCTTTCTCTCAAATCCGTCATCACCTTCCCTATTCTCTATTTTAACCACTGGAATTAGTACCTTAGTGGGTTCTCTTCCATCACTTATGATTTAGGATTTTAAATATCTTTCAGATAACAATACCTCTTCCCTCACCCCCCCAGGAATTTCTATTACTTTGTGCATATTACTTAGAAATATGTTTGCATTTCTTATACTAAAAGAAGAAAGACTCTCATACTTGCAGGTCTAACATGACTTTGACAAGCTTGCTGCAATAAGAAGGTGGCAAACTGCATCTCCTGTGCAGGATAGTTTCCAGTTCAGCACTTGGCAATTCATCAAAATGCAGTTCCACAAAACGATTTCTGAAGGCTCTGGACAAAACCTGAAATAGGAGACCATACCATTGCTTGAACTTTTTCCTTTAATACTCTTCATGTTATATCTTCTCCTACACATCCAAAGGAAACATGGATGGTGTCACAGCACACAAATTAGCACACACACATAAATATTGAAAGAAATCATAAGAGAAAGTCTGGATGAAGACAAAAACTTTAAAATGTGTATCACCACAAAGGCATAGGCTCATTCTCCCTACAATGGGATGAGAGAAAGAACTGGAAGGGTAAAAGTGAGAAAACTTGTAGGCTGAGATAAAGACAGTTTTCATAAGTAAAGCAAAAGGTGCACGTGCAAGAAAAGCAAAATTAGGAATTCATTCATCATTTCACATCAGTAGGCAGGTGTTCAGCTACATCCAGGAAATAAGGGCTTCATCAGGCAGAAATGTTATTTGTGGAAACAGACACCAAACATACTCTGCTTCCTCCTTCTCCCTCCACTTTTGATTGCTGAGCACAACTTGATACGGTATGGAACATCAATGTGGTGAATTAGGGTTTACTGTCCTGGCTCTGTCTCCTCCCACCTTCTCGTGCACACCCTGCCTACTCCACTGGTGGGGCAGTGTGAGCAGCAGAAAAGGCCTTGACTATGTGCACGCACTGCTTAGCATCAACTAAGACATCCCTCTGCTATCAACACTGTTTTGATCACAAATCGGAAATATAGCACCATACCAGTCACCTCGAAGAAAACTGGCTATTCCAGCCAAAACCAGGACAAAATGGACATCAACAGCCTAAGCAGAATCTCTTTTCAAGTGCTCTTGAACAAGAAATGCTGAGTCAAGTATAATATTTACAGAATCACAAAATATTCTCAGTTGGAAGGGACCCACAAGGATCATCGAGTCCAATTCTTAAGCGAAAGGCCCATATGGGGATTGAACCCATAACCTTGGCGTTATTAGCACCACACTCTTACCAACTGAGCTAAGCTACTCCCACAATACAAATGAGCTCCAGTTCAGTAAAGCACTTAAATCTCAACTACTCTAAATTATTAGAAATTTAGTATCTGCAAAACAAGCAACTCCCCTAAACAGAACCCAGCTGTACTGAAAGTTAGTCCACAGCCACTTCAGCACTCTCCCTCTGGAGAGACTCACGTTAATTCTGTGCTACGCATCAAAATGTTTTCACATCACACATGTCTGAGAGAGTTTAATTCCCTAAAGTCTTATCTACTCAAAGGAATGTATTATACAGACCTTTCTGCCACCATAGAGACCTGGAGGATTCTGTGTCGCAAACAACATGAAGCGAGGATGAGCTTTGACAACTTCCTGGGTCTCAGTAATGAACAGCTCTCTGTTATCATCCAGCAGACGGTTGAGAGCCTCCAGAACATCAGTGGGAGCCAAATTCAATTCATCTAGAACAATCCAGTAACCCTTTCTCATTGCATCTATGAGAATGCCTTGGAGAGAACAGAAAAAGTCCTAGTTGAAAATCTAACAAACAAATCTAACAGAAGCGGGCACTGCAGATACTTTTAGCAACCCATTTTCACTCAGTATAAATGCTAATCCAGTTTACTGAAGTTGTTGAATTATCTCCTTTATGTTCAACAGGACAAGCATGATGAGACAGACATGAACTCCAGAATTTGTTGAAATTCACATAACTGATTATCATTAATGTGCAGCTACTAACTTTATGACAGGTCATCTCCCCATTGTAATAGAACAGACAAGCAGGAAAGAAGAAAAAACCAAAAATCAACAGTGAAGTGAGACAGGACTTTGGAGTATATATAACACGCCCACTCACCTTCCTTAAATACCAACTTCCCGCAGGCGTCCGATGTATAACAGCCAATATATTCTTGGATGTCCGTATGCTCATGATTGTTAATCCTTACACAGTGATTCCCAGTAGCAGCAGCCAACCAGCGAATTAAACTGGTTTTACCAACAGAGGTCTCTCCTTGAATCAGTACTGGATGAGTCCTAAGAGCCATAACCAAAATAGTGAGTTTGAAGCATGAGCCTTATCTTTCTCATATACAGGATGTCAACATTATCAAACCACACTACAAAAACATCATCACTTAACTCACTTGGGGTATCCAAGATCAGAGACTAACAGGGTAACATAAGTAACTTTACTCCCAAGTGCCAACAGCTACCCATGAAGCTTTTCATGGCATTGTGAAATAAGCAGGTTATTCTAACTGCAAAGTTTTAGAGTATAATTTAGATAAAACAAGGTATGGCAGTAAGATAGTTTAATAAAGCAAAAAATACATGTATAAACTCAAGTCACTCTATAATTAAAAGTTAATTGTAAAGTAGAAGGAAAATAGACATTACTCATACAAACAATAAAGGATAGAGAAGCACCAAAACTCAAGGCCTAAATAAACATATTCAACTTATTTTTTTAATTAAAAAGTTGAAACACTTACCCTGCAGACACAACTCTGACCATGTCTTTCAGATTAAGTTTAACTGAAGGGGTTAGCACGTAACTCTCATCTACAGTAGGTTCTTTGTCCCCAGCTGAAATCCAGTATCCTTCTATAAGTATAAAACTGCCACCTTGGGGTTTTGGTATTTGCTAAGGAAACATGATAGAAATAAGAGATTGTACAAATGAGTTTCAATTTGCTAATGAAAACTACTGTTACACCACTGCAACATATTCTGTAAAAAGTAATTTTAAATTAATCCCTGAGTACTCCTGCAGTAAGCACTGACCCCTTGCCACAGAATGCAAATCACAGGAAAAACCTGACCAGATTACTTCAGGGTCATGAAGCCAGTGCCATGAAGATAAAAATGGTTCAGGAGTTCTAGCACTGAATTTTGAAGGGAATTTCCAAGCAGGATATTTGCTTTCATCTTTTTATATTCATACATATTCATACATATATATTTCATCTTTTTATATTCATACATATATTCATACATTTGTTTATTCTGAAACAAATACCTATCTCTCAAACTGGCTTCCCCATCCCACTGCCCAGTCCTCCACATAAACCCATGCTGGGCTCCCAGCACTAGTGAGACTCTTTCTTTCCCATTAGAGATAAAACACAAATGTTTGCATCATATCCATATGTTCTCCATTCAGAGTCTAAAAAAGCTGTGAAAGCTCCTCAAAAGTCTGTGATAGGTTTACAGTTGCAGTCATTGCATTAAGCTGCCCACATTCCACAATGCTTTAATTATTCAGACTTCCATATTTTTTCAAATTAACAAATAAACTAGCTAACATATGGACATTTCAAGCAAAGTAAAAAACAGGTCTTTAGAAGCTTAGTTACTTACCTGCTTGAGAAGGCTTTTGATGTTGCCAGAGACTATATGCTGGCAAATTAGCTTTTGAACTACTGGGTGAGAACCTCTGTCGAGCTGTGTCAGGAAACTCAAACAGAAGCCCTAAGAAGAAGAACTATTTTCAGTTATAAAATGAAAAATAAGGAAAAAATATACAGATTAAAGAACCATTTCTGTTCAACACTGCACTTAGAGAGGATTATCCTTTATTCAAACAACCTTTGTTGTGAACACACACTGAAACAAACACCAACATAAGTAATCACCTCATACAGTGAGCGTGGTATGCTGCCACATGGATTAGATGCTGCAAATCTCAACGCCCTGCAAAGTGTCCGGAGACTGTAGTGAGGTCTGTGGCCTGTTCCATCCACCAACTTTGTTTCTGCTTCCTTTCTGACAGACAAGTAAAAGCTGCAAAAGTAAAGAGTTACAAAGAGTTGTTACTAATCAGACCATTGCACTAAGGAATTAAACCCAAGTATGAACACTTCAGCTTATCTCCAACTGTTACTTTTCTTAAAAGCTCCAGGTCAGGAAAGCCATGCCAAGCTCTGCCATCTGTATAGCCAGTGAAGCGAAGCAACAGAGTATTTTTAGAACCATTATTTTTGAGAGAGCTTGATATGCAGAGAGTGTCTATAAATTCCAAGTATTCTAAACATGAGATAGTTCACCTCATACTAGGGGAAAGAAAGGCAACTCTAGATAAACACATACGACTTCCATTGGTATCATCCACAGAAACAAAACATTTTAGTCCCTCAGAGTACTGCAACAACAGTGCTCTTTAACTGGTGCCACCAAGAAAAGAATTCTGAATAAAAAAACCCATAAATCTCCTCCCCACAAATACAGAAACCTTCAGAATTAAGAAGATGGATGTCTACTCTCTTCCTTTTCCTAAGGCTATGCAAATTGCTGGGTAGGGAGCATTATAGTGTTTCCCAAAACAATCTAACCACAGACTACTGTTACATACTTTCTTTTTGTGACTTATTTAATCAAGAATTTAAAGATATTATGATCAACTTACTTCACAATTCCTTGTACTGTATTTTTGTTCACATTCAGGCCTCTCAGATAATCCATGATAAGAACTTGCAAGTCTCCTTCATTTCTCAATTCTTCTACATACAGTTCAGTAAACCTATAAGAATCAACCCACCAAAATAAAAATCAATCCATAATGCTTAGACATCTGACCAAATTTTAAAAAACACATTATATATTAATCTCATGGTATATATCATTTACATATTTTTAAGTAGCAGAATACTGATTGTCAAATGACCTACAAACAGACTCAAGAACCAGAGTACATAAGAAAATAAGTTACTTCTATTGATTTCAAGTAATTTAACTGAATTATTTTAACTGAAATGAAAGACTGAAAATGAACTATGGGACTGTTTTCTTATATTAAAATTCTAAACAATCTGCAATGGATACCTGTGGGGTGAAGTCACAGCCCCACAACTGAAGTTTGAGGAGTCTGGAGTGTTGTGGGGTGTTGGGCTGTTTTCCATGGGAGCAGTGAAGTTAACTAGATAGTTCCCATGGACGCAGCCTTGAGCTGTGTGGCTGAAGTGCAGGTGCGCATTCCTCAGTGTTTTTGTGGAAGTATGTTTGTGTTGTGTGTGTGGGAAAGTAGAAGTGGGAGAACCTAATAAAAGGCTGCCTGCTGCACTGAGCAGGCAGACATCTCTTTGTCTCACCATCCTTGTGTGTGTCGTCTGTCCTTTTTCCCCTTCAAGCCGAGACCCTTCGACAGATACCCAGCGACAGATACCCAAATGTTACAGCCTGAACACTGAAGCAGTGACACAGCTGGAGCACTTTTCAAAGTGGACTCTCTATTTAAAGAGTGGACACTTCAGAGTTACCACCTGTTCTAATTTTGATATGACTAGCATATTCAGGTTGTTTTCTCCTTTTACAAATATCCAGCTCGGGAACGATAAAATAATAAAACTTGATAATAAGGAAAGGAAAATTAGCAGTAAACACATACACAGAGAAGCTTTGACTACCTTTAAATATGCCAGTGTTTCCCACTTAGTACACTGCAGGGGCAGCTCTAGCCAATGAACGTATTTTCTAACCATCACACATACAACTTTTGGCGCTCAGGAGGGAAACAGCATCAAATAATACAAGCAGAAGATCTTCGCATTCAGGAATAGGTAGGTAATACCAAAGAATGAATTTACCACAACTCCAATTTCCTGGACACAGTTTAGATGTTTTAAGGCCACACAGCAAATATTTTGAATATCAGACATTTGCTTCACCATGCAAACCACCTTCCAAGGCTGGATATGCAGCTTTTTGCAAGGATCATCAACGCTTTTGAGTTACCAAGAGAAAGGCTGCTAAGCAGACACAAAGCACTTGTCTTTATTATCCCCATCAGGATGCTGCAGTAGCATTCCCAGGCACTGACAGCTTAATTGTAAAGAATAATCATTCCCCTACCCCCAGTGACAACAGTCTATACTACTGCTAGACCATCTGCTCATGGCTCAGCAACTTCACAGAGTATTTTCCCGATGCTATTTCATGAAAAACCTTCACCATAATGTGTAAAGCATCTCTCACAGGCAGTAAATTTGAGTTCAAACTTATATCCTTAGGCTTCAGACAAGGCATTCCTCAATGGGTCAACTCGTGAAGCTAATCAAACTCTGAAAAAGACAGTGACTAAGTATTTTGTCACAGAATCATTATTCCTACCTGTTTCTTATTCCTAGAGGAAGATTTCTCTTTCCAACATCTGTAGCTGGATTCATGCATGCAAACAAGCGAAAATCAGGGTGACGGACAAGAGGCTCTAAAGTAAAACAGAAATAAGAGACATATGGTTAATGATAACCACAGGATATTTATTATGTTAAATAAGGTATACTTTATCTAGGCCAGTTTTCCATTGTTGCACTACTGATTTTTTTTAAAAAACGCCACTGTAAAAAATTTTCAGAGAATAACCCTATGTAATTTCATCAGAAGTATCTGCATCTGCACAAGCATCCATCAAGCTACCCCAGCATTATAAAGAAAAAAAATTTCAGCCCTTCAATAGTCTGTAGAGACATCCATGCTTACTGGGAGCACTGGAGAGATCTGCTCTTGTTGAGTTCAAAGAGGCAAAAGCTACAATCTCTGCACGTGGAAATCTCCTGAGTTGACAGTGAATTAAAACTCTCACTTTTTGCATAAAAGTTTGAAGTCTACCAAGAGCACATTGCTCTCTTTTGCACACTTTCATTTGAATGGTAAATGTTCTTGACTTATTTTGAGCCATATAGGATAGGGAAATCAACTAAATAGCAAGATATAGCATAACCAAGCACAGAAATAGTACCTGTGTCTCCTCTGTCTAGTAACACCAGTGACCCAGATGATCCTTCCAATAAACCACTCAGGCACTCCAAAGTCTCTGCTGCAGCCAAGTTAATCTCATCCAATAAAATCCACTCTCCTTTTTTTACTGCTTGTGCCAGAGTACCCTAAAAATAAGATTAATTTGTTAAATCACGTCACCACCAACTGAAGCAGTCATATGCTGGAAATACTTGGTGTACAATCTGTGGCTTGATTAGACAAATGGCAACTCCAGACCTTTAACAGCAATAGCAATTTTACTGCTCTCTCTCAATAACAGCAATTATTTTGCAAGCCACAGAAGTCAGATGGTTATCACCACTACATCTGTTACCACTTAAGACTGGTTCAAATATAAAAGAATTAGGTTCTCTTATTTGTGCAATGCTGCCTATCAGTAATATTCAACACTGTAGTGGCATACACTTCACTGACACCACCCAAGAATAAAGACAGTTAATCCAAAGAAATCCAAAGACACAAACAATATTATGTTCCTAAGGAAATGATATCTTATTAATTAAATCTATATGTCAGTCAAAGGTTCTCCAACTATTCATACATACACTTTTTATAGAGGACTGGTCAACATTTTACACACTTCACATGAAATTTGAGAGAATATACTCAGACTAACAGGGTGACAAAGAACAAGCATGCATAAACCTCACAGTTTCTCCTAATCACATCTAATGTCATTAGAACATATCATGGGTTTGAAACATTTAAAAAACCCACTTCTAGATAAACAGCACAGATTCTTATTATTAAATCCTTCACAAGAATCCCTAGACAGAAGCCTGTCCTACTGGAGACTGATGGGAAAGTTTTTTCTAATCTCATTCCGTTGAAATGATGATCTGACATACTGCTGGTATTCTTTTATCACACAAGTCCTAATTCCTATTATACAGCATTGAATTAATGGGCTACCACAAAACATTCTCCCACCACCCATCTAACCACTGCCCCCTTTAAGCAGCACACTTTGTTTCACAGAGCTATCATGGAATATGTTTTACTTCATAGCAAGGTTCTTGCCAAGAAGTTATTTATATAATATTGATTGCCAAGTCTTTTAAATACTTCTCCTTATTCCTCCTAGCATCAAAATGCAACTCTAAATACCTCAACAAATGCAAAGAGCAGAGCATTTTCTGTCATTTTCATCTGTTGATGAGCATGATTCAGTTTAAGACCAAATGCTTCCCACTTTTCCTTCAGTGGTGAGCCTGTAAGCAAAACAAATTCAAGTGTGTACCATCAGAACAATATCATAAAAAATGTTAAACAACGGTATTTTAATCAGGATGTTTTAAGCACAGAGATACAAAAGTAAGCTTCGCTGAGCAGCGAAAACATTCAAGTTCAACAGATAACATCTCATGAATAAAAAAAATTTAAATTTTATTGTTTTCATTTTGGGAAGAGGAGGGTTGTGTTTTAAATTTAACTGAACACTATTGACATATAGGTACAGATAATTTGCCATTCATTCTTACCTTAAGAACAAATACTTATGCTGCACTTTGTTCCAGAATGACTGTTACCACTCTCTAATTTCCAGAGACAAAATGACATATCAAAAAAATAAATCTAAATTTATAAACCCTATGACAGAACAGATTAACAATGAACACTTCAGTATCAATTAAAAACACTGTTGTGTATCAGTTATGACATTATTTAATATTGCACTGATTTCAGTTATTTGTTTAAAATCACTCCCTGAGCTACATACAGCATCAAAATTACTTAAGTAACTTTGCAAATTACAAATTTCAGCTTGTCTGTATTTTAGGATTGTAAATACTTGCAATAAGTGGTCTTTAAAAACTCATTTTTTAATTTTTTTTTTTTTTTACATTTGTGGGCATTTATTTTAGTATCTGCATATTCAGAAGAACCAGTTAAGAGTGGAGATAAAGTTCATGATTAATTTTACTTGGCCTATACTGAATGAAAGCTACAACTTCACTTGTTCAGCTGGTCTAGAACCAGAAACAACTCCATGCAAGACAAATTATGAACACTGCCTCTGCCCCAAAATGGGTTGTGAAGTATAAAACAAAACAAAACAAACTTATTTGGAGACAAAACCACATCAAAACAAATTAAAGCACTAGGCAAGTTACTGACAGTGATACCAATTGAAAAGCAAACTCTTAATATCATTACTACCCTAAAAGAGCTATTACTTTGGGTTTGGGTTTTTTATGTTGTTGTTTTCTTTGTTTTTAAATAGGATATATTTGTGAGATTCAAGGAGGTTCCATGACTGAAAGTGAATGCATTCACATGCAGGACTAACACACAAATGACTAGGACTGCTTACCAGCGCAGCAAATAAGTAACTGCTGAGTGAAGACCACATGTCAAGGGCATCATAGATCAGAAAAATCAACCTTCACACTGTCAGACATAGCTGACAGCAGTAATGAGTTAGAAAAAGGAAAAAATTAAACAAAATACAAACCCAATGACTATTCTAACAGCATGTTGAATGTCTTGCCGTAGACAGACATTGCATTTTTCAAAACCAGAAGAATGTATGTGATGGTTGGAGTCCAGAGCCATCATGGCGTCCGTGCCACTGGGCCGGGGCCGCTGCCAGAGCGCCGCATGTACCCCCCTGCAAGGATCCTGTGGTGTTAAACCATCAGGTGGAGTGAGAAGTTTGCTGTCCTCTGAAGCATGCCAAGGGGCTGGGAGACACAAGAGTGACTCAAAGCTGAGCAGTGAGAAGAGTGCACCCACCCCTGTAACTAAAAGAAGATTCGCATCCCTTGGACCAACAATTCGGGCATTAGTGAGAGAGTGTGGGGAGCAGGATAAAAAACTTCAGGCTCTGGATGAGGATTATGTGAAGACTGAAGCAAAGCTGAGTGCTGCAGTTCAGGAGAAAACATCTCTTTCAGCAACTGTTGCATGCCTAAAAAAACAGCTTCTGGAACTAAAAAGAAGCAATGAACTACTGAAGTCAAAGCTGTCTGAAGATGGTGTGCAAAAAAAAATGAGCAGCCTGTGCATGGAGTTAATGAAGCTCAGAAACATGAGGGATGCTAAGGAAAAGACTGCACTTGCAAAGCAGGAAAACGTGGAAATGAAGCTGCAGGAAGTGCAAAGGAATCTAGAGCATTCAAAAGGAAAAGTAGCACAGTTAGAAGAAAAACTGTCTGCTACTGAGAGAGAGAAAGTTATAGAAAAGTCTGACACTGAAAAACTCCTGGAATACATCACAGAGCTCAGTAGTGTTGCAGAAACAGCTGAGAAATACAAAGTAGCTATTGCTCAGATGGAGGAGACACTAATTAAGAAAGACCAAGATATTGAGATCCTCAGGGATACCCTCAAAACAAAAGAGGAATCATGTAAACTGATGAAAGAACTTCATGAGCTGCAGCAAGAGAAGGAGTTATCTGCAGCAGCACAGCAGAAGTTACTGGAGTTGCAGGATGAGGTAACAAGGGAGAGACGAATTCTTGAAGAAGTGCGGAATGATACCATGACATCGCAAATGCATTTTTCTCCATTCCCTTAGCAGCAGAGTGCAGGCCACAGTTTGCTTTCACCTGGAGGGGCGCTCAATATACCTGGAATCGACTGCCCCAGGGGTGGAAGCACAGTCCAACCATCTGCCATGGACTGATTCAGGCCACGCTAGAGAAGGGTAAGGCTCCAGAACATATCCAATACATTGATGACATCATTGTATGGGGGGACACAGCAGAAGAAGTGTTCAAGAAAGGACAGAAGATCATTCAGATTCTCCTCGATGCTGGTTTCGCCATCAAGAAGAGCAAGGTCAAGGGACCTGCCCGAGAGATCCAATTCCTAGGGGTGAAATGGCAAGATGGACGACGCCAGATACCAACAGACGTAATCAACAAGATTGTAGCAATGGCTCCGCCCACAAACAAGAAAGAGACCCAAGCTTTTCTGGGAGCAATAGGCTTTTGGAGGATGCACATCCCAGAGTACAGTCAGATTGTGAGCCCTCTTTACTTTGTGACCCGTAAAAAGAACAATTTCCCATAGGGTCCTGAACAACAACAAGCTTTCAGGCAAATCAAGCAAGAAATTGCACATGCCGTGGCTCTTGGACCAGTCAGAACGGGACCAGATGTAAAGAATGTGCTCTACACTGCAGCTGGAGATAAAGGTCCCTCCTGGAGCCTCTGGCAAAAGGTGCCTGGCGAGACAAGAGGGCGACCACTGGGTTTCTGGAGCCGAAGCTACAGAGGTTCTGAGGCTAATTACACCCCTGTGGAGAAGGAAATCTTAGCAGCCTATGAAGGCATACGAGCAGCTTCAGAGGTAATTGGTACCGAAGCACAGCTCTTCCTGGCACCCCGATTACCAGTGTTGAGCTGGATGTTCAAAGGGAAGGTGCCCTCTACGCATCATGCCACCGACGCCACGTGGAGCAAGTGGATTGCTTTGATTATGCAACGTGTCCGAATCGGGAACTCGAATCGCCCTGGCATTTTGGAAATCATAACCAATTGGCCTGAAGGTGGGAACTTCAGTCTGGCAGAAGAAGAAGAAGAGCCAGTGAGTAGAGCTGAAGAAGCTCTGCCATATGATAAGCTGCCAGATGAAGAAAGACGCTATGACCTTTTCACCGATGGTTCCTGCCGTATTGTAGGGAAGGGCCGGAAGTGGAAAGCAGCTGTTTGGAGTCCCACCCGACGAGTGTCGGAAGCCACTGAAGGTAAAGGCGAATCGAGTCAGTTTGCGGAACTCAAAGCGGTCCAATTGGCCCTGGATATCGCAGAGAGAGAAGGATGGCCAAGGCTCTACCTGTACACCGATTCATGGATGATAGCCAATGCCCTATGGGGATGGCTAGACCGGTGGAAAAAGATGAATTGGAGGCGTAGAGGGAAACCCATCTGGGCTGCTGATCTGTGGCAAGACATCGCTACCAGAGTGAAGAAACTAAATGTAAGAGTCCGCCATGTGGATGCCCATGTGTCCAAGAAGCGAGCTAATGAGGAACATGCTAATAACGAACAGGCAGACCGAGCTGCACAGGTCAAGGTCTCGCAAGCAGACCTAGACTGGCGGCAGAAGGGAGAGTTGTTCCTAGCTCGATGGGCTCATGATGCTTCAGGTCATCAGGGCCGAGACGGCACTCATAGATGGGCACGAGACCGAGGGGTGGATTTAGCGAAAGATATTATCTCTCAGGTTATCCGTGACTGTGAAACCTGTGCTGCTATCAAGCAGGCAAAAAGGTTTAAGCCCCTGTGGTATGGTGGACGTTGGGAGAAGTATAAGTATGGAGAGGCCTGGCAGATTGATTACATCACATTGCCACAGACCCGCCAAGGTAAACGCTATGTGCTTACCATAGTGGAAGCAACCACCGGATGGTTGGAAACATATTCGGTACCGCATGCAACAGCCCGAAACACCATCCTAGACCTTGAGAAGCAGGTCCTGTGGAGACATGGTACTCCAGAGCGAATTGAGTCAGACAACGGGACTCATTTCAAAAACAGTCTAGTGGCCACTTGGGCACAGGAGCATGGTATTGAATGGGTATATCACATTCCATATCATGCACCTGCTGCAGGAAAAGTAGAAAGGTGTAATGGACTGTTGAAGACGACTCTAAAGGCACTAGGTGGGGGAACTTACAAAAATTGGGACAAGAATTTAGCCAAGGCCACCTGGCTAGTCAACACCCGAGGCTCTGTCAACTGAGCTGGTCCTGCCCAAGCAGAGTCCCTCCACACTGTAGATGGAGACAAAGTTCCAGCGATCCATCTAAGAGGTATGTTAGGTAAGGCCGTTTGGATCACTCCTCCCTCAGGCCAAGACAAACCCATTCGTGGGATTGTCTTTGCTCAAGGGCCTGGTGGGTTATGAGGAAGGATGGAGAGATCCAATGTGTGCCTCAAGGAAACCTAAGCCTGGGGAAAAACTAATTCTGTGCCTTGAGTTGTATTTTACAGGAGACCAGACACCAGACGGAAAAAAAAAAAGACCCGAACAAAGCTGATACGAGAATCCAAGGATGGCCGATGATGACACAGCCCAAACCAATGAGCCAGCCCTAAACCGGAACTGTGATTATGACGAAAGGGCCAAGAACACAAATCGAGTTGCTGGTGGTGCTGATCTTCAATGACAGATGACAGCCTTCGAGAAAAAAAAAATAAACATGGAGTATACATGTATATATGTATATGTGCGGGATAGAGATGAACACAATATACAGGTGTTACGTAAAGAAATAGTATGGAATAAGGGGTGGAGAATGTGATGGTTTCAGTCTAGGCCTTTGTACAAGTTTCGAGCTGGCTTCCCGCCAAGTCCCCCGAAACTCGACAACAAGGACCCGCCTCCCAGAGAGGGAAAAGGAAAAAAAACCCAAGCAGCCAAAGTTATAGCAAATATATATATATATATATATATATATATATATTTTACATATAAGACAAATACACAAAGGGAGAATACCACACACCGGGGGGGGGGGGGGGGGGGGGGGGAGGGGGGGAAAGGGAGAAGGACAAAAAGGGGCAAGGACCGAACAAGTCAAACAGCCAGCCGAAGGCAAACTAGCAAAAATCTCACCACTTCCCTTCGAACAGGCAGGATGGCCAGACACGGTCCTAGGCTCTCCCCTCACGCGTGGCAGATAACGGCAGTCACTGTAGGCCTCGGCTCCAGATAAGCCCGACTGAAACAGGGACCCACCGTTCTCAAACCTCGCCGGAGAGGAAGAGAGCGAACTCTCTTATCAATGCCTTATTTATACCCTAGGTTACGTAAAGGAATAGCATGGAATACTTCCTTGGTCACCTTCCTAGTTCCTTCCTGGTTACAAGCTGGTTTCCAGGAAGGCTGTGATGGTTTCAGTCTAGGCCTTCCTGGAAACCAGCAGTCTAGGCCTTCCTGGAAACCAGCAGTCTAGGCCTTCCTGGAAACCAGCAGTCTAGGCCTTCCTGGAAACCAGCAGTCTAGGCCTTCCTGGAAACCAGCAGTCTAGGCCTTCCTGGAAACCAGCAGTCTAGGCCTTCCTGGAAACCAGCAGTCTAGGCCTTCCTGGAAACCAGCAGTCTAGGCCTTCCTGGAAACCAGCAGTCTAGGCCTTCCTGGAAACCAGCTTGTAACCAGGAAGGAACTAGGAAGGTGACCAAGGAAGTATTCCATGCTATTCCTTTACGTAACCCAGGGTATAAATAAGGCATTGATAAGAGAGTTCGCTCTCTTCCTCTCCGGCGAGGTTCGAGAACGGTGGGTCCCTGTTTCAGTCGGGCTTATCTGGAGCCGAGGCCTACAGTGACTGCCGTTATCTGCCACGCGTGAGGGGAGAGCCTAGGACCGTGTCTGGCCATCCTGCCTGTTCGAAGGGAAGTGGTGAGATTTTTGCTAGTTTGCCTTCGGCTGGCTGTTTGACTTGTTCGGTCCTTGCCCCTTTTTTGTCCTTCTCCCTTTCCCCCCCCTCCCCCCCCGGTGTGTGGTATTCTCCTTTTGTGTATCTGTCTTATATGTAAAATATATATATATATATATTTGCTATAACTTTGGCTGCTTGGTTTCTTTTTTTCTTTTCCCTCTCTGGGAGGCGGGTCCTTGTTGTCAAGTTTCGGGGGACTTGGTGGGAAGCCAGCTCGAAACTTGTACAATGTAATAAAGGGGGACAACAAAAAACTAAACCCCAAACCAACACAAATTTAAAGGCCAAAAGAAATCACCAGATTTATCTACTCTGCAATGGTTCAGTGCTAATGTGTGTTTGATCATTCTCAATTCTCACCAGATGTATTTTCTTTTACTTCCTTATTAATAGCAGATTTATGAATATGCTGCATTAGTTTTAGCAGATCGTGCCAACGTTTCTGCCTGTAGCAAGTCTGAATGTGTCCCAAGAACGTTTGATTTTTCTTCCTAGAGAATGTCTGAGAGAAGAGTTCCTCAAAAGACTCTCGCAGAGGCAGCCAGATCAGCTTGTTATCCACAGGCTTGTAACTGAAGAGAAGTAAAAGAGTATTTACCTATTTACGACACAGGAATCTGTCAACCAAAAACAGAAAACCACCCCAAAACCAGTTACTGAAACAACAACATTGTGCATGAATGAACCCTGGTTTCCGAAGTTTTTTACTCAACTAATGAAAAAGTAAAACTGTACATATTTAAATGCACCTCATGAGGTGATTTTATACAGGCAGGACCACCCTGATAATTAAAATATTTTTAATACTACCAACCACTACGTCCAGTGAATATTACATCACTTTTATATCGAACAGTTTAGCCATTTTTTAAGAAACATTGGGTTGTGCTTTTAAATGACTTCATCACATACAGCTGTGCACACAATTTAGTGAAATTGCTCTTTCTTCAGCAAGGACTACAAGGTTTCTCAATGCAAACATGTTTATTAAGACATTTACATTACTATGAAATAAATACTGCCAATTTGTTATGCAGAACAGACAAAACAGTGTTCAGTAACTCACCCCCCTAATAGATCTGCTGTGTCACTTTGCTGGTTCATGTTGATAACCCTCAAACGGTGTCCTTGAAACAGAAATAGAAAGCACCATCAGCTTGTGGGTTTATTCATTTGTTGTTTTTTTTTTAAATTATCTTCATGTAAGTTACAGCCTTACCACTTTATTTACCTGTAATATGAGCAAGGTACTGAACAGTTGAGGTTTTGCCAGTTCCTGTTTCACCAACCAAAAGCACTGGCTCTCCTTTGACAACACACACTGCAAGCTGTTCAATCAATACTGCGGATGGCCGTGTGGCAGCAAAGGTTTGTTTTGCTCTGAAAAAACAAAGGAAGCAATTCAAAACTAAGATCTATCATGGAGGTAATTTTAAGTTTATTATTTCTTCTGTGTTGTGGTTGAATTTGGGATCTTTATTATTATTATTATTATTATTATTATTATTATTATTATTATTATTATTATTATTATTATTATTATTATTATTATTATTACAGGTCTGAAAAAAATAGTTCCAAGGTATCCTTTTAAAACACACATTTTTTTCAAGATACAACCTAGAAATTCAGGATTCCCAAAGAACTTCCTAGAAAACGGAGTTAGCGACACATACTACAAAAATCTCCCTTTATAAAGATAGATTCGTCAAAATTTTCTTGTAACAGCTGTGGTCCACACTGCTTTGAAGACGCTCCAGTTCAAAGAAGCTGACAATCTTCATGCTTTGGCTGCCAGAAGTATGATGCACACAAGCTTAATGATAAACAAGGTAAAATTCAGATCACAAGAGAAAGAACTCTCACATTCTTTCCATTAAAGTGAAAATATCCAGTTTGCATTTTTCTTAACTCTGTGACTTGCAGTCTATTCTATTCCGCCACAAAATATTTCAATTTACATGGGAACTACAAGATACTCTACCTCTGTACAGTGAGAGCCTGTGTTTGTTTCTTTACGAGACGCACTCTTCCGACAGAGACTTCTTGTTCCCGTATTAAAATTTCTGGTTTATAGAGTTCACAAAAGAACTCTACCTGTGAAAAAAGAATCAACATTTCCAATATGAATATTGATTACATCACAGTAAAAACACCCACTCTGCAGCAAGCTAATTCTTCATGGTAAGATTCTATATTTTGCAGGTTTTACACACTCATCACCAAAAGCACTGAAGGACCTCAGAAGTGTTTTTATCTGTACAAACAATTTTCAACTTAATAACTTGGTAACAGGTCTATGCCACTGTATTTCTACACTTCATCTACTTCCATGGTAGTTCAACTACATAAACTTGAACAGTTATTTTAACAATAAACAAAAAACCTCCCTCAAAAAAGCCCTTTGGGTAAAAAAAGAATATTTTGCCATTTGCATGCAAAGAAGGACAAACATGGAAGTTTCAGGGATCAATCTGTCATCTTAAAGTAACAAAGAAGGGATTTTCTTCACAAATTTCTATACTCAGAAATAGTTGACAAAGAAATTATTTAGTGTAATTCTGCCATTTATAGAGCATTACTAGGCTCCAGAGAGGTACTTGATTTTGTAATCAATGATTAAAAACAAGTAGCAGTAAAGATCAGTTTCTCTCTGATCCCTTTGTTTAAGTGATTAATGCTCACAGAAAACCACTCAAGAACAAACACTTTCTTCACTACTCAGTGCATCCAGCAGTATCATGTTCTTAGGCAGCTGTGTTGTTCCAGCTGTGTAATCCTTCTTTTGCAGGATGAGCCCATTTGCTCTGAAACAGGTTCACTGGAATTTTTACAGGAAAAAAAAAGGCAGCTGAATATAAAACACGAGAAAAACAGATCCTGAGATAGCAGAGAGAGCAAAAATGGTGTTTGTGACAGAGAGATGGGTATAATTTTTAAGAAAAAATAGCATAACACATATAAATAAAACAGTAGAAAAATTGCAAGCTATAGAATACTAGCAATAAACATCAAGCTAATTATAGCTCAACATACCTTTTTTTTGGAAATGTTTAGTTTACTTCCAATAACTTTTGCCATTTTCTGTCTGCTCCCTTGGTTGGACAGCATAGCTGTGAAACAGTCCAATGCCTGTCAAGAGGAAAAACAACTTGTTCAACACTAGTTTTGTATGACTTGATCTCACAAGCACCATTTTAATCTAAATGAGCCCAAATCCAATCCAGCCATGGTAAGTAAAATTATTTCACAGTCCATATATAGAGTCAAACTATGGAGTTTCAAAGGATGTAATAAGAACTTCTAAACTCTGTAATGTAGTGGGTTTCCACCAAAAGTAAAAACCTTTCAATGCCCAGAAGCTATTTTTAGATGAATGGACCAAAATGCATAAAGAAGCAACACTGTAAGATCTCACATCTCAAAACTGCCTCTGACTGATGCACATTGAAGAATTCCCAACCCAGAATGTAAAATGATGCATAGGAAAGTAGAACAGAAGCCTCATGTTACAATAAAAAGGAAAGAACTTAAAACCTTTACTCTTGTTCATATACAATCCCAGCTCATATCAGCTGAAATTATTTTGTAGTATGCTGTTTGTATGGCAGCAGTAAATCTTTCAGCACATTACTGCAAACAACCTTCCTAGTAGCAATGAAAGCCTCTGATTAGACAGATCACAAACATTCCAACTACAATCCAACTGCTTCAAACAAAACTAAATGTAAATTCCCACTTCACATTCCCAAATAGAATATTTTGTGAGACAATGCTAGAACTTGGGTAAGAGATTTCTGGAAGAAGTCTTACTGCACCTCCTGAAAAATATTCACTGCTGTGGTTGAAGAATTACTGTCGAAGTTGTAAGCAATCCTGCTGCACCAATTCAGGAGGTCTCTAAAAAGAAAAACCACAAAGATTTGGTACAAACAAGCCAAAACACACAGCACTTTCTTTCATGTTCAGCTTAGGTCACATCATCTTCTGGCAGTTGTACATGTAGTTGTTGTGCAAGTTGTACACAGGAAGACACATAAATAGGATAATAATTCTGAGCAGTAGCTGAAGACATAAAGACGAACAGTTTTGCTTTCAGACACATTTCTTAGAAATAGATAACACACATTCAATTAAACCATAAAGTAACTATGAGACTAAAAGGTATTAAAAATGCAGAAAGATATAAACCCCTATTTTTTCAAAATACAGATTCCTTATGAACAGCAAAATCTTCTGAAAGACAAGAAAAGGAAACAACGTAAGTCTAGAAAAATAAATGTTTTAAAATTACTGACATTCTTATGCTCCACAAAAATAATAGGCATCCAGTATTTACTGACTAATTCACAAAGCACTACTGGTTACAGAAATTCTACATGAGTAGAACTGACACTTGGTATGAGAGGAAGAAATAATTGAGCATCAAGCTACATTTCATGGTAAAAATTCTGAAATTAATAGTACACTACAAATCTGGTTATTTTCACTCATCTGTAAGTTAGAATGCTGTGAGTGTTCAATATGAAATAATCTAGACAGGGAAATATATTCAGTTGCTGAAAACATTACCTTCTAGCTCCTGTGAGAACATTATACAGCACATTTCAGTTCTTAACTAGTACTGATACCTTGTGTTAAAATGAATTAAGATTTAATTCATATGGCTTGATACCTACTGAGCACTGCATATAACAAAACCTACCTTTTTTTTTGAGGAAAAAGTGTAAGTACCACAAATAGGAAGTTTAAATAATCCAGACTGAGTTTCTTTAAAAGACACATTAATCGTTATTTTAAAATTAAAAATTTATTTCTCCAGTTTTTACGAAATTCCAGTTTTTCAAACTTTTATTATATTTAAAAATTTTAAAAAATAACAAAAAATGAACCTTTCTATCTCTGTAGCTAGCTGATTTCTAATAAATGTAAAAGAAAAGACAACCTTAGAGATAGTTCCCGTCCTTCCAGATTTTGTTTCCTATGTTCTGATCTCGATTCTGATGAATCTTCTGGTAAGTGACTGGAGCCATAAGCACTGTTTTCTGATGCCTGATACTTGTCTCCTGTAAGGTCAATGTAAATGTCCAGCAAGCGATCTGTTACAAGAGCAAGGTTGGGATATCTCCTTTGAAGGATCTAAAAGAAGAAACAAAACAAAACCACCAACAACAAAAAAATAACCATTAGCACTTGAAAGAAACCACTAGTCCCCCAAGTTCTACTAGGACATGCTTTTAATAGATACCTAAGCTAGGAAACTACACAAAACTGCTCTCTTGCAATCTCTCATCTGAAGAAAACAGAAATTATGGCTTGTTTGATGCCAAAAATTAATTTTACCAACTCAACTCTAATCAAATTCGTTTAATACATTTGCATAAATACCAACAGGAAAAACAAAAGGTATTCAACCCTATCAAATCCAAATCATGATCATACAACTCTACAACTTCTTGATAACAGAAGTTCATACCTCTTGTCCTTCTTTATAACTGAATTTATTTGAGCATTCATGTTGTCTATTCGCTACGCTGACAAAGACATATTAAGGGGCTCATTTTTCTTCTGTAATTTTCTTTCAGTTCTCTCTGCTAAAGTTTGCCAAACAAAATATTGCTTGCCAAAATTACTTTTCACAGGCACAGGCCAGGAAAACTGGTCCTACCCTGCCAGACTGATTTTAAGATTAAGAAGAACATGTGTCTGTTTTCAAGACAAGCGAGTGGGTATTCTCTAACCTCGTCTCTTCTATTACTACTAGGGAATCTTACACTGTTTAATTTATGTGTTTTTGTGACTTAAGCTACGAAGTTACAAAAAAAAGAACAAAAAGAACATAGTGCTAAGTGACACATTTAGCACTGAAGCCTCCTTTTTTCCTGAGGTTTTGATAGCCAAGCTTTACTTTAAAATTGGTCCTTTCTGAAGGTCATCTTTTGGCCAGATAGCCATTTTTAAATATTGCAACTCTGAGCTTCCCACATGAATCTTTTTCTAGCTATAGCACACAAGTGTGCACATCTCCATGAAACCATCTGCAGAGGCCTCCCCATGCATCTAACGTGCTTCCCCTCCAACAAAATCTACAAGTATCAAATAAATGCTGTTCTTGCCCCATTCCTAACAATTAGCTGACAAATGACAAAAAAGGAAAAACACACAGATATTTAAGGTCACCTATAACTGTGCTGGTTGCTGAATAAATTCAAAGGAGTGAATAAATTCTCCTAGAAAACTATCTTCTTCATTCTAGAAAATGCAGCACTTTCTCCTCAATTCTTCTGGTAGAGACTGTTCACCCCCTTTTCCCTCAGGCAAGGTTCTTACAAAATCAGATCCTATTCTGAGCTCTGTATCACAAGGAGAATCTCCAGAGAATTTTATTTTCATATGAGTCCTAGGGTCCTTTAATTTTCAAAAGAACTAAACAAAGCAAACATTTCCCAGAGATGCTAACAGAAGATGTCAAGCAGTTATTTTTAATTGATAACTGACCAACTATTTTCCAACTCAAAGCTTAGATCTCAAAATTAAATTAAGATCAATTTTTCTTTTTCTCTCTGCTTTTAAATCTCTCTGGGCTAATAAGTGGCAAAGTAACGTGATTCTTAGAGCCATACAAAGAAGAACTGTGTTAGTCAGAGCAAGTTCCAGGAATTTCTGCTCAATTCATTTCAAATTTTCCTGACAAACCATCCATTTACTTCAAAATTGACAGCACAAAGCTGAAATTATGGGGGCATATTGTGGAACTTGAAAATACTACTGAAAAACATTTATTACCCTTAATTGAAACTATTATTCACATGCCACAACAGAACAACATACACCATACCTCCTTAAGTTCTCCTTTGCTCATGTTATCCAGATGTATTTTTGTCCAATATTTGTCCAAAAGAGCAGCATGGCTGCTTTGCTGCCTGTACCAACCTCCACCACAACTGAATATCCTAATGAAGAAACACAGCATATATTGAGTGTACTCAATATTTTCAATGCACTCCTTTACATCAAAAAATGTTACATATTGCTGCTACAGCATAATGGGCATGCATAGATGACACTGTCTGTCAGTGTACTGTCACATACCCTGCCTTGCCTATCCATGCTTTTCAAATTGTCTGTTCTTTTATCACAGTGTTTTTCTCCCTGTAGTGCATGATCTCCTTAGAGATACTTTCAGAAAGACAACTGACAGTAATTAAGTCTATCAGAAGCAATATACAGAATCCTTTGTGCAGAGAGAAGCCTAACAGAAGTGGCCTGGAAAATATCTTAAAGGACCCGTGATCCATTGCAGAGATGTAGGAAAAGCATCCTTGTCCCCTCCTGTAGTGGGTTTCTGTGGCTAGGTTTTGGTAGCCAGGGGCCTACAGGGGTGGCTTCTGTTAGAAGCTGCTAGAAGCTTCCCCTGTCTGGTGGAGCCAATGCCAGCCGGCTCCAGGACGGGCTTCCTGCCACTGGCCAAGGCCAAGCCAATTAGGAGTGACAGTAACGCCTCCGTGATAACATATTTAAGAACAGAAGGCTGTCACGCAGTGAAAATGCCCACCAGGGAAGAGCAGAGTGAGAACATGGGAACAACAATGCAGACACCAAGGTCAGTGCAGAAGGAAGGGCAGGAGGTGCTCCAGACATTGGAGCTGAGGCCCCTGCAGCCCACAGAGAAGCCCATGCTGGAGCAGGTGGATGCATGAAGGAGGCTGTGACCCTGTGGGAGGCCCAGGATGGAGCAGGGTCCTGCTGGAGACCTGCAGCCCATGTAGAAAGGAGCCCACGCTGGAGCAGGTTTTTCCCACGTAGGACTTGTGGCCCCTGTGGGGGACCCACGCTGGTACAGCTCATTCGTGAAGGACTGCACCCCCTAGAGAAGTGACCCACGGGACAGCAGTTTCATGAAGAACTGTTGCCTGTGGGATGGACTCACGCCAGAGAGGTTCGTGGAGGACTGTCTCCCATGGGAGGGACCCCACAAGGGCAGGGGAAGGACACCTCTCCCTTGGCAGCGGCAGAAACAGCAACTGACCATAACCCCCATTCCCATCCCCCTGCACTGCTGGGGGGGAGGAGGGAGAACATGGAAGGAAGGAGGGGTGGGGGGAAGGTGTTTGTAAGATTATTTTACTTCTCGCTCTTTTGCTCTGATCCTGTTTGTAATAAATTTAAGTAATATCCTCACTTTGAATCTGTTTTGCCCATGAAGGTGATCGGTAAGTGACCTCTCCCAGCTCTTAACTCATGAATCCTTCGCTGTTTTTTTTTCTTCCTCTCCTCTGTCCAGTTGCAGAGGGGAGTGAGAGAGCAGCTTTGCTGGGTACCTGATATCCAGCCAGGGTCAACCCACTACACCTCCCAGCCTTGCCCTATTACTTTTCCTCAGTCTTCACTCACAGTCCTTTCTATCATCAGTTTCTTTCTATTTTTCACTGCAGAAATAACTATTCAGCCATGTGTTTATACCCACTATGGAAGTAGCCTCGCACATGCAAAAGCATTAGATTTGGGGTTGTGGTTTGGTTTTTGTTTTCTGGTGTTGTTGTTTGGTTGGTTTTATCTATTTATTCACTTTATTGTGTTTGTCTTTTATTTTTAAATAATATTCCCCAGCTACAAACAGTAACAGATTTATTGTATCTACTCTAACTAGCCCAATGCAAACTGTAATTTCCTACTATACAAACTGTTCACCATGTGCTGGTTATACAGGGTTAATTTTCTTCATAGTAGCTGGTATGGGACTGTGTTTTGCATTTGTGACCAAAACAGTGTCAGTAACACAGAGATGTCTTAGTTATTGCTGAGCAGTGCTTACACAGCATCAAGGCCTTTTCTGCTTCTCATACTGCCCCACCAGGGAGGAGGCTGGGGGTGCACAGGGAGTTGGAAGGGACACAGCTGGGACAGCTGATCCCAACTGACCAAAGGGATATTCCCATCATGCTTAGTATATAAAGCTGGGGGAAGAAGGAAGGGTGGTGATGTTCAGAGTGAGGGTATTTGTCTTCTCAAGTCATGCATGATGGAGCCCTGCTTCCCTGGAGATAGCTGAACAGCTGCTTGCCTATGGGAAGTGGTGAACGAATTCCTTGTTTTGCTTTGCTTGTGTGAGCAACTTTTACTTTACCTATTAAACTGTCTTTATCCCAACCCATGAGTTTTCTCATTCTTACTCTTCCAATTCTCTCCCCCATCCTGCTCTGGGGGAGTGAGCCATCAGGCTTTGTGGTGCTTAGTTGCTGGCTGGGGTTAAATCATGGCAATCAAGTATTAAGAAGAAAAAAATCTTAGGAGATTAGGCAACCAAAAAAGAGTTGAATACAAAAGACTCGATTCCAGAAAAAAACAGATCAGATAAATGAAAGAAAAAACCAAATATATGGAAGATAAAAGCATGAAAACTTGCGAAAGGCTTTAAAATAAACTACAAAACATTTGAAAACCATGTAACTACCATTCCCCATATAGACCTCCTAACCTTTAATAATGATACAATATTAAGTCTTAACTTACAAGAAGTGTTTTTGACATCTGAGGCATGAGCCACTACTACAGTGAAACAATCAGGGAGAGTACCTTAAATCTTTTTCTGGTTAGAAAACATTACAAACACCTATACTGACACAAGACTCTCACAAATATCAATAATAAACCTTCTTCACACAGTAATTCCAGAGTAGTATTTTGTTTTGGTGAGGGGTTGGTTTTGTAAGGTTCCCCTGCAGCGAGGTTCTCAACAAGGCTGAGGTAATGGATTCAGCCAGTAGTAACATAAGGCTGCTTATAAGCGAAAAAAGCATTTCACAGTTTCTATGGCTTCTATCGCTTGTTAAGTAGAAATTGCTAAAAGTACCAAAAAAGTACCTTGCACTTAAAAGTACCTTGGACTTAAAAATAGGATATCCATGCTTTCAATCTCATTTAAGTTCACAAACCTACCTCCTGGTTGCAAAAAACTGGAATCCTGATGCTACTTTTAAACAGTCACCACGACCAGGAATCAGTAACTCTCTCTTCTCCAAAAGAGGAATCAGCACAGAAATCTAGGGGTGAAAGATGACATTTTTCTTTGTGAAACTGTAACAGACAGCACAACCATCCACACTCATTTCACATTTGGGATGTTGGAGCAATTCCACCATTACATTGTCAGCAACTGCTGTTCCTGCAGATTGCTTTTCCAAGTGATGCTAACAGGAATTGCAGAGCCATTTTAATCGGCAGTGGAAGTCACAGATGTAAAGTTTAACTATCTTCTTTCTCCTGAATTCAGATTAAATTATAAGAGAATGGAAATTGTAGCCTTTACACTGCAAGTCCAAATCAAAACTATTCTCAAATTGTCGAATGAATTATTAGACACTTTGTAACAGGGAAGGGACTAAGCCAAGGGGAAAACACAGGTTCGAGAGATTCTGGTACGTGAATAAACCAAACACTGTTGCTAGTTGGCAAAAATAATAGCTATTTAGTAGGAAAAGGTGGCCAACCAGGGAAAAGGGAGAAAACAAAACAGGCGCCTGAGGGAGAAGGATTGGGGCGGAGGAAAAAGTGCACCAAAAGACTCTAGGAAGAAGGCTTCCCCCCCATACTCACCAAGGTATCACCTGTAAACAAGTCTTACCCATCCTAACCAATAATGAAATCTCTCTGCAGCAGCTGCGGGTTCATGGGGGGTGGCAGGCTCCCACTTCAAGCAGGTGTCCCCGCTGAAAGCAACTTGGTCCATCGTGAAGAGCCGGCCCCCCCTCAAGAAGCGTCTCTGCTTTTTATAAAGTTTTTTGAGAGCACCTGCCCCGGAGAGGTGTGGCCAGCACCGCCCCGTCAGGGCTCTGAATCCCACCCCTTCTGTTATGGAAGTGCACCCCTCCTGCGCGTGCGTGAGCACCTTGGAAAGTCCCCCACGCAGGCGCAGTGATTTTGGGGGGGTCTTCCCAAATGAGTCTGTGGGCTTACTTCATCATTATCATCATCACTTTGTCCTCCAACTGCCCCTGACGAGCAATTGACCAATCACAACAGACCAATTAAAACAGTTTACACAGAAGCTCTCCCTCCAAGGCCAAGTTCACTGCTTTATCAGAAGACTTGGCAGGAGAAAGCATAAACTAACTGCAGGTGGTTAGGTCCAAACACAGACCAAAAAGTAACATCCCAACTTCGTCCCGATACACACTTCCACATCGGAAGCCTTATTTTCTTTATGTGCCTGAACAAAGATGACCTGCGCATCTCGAACATGTCATCCTCAAACATCAACATTTTTCAGTGTATACTCTGCTACCCCCAGGAGAGTTTGGTATCTATTTAAAGAATCTATCCTTTTCTGGATATTGTGGTGGAAGGAAAAAAGGGAGGTAGAACCATAATGATCCCTCAGGACAGAGGGAGGCAAGCACAGACACTTTGATACAGAGAAAGGAGACAGGATGCTGTAGGGAGGACCTGAAGAAAGGGAGAGTGTGATAAATGCAGGATATTACTCAAGGCATGCTTATGGTGAGTGCAATGAGTAGAATCCACAGAAGCAAGTAAGTGCATGACCCCCTGGCAGTGAACCATCTAGTACACAGAAGCAGTACTTCTTAGCTTTTTTATAGATTTTCTATATTTCAGACTCCTAGAACCGAACAAACAGTCAGGTTATTCAGTCACACAAAGGATGCTTTACAGAACAGATGTTAAAGGAAACAACTATCTGCAGAATATCTGGCAGGCCTATACAGCACATCATTCTTGCAGATGACATTTTCAGTAGGCATTTTTTTGAAAGGGAAGGATGACAGTCTAACTAGTTGTTCTGGAGCTGAAAACAGGAAATCTGTTAAAACCTATAATGCTTAATGCAACAACACACTTTTAACATCCAAGCTAGAGGTAAAAAATGTGTAAGAAAAAAAACCAAAAAATAACAAACCAAAAAAGCAGCCACTCAACAAAACACTAAAACGATCTTAAAAGCAGCACCACCCTAATACACTTACAATATTCTGTTGTGTTTAGGGACACCTTTGTTTTCAAATACCAAAACATGATTAAATAGACACATAGCTCATTATCAATGTCAATTCCAATCTTTAGAGTAAAATTTCACATCAGTGGCAGGGTCATGACTACTCTGTAACAATGACAAAACGTAACGTGGTGTGCTAATACGTGAACAAAGACAGACAGGTTAGTTCTTCCTAAACCCCTTTTAGAAGAAGAGCAGAATTTTCAGCATGCTGTTGCAGAACCCATGGTAATTAGACCGCCAAAAATTGCTATCATGGGCATTAAGACCAGTACCCTAAAGTGAATATAAACCTACTTACCACATCCAGAGGAGCATAATCAATGTCTTCCAAAAGTATCCAATGACCTTTGGTAACAGCTTGTGTCAAGGTTCCAGGCTGCCACACAAACTCCCCTGGTACATCTGTACAACGATACATACCAAGCAGCGTCTATGACAGAAACAATCAGTAAATGAGAGACGTGTTCATGACATCCCTTAAGAAACTCAGAGAAAAGAATTACAAATATGACCAAAGTTGGTATGCAAGTAACACTTACTTAGCCCTCATATTACTAAACAATCCATCTAGAAATCTGTGCCCAGCATTACACCTTTTTTCATTATGAAAAAAAGTTTCCCCCTTTTACATGTATGATAATCTAACAAACATAGTAATTAAAACAAACTAGGTAACTGGAAGTGAATCCATGAGCTGTGTCACCATAACTTACAAACAGAAAACTGTCTAGGATTGCACCGAACCTTCACTCATATTTTTGAAAAGTCTGTGACTAAGGTAGTAAAAGGAACTGTAAAGCAAGATATTCAAAGGTAAAAACTAGTCAAGTGTTGCTTCTCTCTCAAATTGTAACTTCCATATTTAAGCATTGCTTAAATAATTAAGTTTATGGTTTCACTACTACATACTTTGTACCCTGAACTTCACCACTTTTTCTTAATATGGCAGTCTGAATCACGTATATGAAAAACATACAGTTGCAAGACGGTGAAACCAGATGTGCCATGCAAGTGAAGTGCTTATGCATGCCAATGAAAAACCTTCAGATAGCGCTTCTGGTAGACACTAACCACCTTTGAAAACTAAATATAAATTGAGCCAAACAACATAAATCAATTCAAATTCAAAAGTTACATATGCAAAACCCAAAAGAATGTGAAATTATCTTCACCTCTGGTTTTATATCTCCAGATAGAGCTAGATCACTATTACTTAAGTGCAAATCTGCTCCACATCACAGGATCTTGCTTCATCTCACCCTTACCACAAAACAGGCATCAGATTAAACTGACATTAGGTCACTTAAACTGAAATGAAAGTGTTTGTACAACCTTTGGCACCAGCTTGAGTAATTTTAGAATCATGTTTTTTCCAATGTAAATGTAACAGGGAAGGGACTAAGCCAAGGGGAAAACACAGGTTCGAGAGATTCTGGTACGTGAATAAACCAAACACCGTTGCTAGTTGGCAAAAATAATAGCTATTTAGTAGGAAAAGGTGGCCAACCAGGGAAAAGGGAGAAAACAAAACAGGCGCCTGAGGGAGAAGGATTGGGGCGGAGGAAAAAGTGCACCAAAAGACCCTAGGAAGAAGGCTTCCCCCCCATACTCACCAAGGTATCACCTGTAAACAAGTCTTACCCATCCTAACCAATAATGAAATCTCTCTGCAGCAGCTGCGGGTTCATGGGGGGTGGCAGGCTCCCACTTCAAGCAGGCGTCCCCGCTGAAAGCAACTTGGTCCATTGTGAAGAGCCGGCCCCCCCCCAAGAAGCGTCTCTGCTTTTTATAAAGTTTTTTGAGAGCACCTGCCCCGGAGAGGTGTGGCCAGCACCGCCCCGTCAGGGCTCTGAATCCCACCCCTTCTGTTATGGAAGTGCACCCCTCCTGCGCGTGCGTGAGCACCTTGGAAATCCCCTGACGCAGGCGCAGTGATTTGGGGGGGGTCTTCCCAATTGAGTCTGGGGGATGGCCTTCAGCACCATCATCATCACTTTGTCCTCCAACTGCCCCTGACGAGCAATTGACCAATCACAACAGACCAATTAAAACAGTTTACACAGAAGCTCTCCCTCCAAGGCCAAGTTCACTGCTTTATCAGAAGACTTGGCAGGAGAAAATATAAACTAACTGCAGGTGGCTAAGGCCAAACACAGACCAAAAAATAACATCCCAACTTCATCCCGATACAGTAAATCAATTTTTTTTAATTAATCAATATAGCTCTTCCACAAAGAAAACCCTGATAAAACAATTTGAATGATACAAACATAGCACAATTATGCAAAGACTTTAAAACCGATACAAACTTAATTATTACTTTTCTTCACATTTATTTATTTATTCATTCTCATCAATTGTAAGACCAATACTACAGAGTTGGGCACCATGAGGTCCTTCAGTAAAACACTACCTTATCAGAAAATTAAGTCCATGATTTAAGTAAAAATTACATCCCATCATTCAACCATAAAACAAATTCATCAGTTACCTTACTATCAGTTTGATCTCCAAGCTGAACTTTCAAAATATGAGGAGGTTTTGCTCTTCCTGTAACAGCTGCTAAATATTCAATTAAAGAAGTTTTGCCACATCCTATTGGTCCTTCTAATAAAACAGGAGTCTGATTTGCTACAGCAATAGCAAGGTTCTGAAGATTTGTGAAGGCAGATTCAACCAAAACAAAACTGTTTGCGTTATTTTCCTGTTCAAACATAAAATTTGAGTTAATACATGGAAATTGTTACTTTTCTTATAGGTTATACAACACAGAACAATTAGGAAAGTGGGTCTGACAAGTAGAAAAATTTTTGTCTGCAGATCTGCATATAAAATAAAGGAGTCTAAAGCTGTGTTTAATGACAGATATTAAAATAGATTTCATCAAAAACCTATTAAAGGTGAAATACTTAATAAAAAGTATATGTACAATCTGTTCCCAAAGGGATTTCACACTAAATTGTCAGTATAGGCATTGTACCTATTCAATCATAACACATGTCAATCAAATGCAATTCACAATGTAAGTGAAATTAAGTCATCAAAATGAATCCAAATCTCGGGACAAATCAAACAGCAGTTAGATTCAGATGATGTAAGTACGAATATTAACCAAATAAATATGAATATTTACTTGTTTCTGCAGAGGCCAACGTAAAAGATCATTAAACTCAGTGAATGAAAAAAAAAGGTTAATTCAGTGATTTTATTAAAAATTAAATTAATGCAGTTTATTGAATGGTAATTAATCAATGCTACAGACAGTCTCCAAATATTTTGACTCTTACAGTCATATATCAGTATATGGCACAAAAATCAGGGCTTTCTACCAAAAGGCACAGAGGAAAGAGATCAGAACACTGAAATAAGTGTCTTTTATTTAAGTCTGACCTTCTTTTCAAATAATAGTTTCATGTATTTGTCTGGTAACAATGCTAGTTTTTAAGAGTACCTCCTCCCCTCACAGTTTGCTCTTACGTCTTTGTCAGACTTCCTAAGCTGTTACTGGAACCTCTCTAGTGTAACTGGAACTACATTGGAGACCAGATCAGTGCAATATCTGTGGCTATTAAAAAAATAAAAGCATGATGTTCAGGGAAGTTCTTTCCTCCCTCACAGAGAGTATCCTTTCAGTAATCCAGTTTATAGCATGGCCTAGCTTCAGCACAGCTGCAACAGCAGTGACACTGGCAGGGGAGTAACAATCTTCTTAAACAGCTCTACAGTTTTATCCCCTGCTACAATGAATTTCAAACCATTCTCTAAATCCTATAAAAAACCTAACAGGCTAGAAAAGAGCAAATTCAACAACAGAAGCTGAGCAGGGAGAAAAATTTGAAGGAAAATTTCTTTTTTTCCTTGCTTATGCTACTCAAAAAATTCTAGACACTGGTAGTCGTCATTCATTTCTTTGTCCTTGTAGATCACTGTTGCAAAATCAAACAAGAAAACTCAGCTAAGAGCTAAAACTATATCTAAAGGAGAAAACCAGTCAAGAACACAGCTGCAGCTACAAAGAGGAACCTGAACAGCTAAAGTTAAATAGCAATTCAAGAGAAAAAAGGTTAAATACTGTGTGTTCAAAAACATTTATGCCTTTGCTGGGCTTCCCAAAACTATAAGGCACTATATTCTGCATTACACTTCGCTCAAGTGGAGACAGTAAGTTCTCGCTCACTTCCTTGCCCTTTTTTTTTTGGCCTTCTAGAAGACTAAGTAGCAGCCTTGTTTTCTTTTGTTTTAAAAAAACAACTAAGCACATGTTTGGAGAAAGGCTGTTTATAAGATGGCTTATAGCAAAAACACCACATCATGCAGGTAAAAGCAACTCTACCAGATCCTGGCTTTACGCAGCTATGGATCATCACCCTAACTTGGACTGGAGATACTACATAAGGGTGAATAGTCTTTTGCAGTAATTTGTACATACTGCTACATGAAGATAAAACAAACAGTACTGTTGCTCCCTCATTGCTTCATTCCACTTCAGAGCTTCTTTGCAGTGTCTATATTATGCGACGCTAGTTTACAGCACACAGGGAGAAAGCTCTACACATTACTTGGAGTATCTCAACAGCATTTAATCAGGAAATAAGGTCAGTTCACTGTATTTAAAGAGATTTCTAAAAAAAAAAAAAAAAAAAAAGAAAGTACAGATTTAACCATGGGTTACGTACCTGCTCTTCAGAAACACGTTGTAGTCTAGGCAGCACAATGCCACATACAGCTACTACATGCGCAGAGAGGTCACCCGACACAATATGTCCCTGTGTATATTGCATTTCTTTCTCCTTTTGCCAAAATGAGGAGTCTGGATTGGCCAAAACAAGAGCTTGTTCCACATTCTGCAGCTGAGATTCTTCTAGTAGCCTGTGAAACCCGTGTTTATTAACTCAACTGAAAGCCATCAAGAAAAACAAATAGTATTCAAGACTTTAAAAGTCCTTACTTTAGTCTGAAATGTATCAGCTCCTCAGGATTGAATATCTTCTTCAGGAAAGACAATTTATGTTCATCGTTCATGCATGTAACCAGAGCAAGACAGTTCGAAGTATACCTAAAAATTATATTCAGAACAAAGCGTGTCAAAACATACTCTTAAGAAATGTAGTTCGACAACTGTAAACTGCAAAACAAAACATCAAGTTTGGAAAAATGTGGAGAAAACTTAAGTCATAGAAATTATTTTAGCACTACGCTTAACATTCTTTGGGATTAGAGAAACACCTCAGAATTGACAAAAGCAATTCTATCACAGCAGAGTTTACCATTTATACACCAATTAGCTAACATTCCTCCAAAGAACTGAATTATCAGCAGAAATATAGTAAAGGAAAGCACTTACCCAAATAAATGAACATTAACATATGAGACAAGGAAAATGAGGTCTTCTTTATCTGATTTTTCTTCTCCTACCATTTCCCTTCCAAAATTGCTATTTCATGCTATTTCTAAAGTTACCCTAATGCAATTAAATCAATTTTCAGGACCAAAAGAATCCAACAAGTCTCATGTCTTGACTTCATTACTACATAAAGCTGTCTTGTAACAAAAGGACATTTAACATAAATCATAAACCACTTCTCATTTCTTATAATGCTGCTTTTACATTCCAGGAACTAAGTTTTCAATGTGTTTGGTGGGGGAGGGAGGGAAGAACAGCCAGAAGAAGATTGTTTTCGGACAAAGTTTATAAGTCAGCTCATTCATTTAAGATTACTAGCTGAACACCAGGTAAACCAGTTCTGTTCAATGTATTAGAAGTACTATCTCTTTTTCTAAGACAATCTAAGTGTATCTCATCCTGAAGATGGCTCATAGATTTGACAACGCTAGTTTCTGCCCTTTCTAAATTATACGCTCTACTTTAAAATAATGCATTACTTAAGTAATTCTGAATTTATGTTTTAAAAAATGAAGACTATTAAAAATCCTTTTCAAAATAAAAGGCACTATCAATACCATCACTCGTATAAATAAGGTAGAACATGAGATTAGGTTGAAGACACCATAAAACATCTGACCAAAATCACATGCAAAACCTTTAACAAGGCCAATACGGAGTGTAGCTTAAATAAGCAAAGTTTTACAGTGGCTGAGAAATCTATCGACACAGAACAGAAAAAAGAACCAACTTGCTAATAATGTATCAATGCAGTATACTGAAATATATCATTGTCATGTAAGAAGGAGTGAGCGTATATTAATCTTTACTGTTTCCTAGGATAACTTGCTACAATGCGAGCAATACACCAACAGGCTTACAGCAGAAGTGAAGTCATATGTTTACCATCTTCCTTGAATCCAACTTGGGCAAACTGAAGTTATTCGAAAGGATTCTCCAGACCACAGCTTTAAGCATGTCTAAGAGCTAGCCTAAAATTCACTTTGTGATAGATCACCATAGCTTTCAAAAGATCAGGTGAGAGGTACAGGTACAGATACCACTGGAAGGAATTCCTGGTATTATTTGTACACGCATGTCAACATTGTTAACGACAGTTCAAGACACAGAAACATTTTTTCAATGGAGAAGACTTGGGGTTTTAACTTACCAGCGTACTAAAGTGTCGTGACTCCTTAGGAGTGGAATACACACACTCCAGTCCCACAGTTCCCGGAAAACTGATTGCTCCTTTTGTAAAAATCTGTAGGCTGCTTCCATAAGGTCCCGTAACTTCATTCGTCTGCGCCCATATCGGACTGTGTTTGCATCTGAGCTCTCCAGGAAAAGCCTCTGGAAAACTGGTGATGTAGTCTTAAAGTATCTTAAAGCAAATCTTTAGAAGAGAAAGAGATGGAACAAAGACATTTAAGCCAGAGGAAAGGAAACCAGCTACTAATAAAAATGCCAGGGCAGAGGTCCTAAGACAGTAATTGATGGTACTAAGAACTAAGGTCTATAATTAACTTTGTCCACACTTGGGAAAGAAAACCACTTCAGCAATCAGCTGACAACAGATACTTTACTGGATTAGAAATCATTACTTAATTATCAAGGGGAAACAGCACTGCCTTTGGTGAAATCTCTCTGATTACTCTTTTTTACTGAAAAAAGTAATGCTGATTCCTAATGTAACTTTATATTCTACTGGCTTACAGGTCTAATTTTAAATGCAGAGATTTCAGTTGTGAACAATGTTCATGGCAACTGTTTTGCTCTTCTTTAGATCACAGATGAAAATCACAAAAAGATCTTACAACATGATTTAATTTTAAAAAGTTGTGTTTGAAACTCGTATTTACTAAATAATTCTTTCCACATTTGTTATTGTGGGAGACAATCCAAATTCTACCACCACCTCTCATCACCAGTGAACACTGACAAACACATACTCCCCAAGTTCAAACACTGCACAAAGTGACATCACATTACTCACGGCAAAACGTCAGGGTGGTCAGCAACCAGCTTGCTCATGGCTACACACAGCCTTTCATGCCGATCATGGTTGATCTGGCCACCAGCTTTAATGGCTTCTGCGTTTCTTTCCAATAAATCCAACAAGATTGGCCGAACTTGACGGCCAATCAACAGAGTACATTCTTTATCCAGCAGTAACAGTGCTAACGTATCGAGGATGCACTGCCGATCCTGCTGAGTCCAAATCTAAAGGAATGGAAAGTAAGAACAAGTAAAATGGAAAATGAGTTGGACTTTTAACTTCACAATTATACATGCAGGATTCAGAGTGAATTTTACAGGAACAAATCATTCAAAATCAGAAGGGAATCCAAAAGTCCCGATGCAAATACTTAATTGACATACCTCTCCATATTTTAAAATACTGAAAAAAAACCCAGTAACATGTAGAATGATACACTAAATAGGAATTACAAAACAGTCCCAAAATATTAAATTATACTTTACAGTTGAAAAATAAAAAAAAATTACAATTATTTGCTTTAAGAAAAAAATTGGGACAATGTCATAACAACTAATACATCTTTGTTACTAGAATTTTCACTTTCTCAACAGCTTTCTCCCATGAAAGCCATAAAACATTTAAGAATTTGAGGTTTAAAAGAGAGTTTAAGTTGCTTCGAGTTCACTATCTTTTTTCAAAAAAAAAAGCATTCAATTGTGCATGATCACAGCCTTATTTCCATAGTTCTAATAGCAGTTACAGCAAGCAATGCTCTTGACAATGAGCAGCAGGTATCTGCAATTTTGAAGTTGAGATTACTTTTTTTTCCTTTACTTTTACATAGAAATGGCCATTTATTGTGTGTGAGAGACTGGAATGTTAAGGATCAAAACAATCCGAGCACTTGCAAAAGCATCGTGCTTTGCTGACTGTATGCAAGGTCACAGCCCAAGTGCAGAGGGGGTGAGCACCCACTGCTGGAAGCTACAAGCTGGGTTTCGAGCCAGATTTGGGAAGAGGCCAGTAAGAAACAGACATTGTGAGGTGGGATAATGCTTTTTATCATGCCAATGTCCTCCCTGACACAAAAGGTGTGAAAACTCCCCTCTAGGGAAGTACTGGGACATTGACAGGTAGATCTGAAGGTATTCACCCTTTTTCATGGGCCATAATTGGCTGCTGAAGTGAGAGGAAACTGTAATGTCTTAAAATAATAAGCCAACAAAGACCCCCATGATCCACAATGTGATTATATCAGACAGTATAAAACTCCCCGCCCCCAGGGAAGTACCTGTGTGTTCCCACCTGAACATATATCAACCCACTGGACTGTGTATTTCGTGGGCTTCCCTCAACCCCGACAGACCAAGACTATGACTTCGACCAAGGGACGTTTAAATTGCAACAATCAAGTCTTATTGCTGGATCCACAGTGGGGATATCTTTCTACTGTTATCCTTTCTTTTCCCCAATACATTTTCTTAAGTGCTATTTTTACGCTTTCATATTGCTATGTTACTATAGCTAATAACCAAAACGGCTACATATCTCCTTTCCATGCAACCAAATTGTTCTAAAATAAAGCCTACATGTGTATATTTATAAACATTGATCATTCAGTGTTGCTTCACTCTAATTCGCCCCAAGGGATCTATTAAAAAGAACCTGAGTTACCCTTGCCTCCAGGGGCAGATCATAACAGTGTGAAACAAAATACTAGGTTTTAGAATACATGTAAAACATATTCACATCTGCTAGGAAAAAAGGAAAAAAAAAAACCCCAACACATATTTCCTTCACATTCCCCCCAATCTTCCTAGAAGAACAACAACCTACTTCTTGAGTCTTATGCTTAAATTGCTCTGGTCTTTGAGCTCTCATGTTATTATCCAAGCACCTCTCCACTTCTACGATGTTTAACATATAATGCAGTATAAGTAATTCTGAAAATCAGGATTATGAATTTGCACTGAAGCTGTTTTGCTCTTAACTTGGATGCTCCACTCTCCCTCCTCCTTACTGAATGAACCCTTTTCCTATTCAAGACAGAAATATTCTGTAATTCAGGTAGTGTTTTTAGCAAGACGTGCAGCCAATTGCTGCTCCTCCTGGACTCTTGTTACTCAAGTAAAACCTGCTCCCGAGCTCACAGATGGGGTGGTTTCATTGTCACAAGGTATATAGAGTGCTGAGGTCCTTTGAAATGGTGACCTTCTAAGGTTATACCACTGATGACATCCTTCTACAATACACGCACACCTGTTCAAGTTACTTGGGTCTCCTGAATTTGAAAAGACATTCACTCCCTAACAGCATGTAAGAAACCAGAAAAACTGCAGTATACATACAGTATAAATATCAAACCTATCACATTAATTGCAAGCAGTTTCTTACATGTCTTCTGTTTGTTTTTACAAAACATGATATAAGTTTATCTTCCTGTCATCTATCAGAGCAGGATCAAAAATAATTAAAAAATGGAGTAAGCAAGACACTGTTTGTTACAGGGGATCAGCTTTTGAGTGGCAAAATTATTGACAAACTGTTCAAAGGCAGCATGGCTCTAAAGAAACAGAAATAAACTCCACTGAAAAAAAATAAAAGTATTTTCAGTTTCCAAATCAATTACATCTTTGGCTACCCACACAAGGCACAACAGGGTGCTTAACTTACTAACCAGATCTTTCAGTATCAAATAAAACCAGTTAACAATAAAATAGTAAAATAAATAATATGACTGACTGGGTAAAATTCTGTAAGTACTTGACTACTGTAAGACAAATTCATGACAGTAGCAATTCTGTGAGAACAAGCAGTTTTTTAGTCATAGTGTGTAGTATCCTTAGGACATATAAAACTGTTCAAATATCAGTGGCAACACTGCATTCTACAAAGAGACCGTCTGTTTGATTTCAGAGCCTAATTAAAAATTTTATGGAAAAGAATACTGTCAGACAGGGTTTTCTTAACTAAAGATGGCCTTATGAAATACTCAGCTTTCTCAACCAGTAGCAATAGACAGCTGATCTGAAAATGTTCAAATCTGGGATTGTAATGAACACATGGTTCTGAACAGCTGCTTTAAGAAACCATCATAAAAGACTGTGCCTCCAAACACAGAACATTGTCTATTATTAATAAGACACATGAAGCAGACACACAGCTAGAATTGGGACCTGGAGCCAAACACAATCCACCTCTCGCAGCATGTTGCACACCTCCTTCCCAACCTGCATGGTAATTCACTCAGCGCTCACAAGGTACAGAAATATTCATTAATAACATCTTAATCCAAACCCTGTGATTCCTAGAAGAAAGGATCACAGCAATGAGCAATTTGGTTCCACACAAAAGCCACATTTCTTTACCAATGGGATGCTTCTGAAGAGTGGGAGGGCATAAGAGGAAGCAAGGGATATCTTTCTTCCCCTGGAACACAGGAACACATGTTCTTGTCTCTGTTCCCTCACACAACAGCTCTATCATTGTATGACTGTACAGCAATGAATTTTGCTAGATTATCCAAATTAATCCTTCTTACAAAGTCTTCCACTGGGTGAAAAAGTTGAATGGATTTTTCATATCAGCAGGCTCACTGGGTTCAAAACAAGAGAAGCAACAAACAGGTGTGGCTTGGCCTTGGGAATAGGCAAAAAGAAAACAGAGCAGCACCACTCTTTTTGGCAGCTGTCCAGTTCAGTAAGATGAAGCAAAGCACTAGCCTGCTTTCTCAAGAAAAAAAATTAAAAAGCAGAGGGGATATGCAGTCTCACAAGGAGCACAAGCTGGAATTTCCTATACCTCTCCCACCACATCGTCTTTGACAGGGTTGGGCAGATCTCTCCCTCAAGAACTTCCTCTTTGATTTTGTACCACTAACAGGCTGTTTCCCAACAATCCCAACTCTTCAAAAACTAGATGCAAAAGATGACAATACAGCCCAGAATGGAACAAAAGCGCAACACATCTTCCTTTATTTATAATGCTACATGATGTAAAGCCTAATTAGTCTTTTAAATAAAAAGCTGAAGTCATATTTTAGGAGAAAGAAAAGGTCTGCCTTGGTTGCCAGGACATTTTTCTGACAGCAAATGAGTAGCTTTGTGAATTTGGGACAGGTAGGTCACCTCTTTTTCCCTACATTTATTAATATAAGTGAATAAAGGCATTTATCAATATCAAATGCTAAGACTGAAGGACTAAAAGATAATTTTCACTGCTACATTGCAAAATGGAAGGCAAAATGAAGGATGCCAAGCTAAATCACCAACAAATTAAAGAAGGAAATTAAGAATGGTGTGCTCGAGATCTCCAGTCCACTTAAGATGGTTCCATAGACTAAACAGAAGAAATATCAAAAGGGGTCAGTTTTTTTGATTTATATCTTTCCATATATGCACAGTGGTAGATGAAAAGGGCAGAAATGAATACGGATATTTTTGCACTAGAGTTCCATTCCCAATAGCATTTTAACCTTCACAGCAATGAACTTCTTTACTGAAATTACACCACCACAGGGAGCCAAAACATATACATTGCAAAAAACTGCACATAAAATTCTGTGCAGGAAGACTTCCTGACACACCTTTGGTGACACACCAAAGAACCAAAAGCACAATACAGCCGTCTGTGGAGCCCTACTGCTTATACAGTTTGCTTAAATTATTCAAAAACGGTAAGGTAGGAAACAAAGACTGGTTTAGAGAGCTTTTCATCCTATTTTCCTCATTAAGAGCACAGACAGTTGCTGTACCTTTGCAGAGTTAAGTTATATACAAATACTCTACAGAAAAGGCTCTAATTCTATTACATACTCAAGTAACTGAACAAGACCTTCCATCAACACATTAAACAGCGTCTTACTATGAACCTCAAGACTGTTCCTTACTTAGCAGTTGTGAGCAAGTTTTATTCCATTATGTAATGCTGAAGAAATAAGTTGTCAGAAAGATATAATGAAGCTGCAGGGCAAAGGGTTTCCAGAACGCATGCTTCCTCGGTTACATACAAAGTAACTTGTAGGAAATCAGGTATGACAACTGAAGACGGAGATTGTTTACTGGCAAGATACACCTAACATAATCCTAGATCTGTAACTTCCCAAGCCTGGAAACAAAAATTCAGTTTTCAAAAGGATGCATAATTGCTAGTTAACATGCTGTTCAAGACTCCCTCTATATAATCATTATCTAATAATTTCCACCTAGCAAGACTTTTTAAGTGTATCTCCAGTCACCAGAAGAGAAAGGGCACGATCTCTTTCCCGATCTCAGCTCTCGTTGACTCACTTCTGGTTCACTGCTCTATCTGCTGCATCATGTATCCACATGTCTCCGGCTCTATTTCTCAGCTGTTTCTTTCTCTTGGATAGCAACCCTTCATCACTGCTTCCCACCAATTAGCATCAACTCTTCATCTCAGGAATATATATTCGTGTCAATTTTACTTTGATCCTGTGATTTCTAGCGACAGAAGAAAAAGCCATCTGTCTACCAACAAAGAACCTTGACTACTAGGATGAAAGCCTTCCCCAACCATAAGTAAGAGACAGCAATCCAGACTAAAAGCCAATATTCTGAAAAAACATGATACTTTAGACTTTTCATCTTCAAACAACCGCGAAATTTCCTAGACACTCAAAAGAGAAATATGGACTTTGAGCCCCAAAATGTGCACACAATTTCGGGGCTTCAAAAGCTTTATCACAAAACATATTAATAAAACAACATCTGGTGTGTTGTTATCCTGTTATTACATCTCTTCAAACATTTCAGAGATACAAAGGAGATTGGCCTCAACTCTCCTAGAACGGAGGTGTGCTATTCAGAGTTCAGGCAGTCAAAGCATGAAAGTGAATATAAGGACCAAGTTTCCAGCAACTAGAACTTGTGAGACTGTGATTAAAAAAAAACCCTCGAAGTAAACCCTAGGAAATCTACCTCTCCGCCTTTTTATCCCACGTGTCCCACATGCAGTTTTAAGGTAATTAAAGAAGACAAGCAAATAGCATCAGGGTAGGCACTAGTACTGTCTCAGTGCTTGATAACAACATCCCACCTCTCGCTATCACGCTTCCAGAGTCACCTTAAAGGACATGGAAGATACCGAAAATTTTAAATGCGGGGCGAAATGCCCACTCGGGAGGGGGACTAGAACACAGGAGAGGACCTGCCTCACGGACTACACTCCTGAAAGGGGCGAGGAGGGCAAGACACCACAAGAGGGGGAGGGAGGACAAGGGGCAGGTAGAGAGCGGGGATTCGCTCCCGCAGAGCGGCTCCGCCGCCGCCCGAGGGCCGGCACAGGGCGGAGGGGCAGCAGACAAAGCTGCCGGGCGGAGATGGCGGCACGGGGCGGGGAGCAGGCGACGGCAGCGCGGTGCCCCCCTCCCCTCCACGGTGGTCCCTGCGAGACCCGCCCGGAGGGAGAGTGGGTGCTCGGGGACTTCTGCCGAGCTTCCCACCTGCTTTGCCAGGAATCTGCTCAGCTCTGCGCTGCTCTTCTCGTTCCTGCGCGCCACCAACTGCAGCTGCTCCGCCAGGCGGAACCGCAAGTCCTCCGCCGCCATCCTCCTCTCCCCGCTCCTCCTGCTCCCGCGGCACGTGCGGGCGCGGCGGTACCAACTTCCGCCCGGCCTCCGTCACGGGAAGCGCAGCCCTGCCCCGCCCCCCGCCCCGAACTACAGCTTCCGGCGTGCTCCGCGTCGAACTACAGCTCCCGGCGTGCGCCGCGCCCCCTAGCCGCGGGGCCCGTCCGGGAGTGGAGCGGGCGGTCTCTCTGGATCAGGGCGCTGGGAGCCCGCCTTCGCGCGGTTGCGTTGGCCCTGTGCTCTCCCTGTCCCGCTCCCTGCTTCCCAGAGAGCCAACTGCCGCTGGACCCGCCCGCCCGCGAGCCCTTTAAATCTGGGTCACGGTCCGGGTCGCGGAGGCAGCCGAGGGCGGGCGGGCAGCTCCGGCTCGGGCGGCAGGAGCGTTACGCCCCCGGTGCCCTGTCCGGCCGTGGCCGCTCGTGGAGCCCCCGCGCGGCTCGCGGGCGGTAACGATGTCCCTACAGGGGTTCGGAAGCGGGATCGCCGGCAGCAGCAGCCGCCGGGATTGAACTTCGTGTTTCCCGGGAGCGCCGCCGTAACTGCTTCGCCCACGCCCCGCCGCAGCAGCGGGGAACGGCACCGGGTAAGCGCGCGTGTGCCGTCCGGCGCTTCCCCGGCAGCGTCCTGCGGCCGCCGCAGCCTTCACAGCGCCGTCATCTCCGGGCTGGCGCAGGCGGGGCGACAGCGGGTAGCCCCGCCGGGGACAGCGCACGGCTTCCCGCTCCCGGTGCCGGGCCGGGAACGGGGCGTGCGATCGGGGGCGGGGCGGGGCTGCGGGGGGCGGGGCAGTGGCCCAGGGGGCGGGGCAGTGGCCCAGGGGGCGGGGCGCGGCCGCCGCGCGCGCCGCGCTTTGGCGCCAACTGCACGGGCTGGGGGCGGGTCCCGGCTACGTAACGGCGGCGAGTGCGCGGCGCGGCTACGGCCGTTGGCTGGAGCGGCCGCTGGCCCCGCCCCCACCCGGCCTGCGGCACCCGCGGCGGCGGCGGCGGCGAGAGCTGCGGCGGCGGAGTCCGGTGAGTGCTCCGGCCCTGCCCTGCCGGGGTCGCCGCATGGCTCGGCTCGGCACGGCACGGCTCGACGTGGCCATGCCCACCTCGGGCTACGCCGGCCCCTCCACTGCGGACACATCCGCCCCGGGCCGCCGGGGGTTTTGGGGGCCGCGACAGAGGTCTCGAGCATTTCCGCCGTGGCGGGAATTGGGGCGGGCGGGAGTCCCTTCCCGCCCGTACAGGGAGGGCGAGGTCTGAGGAGTGAGCAAGGGCCGCTGCCTCTGAACTGCCTGGCCGCTGCTCAGCACTGCTCCGCTCCCAGCCCCCGCTGCCCCTCATCCTGCCCCCTCCTAATGTCCCATCCTCCTCCACCCCGCCTGCCTCTGCTCGTTACTGGTTTGACTAGCGATATCAGACAAGGGGAAGTTTCTCTTAAATGATCAATAGAGGAGAAATCGGGATTATCGAATCAGATTGTTTTGACTGGTTAAGATGCACTTTCAGGTAACCTGTTCATAGAATGCAGTACTTCTTTTCATATCAGATTTTCTTTATAGGAGCTATAAGATACAGCTAAATGTCTCCAGAATGCTTATTTGAAGAACGGATAATTTCATACTTGAAAGTGCATTTTGTTCTCTCGTTGTAAGAGTTTTCTCATTCTGGTGTTGGATTTTATTGAAGAAGAAAGGCCACGGGCAGCTCAGGTGTAAATGTCTTATTTCAAGGTGCTTCTGGTTTATGTTGTTGTTATTCTGAAATTGCCAGTTAATCAGTTCTCTTTGCTCTGATGTTTTACTCACAGATGGGGAAGCCATAGGGAGTTTGTATCATGGCGGCGGATGAGGATGGACTGGGACTGTTTGATATCCGCTACGGTGGTAAGATGTGTTGGATTACTTTCTGGATTGCAGGGAATTAATACAAACAGATTTATGAAAATAGATAGGTCCAAAAATAACTTAAAAATAAATTTAAAGTTGAGACAAATACTGGTAAGCTTCAACTGTAATTAAACTGCTGTGGCAGAGTATCATTTTAAGCCTCATCCCTAGTAAGTTTGTATTTAAAACCATAACTGTGCACTTTGGATTTCTGGAGTGTTTTGAGGGGGTGTCTGAATTGGTCTCTCCCCTGTGTTTCATATTGTATAAGTTACTCTTTGCTGTACCTTAGTGAAGCTTGCATATGAACAGTTAGGGGAATTGCTCTTTTGTTTGCTGTTTGTAAGAGGCTATGTGTTATCATCTGGTGTAGTACCAGTAATCACGGTGCTCCAGCGTTATTTCCAGCTCTGCAGTTGGTTGATTTGACACATATTTATGAGATTCCCAGCCTCAGAAGGACTGTGGATATTGACATGTTTCTTTATAGAAATAATGTTTGTTGCAGAACTAGAGAGGTTCGCATGGAGGAGATGACAGTCATAAGAGGCATTGGAAAAAGACATGAAGAGAGACTGAGGAGATTTAGATTAAAATACGTTTACAGAACCAGTTAGTGTGTGAGTAGATGGCAATACTAAAGCAAATTGTTTGAATTATGATACAGACTGCTACAGTACTTTCTTTTTAGCAAGAGATGTTTCTTTTAACAGTAGTGGTTTTATCATATCAATTCTTTTGGTTTTTAGTTGTATAGCTTTTGTATTCAGTGTATTCTAGAAAACAATTTCAAATTTAGATCAAGTTTATTTAATTTATAATTTTAAAATTTATTTGTACCTAAAACCATATAATTTGCTTCGTGCACAGTTCTTGTATTTAGGAACTGATATTACAAGATCGTCTTCGCTCCCTGGTGACTAAAGATCTTTACTCCACAGTAGCAATAGATTACTGGATAAAATTCCCTTGTCTTTTACTAGTCTATGCTATTACTTTTACTATTCTCTACTGGTCTAGGATCACAGCTACACTTACTTTATGGGAAAGGTAGAGGTTGGGGTTTACTAAATTATTTATTACTTTGGCCTTTTTTTTTTTTTTTTTTTTTTTTATTTTCATTGCTTTAGCTGAAGCTTCTCCCTTCAAGGAAGGTGACGACAGCTCAGTGGATATTTATGATGGCTTGGACAGCAGTTTGTCCGTTTCTGGTAGGTTGATTGTGTCTTGCTGTTTGGCTTGGAGCATTATAGTCTCTGCTTCTTAGGCTGATTTCCAGTAAACCAAGTGGTTTTAGCTTTGAACTACTTGTTAAAATTCAAGACATATGTTAGACTGTATTAATGGAGCAGAGAATTCTTAGATCTATTAGCTGAATGAATTAAAGACATTTTTCCTGTGATACTGGCTATTTTAAGAGGCTTGGGCTTGATATAGGACATTTTAGCTTGGAAAAAACACCTTTATTTTGTGTTTTTGTAAGCTTTTGGATCAGATCAAACAGACACTGATAACTAAATCCCTAGTGAGAGATCCAAAACATACTTCTTGTATGATACAGTATGTTCAGGAGACCCTTTTAACCTTTTGTTTTCCAAATAATTTGACATGGTAATGTAAATTAATTTCCCTTCTTTGAAGGTAAGAAAAAAATGAACCCAGCATGTTCTTTTTTAGGAGCCTTAATGTGCTGTTCAATGGAAGGCTGTTTCTGATATTTAAGCAATTATTTCTCTACTGACCTTACTGCTGTAAGACCATTGAATTTTTATGGGAGAGCTATACCCTACAGACATAAAGCATCTATATATCTTCCTTGCTTTGCATTTTGCATTTCTTAAGTCAGTATTTCACATATGGAGATGTGTTGTTTAGTAAATGTAAAAGCCAGAAGAAGGAATAAAAATGCAGTGAAAACAGTCTATATAGTCCAGGTCTGAAGGACCTTGGTTTTTTTGAATTTGAAGAGAGGAGCGGTGAGATTTTTGCTCTGTACTGATAAGATGTTGTTTGTATGTCCTCTTGCAGTGTGGTGGTAATACTTTTTGCATTATGGTATTGTCCAAAGGATTGGAGCACAGCTTGGATAGCTAACTTCATTTATTTCTCTGCAAATGAATCTGTATTTCAGAGGTGTCATAACCCAGGTCTTGTCAGTTATGCATATTTGCTGAACAGAGCACACAGGCTGATTTGAGGAAAAAGCACTGTTATCTAAATAATTGGGATGCTTGGGTGTTGGGTTATTGGTTGGTTTTGTTTTTTTCATTTCACTTATGGACAACTATCTCAAGAAATCTCAGTGTATGTTATTGCAACATGATATGTCATAAGCATTTAATAGTTCTTTATTTTGTGTGTTGTTACCTTGTGAGTACAAAAAGTAAAAACAATGCAGAGGCAGCATAGAACAGCGTACACAACGCAACATGACTAGAAAAATACCTTTATCCTTATGTAATTAATTTTCTTTATACAGACAATTTTGCTCCAAGTTCTACTCCATCTAGAATCAGCTTCAATTTATTTGATGAGATATTAATTGAAGAAGGGACTGCAAAGAAAGCATCCTACGATGAGGTATGTATTAATGTAGAAAAAAATCTGTTTTGGGGGTTTTTTTGTTCCAAGTTTTCTTGTGTGAAACACAGAAAATGTTGTCAGCATGCTCACATTGTTGTTAAATAGGCAAACTGTTTTTATATAAATAAAAACAAGACTGTGCTAATAAACTGTTATGTCAACAAGCCCATTAGAATAAGTGAATCTGTCACTCTGTAACATGGTCCGTTCTCACGTAGCATCCTTTGCACGCAGTTTATGTATCAGGTACATTATGGGAAAATGTATTGTAATTTCCCTCTAGGCAAGTACCTGTTCAGATGTCTGATACAAAGCTAGTCTTGACATTTCTCCCAGCAAATTTTACCAGAGTAAAGCAGACAGGTCATGGATTTATCTTAAATTCTTTCCTTGAGACTGAGAATAGCCATTTGCTTCTAGCAAATCAACAGAACACTCACTTCTGGAGCACCACCTCTTTTGGCCCATAAGACACATTTAAACGGTGTAAAAGGGGCAGACATCCACAGATGTTAAAAGAAGCAGGAGCAAAACATCCAGAAGTCTACTGAGTGATGTCACTTGGAAAGTTTGAGAGCAGTTGACTGAATGGAAGTTGTCCATTCTTCTGTGAAAGCTTTGTCCCTATCTAATTTTAAAGAGCTCATGCCAAATTTATTTTATTTAATTTTGAGATCCTAACAGGATCGTGTCCTTTGCAGCCCAAGTTTGTTTGTAGTAACTTTTTGTTGTGTTTTTCCTTATCTGTTTCGTGTTACATAAAATCTGAGAAGCAAGTCCCCATCTATTTGGCGCTCAGAACTCCTGCTCCTTGATAATGATGTCATTAATTTCACAGTAATATGACTTCCTGTTATTCTTTATTACTGTTAGGCAAGCAGACATAGATTTCCTCTTGTCTGAGTGTTTGTGGTGGTTTAGAGACCTGCATACCTGCATGCCTTTTGTTTAAATATGGCTTTAATATGTTACTTTTGGTTAAAAAACAGCTGTGTAATATGCAGTACTGTGTTAACTAACTATAAATGTAGAGATGTAAGTTTTCTCTATAATTAACATTTTCTGCACTTCTGTGCTGTGAATTCTTCTCTCTTTGACAGTTGCAGGCTGAATATGAAAAATGTCAGCAGCAAATTAAAGAGTTGATGAAGAAATTTAAAGAAATACAGGCACAGGTACTGTAGTTCAAAGGGAAATGTGGTCAAGATTTATGTAAAGAAAATTGAATGTTGCTTTGAGAAGGCAATTTCATGCTTTCCAGACTTGATCCATGTGTGGTTGGTAGAGCAGCCCTATAGGTGCTAGGAGCTTGGTCTGCCTAGGATAGTTGTTGGGATAGCCTACTGACAAAATCAGTAAGGACATTTGTTTGTTTCATGATGTTGGGTGCAGTAAGACTTTATTTGCTTAAAAGCTGTATTCCATCTTCTTAATTAGAAAATAAGCATGTCAAATGAATAGTTGTCAGAAAGGTATCCAGTATTCTTGGTTTTTTAATGCACTAGGGAGGGGGTTGCAAAGGTGCTTGAGCTATCACTAGAACTGGAAGAGGATGTCTGTTGCTTTGGGCATAGTGCCTTTTTGATAAATCTGAACTGCTCTTCAGCTTGAGCTAGTGTTCCCATGCTGTGCCATTCTACAGAGGTAGATTATTTGAGGCTATTCTGCAATGTGCTCTACTGTGTATTACAGATAAGTCCTAAAGGTTTTATGCTTTGCAATGGTAAACAGCTGCTGCCCTGTGATACTTCTGTATTGTTTTCTGCAAAACTTGTCCACCTTTCTGAGCAGGCTTTGCTGAGGACAATTAACAAGTGAAAGGACTATCTTCAGGATTGACAGTTATGGTTCTAGAACATCATATCTAGAAATTTTAGAATGATAGAACACCCAAAGTTGATTTTGATACCTTGAAAGGAATACAATTACCCTATTCCTGCGAAAGTGCTTAAAAGCTACATCTCTCATTTGACATAGTGACCAAGAAAGCAATAAATTGTGTAAGACATTTTAAATAATGACCAGGAACACAAACATGAGCGTAAATGTGAGTGATGTTAAAAAAACCAAACACAAACTTCTTTGGATTTCAGTAATTCTGACTTCTCCAAAAGAGTTTGTAAACATCCTACTGTCAGTTTGCAAAGGGTGGAATATTTTTCTAGTGGTTGACTTGCACTGTTTTTCATTACGTGTTTGGATACCCAAGCTAATTCTTGTTTTTTCTCTTCTTCTCTCTTTTGCTGTCTGTTTTGTATACATTTAAAATAGAATGTCATTCTACAGAATGAAAACCAAGCCCTCAAAAAGAATATTTCAGCCCTTATCAAAACAGCAAGAGTGGAAATTAATCGTAAGGATGAAGAAATCAGTCATCTCCATCAAAGGTACAAATAGACAGTGGAACTGAAAACATAGTTTTTGTCTGATCATGTTAGAAATTTTTGTGTGTATTTAAAAAAAAAATGAAAAAAACCATTACTCAGTAAATAATTGTGTGGTTTAAAATTATTACAATCAGAGGAAATATGTAAAGATCTTCTTTGCCTGATGAGATCTTTGGTTTCTAATTAAGAACCATAAAGGAATGCAAAGGCTGACCATTCGCATGAATGTTTCAAAGCAGATACTATCTTACACAGTTCAGCTTCAAAACTGGTCTGGTTTATGGCCTCAGACGTGAATTCCATGCAACTTTTCAGACAACAAGTGAAAGTAAATAGATTATATAATGTTTTTATGTCAAGATAGGAAATCCCTGTCTCCAGTGGTGGGGGATAGCAACTAGAGAATTCTTGGTTATTTTTGTGTACTACTGGTCTTACTGCAAGGACTTGAAAACAGTAGAGTATGGATGGGAGAGTAGCTGAGAGTATGGCCTCTGAACCACATGAATCCAGAGCAGGTGTCCAAGATACAGGACCCCTAGCTTGTCATGAGATCACCTGCTTGTCACTTGTGTGACATCAGCCACATCATTGGTTTATTTGTATTTTAGTTTGACCATTTGATATTTTCTTGCGCCAAAAGGTGTCATAAAGAAGGTTCATTTGACACTACTGTGCTAAAGGCTAAAAGCATATTAGCTGCAATTATTTTTTTCTAACTACTGAAAATTGCCACACACTATCTGATGGAGCTCAAGAGGTTTTAACTTGTATAATTCTTTCAAGTGATTGGCTTTGACACAATAGTTGTCATTTTCACACACTTGAGTGCAGTATTCTGAGTTTTAAATTACATTGTTTGGAAAATGCTTAATTGTTTTGAATATTTAACCTCATTAAATACTTTACAAGTTACATTGCAATATAATCTGATGGTGATTAAAATTTATGAACAAGGTATTTGATCTATTTTGGAAACATTCATCCTGGAAAATTGTGGGTAAAGTAGCACTTTGAGATCTTAGAAACATGCCATGCCTGCTGCATGGTTTATAATAAATTACCTTATCTTAAACAATGCACCTGTCTGTGAAGACTATTTCAAAGTTAGTATCTCTGAGGGAATTGTTAGTGCTTATCTAAAAAAATCCCCAAAACCCAACTATTAGAAAAATCCCACAACACCAAATGAACACCACTTGGATACAGTTACGTTAATCAAACATGTATATAGATTTAATAGCCAGCCTAAAGCACAGCAAAAACTTATCAGTTTCAGTGAAATAGAAATATAAAAAGGGGGTTTGTGTTCCAACAGCTGCAGCGTTGTTTGTGTTCAACCCTCAGTTCACATCACAATGTCACATTTTTGGAGTAGAGCCAGTTGTAAGCTGTTCATTTCAAATTTAAATTTACTGTATTGGCCCATAGGAAATGTTCAGTTTTATAAATCAAAACCAACCCCATTTTGTATTGGAGAAAAATATGGAATTATTTTACACTTGCATTGAATCCTTATGACTGGATGCTGAATCATTGTAGAATTTCAGGCCAAAACTAAATGTCTGTGTAGCAGCCACTTCATCTTTGACTCTAAAATGGAGCCAGACATTTCATGGTTTACTGCCATCATTTGTTGGTGTAACTTTTACTTCTGTTTCCTTCTGTATGAATTAGACACTATCATTCTTTCTATGTAGTGGAGAGTATATAAGAAGGTTGACATTGTCTTTAATCACGTTATTTTAATGAAATGTTTTGTTGAATATGGTAGAAAAGTGTCTGTTTCTTTTTTGGGTTTTGTTGGGGGGGAGGTTGGGTTTGTTTTTTTTAGAAGTGAGGTAACTGATGCATTCATCAGTAAGGAGTAGAAGTTTAGGCCATACAGGCTACATGTGCCCTTTTTAAATTGATTTTTTTTAAATTATTTTTAATATGATGACCTTTCAGCAGTAGCATGTGGCCTTGATAAGGCTTGATTATCTTAATTTACTTCTTGTTTTCTGTAGCTTGCAGCAACTTCCAAGCATGGTAGTATATTTGCTTACTGGGTAGAGTGAGGACAGTCACATTATACCTATTCTTTTGGTTGCCAGTTTAACAGATAGTAAACAATTGAATTGCTGGGGTTTAAATGATTATTATTTTAAATCACTAATGCTGTAAAGAAGAACTTTTTTTTTCCTGGAGGGAAGCTCTTTGTAATGCTGGACAATGAAATACTAATTAGAGTTACTGAAATGGTTAGTTAGGCCCAGTACAGCATTTTTCCACAAATCTTGCCTTTTCTTTAGATGAATTTCCTTTGGAAAATATGTGTATAAATTATATTCTTTTGTTGTGTGCTAATGGAAATTATTGAATTTCCATTTTTCCCCCCATTTTTTTCCAAATTGAAACTGAAAGTGTTAACAATTTTTAGAGATATATGGATTCATTGCAGTTCAGCTTTAGTTACATATAAATAAATTCAAAAATAACATAAACAACTCTTTTTTCTTTTTATAAACAGGCTAGCAGAATTTCCCAATCATCGAAGTATTTTCACCAGAACATACCTTCCAGGATCAGCTAAACCAAATGATTCCAAATTCAGACTTTCTGATTCAGGTGACAGTATAAAGACGGAACATAGAATGAAAAGTGACTGTTCAAAAGATACATACCACACTTACTCAGCTTATAATGCAGACACTGGGAAGTCTGGCTCTGAAAAAAGTAACACTCCATATTTGCTGAGATACCCTCCTGAAGAGCTCTGCAATGATGATACTCGTATGTGTCCACCGAGCTATGACCATGCCTCCAACAAGGATAACAGAAAGGAAAGAAAAGACATTAAAAGTAATGAACAGTGCAGTAGGGGAAATGTCGGCAAATACAAAAGAGAAGTACATCAGAGCACTGGAAATGATGGTGACAGTGAAGAGGGGAATTCAGATCTTCAACAGAAGCTGAAAACCCTTTCAGAGAAGGCTAGTAAAAATGAGTTGCAACAAAAAAGTCAGAGCATCAAACTCAAATGTAGTCCAAGTGTAGAAAGAAGAGTAGAAAGGGGTGTTTCTTCCTGGGAGAAACAAACAGCTGGTAAAGACAGATTTCAAACAAGAGGTGAATTGTATGCTGATGAGAGATTACAAAATGCATTAAAAAAAGACGTTAAAACACATGATAAAGGAGAAAAGCATGCTGGCCAAAAAAATAAACCAAATGAAAAGCTGCAAGGACATCCAAGGAGGTCTGGAAGGGGGAGCAGTCCACACTCAAAGAATGAACATTCAAAGAGTCTTCATGAATCACGTAAATGTCGTCTGGAAGAGTCTAGAAAAGTAAAACATATTGACAGCAAGAGAGACAGGGGAACGGATGATCATACCTCTCGAGAAGGAAGAACTTCACCTTCTAATTCCAACAGCAGAGAGCATAAATATGCACGCTTGAAGGAAAGCAGCAGTAGATATGAATGGGAAACAGCACATTCCAAATCAGAAAGACACAGAACTGAAGAAAAAAGGAAAAGAGAAAGAGAGGATCAGGATGAAAATAGGCATTTTAGAAATGAAAAAAAACTTGCAAAAAAATTTTGTCACCAGTCTGTAAAAGACTCCAAGAAAGGTACAAATGTTACAAAAAGTGAGAGAAACAAATTCTGTAAGCTGGAAGAAACATCCACAGTTGCAGATAACTTGAAAGACCATAAAGTTCCCAAAACTAAAGATAACCACACTGGGACAAAAAACAAAGACTTAAAACTTAGCTTTATGGAAAAGCTAAATTTAACTCTTTCTCCTAATAAGAAACAATGTCTCTCTGCAACAGATGGACTTAAAACACCTTTTCGAAAGGCCGCTGACGAGAGAGGAACAGAGCTCACACTGCAAGCACAACTCTTGCATTCTACCCACCCTGTAGGCTGTGATCCCATGGAGCAAACTCTGCAAGTTCTGGATGGTGAAGCTCAGAGCAACATGGAACCAGCACTCCCTGTTTCTGTCAGTTCTGAAAATGAAGCCTCGGAAGACGCAGCAGCAGATCCAGCACAGTCTGCAATGCTGCCAGCAGGGGCAACTGATGAACCCATCTCAGAAACCTTACCAGAAGCAGAAGTGGGTCAGGTACAGCCCCAAGTCTTGCCAGGAGCAGCAGAGGTGCTGGTTCCTGATGTGGTGCAGGCTGACACGTCAGGAGCTGCAGAGGCTTGTGATCTGGTTGAATCAGAAGTCTCAGTAACAGCAGTGGCAGTGATGGGGCTGAACCACCCTGTATCTTTGCCCTTGGAGGTGACAGGGAGTGTGACAGAGTGTGAAAACTTGCCTGGGACAGGGGTGGGTGTGATGCAGGATGATAATGTACCAGCACCAGAAGTCACACAACCTGAACCTGTCAGTGAAAGTATGGGAGCCCTTCCAGAGTCAGCAGCAGGGAAGAAAGAGGAAGATGAAACATGGCTAGCTGCTGACATAGAAAGCTCTGCAGACCAATGTGGCTCTCAAAATGTTGTCTTAGATGAATCAGAAGCCAGAAGTTCTGGTGACATGAAGTCCTCTGATGTTGCAGATGGTATCAGTGAAACAAAACTAGACTCTTTAATGGGAGTGATGAGGGATGATGGTAACTTGGCTGCAGAAAGTGCTAAGTATCCCACTGAGGAAAAGGATATCTGCAAAATTAGTATGAGTACATCCCAGTCACTGGACAGAACTATGATAACTGATAGGGATGAACCACTGGTTGAACAAAATGCTTGTGATCTAGAGACAGACCTAGCTGATATCAGTACAGCAACAGCATCTTCTCTCAGTGGTGAGATGTGTCCTGTAACTAAAGAGAGGGAAACTAACCCAATTCCTGTTGATGATGACAGCTCAATACTGAGCATTGATCTCAATCACTTGAGGTATATTCCGAAGGCAATCAGCCCATTGAACAGTCCAGTGCGCCCTTTGACTAAACCAGTAAAGATGGAAAGTCCCTGTAAAGGCCTTGTGAAGACTTATAACAAAGGTATTTGTATGTGTATGTTCTAATTTCTTTTCTACATTAAGGCTTAGAGGATCCACTCGTGGAAAGCAGAAATTACTTTTTTTAACTCCTTTCTCAAAAATATAAATTGTTTCTTCTTAAACTGCATATGTTTCTGTGGTCCCTTTTTTTTGTAGTGGAACCACTTAATGTTGCAGCCAAGACTGTAACCATTTGAATATTCACGCTGTAAAAATTGGAGCTAGTCACTACTGACAGATGACTGGTTGAAATAAGAGTTTTGTATTAACTTATTAAAAATGCATATAGGTTTCTTAATTTTGCCTAGTTTTGAGTAGATCTTGTTAGGTTTTTCTCTGAAATTATGGAGGCAAAAGTTACTTAGGATCATGTTCTTTCAAATATTTGTGAGAAAACTGAAGAAAGTATTTGAGAGTAGCTTGGAAGTTTAAATTTCTTACTGGAAGAGGAACGGTAGGGTGGCATTGAAATCTGTTTTCTTATGTTTCAGACCATAATCCTCTGCAGGATTATTAAAACATTAATAGGTAACTTGTTCTCATTGTGTTTTCATTGTGAAACTGTTCAAAGAAAAGCCACATATTGTATATAAATGTTAGTCCATAATTATGTGACAGTTATAATTTAGCTTGTGCAGAGTTCAGAGAACTTGTTAAACTAAATGGAAAGAAATTCAAAACTGATGGAAACTGCTATATTTTTCTGTTTTCAATTGATGTATTTTTGAGATAATTCATGTGTTTGGTGAAATGCTGAGGTCCTTTAAAGATCAAAATTTGCTCAAAATAAAGCTCAATTTGCCCTTTAAAACTCAAAAAAAATCCCTTAAACTAGCAGCTGCTGAAGCAAACCACCCAAACTTGTTATAGCTCAAACTTCCTGCCAGTTTCAAACAAACAGGTCTGAACAGTCAGTTTACAGAAAAAAAAAAATCTGTTTAATAATTGTATTCTTTATGATGATTAGCAAACTGTTTTTCTTTTATAGATTTAATTCCTGAAAGTACGGTTGTCATCTGTCCATCAAAGAATTTGTCAAAGGAGGTAAACAAAGAAAATCAAAAGCCTATTAGCATGTCTGATGAACACTTAGAGGTGGAGTCTCAGCTAAGTATCTCTTCAGATGAAATAGAAGAAGGAGAAATTGTAAGTAGCGATGAAGATGAAGAAGAATCTAAACCAGAAAGAGGCTCTCAAAATACAGAAAAGTCAGGACCAAAAGCTTCTTCTGAGACACGAAATTTGACCAGCAGTCCACAGAATCAAAATAGCAAAACTGTGCGTTGCAATGAAGATAGTAGAAAATTTGTTTCTGTGAAAGTAAGCACAAAGAAGAACGGAGAGAGGCATAAAGGTCAGACTTTCAAAGTCAGATCTTCAAGGGATATTAAGAAGAACAAAACTGTGAGCATTGCTTGTCTTGAAAAAATAGTTCATGTTATTGTTGAACCTTCAAATATACAAGAAATCATGCAGATGCTAAGAGCTGTACGAAAACAGATGAGGAAAAGTTACATGAAGTTCAAGGTACACTTCCCAGTTCAGCATTTTCACAGAATTATAGAATCTGGGATCATAAATTTTACAGCATTAATAAGATACTTGAACTTTTCCAAGATGTGTACTTTAGGCGATACATTAAAATTGAATATCTGTGATATTATAGAGTCCAAACTTAAAAAAGTTAAAAAGAATGCAATAGTGGACCGTCTCTTTGAACAGCAAGTGTCAGATATGAAAAAACAGTTGTGGAAATTTGTAGATGAACAGCTTGATTACTTATTTGAAAAGATAAGGAGAATTATAATAAAGCTATGTGATGTGGGAAATGGGAGTGAGGAGGGTAAGTTTGAAAGGGCAGGAGAGCAAAACCACAAGATTAAAAATGATGTGCAGAGATCAAGAAAAAAGTCCCTGAAAGCCAGTTCTCAAAAGCCTGAAGAATATATCATTTCAAAGCAGATTGTGGATTATCAACACCATGAGAAAAATAAAACAGGTGCACCAAAAACTGCCTTTACAAAATGTCTTAACTCCATTGATAACACAAGGAATTCTCAAACAAAAGTGCACCTCTCTAAAGAGAATAATGTGCAAGGGACTCTTACTCCATTGAAGGCTGTAAAATATGAAAAGGAAGGATTCCAGCTATCCAGAGATGCTAACAAGTCTGATCTTAGTTATGAGCTTCTCACAGAACAACAAGCATCCAGTCTTACATTTAATCTTGTAAGTGATGCTCAAATGGGTGAAATTTTCAAAAGCTTATTGCAAGGTTCTGATCTCTTGGAAAAAAATGGTGGCAATATCAATAGAAATGAATGTGAATTCAGGACTCCAGAAAAACAGTTTTTAGGCAGTCATAAATGCAGAGGTAATGCTGCAGAATTGGGGCAGGAGATTGCTCCAAAGGAGGCATGTGTGGAATCTAAAACAGAACAGGATATTAACTGGACTGTTGTTTCACCTGTAAGAGCTCCCTCATTAGCATCCAGGACTCATATGCCTGTTGATCCAGATGTGCTGGATGAGAGCTGTATGTTTGAGGTTTCTGCAAATGCAGCTTCATGCAAAGAAGATGAATGCAATTTACAGAAGAATAAATTGTGTGTTTCTTCTATCCTCCTTGAAGATTTGGCTGTTTCTTTAACTATTCCATCACCTTTGAAATCAGATGCTCACCTCAGCTTCCTAAAACCTGAGAATAATTCTGGCTCAACTCCTGAGGGTGTTGTCAGTGCACATTACAGTGAAGATGCGCTTCTTGGAGAGGAGGATGCCACTGAACAAGACATTCATTTGGCCTTAGAATCAGATAACTCTAGCAGTAAATCAAGTTGTTCATCATCGTGGACAAGTCGGCCTGTTGCTCCCAGTTTTCAGTGTCGCCCCAGCCTTCCAATGCAAGCAGTAATCATGGAGAAATCCAACGATCATTTTATTGTAAAGATTAGGCGTGCAATGCCATCTGCCTCACCAGCATCTGATCGCTTGGCTTCAGTGAAGGAGGTGCAGGCATCCTCAACAAAGATTGGAAAAGAAGAAATAAGAACTGGGGGAAAAGAAAAGGGCAGTCAGAGTGCAACAGCAGCCACTGTGAAAGAAACTGTCAAACCAGATGTGGATCAGTTGCCTCATGTCTGGGCTGAACACGAACAAAATCATGCCTTACCTCAGGTTCCGAAGGAGTCACATAATAGCATTGGAAAGGAAGAAACTACAGGGTTGCTTGGACCCTCAAACACAGAGAGCTGCGACACTAAAAGCCCAGATAAAAGCTCTGAGCAATCTGAGGCACACAAGTTGAAAGTATTCAAAAATATAAATGAAATGCATGTTAGATCTCAAGCTTCTTTTCCTGCTGAATGCAGCATGAAGTCATACCTAACCTTAGCAGACAATATTGTCAGTGGAACTTCATGTCATGCAGTGGAATCCAGAGCAGATAATGGGACACAGGCAACTTCTACAGGAAACCCAGAAGTCAGTGATAAAAAGGAAGAACTTAAAGAGTGCTTCAATGCATCTATAGACTTAACAGAAGAGCTTTCCAATGAGACTGTAGCAGGCAAATGTAATCTTGAAATAAAACCCACTTCAAAGACTGGTGGAGGGTGCCAGATAAGTATAGATGATAAAACAAGTAAAAAGAGGAAAAAGGAGGCTGTCAGAGATAATTCCAACGCAAAAAGGCAACGAAAAGAAACTGACTCAGGAGGTGAGGGGAGCGATGAAAGTGATGTCAAGTCTGAAGAAATAAATTCACCACCCCAACAATGCTCCAATAAGAAGAATGAGCTGCAGCAGAACAAAGACTCTTCTCCTTTGGTTTCATCTCCATCGTCACCTAGCCTGTATGCCAAAAACATCATTAAAAAGAAGGGAGAGGTAGTAGTTTCCTGGACAAGGTAATTTCTGATTTGATTCGTTTGATTTGCTTAGTTTTGTTTTTTTTTAAACTGAGTAATATACTGGGAAGAGGGAAGACAAGGATATTTAGCCAATGACTGAAGTTATTTAGTAGCTCTACATCCTGCTGTGAATAGTGGAGTGGGAGCCTCCTATCTATGCAGGATAGCTCTGTGAGATTGATGTCCATCACTTACCCAGATCTCCCAAAGCAAGTGTCCTCTTTGCTCTGTTTTTTAAAGCTTACATGCCTTAACAAATAACAAGACCTACTGTATTGCACTGTCTGTACTTTTTATTTCCCCTGCCCATATTTTTACTGTCCAAAAATTCCAGCCAGGCTTGGTAGGGGATGGAGGTCTTTGATTTCCTCCACTTAGAAGACATGAGAGCAGTTTTTTGTTTTGGGGCCTAGGCTGCTCAATCTGCAGAAATGTACCAGTCAACAATTCAACCCATATATTCCAATTAGAAGGATGTGGGTGATAAATGACTGTATGTGTTGAAAATGCATGCAAAATTATTGTGGTGTATTCTTACTTTTAAGAAACTATAGTTGGCAGGTTTTGCTATTCTTGCTACAACTTGATACAATCGGTGCTTTATAAAGGGCTTCTCAAATTTTCAGAACAGGCTTTTCTAAACTATAATTCAGATATGAAGTAAGTTTCTAGGTAGCATTTTGAAAGAAAATTAACTCCTTCGTGGGAAAAAAAGACAGCAAAAGCTAATTTGATTTTTAATGTACAAACCAATGAGGTAGGAAGAGACTGTTGCAGTTTTCCTCAGGAATATGACTAGGTTTTCAGTGTCACAGTTTTTGTCTGTCTTAGAACAATACCTAAAAAAACCCAACTTTATTTAAATAAGTAGTCATTACATTTTTTCTTGAAATGGAAGAAATTAAATATCATTTATTGGAATGTGGCAGCTTTCAACCGAATATAATGACTGTGTCTATACATTTTGCCTAAATTCATTAATGAGACAAACAGCGAATCGGTGACACATATTAAAGAATTGACCTCCTGGTTCTTTATTCTCATGTGAACAGTAGATGTGCTCTGAGTATGTTTGTTACAGTAAGCCACTTACAGAAGTCAAACACCTCTCTGGTTAATCTTTGAATGGCAGCAGGCGCTAGGTGAAAGCTGCTGTTTAGCCTTGCAAACTGAGGCAAGTCCACCTGGAACCACTGACCCCTATTGAATTTATGAGTTCCTTTCAATTCCAGTTTAAGTGTCTGCTTTAGAATCTTAAAACTCTTTGACTTTGGCTTGGTGCTAACTCTGTTATAATAATCCTGCCGTTCCTATTTGTGGAGCATAATCTCCACTACTACTTGTTTGTACTAACTCTTGTTTCTCTGTGCTGGTAGAGGAGAGGATGCTCTGTAAATTCATTGCTGCTGTTTTAACTTGTTTTCTGTGGTGTGGATGTACTCAAAACTTTTTATATGCCTGTATGTATTATTTTATTTGTGTGCATGTACACAGCTATGTGTATTAATATTTTAAAAATGCATTTTTGTTATAGAAATGATGACCGAGAAATTTTACTGGAATGTCAGAGAAAAGGACCATCAAGCAAAACCTTTGTTTCCTTGGCCACTAGGCTCAACAAAAGCCCAAATCAGGTAGGTGATATCGTTCTTATATTTGATAACAGCAATGGCCTACGTTTACAATTGCAGTTGAACAAAAATCTCTGGAGGTCTTCTGCACATTTGGAGTTGTCTTTTCCTCATGTCTTCTCTTGAGGGGGTTCTTGGAAAAATAAGAATCTTAGATTCTCCCAGTTGTGACTTAAAAATATACGTTACAGAAATATTATGGTCCAGGGATTCCATAGTACCTGTTTGATTGATACCACTGTTTGATTGATACCACTCATAAGCCAGGAACAACAGGATTGTTTATTGTTGGATCAGCTCTTAGATAAAGAAAGACAATTTGGAGAGGTTCAAAGCCTTTGCACACATTTAATAAATTAGAAAAGTATTAAAATTAGAGCTGGAAAAAAAAAGTACCAGGATTGTGCAGAAAGGGCATTTTTTTAATGAAAATGCTTTTTTTTCATGCACTTTTTAATTATGAAATTTCAAAAGACATAGGCGTCAAATTGATGTAGAATATTTTCAGAGGGGTTTACATATAGCTTTGTACATGTCTTGAATGGCTCTCTTAATCTGTATCCTGCAAATCTAAAAAGGGAGAAACCTCCATTTGACTAAGTTAGGAAATCCTGCATGCTTGGGATTTGACTTTTAGGATGTTGTATTGTGTGATTGCAGGGTCTTTGGGAGGTTTAGAAGCTGTTGGGGTGGCTGGTTGGATAAAACAGTGTCATCTGTGCATTTATACCACTCTTCCCAGTTAGCTGTTTGGCGGATAGCCCATAAGCTATAGCAATATGCATGTAGCAATAAGAAATACTAACTTAGAGTTGAATGAGTTCTCTATGTAAGGTGTAGCTATGCTAAACAAAAAGATGCTTAACTCTCGTCTAGAGACCAGTTTTGTAAAATCCCTAGTAGGAACATTACTCCATAATGAGCTGTAAATGCCTGAAGCAACAGTTGAACAAGAGGGTAGAAGATAACCAATAAACTGTGCTTTTTGTGGAGTACAAAATAAGCTTTTGTCCTTACATTTGAATCTTACACACGGTTATACCTGCAAAATTCTAGGCTCATTGACTTTGAGGCCTTCATTTTTTAACTCCTTCTTGTAGGGAAACCTGTGTTAAACCAGTAGTTAGGCTCCAGGTTAACCACAGAGAGCTAGAGCCATTTCAGGTGTCAAAGGTATAGGAAGACTTCCTAGATCCAGTTAATCTTTAAATAATGGTGCTCTTACAATTTTCCTACTAAATTGGAAGCAAATAAAATAGTGGTGGTCTTAAAACACTTTATACTGTCAGATGAATCTGTCTTGGTAGATATGGAAATCTGAGGCCTTAACAGTATGTCTGTTTTTTGTCTCCGTTAGGTTTCAGAAAGATTCAAGCAGTTAATGAAGCTGTTCAAGAAATCCAAGTGCAAGTAAAGTCACACCAAGTTGCCTCATGATTACAGGGCTTACTTGCTGTTACCTACAACGATGGACCACAACCACTGCATTCAGGCAATGGGATTACTGACAGATATCCAAACCAGAATACTAAATTTGGTAAATCTGGTGCACTATTAATTATTTACTTGTCTGTGTTTCCTCTGAAGTTCTTTAACAGAGTAACACAGCGGGACTTCACAAACAAAGCGACCAGGAAAGAATGGACTCATACAAGTGGAGCAGCATCATTTCAAGGGGGTGACATCTCCAGTTGGTTAAATGTGTTCTGTAAGCAGAGATAAGGGTGTGCAGTCAAGTCAAAGTGGTGGGTTTTGCTTCGATTGCCAGAGTACTGCACTGGTTGATGTCAAACTGTGATCTTAAAAAGTTAGAGTGGTTTGGAATCAAATTGGTAGATAATCCTGGAAAATGACAGGTGTGTCATCCTGGTTACCTTGGAACGTATTTTAAGAAGTGAGGCCTTTTTCTTTTAAAATAAGACAGGGCAGTGATAGCAATGATTCCAAAAGCTGCTTATCTAATAATTGAATTCTGATGCTCAGGAATAGGTGGATCTTGCTGCTTGTTCTTAACAAACATTTGTGACAATTGTTTACTTATTGGAGATTTAAATCTAACTAAATTTTTTGTCAGAATAGTCAGTTTGCAGAGTAGCATAAATGTTATTTTACATGAATGCTACGCTGCGAAGCCCATTATGTTTTACTGCTCCAAATTACATCTGGGAGAGGTACTTAATTTAGGTCTTCAACATAATGAACATTCTGTTCTATTAAAAAAAAATAAAATTGAGAAGTGATTTTCTTTTAAAAATTAATTTAAAAACAGACCTTTACAGTTTTATAGAATGTGACTTTATACTTACTAACCAGAGCAAAACTTCCATAAAAACAAGCTATTTCAAAAGCTTGTCAACTTGGCATGTTTTGACAGCAATTGTATCTATCTTTGCAAATTGTTTAGTGTATTAAAAATTCATTATGTTCTATTTTAAGGAGTTTGTTATAACTGTTTCCAGTTTTACTAGAACATACCTAAAGAGTGTGTGTGTGTGTGTGTATATATATATGTATATATATATATATATATACACACACATCTCATACGTATTGCTGTTTTATCCCAAATTTCTAAAAGGATTTTTTTTAATTCTCCCTGAGAAACATTCCTGGAAGTTTGCAAATGTTTTTGTTTTATAAATTCATTGATTTTTGAGGTTTTATTCTTTATTGAGGATCAGAATTGCTGTAGTCTTTATTCAGTCAGAGTGTCTGCTGAATTTAGTTAGACTTCATTTAAGAGCCCCACCTAAGTGCATTGCCTTTCAACTTGGATTGAATTGGCTCTTTTTCAGAGTCCAATGACTATTTCTTCAGTGTCAGCATGTTTTTTTTGCTCCCTCTGCCAACTAATGGGGCAGACTTCTCTTTCTAATAAACTGTCATATAATTTGTCAGTGATGATGTCAGTAACCCCTTTGGAGTATTGTAAATGTGACCTGTGGAATGGATTGTTGTGCTGCCAAACAGTGCATTGTCTTCATTTTAGGCAGTGCTCTGGAAATTGTTACAAGGAATGACTTAAGTAGGTGATGATGTCAGTTCTGGCAGTCTTCCGTCTTACTTGCTTCCTTCTAAAATGTTTGCTTTTGATGATCAAATCTCACCTTCCATGCTATGATGGCAGTGCCTGGTGATTTCAGGGGGGATTGGTGTACCTACCCATGCTTGTTCTTAACAAACAGTTACGTGACAGTTGTTTATTAATTGGAGATTTAAATCTAGCTGAAACTGTTTTCAGAATAGTCAGTTTGCAGAGCACTGTTCATATTTGTGGAAAAGTCAGACTCCACTAAGAGTACTCTTTTAACCATATCCTTAGAAATCAACATGTGCACAGTACTGAAGGCAATGAGGGAAGTCACTTCACTTAAGTGCTTCCTCTCTGCCTCAAAAAAGCAGGCAGTATTTTATTACAAAGTTGTTTATTCCTTGTCTGTGTTTACTTACTTTCGTATCTGAATAGGTGATGGGGGACAGGGTTTGACTGTTTTGAGTCTGACTTGGATTCCTTTTTTGTAAAGTATGAAACTTGTTTAATGTTCTCTCTATTGTAACTATGTGTACAGGTTCCTACGTGGTCATGTAAAATATCTGATGTTTGTATATATATATAAATACATGTATAAAAATAGAGCTTTGTTTAGCCAAAGATGATTTTTTTAACTATATAAAACTACAGGTTTATTTTGTATAAACTAAATTAGATTGCTTACGGTAAGGGAGATGCAAAAAATAAAACTGTAAAACTCACACACGTGTTCTTGTTGAACAAAGGTTGGCTTGGAGTGGTTTTCTACCATTGTTTGTAATTTATTTCTCCAACAAGAATTTCGATACATATATGCAAAATGTACTGTATGTAAATCTGCAGTCTTCTTTGTGGAACCTCAGGTAAATGAAAATATTTTCTAGAATTGTTGGCTAATGGTTTGACAACTACACAGGCTGTGAAGCAGCATTAAACTTCTGTTAGTTTGTATAAATGAGTAGCTATGTTGATGTTCTGGCCAATAAACATGAAACTCCTCAGCTGCTGCTCTGGTGTAATTACTGCTCTCAATACTACTGCTGATTTCTTACTGGATAGGACTGGATCAGAAATTAAACAGTTGCACAAACTGCATAAAACCTTTAACTACTTACAAATTAGGACCTACAACTTTAAATTTTTTTCTAGAAATGTTCAGTTAATGTTGAGTGGAGTATTACAAAGGAAAAAGACCTTTTTGTATCCAAGGCCTTTCACTGGAAAAGTATAGCTGGCAGCCCTTTGAGAGTCTTACTCCAACTTGCTACTGAAGAATAGGTCTGCTTTTATCCAACACACATTACGGGATTCCCTTTAAAAACTCGAAGGATGCGAGTTTTCAAAACTTTTCCAGAGTGGAAATTCAGATAGCAGGGTTTATGAAGATGTGCATAATAGTGAAATGATAGAGCACTGGGTATTGAATTTGGAGGGATGAGGGATTCTCTCTAAGGCAAAGTCTGTTGGCAGCTAATGGTGTACATACAACAGTTGTCTTAACTAAAGGCAGTTCTCTTAGGTGTCAATCCAGCAACCTGTAGCTATTTCTATTAAGGCTTTCCAGCAACCTATAGCTATTTCTATTAAGGCTTTCCTCTAACTGTCTTCACTCTAAAATCAGCTGCAGAATAATCTTTAGCAATTTATCTTCGTGAAGAGAGGCAGCAGTAATAAAGCCTGCCAAGAAACAGGTTTAAGGATTTCTTAGAAGAATCTATTAAATCGGGCAGGAGCTGTTTCAGGAGCAAAATTGGCTTTGATAGGAAAGATGAATAAAGTTTCAGGGGTGGCTGGCACAGCCTCTCCCATCAGAGTTTGAAAGTACTGTGCTGTGCCACCAAAAGCAAACCCATCTGAATCACAAGAGAGGATATGGGGAATTAAAGAAAATAGAGAAATACTGTAACAGAAAGGAAGTTGCACAGCTCTTGTTAAAGAGGCCTGTGGTTTGAATTCATGGACTGGGACAGTTATCCATATTATTAAATTAATTATGTAATTAAATTAATTAATTTGATAATCTTTGATAATTAGTCCCGTCCAAAACTGCAGCTATCCTTCCTTGTTTAGACCGCAGAAGGAGCAAGTTAGTACCCATAGTAGCAGTAATGTTCATCTGTAGTAAAATGGAAAAATGGGCAAGTTCAAGTGAGGTGACTTTTTTAATAAGCCAAGGTGTTTCTAGACAGGGTACACTGTACATGGAGTGGTTTAGGCTGAAGGCGGTAAAATTCTGTAGTTTCATCCTGGCATTTCAGTATGCCTATACCTGAATTGCTTTGGCTGCATCCTGTCGTACAGCTCACTCTTCCCCATCCATTGGCTTCAGAGTTTTATGATGGGTTCAGTGAGACAGCAGAAAGCACATACACTTTGAGGTGGTTTTGACCCTGTACTGTTAACTGTTGTGAATATCAGAATAGTAATGTATTAGTATAAGGAAATGCTACTGTGTTACGAGATTACTACTGGTTCCCATGTATATCCTTTTCTGGTTTTCAAATGTGTGAATCCCTGACAAGAATATGAAAAGCTGCAATGCTATAAAAACTGTATTTGGACCTAATGTTTTAAGAACTTATTTTGTACTAGCCACCACTTACAATTTTGAATCACAGAATATCCTGAGTTGGAAAGGACCCACAAGGAATCCAACTCCTGGCCCAGCACAGGACAGCTGCAAGAATTCCATGATGTGGTGAGAGCGTTGTCCAAATGCTTATTGAACTCTGTCAGGCTTGGTGCTGTGACCACTTCCCTGGGGAGCCTGTTCCAATGCCCAACCACCTTCTGAGTGAAGAACATTTTCCTAATATCCAACCTAAACCTCCCCTGACACAGCTTCATGCCATTCCCTCAGGTCACCACACTGGTCACCACAGTGAAGAGATCGGTACCTTCCCCTCTGCTTCCCCTTGTGAGGAAGCTGTTGGCTGTGATGAGGTCTCCCCTCAGTCTCCTCCGGACTGAACAAACCAAGGCTTCCCCTCCCAACCCTTCACTATCCTCGTGGCCCTCCTTTAGACACTCTCTAATAGCTTAATGTCTCTTTAATATTGTGGTACCCAAAACTGCACACAACATTCAAGGGGAGGCCGCACCAGTGCAGAGCAAAGCAGTACAATCCCCTCAACCAGCTGGTGATGCTTTGCCTGATTCCTCCCAGGACAGAGCTGGCCCTCCTGGCTGCCAGGGCACTGCTGACTCATATTCAGCTTTCTGTCAAGCAGAACTCACAGGTCCCTTTCTGTGGTGCTGTTCTCCAACTTCACGTTCCCCAGTCTGTATGTACGTCCAGGGTTGCCCCATCCCCAGGTGCAGAATCCTGCTGTCACAGGCACGGTAGAGTAAATGCCCCATACTGGATTTGCATACTAGGGCTTATTGAAGAACCAAGAAAGCAAGATTAAAGCTTTCACCCTCCTTGGTTGTGACCAGCTCCTGCCCCAGCACTACGTTCCCTGGGTCTCTACTAACCACCAGGGAGGTCATTTGTGGTCGAGGAAGGTCAGGCATGAAGATATGCTGGTTCCTACTCTGCTGCTGCTCACTCCTGCCCATTCCAGGTGCCACTGGCCAAGCTCCTGTCTCTCTGATCTCCAGGATATTCCCTCCAAACATATCCATACATGCTGCCTGCTAGCATTTACGCTGTAAGCTGATTTCATCTATGGCAGATGTTTATAGCAAGAGAGGGAGCAGAGGTGAAGGCAGCATTCCTGAGAAACACTGTGGAAGCTGCTGGAGATGTCAGATCAACACCACCTTCTGGTGAGGTAGCACAGAGCTCCCAGGCCTGAGTCAAGGGTCCAAGACAGCTGAAGCAGCAAGGAAAAGCCTTAGGGACTTGGTGACCAGATTTGGAAAGACGAGGCATGAAAATGAAATGCCAATGACAGGTACATGAGAGTATATGGATGAGAAAGGCTTATGGAGGTCTGAGTGTTTCAGATGAATGTCAGCCTGCCTCTCAGGAGTAGAAAGTGTAGCCCTGCTGCCCCTAAAGCATTTGTAATGTGTGCATAAACCACACATCTGTTGCATTAGGCTGAGGCTAGAGGAAAGATGTGGTAGTCACCTCATCTGCTGCAGGGCAAGGCTCTGAAGGCATATTCAAATGGGACTTTCAGGGAGACCAGTACAGCTTATCCAAGAGAGAAGGATGTGATGGTGCATCAATCAGAGATAATTCCAAAGAAGATGTGGGGCTGCTGTCTTTTGAGAACTGGACATTGGTTAGTGGCATTATCTTCAGGGAGAAGAATCTGAAATGGAAATCAGTTATGTGCCTTATAAGATGGAAGAAAAGAGCCAGAAAGTCCAGAGCAAGAGAGGAAAAAAATGAATATTTGGGAATCCTATAAAATTTAGGTATGGGCATGACTAGGTAGCAGAAGCTCTAAGTATCAGAATCTCAGCTCTTGTGGCCCTGATTTCTCACCAAATCCCATTTTGGCTTCTCACCTTCCTTTTTTAAGCCTTGTCCTTCATAGATACCAGTTCTAATGGCCTTGTAGGTGACTCTTTAACCCAGCTGAAGAGGGGTTTCTGTGCTGAAAACCTGTGTTTCTAACTGAAGACTCGAGTCTCAGTTCCTGTGGCCTCCATTTGCAAGGACTCGGTCTAACACATCCTAAATTAACTCACCAGGCAACAGAGTATGAAATCGGACATGACCGATCGATCTTTGAGCATTGATTCAAAGCAAAACTAATGGAATGTAAAGAAAATGTAAGGCTCTGTTGTACTGTAAAGGCTGACTATTTAGCCATTTTACAAATAAAATTTCGTTTGGGAGCTGGATGGAAGTGTAAAGTTTTAAGAACTGACTAAAACCAGGCATAGGGACTTCACAAACTACTGACGTACAGACTGAGCCTTGGGGGAATGGCTTTGTTAGATGCCACTGACTAGAATAATTGCATGATAATTTTGGCTAGAGGCACCATCCAATCATCTGATGATTTTTAAACCGTGCATGAATAGTTTAGACAGAGCAATCTTGGCATCCAGCTACATAGAACTGAGAAGTCCATTCAACATCTATGCTTTGGCTCTTGGGGTAAAAAAGTGTCCTAGCACTATCAAAGAAAGGTCTCTGAGACATAACAAGCAGTGCTGCATGCTCCTTCTGCAATGCTCCAAGAGTCTAATCAAGGACTTTATCCTAAGGTAAGTGGCAGAAAAATAGTTCTTCCTAGGGCAGTATGGAGCAGGCAGGTCCTGTCAGACTTGAATCAATAGAAATTCAACTGTTAAGTAGTTGCACCTTAACATTTAACTTTATCTGACAAAACCTTTAACTCTGCTTTTTCCAACCACAGATGATGAAAACCTGGCATAAATTTAGTATAGAAGTGATTTGAATAGTGGCAAATAATCAGATGAACTTTAAAGAAGTAACAAAATTGAGAAATAAAGAAATTTCATCTAAGTGAAATGTTAGATTTTCATCTGATTCTAACCAATTACATGGATAAATTTTTATTGTTTGAAATAACCATATAAAACTACTTGGGCAGTCACAAAGGTCATCAGATGGTATAAGAAATAGCTAAGGTATGTACTATCTATACTAAAAATGGTATATTATTAGTCTACAAGGCTAATAGTCTAGAATAGGCTGTAGTACTAGAATACTAGAATTTCTAGTTTACTAATGGACTGAATATAATGATATCAATCACATTTGAAATTACTCTCTTACAGTAAACTGAAATTACTCTGTTACATAGAATTCAGTTAAGACCAGGGAAGGGGAAAAAATGATAAAATTGGAAGCACATTGCTATGACAATGTTGTAAAGCAGTTTGGACTGATTTCTTAGAAACTCTGGGTTTTGTGGCTTTAAACTAACTTCTTTACTTCATACACAATGTTCACTATGTCTATATTTGTACTGCATTTCTACCAGTGAGTTGAGGGAAAGTGACCTGGTATAATAGACCCACTTACAGGGTGAATTACACCACTCCTACAATTACTGTCTTGTGTCGGCTTTTATAAAGGAAAGGTGAGGACAGAGTTGTTTAAATACTGGTAGAAACAGCTTAAGAAACAAGCATCTGTAAAGCCAGAGTGATATGCTTATACTCCTCTCTTGCCCCGAAGGGTTACATTCACTTTCTCCTCCAAAACAGACAATGACAGTTCCTACTGCTAGAGGAATGCTAGCATTTCATCTTTGGGATTAACACGAGTCTCCTTTCCCATTTTATTCCTGCATTTATATTTTAGCATCCCAAGTGGGTTTTTGTTGTTTGATGTTAGGATTTTTTTGCTGAATCTATCAATTTCAGTGATGGATCAGCCATTTGCAGGGCAGCAAATATACCCAAAGCTCTTTTGCTTAACTATTGCATTGCCATCATTCAGTCATCTTTCAGGGGAAGTAGAACGGAGCAACCAGCAAGTGTCACCCGCTTGTACTTGGCCTCCTTAGTATTCTGGGTCTGGGAACTTGCTCTGTGTAAACCTCTGCTTTTCCCTTTACTGAAGATCAAATGTTCTGTATCAGCACTTCCAAGCTTGGAAAAACAGGTTCGACATGGCTAGCTTGAGATGTAACATTTTCCAGCAAACCAATCGACAGATTAACATCTTTGCACCCACCCAGACAATGACATTGCAATAATTTATCTCCTCTGAATAAAAGCCATATGAAATCAGAAGAAAGATTTGATATTGTTATTTAAAGATGAGGAAAATAGGTGACAATAATTATTGCCGACTTTTTTTCTCATGTGTCTTATTTCAGTGATATACATGGGAGGGAAGGAGTGGGGAAACAAAATATTCCAAGTGTGTGTCACAGCACCTAAGAAATTACTTGACTAGCTAGGTTTCCTTAAGCAGTTATGTACGTGAAAAGGAAAGTTGATTGTGCAAATTCAGATTGCAGAGAAAAAATAACTGCCAGACGTAATAATAAAATCTGTAGGATGCCTATGCTGAGAATGCTGGTTACAACTGGAAAACTTTACTCGCACTATGGATACGTACAGCCTCAAAGCAGAATTGTACTACCTGAGATCATATCATAAACTGTAACCAAGCCATATTGATAATGGTGATATCACCCAACTATGATATCATTTAAATTTGTGTAAGATTTTGGGCATGTCATCCAGCCACACTCAAAAAAAAAAAAAAAAAAAAAAAAAAGCTCAGAAATTGCACTTTACTGAAGGCTGTAGTTTAGTGGAATTTGGGAACTTTTGAAAGTACAGTAGCATAAAAAATTTAAGTGCAAACCCTACGGTAGATATGATCCCAGATGCTTTCAATAATTTGTTGCCAAATTAGCAGAAAAAAAATACAGGGGCACAACACAAAATATGCAGTGTATTCACAAATAAACAGTCAAATACCTTACATTTAAATTCCCTACCTTACCTGAAGCTCCTAAGTTTTTCCAAAGCAGCAGCTTGGTAGCAGAATGTAGATGAATTTCCTGGTAAGTCAAAGAGATCCTGGGAACGAGGTAGTTAAAAAGATCATTGCACACTCACAGCTAAAAACCTCCATATCCCTCCACTGTGCAATCCCTGATTTTTTTTATCTTATATGTTGAAATTAATAATTAAGACAAAGTCTTGGTGGTTCAGTAAAACTTTATGCATAAAATGAAAGGTATTTATCTTAGAAGCACTCATTTATATTATCCTAGAACTACAAACATACAGCTATGTGTAAATCAGCGATGGATTTGTAGTTTTAGGAAGCCAAGGGAGAAACTTGTGGATTGTTACCTTGATAGATGGGAACATATTGGATGGATGGCACTAATAATGCTACTACCTTGGGGTAAAAAAATAAACTTTTTTTTTTGTCACAGTTATAGGATACTTCTCAAAACTTTATCCAAGAAATTAAAGTCATGAGCATTATATATTATGGCAACACTATGGCAAAGCCACAGTCAATGTGGAATGGAGTGGGTATAGAATTAAACTGTGGTTGGCAGAGGATTTGCAAATTGGGAAAGAAATTAGTCTTCTTTTCTAGTGGGAAGAAAGTAGTGTAAAACTGTAGGCAATTCCAAACAGTGTGGCTTACAGGTGAATCTCTTAATCTTAAAGTCATCTCATATTTGCATCTTTGACCAGTAATCATGAAGTCAGAATTAATTTATAGACCCAGTAAGTAGAAAATAATTATGAACTTCTAAGAATTCTCTTGCTATCAAAGGAGTGTATATGAAAGATCATTATTAAAACAAAATGAAACGAAACAAACTTAAATGGGAGATTTCCAAAAGAAAACCATCACTGTATGAAAATACCTTTTTTTTGTTTGTTTCAGAAATGAACTTCTGACCATGGGGGACTGGAACTTGTTGGGCAGCATCCTTGAAGAAGTGCACATCCACTCCACCATAGTTGGCAAAATCTGGCTCACAATCCTGTTCATATTCCGGATGCTGGTGCTGGGAGTGGCTGCTGAAGATGTCTGGGACGACGAGCAGTCCGAGTTCATCTGCAACACAGAGCAACCTGGCTGCAACAACATCTGTTATGACAAAGCCTTTCCCATCTCTTTGATCAGATACTGGGTTCTACAGATCATATTTGTCTCCTCCCCATCATTAGTGTACATGGGCCATGCACTCTATAGGTTAAGGGCGCTTGAGAAAGAGCGACAGAACAGGAAAGCCCACCTGCGGGCTCAGCTGGAAGACCTGGAGCCCATGCTCGAGGAACACAGGAGAGTAGAGAGAGAACTGCGTAAGCTGGAGGAACAGAAGAAAGTGAATAAGGCACCCCTGAGAGGGTCCCTGCTGCGCACCTATATCCTACATATCCTGACCCGGTCGGTGGTCGAAGTGGGCTTTATGATAGGTCAGTATCTTTTATATGGGTTTCACATGTCCCCTCTTTACAAATGCACTCGGCCCCCATGCCCTAACACGGTGGATTGTTTTGTGTCCCGACCCACAGAGAAGACCATCTTTATGGTTTTCATGAACAGCATCGCCGCTGTCTCCCTCTTCCTCAACATCCTAGAAATCGCCCACCTGGGCTTCAAGAAGATCCAGAAGAGCCTCTGCGGGCAGCCGCAGTGGTCGGCAGGCCTCGCCGAGGAGGATCCCAGCCTGTACAACTCCAAGAAGAGCTCCGTGGTGCCGTCGCCGCCCCGCCTGGCCAGCAACGCGGCCCCGCCGCGCCCCGCGCCCGCCCCGCTCCCGCCACCGCCGCCCGCGCCCGGCGCCCCCGGCCCGCCGCCGGCCCGGCAGCACCGCGGGCAGCTCCGGGGAACGCCGCCGCCCCGCCGCCGGCACCACGGACAGCACCAGCCCTCCTCCAGCAGCGAGGAGGCGCCGCGGGCCGCCGCGCCGGGCGGCGGGGCAGGGGCGGCGGGGGCGCCGGCCGCCGCCCGCCGGGCGCCCCGCAGGCACAGCCGGGTGAGCGCCTGCCGCGATCTGGATGAGGAGCGCGGCGACTCCCCGGACAGCGGGCACTGCCCAGGCACGCGCAAGTCCAGCTTCCTCTCCCGCGTCCTCACCGGGAGCCGGGCGGGCAGCGACAGCGAGGGCACCGCGTCCCGCGGCGGCTCCGGCCCCGGCTCCGGGTCCGTGTCCGGCTCTGAGGGGAAGCGCCGCGAGGAGGGCGCGCCCAGCCCGCCGCCCGCCGCCAATATGGGACGCCGCGTGTCCATGGCAAGTAGCGCCCGGGGCAGCCCGAGGGAGGTGGGCGAAGGGGGGCCCCCGCACCCTGTCCCGGCACGGGGGAGGAGAGGCCGAGCCAGGGGGCAGGAAGGCTCGGGCAGGACTTCCAACACAGCCCCAGCGCCTCGCGGTCTCCCGGACCATGCCAAGCTGCCAAACTTTGAGTCTCCTTTTGCAGTGAAAACAGAAACACTAGGGAATTCCTGAGTCCTGAGGAGCTCTAAGTCACCGAATCTCAGCTTCTTTATACTCATTCTATCATCCCAATCAACTCGACGGGGACCGTGCCAGGGAAAACTTCTTCAGCTCCACCCAGGTGGACACTAAGAAAGAGAAGTCTTGAATTCACTGAGTTCAATGACCCAACTTCTCTCAGCTTCAGGGGCTTTGTCCTAGAGGTGACCACTGAGTTCAGTAATTCAATTAATAAATCAGAAGATATACATATAAAAAAACCCACCAAATAATTGCAATGCAGAACCAATGACTACAGAATTGCTTTTTCAGCAGCTGTTTCTCTTCTCTAGGCTTGCTTACATTCAGGGTTGATAACATATAGTGCTTGCACTCAAGAATCAACAAGGCTTTCTTAAAATTCTGATTTTATTTGAATTCTGATTGCCTCAGATCACCGGTTTTGTCCTCTGAGAGCCTAGAGGCTCCTTTACAAATGCTTGCAATAGCAAGCCCATAAATAACTTTTTATAGGGCATCTAATAAACAAGCTTACTTTACACAATGCTCAAAGTCATAGATTCTATCGGGTTTTTTTCTCACTCTTCCTAAAAAACCCCAAACCCACGCTTTTGGCTAAATACAAAACAAACAAAACAGAACAACTAACTATCTTCAAATCTTCTGTGGAAAGAAACAGAAGGCACTGTTACACATTGCTCATCCAAAAACTGTTTGCGGGTTCCAGTTTTTGTGGAGTTACAGTTTCTACAATAAGCCAGTCAGCATAGGCCATAATAAATTGTCACTTAGGTGCAATTTAACCACTTTCCACTTCAATATTTCTAATACTGAGCAAGGGCCTAGAGTCTAATCTATCGATCTGCTGGTTTTTGATACTCAGAGAGAAGGCATTTTAAAAAGGTGAAGTGCAGAAATTTATTCAAGCAGGACAGAATTTCGGTAGCACCCTGCTGAGAACTCACAGAAGTTGTTTGGCAGCTTTTCTTTTGTAATGGCAATGACTTTATCTTCCAGGGGGGATCTTCAGAGAAATACAGTCAGTTTGTAAAACAGTGTCATTACTCTTGAAAGTAACAGTCCTCTGGTATGCTGCCTTTGGGGATCATTATATACCAGACTGGTCCTGGCATTTTAAAATGTGACTCATGTAGGTATGCTACCTGGTGTTTCCTGCTTACAGCACACGATATTTAAGAGTAAATGTCCTTCTAAACAAAATTGAGTCAAGATTTTGGCAAATGCACTTTACTCTGGCATTGCTACAGTGTTTTATGAATACCGATTTCAATACAGAAATATGCTGATGCATAATAAATATGCTGAACCTGGGCATTAAAACTTGGATATTCCTATAATAGTCTGTATTCCCAAGTTCCTGTATAACTATTTAATTTTGGTTGTCAAAGGCAGTCAGCATTGGTTAGATTTGTTTTGACTCCCAGAAGACAATCATCGTGTGTAAATGACAGAATCATAGAATTTGGCTGGAAAAGACCTTAAAGATCACCTAGTTTCAACTATTAGATCTGAACAATCTATTAGATTCTGAGGACAGACCACCAAAACTGGACCTTCATTGCATCAGAAAAAGTACACAGCAAAGCAAAAGTGGAGAGTCATTGCACGACATGAGTGTCATTTCCAACTTATTTTGCTCCACCTAAACACAATGATATCATCACTGACCATACAGATGAACTAATCTCAACTCAGTGGGGATCTAGCCTAAATAATGTTACAAAACTCTGCATTGACAGGGGAATTCAGCAATGGTCTACAGTTGAAGACAGGCTATCTGCAAGTCTCCAAAACCTTTGTATTGAGGATCATATCTTTGAAGTGATGGCAAACAATTTGTTCACTGATAACTGTATAAAGCTAAATTTCCAAGGCTCACTTACAAGGATTCATCTTAGAGACTATATGGTATCATGTCTTCTAAGACATATTGTGCTTACACACATAGTTCTGACCTAAGGTTTGCATCTCCCATCACATTTTTACTTTTATTTAAGGGGAGATACATCTATGGAGCAAAAGGGCACCTTCTACATGGTCCTAGGCTGCCAGCCTCCCTTAGGCGAGCAGGCCTTAACTGGCAGCTTTTCACACACAACTCATTGAAAAGAGCAGGATGGAATTTAGTATAACTACAATCACAACTGACAGCTGGGAGCTGAATTCACAAAGATTTGTAAGAATTAATGCTGCTGTCAATAGGATTCTGCACATGAATGATAGTATGAGAAAAACCCCTCATAATCTGCACCAGTCAGGCCCTTGACTGGTGGATGATACATTTTTAAGCCTGATAAGATTAATAGACAGATGCAGTCAAAGGTCAGCACATAATGAGTACAGATACAATCTGTGCTCTCTTGAAAATAGGCAGGGCCAGGAATTACAGCCTATAAAAAGCACCTAGCTCTTGAAGCACTGCACTAAGGGGTATTGTCTCACAGCCTCTGCATGTAAGACTGTGTGAAGCCATTGGGACCATTGAATAACTCTCTTCTTCTCTCTGGAGGGATGAAAATCACATCTGGGCACTCCAACTGAATAATTAGAGATTAAGGGGGCTTTACTTCCAAAGTCACCCTTTGCCAGAATCAAGCAGTCTCCTTCCTCACACATTTTCTGCAAAGGAACAATTGCAGAACATCAGAAAGCTCAGTGGAGCATGACCACATCCTGACACTGCATCTTTAGAGTGTCACAATGTCATCCCAATTCAACAGCTGAATGCAAACATTTCTACAAAAGATGGAGGCCATCTGGTATTTCATTGCTGGCTGCATTTGAAGTCTTTTGCTATCTGTGTCTCTTCCTGCCTTTCTAAAGCAGAAGATTCCAATTGCATGCTACCTGAGCATGTCCAGCATCAGTTCTTTTCTGTCTCTATATGATGGTTTTCTAAAGAATTCTATGGCATGCTCTAAAGCCTATGAGTTTTAATTTGGTTAACTGGGATTGTGAGTAGTTACATTAGACTAGCATCATCTTTCAGATGACTTGGAATTAATGATCACATTTGCATTCATGACTAAGCCTGTTAAGAGAACTACTGTGCTAGTCCTCTTGCTAGGTACTCAAGGATACCAAGAAGATGGGGGCCTTGACATTGTTTAATGATTGTATTTCTTCATGAAGTCATGATAAGTTCCTAAATCACAAAAAAATTTGGAAGTCATCAGAAGATGTATAATGTTCTTAGCAACCAAAATTACTAGATTAAGATTTTCAGAAAGAATTAGGCATTTTAGGCATACCAGATTTGGTTTTTTTTGTTTTTGTTTTTTTGTTTTTTTCAAGAAGTGCTGCATTTCCCCCACTCTCTGCTCCAGAGAGACCTGTGCTTTGAGTGTAATTTCTTTAAATCTGTATTTTTGGCTACAAAGTAACCAATGTATCTTTAAGAGCAAGGCCTCCTTCTGGTGGCAAATGAGGGGAATGAAGCTGATAATGAAGCAAGTGGCAACACTGATACTCTGAGCTTGCCGAATCGGCCTGAGATAGGGCTGCCGATTTATTTGTTTGAAGAAAAGAAAGTCTCGGGGGCTGAAATCCTGGCTCTGCCGAATTAGGGAAAATTTTACAATTCACTAGGTTCGCTTTCCTTCACTGCAATGCTTACTTATTCCTCTGTGTTGTTCAGTTCTTTTTCTGCTTTTCAATTCTCCTTTGAGTTTTGAGCCTATTACCCACTGGGAAAACACTCCATAGTGAGCAGGATTGGAAAGAGAGAGCTGCTATTCAGTCTGAATGCTTGCAGTCTTCTTCAGAACAGGGTATGTTTACTCACCCTTTCAACAACACTTGAAGAGTAAATATCCACTCATTTAACTAGTTGCTCACCCACCCTCGGTCCTGGGGCTGGGAACAGCTTGATAAGAGCGAATGTACGTTGAAATAACAAACCTGATAAGCACAGAGGAGTTATACAGCTGAGCTCCACTAGGAAAATACACAGTTGTGGTAATGGACTGGCAAACCCCTGTGTTCCTCTAGGATTTTTGAGAATCCTTAAAGGTAGTCACACTTATATCTGCTGTTAATTACTGCTGGTTTTGTACAGTTTTTCAATGTAAACACCTCTTTAAAAATAAATATATAAATCCCACAGTATTTGTATTTTATTCTGCCCTGGACCACTCACAAGAAGCTGGTGGTGATGACAGCAAGTGTACCAATTATTACGCTACAGCTACTTGATCACCCAAAGGTAACTGTTCACCAGTTGCAAAAACACAGATAAACTTTGGGGGTCAGCAGCAGTTGAGCCCAGAGTTCAACTAATGAACCCCTCTGAGCATTTGTGCAGTAATAAACAAATAACCTGGATTTTAGAAAGCGGAACTTGCTCGAGTCCTTCTTTGTATGGTTTTAAAGCATTTAAAAATATACAAAACCTCTTAATAGGTAAAGCAAGGGCTCTAGGATGGGTCCACTGATTTCAAACAAATTACTAAACCACAGAATCGTAGAATCAGGATGGTTTGGGTTGGTAGTGACCTTAAAGACTATCTAGTTGCAGCCCCTACCCTATCATGGGCAGGGACAGCTTTCACTTGTTCAAAGTCCTGTCCAGCCCAGCCTTGAACATCCCGGGATGGGGCATCCACAGCTTCTCTGGACAACCTGTTTCAGTGCCTCACTGCCCCCCACAGTAAATGACTTTCTTTCAGTTTAAAACCATTACTGAAGAAAGCCCTACAAGGTAAGTATGTTGTTAGCTAAACACCAGATTCCCTTAACTGTGTATGTGTTGGGTTTAATTACTGTGACAACATTTCTTTTTCTCCTTTAAGCCAATTCAGCTTTGTGCTTTCTTTCTCTTGTTATCTTTCAGAGCATGCTCCTAGAACTATCGTCTATCATGAAAAAGTAATGACATTCTAAGGAGAAGAAATAAACTAAGGGACTGAGCACAAACTGCCTTCAGTAGAGACATAAAAGCAGATTTTCTGTTGCTATGTTCCTCTCTCCCGCTGCTATAATGCCAAATTCATAATAACACTTAAAAAAAGCAAACACTTTATTCCTCCATTTTACACCAATCCCAACCGTACTGTACTCTGACTGTTGATGGGTAGCTCACTCCACAACTCAAGATTTTTCTCACGTAGACTGAGCTGGACCTGGTCAGTGTGTGCTGCCAATGCAAAAACAGCCTTGTGTCTTCGGGGGAACATTTTGGGATGTACAAGTTGTTGTGTATGCTAGTAGTGTTCATATCAGAAACCAGCCTGATCCACAGACCTTCAAGGCACTTTAAGACCCAAGGTACCCACAAGAAAGGATTAGTTTGATTTGAAAGTAACCTGGAGGCTACCGGCCTCTATCTCCCCAGACTTCAGCAGCCGATGAATAAAAAGATGGAGGAAAGACTCATGGAATCTGAAAGGACAAAGAATTTAAGAGAGAGAAAAAAACAACTGAAGAACATCTGCTGCTCCCCTGCGTGTGCTAATGCAATCCTCAAGCTCTGACAGAGACTTTCTATACTAATGTAGCCTTCTCATAGCTAAAGCTTTTGGCTCCAAAATTGAAACTGAGATACCAGGCAACTTACTTTAAGTGCAAAACATCCGTACTTTTCAGTTTTCTATTCAAGAAAATCTGCAAGGTATCACATCGGAGTCATGAAAATCTTATTTGTTTCACTGTCTCATTAACTCATACAGAAGAACCAAAACACAAGCAAAGCCAAAAAGAGCTCGTTTTCAGTTTGCTAGGACATCCCAGCTCTGGAAGGTTGGATTTCTGGGTAATACATGAGGAAGCAGCCCAAGAAAGCAGTCCTTTCACTCATGTACCTGGAAAATAAAGCACCTTCTTCTGACTGTCCCTGATCCTGTTTCTGGCCACATACTTTAGGCTGCTTTTATTTGTCAAGCTTATCACAGTTCACATTTGCTATCACCTCAGCTGCAAGTGATGCTTGGAACAAACTCATTTGCTATGCAGCTTTCCCAAAGCATAAAAATTCCCTATCATTTGACAACTCTAAGGCAAGGCTAGCAGAAAGCAGGACAGCAGGAAAACAAGTCAAGCATAAAGATTGCAGTGTCGTTTTTTTTCTTGTGCACACGATTTACATTCATATTCTGCCTTACTAGAAACTCTTTGACAATTTGCTTGTGCACTTGTTTAGTATTTTAAGGTAAAAAAAAAAATGAAATACTTGAGATAGTGGCTATTAAGTGCCAGCAACAACTGATCAGGGATGGAGAAACAGCTTTGCTAAAGTACATTCTCTACTGCCAGGCTGTATAGATGTGGTGGATACAACATCTTCTGACAGATTTGAGGGGGTGGGAAGCTTTCTTCATATAGGCTCAGTGGGAAGACTCAGAAAACTGAGTAACTCTGGAAAGTAACATGTTTGATTTTCTTCCTTGAGAATTTTCAGACTGAAAAATCGCAGGCAACTTTCACTGCTGCAGATGGAGGAGGATGCAGCTTGTATCCCTCAGGTTAGTGGCCTAGGGAATGTGATTTAGGGTTTCCTGTCTGGTGATAAAAAAACCTCGGGACCTCCCTCTAGCAGCTTGCCCTCCTTCCCACTCCACGGAGCATCATCCCACCAAGTCTGTGGACTGGGGTAGGACAACTGGTCATGCCACTTCCCCCTTGCTGGGTCTCCTCCTGCAAGCCAGTGAGCAGGCTCTCAGCTTGGATCCAACACAAGAAGAGAGGTGGCTGCTATGTGTTTGGAATCCCAAAGAGCAAACATCCTCCACTAGACCGCGCATCCTGCTTGTGGTAATAGCATCTAAGGCTGTTGTCATTTCTTCGTTTCTTTCTGGATTTCCTGCAGTATAAGTGATGCTAATGGCCCATGGTACAAGTCTCCTCTTTCAGAGAGGTACACTACAGATATTTTTCAGCTATATTTTGTTTCTACAGAAACCTCAGTTTCTCTCAGGTTTTCCTTAAAGGGGAAACAAACCCTAGCCTCTCCCCTCACCTTCCCACATGCACACTGGTGCTTTTTAGAAGACCCAAAGATTTATCAGAATTGCCTTAAGTCATGCACTAGGGGAATGGGTATAGATACAGCTTATTTGATCTTCCCAAAACATCTTTGCAATGAAACACCCTGGGCTGTTCCTCCAGATCAAAGGTAACTGGATCCCTGGATCAAAGACTAGCAGTGAATTAACAATGGGACCATGTGAGTAGAGGTCTCTTCATCAATCCAGAGATTTGCTAGGCAGTAACAACCACATCCAACCTACCTCCTAAATCTCACCTACAACCTGCATGTTAACTGAGCCCTGCAATATCAATTTCAGAGTCAAGATGAGTCGATTTACAATACATAATGATATGTCTTTATTTCATCAACAGAAATGGTGTCTAGACAAAATTCAGTTAACACTAGCAATTCAAATGAATGAAAAGGGTTGGGTGGTTTAATTTTTTTTGCACAATACTGTATTTACAATGAGTAAATGACATTTTAAATTCATTAGTTCATAGCAATGCTTTCTTCCAAAAAGGTAAAAATTCTTAGTAACAGAGAGTAAGCATCAACAGCCACCTCATTTATTTATACAATAAAAATCACAAGAAACCACAGTCACCTAGAAAAAAAATAAAGACAAGCTTAAGAACTAGTACAATAAAATGATGCATTGAATTAAGTTACATTAATCGCATAGAATTTGTGTAAAAAGTATGTAGAAAAAACACCTGATGTAACCTGTTACAGTCATTGACCAGTTATGAGAGGTACAGAGGGTTATACAGGTAGATATGTGTGAAAACTGTCCATACTGTTTGACCTGGGGAGGAAGAGAAGAGGGGTTGCACCCCCTTGCATACACTGATAAAACCCTGTTTTGAATATGGCCTCTGAAGTTTGTAAGGCATATATAAGAGGTGCACTTGTAACCAACTGGTTCTGGAACAAACTTTTAGGGCATCCCCACCCTTGAAATCAAAGGTGATGCTTGGAACTATGAGTAAACAACCATGCATCAAATATCACCAAAGTGTTTAGTATCATTCCTGCTGGTTTGAGGGATCCAGAGAGCTTCAGGTAGAGCAAGCGGAGTAGTAAGAGCAGGACTGAAACCTTGCAGGTTTCTCCTGGGTACATCACAAATGCAGGGTAATGCTGGCCAGGGCAGGGGAAGCCAGTCACAACCCCCAGCGCAGGGTAGCTGCTCCCTCCTCTGCCCACATCCCAGAGTGTGGGCTCCTCCGGCTGCAGGGACGAGCCCAGCTGGCAAATGCAGGCCCCACTTGGATCCCTCCAAAACATGAGGGTCGTTTGGGTTCATAGCCTGGGACCATCTCTGCTTCTAAGCAATCAATGAAATCAAACACTGCCAGTTGCCATTTCTATTTTGGGATACTAGTTTCTTTCTGCATGCCCTTAATTAGCCAAAAGGGATCAACAGTGGCACTGCATGAACCACACTGTGACTTTCACCTACAGAAAGGGCTCTGCCCACGGTCACTGAAGTTCATACAAGAACAAGAGTCATCTAACTGGCTTTTTAGCAGTTGTTTCTTGGGGGTAATGACCTTGTAAAAAGATATTTTTAGCATTCCTTCCTGCCAAAAAGCAATTTTCTTTGCAAAAATGGCAACATTATCTGAGTAATACCTTAAAATGCATATCAATATTTGACTTTGATATAAATAATACCTATCTTGGTGGAGTGTAGGAAAATACTGTACACTTAGTCTTTGCAAGTAATGCCATTAAAATTTTGAGAGTAAAGGAAATAATTATTCTACAGACCACCAACAATAGATCTTTTAAATATACACACAGTATTTGAACATATGCATATACACATATATTGTATTCTACAGCATCAGACCTGATGCCTGAGTCATGAAATACTCCAAGGAGTATTATAAATATACATATATGTATTATAAACAGGAAAATACACAAACACACACTCTGACTAGAATTATAGATGTATGTATACATACATACACATATTTTATATATGGATGCAAAATTAACCTGGACTGTGTTGGCAGAGACAAAACTGAAATGAAGTCAAAATCTGTTGTGAGAATTTCTAACAGAAAAGAGAGCAGAAGTTCTTTATGTTAATAGTTTTAGTTTCACCTCACTTCCGATAAAAATAAAACTGCTCTATACTTAGCAGATCCCCTCCTTATGCAAAGTTGCTGCTCATACTGAGCTAAACCTTCTCTAGGCAGCCCTAAAATAGAGACTTTTAAAATGCTGTAGCCATGGGCTACAACATTCACCCGGAGGCACCTTCAAACACATCTCAGATTAGAAAAAAAAAGGTGGAAGCAGCACTCCTTGTTGCAAAGGTAGAGGACGTGAAGTGGAAAAAAATGTGAGCCTGTGGAAACCTGGCAAATGTTCACTTTGTCTCACTGCAAAATTCACTATGGGCCTTCTATTCTTAAAATGCACCCCTTGCTCTCTCTTCACTACCACAGCAGTGTTACAAGACACAAGTGAGGATGTGGTGTTGATTCTGGAATTGCAATGCTTCACCATGCTTTCTTCTAGTGGATCAGTTCTCATTTTATTACAGGATTATAGTGATTCCAGCATGCAGATCTGTATTATTTACTAGGCAATCATAAAGTCGCATATTAAAAAAATTAGCTATATATCTAGGCATTTTAACTTCTACTGAAGCACTCTTTAGAATACAGACTTGACAAAGTGTCGCACTCCAGATTAACAACCACACTATCATCATTAATAATTTCTCTGGCAGGAGTTAATCCACTTAGCAAAGTTACATATCTAGTTCCCACTCTCCTTTTTAAAGAGAAATAGCAGTTAGCATACTAATCACTGTGGCTTGCCTTTGCAGCACATTTTACTTCCTTGGGAAAAAAAATAGTACAAGGATTAGATCCAAAAATATAGTGCATCTTAAAAGCAGCATATACCCTTAGAAAGATATTTAATAAATTACTTGTACAATATATAAAATAATAGTTTTATACTGCAGCATCAAACTCTGACGCCTGAGTCATCACTTTAGGAAGTCTGTGATATAAATACTGGGATCTCCTGATAATACAACCAACATTTTTGCTTTTGTTTTGCTTGTTTTCTGTTTTGTTTTCCCTCTCTTTTTAAATTTTTTTAAATCTTTTCACTACCTTTTTGTTCCAGAATCAGCTTGCAATGAGCTTTAATTGTGTTCAAGGCACCCCTAGAGAACGCAGAGAAACAAACACATTATATAGTGTAGTACTCACCTGACAAAGCATAACAAGCCTAAATGAAATCAGGTTTCCTGGCAATACAAGTATAGCAAGGAAAAGGAGGAAAAGGAGGACTAGATACAGACTGGACAGAGCTTTGAGGACTCGCATGCCCATGAGAGCGGTGCAGTGCTCTGCAGGGAGATGGGGTCCCACCACGCCATTCCCAAGCAATGCCCGACAGGACAGATGCTGCATGTGTCCTCTGACAAATGCAAAGAGATTCTTACTGAAGATCACAGTGACCACTGGCCAAATTCTTAAAATTCATAAATACTGCAGCCAGGTTTTTTTTCCCTCTTTATAATGATATTTTGTGGTCAGTTGGTTTGACCTCACGAGACAAGAATGGTTGGGTATGTAAACTGGTGTCCAGGTCTGAAACTAATTCTCCTGATATCTTCCTTTAACATTAGCCCAGTAACCGCTTTGAAAGCCACATGGTATGAAATAGCAAAAAAACTCAAAACAAAATAGAAACAAAAAAACAACCACCACCACCAAAAAAACCCCACTGAAAAACCATGATACATGTAAATATAGGAAGCAATGACACAAAATCAGCCACTTCTAATGGGAAAGAATGAAATCAAACATCCAGAAAAGCTTGCAGGGGAGGGAAAGAGAGACGAGAGAAAGGTTGAGGAAGAGACACTTATTTGAGCAGTGGTTTTAAATATCAGTTCCCAAGGTAGATGAAATCAAGAGACCCAGCACCAGTATGAGGCCAGGTCAAACCTAAGAGCTGCAGCGCAATGGGTTGTGTGTGTGGGTTTTTTAAACCGTTGGAATGAGGTCAAGAGTACCAGTTGCACATGAGTTGTTAGTAGAGTAAATCTTCATGTCAGGAAGTAAGTTAAAACTTGGTTTTATACTCAGAAAACATTCTATCTATTCATATATATAGGAGGTCACTTAAAAATAAAAAAGGCAACAGAAAAACATCTTTAAAATACTGTGTCAGTTGACCCTTCCCTCCCGCCCACCCCCAGCCCCCCCCAGTAGCTATGACTCTATAATGTGATTCACATTTAGTTTTAAATTCTAGCTTTCACCATGGTCTCATAGAAACAAAACTTCTCTGCGAAGCACAGAACTGCTTTGCAACGTCAACAAATTCAAAGGAAAATCAAATCCTGCCCCCCCGCCAAAGAGCTTCTCAGTCAGTTACCTGCAAAAGATGGCTGGGGGGGGGGTTCAGGTATTTTTAGATTAAGTTCTTTTAAAAAGAAAAGGACAACTCCTCCCCCTTTTTCAACTGTGTGAACTAGGAGTTTATGGCATTTGTATATTTTTTTAACATTTAAAGGTAAGGATTTTGTACAGTAAAGATTAATACTTAAACATAAATATTCTCCTACATTATATACTAGTTTTTCTTTGTACATGCGGGGAAAAAAACTATTTTCAACAAACATGGCACATGCTATACGCATTTCCTCCTCAGTAGCTTGGCTACAATAGTTTGGATGAAGAGGATAAAAGCAAGACTTTGTGGCGAGTGGGTGATGGTCCATGAGCACAGTCTGAAGATGGAAGAAGTGGAGAGAGGGAGCTGATTCCTCCTCCAGGGTTCAAGATGCTGATCTACTGAGTGCCTCAAAAAACCACCAGCGCACACCTCTAGTGTAAACGTTAGCACAGAAGACCACATTATCACTTAGTGCTTCTGAGAAGCTGCTTCCCCACACTTTTTTTTTTTTAACAGGTGTGAACAGCTGGTCATTTTTTTTTCAGCGAGAACAAACAATATCAGCCAGTAAAGCACATGACAGTTGTCACTGATAAAGCCACGCAACCTGGCACACGTAGGGCAAAGAACCACAAAATAAAAACTCAGTACACTTAGAATAATAATAATAATAATAATTATTAAAAAAGCATTAGGAGGTTGTTTTTCTGTCTACACTGTACATACAGATGTTATGCTTGGAAAGCTGCTGTCTCAAACAGTCATAACATGAGTCAACATTGCGTAAGATACAAATCCAATACAGTTACAACTAAGCCAATTCACTGAGTAGCCTCTTTTGAGACAGCGCTCTTTTAGCTGCAGTTTGTGCTGAGGGCAATGCTGCAGGACAAGAGGATCCTGAAACACAAGAATTTGATGGGTAAGCAACCAAATCAGGTGTTGGCAAATGTAGGTTTTACTCTTAGAGGATACAGTGCTAGCTGGACTTCTGTAAGGAAACCAAAGTCAACAACTAGGGGTCTGATCCTGCAACTCCGCCTACCTGGGCAGGATCACTGACTTCACCAGACCCATCTCTGCAACTTGGGTCTGGTGGGGAAAACAGGTAATGTCTGAGGACAGCTGAGGTCAGGCTCTGGGGACTAGCCAGAGCAGCAGTTGCTTCCATGAGTAAAGGATGCAGAGTGGGGCTGGAGAAAAAGCCCCCACGTGTATTGATGTGATTTCCGTTCGCTTTACTTCGTGGAACATATGATGAACCGATCCAGTTGTCAAAAACACTTTTCTCTAAAAAGTGAAATATACTTTCCCCTGTAAAACTCCAAAAGCATCATTAACAGCACTTAAACTTGGTTTGTGAAACAGAAAGAAGTCTAAATATAAAAATAATTCAAGCAGATTCTCTTTACAAATTGTATAGTGAATTCAGTATTTGGCAAGACCATTTTTACTACATAATGAGCTCCTGAGTGTTTGTCTATCAGCTAAAAATTTTCTATTTCCTTTAAGCAATAAAGCAAAGAAAACCATATACTCAAGTTATACTGAAGTCATGACTTCATTTATGAAAAGAGGTTTGACCAGAAACTCAGTGCAAGTGGCAAAGTTGACCATTACTGTACAGTATCTGCAAGAAAATAAAATAACTCCACATTGCCCAAGTGGCACAAAATGGCTGTGCCAAAAAAAATTGTCTATAATAATATCTCAAATAAGTTTCCAACATTAAAATTTTATAAATAAGTACAAATTGAATGATATTGCTGAACTGCGAACTGAGAAAAAAATTATCGTGTAACAAGTTACCAAACTAGTTCTAGCATCGAAGACAAAAAGGAATGTTGGAACTTGTTTATACAATAGAAATGAAAGCTTCCAGTTTGTAGGATGAGAAAAATTGAGGCATGCAGGGATTCTTGCATATGGATATATATATTTTATATATATTATATATAATATGTACAGTTTAGCTATAAAACTTTGATGTGTAAAGAAGCTGTCTTCAATGAAAAATTGAACATTCAGAGGAAATTCCTGAGTTAGGGTTTTGTGACATGGGCCACTGAGAAAAAAGCTGCGGTTGGGTCCTCAGAGGTGTTATGTCCATCCCTGTTAAGATTGAAATCAACATACAAAAACAGACAGTGTTGCCACTGCTTCGTTCCCTGCCTGAGCAAGGGATAGCACCATTGTGAAGAGAACTCCTGCTTGTAGAGAGGAGGGAATACTTAAAAACAGTATTGCTGCTAAGACCACTGTAGTGTGCACCAAATACGTTCTTCTAGACAACAAATGAACCCTGCCACTGGCTGACTGAAGAACACCTGACTAGGTGTAATGTTAAGGTTACAAGTCACTAGGTGTAATCTTTCCTAGGTTGTTCATCTGTTGTACATTTATCAGTCATCTCCTGACAGAAGTCTACCGTGACCGTTTGGCTGCTCTGCTCTGGTGGAAGCTCTCTCTCGGGGTAAGTACCTGTGTCGGCTCCATCCAACCCCCCGCCGGCCGAACAATTTTCTGAGATGTTGTTAGGCAGCCAGGGTGCTCCCAGTTGCACTGAGCCTTGCTCCGAGCAGCACTGCATGCTTTCCCCGATGCACTGGGAGGTCACCAGGCTCTGCTCCACACCAGCTGGGGTGGGGCTGATGGTGGTGACTGGCTGTAGATCCATGGGTCTCAGAACGGGGCAGTATCGGTGGAGAGCTTGGATCTGTTCCGGGCTCTGCATGTCTCTACACACTTCTTGGGAAAGACATGAGAAGTTGTCTAACAATTCTCCCATGCTTGCTTTCAGCTGGTTCCTTTCTGAGAGCAGTTTCTCCTTCTCACACACCTGAAAAAGAAAGAAGGCATCTTAGGCTGAGGGCTCACTCTGGGCACATTTGCAGCCATAACCAAGAAGAACACCAACATGTTGCAGTTATTTTTGCATGGCTGGAGGAAGAGTCACAGAGACATCAGGTATTTGACCACCATAAGGTCTGTGTGGACTACAGTTTGGGAAACATCTGGAGAAGAACATTTGAGCTGGAAGAGGACAGAATCACAAGTTATTCCCAAGGGGCTGTTAGCTCCCGTTATAGACTAAAGCTGCTTGACAGAGGACACAAAAGAACTCCAAATGAAACATTTTGATGGAGAAAAGACATTTCCCATCTAAACAGCAAGAAAACAAGGATTAGTTCCTGAAGTGAGAATATGCTGCAGATGTTCAGTTCACCCTCTAACTGCCAGGTTGGTTCCTCAGGCTGGGTGCACCTGCTTTGGCCCACGTACCAGCTAAACCCCTGTTACCACTGGGAGAGAGATATGTTATTCAGAAGAGAGGATCTAAGTGTGCTCTGTGGCCTGCACCATGGCTCGTTTTCTTATGCCCTGGTGATTAACGGGTTGGGCTTGAGCTCAATATCATTCCTCCTTCGCTCTCCTCAGGCTTTGCCATCTGTGTTCCCAAATGTCCTCCCTTACCTACATCTGGCTTGAGCACTTCCAGAGTTTCACTATGTCAGCAGGCTACTCTTGGAGGGGACCATGTGAAAAGCAGGACATTACTGGTGTGGAAGAAGAGGGAAAGAGTATGGGGGGACTTATTTTTTCATGCAGGATTTAAAAAATGGGAAAAGGAACCCAGTTTATTCTGCATCCTACAACGCGCTGGCAAGGCCCACAGCCCTAGCTAGTGCAGGGTGCTGTGCAATGTGCTGTGGTGGGAGTAATTTCCAGCTTAGACCTCCCACGGCCAGCAAGCCCTCACTGTGGGGTGAGCACTGCCCTCCCTGTGCTCAGGAGGCAGATTTGGAGGGGTTAGGCACAGAGCCAGACCAGCCTCGGGTTACACCTCTAAAAACTGGTGTTGACTCAGTGCAGACTAACCGGGATGGTCCTGCTGCATCTCCTTCTGTTTCAGGCAGGTGGGCATACAGCTCGAGAGAGTAGACGAGATTTTGTAGAGTACCAGAGCTATTTCCAGAGCTGAGCTGGCCCCAAAAGCAGCGCAGCCACGTATCTCACCTAGTAACACTGCTAAACCCAAGATGTCTTGGCATCTGAGGTGTGAAAACTCCACAACTCAGATAATCCAACTATGGGTGGTTGTTGACAGTGGATAGTATTGTCCTGGGTCCAAAGCCCACACTGGAAGCATACAGCTGTGTGAATGCAAAAGAGAGCAGTGCACAGGAAAAGAACCAACTGCTAAAATATTGATAAATCTATCAAGAAAGCATAAAAATAATAAAAAAATAAACAGATGCTCAAGTACATCTTGAGATAATGAATTATGGAAGAGAATATGCTGTGAGTTTGCAGGGAAAAAAAGGAATATGAGTGGGTAGATGGATGAGTGAAGGAAAGCAGGCAAAAAAAATTACCTATCAAACTCAGAGGATACAACCATTTCACTCACTGTCTGCTGTGAAACCATCTGTGTCAAGAAGATGGGCGATTTACAGGAAGTAAGCACAGGGAGAAAAGGCGTCTTTCATAAAAAGGATGCAGCCAAATGAAAAACTCTTAAACCACAATACCATTATGTAGTTTAGGAGACTGGAAATTACTGGTCACAAAGTGGACAAAAGATGACAAAGGAATTTCCAGTAATCATGTGTTGTATGTTCGTTCTGCTCCCTGTTCCCATCTTCCAGCTCAGGGGGTTGGGTACCTGGAGAATGACTGGTCTTACTATCAAAGACTGAGGCAAAGAAGGCATTAAGTACCTCATCCTTTTCCTTTGTCACTATGTTTCCCCTGCATCCAATAAAGGATGGAGGTTCTCCTTGGCCTTCCTTTTGTTGATGATGTATTTACAAAAACATTTTTTATTGTCTTTTATAGCAGTAGCTAGATGAAGTTCTAGTTGGCCTTTTACCCTTCTAATTTTCTCCCTGCATAAATTCATGACATCCTTGTAGTCCTCTTGAGTTGCTGCCCCTTCTTCCAAAGGGGCATTTTGTACCTCGAGTTCCAGCCAAAGCACTCTCCGTTCAGCCAGGCTGGTCTTCCCCAGTGGCTTGTCTTTTGGCACATGGAGACAGACTGCTCCTGAGCCTGTATGATTTCCTTCTTGAATAATGTCCAGCCTTCCTGGACTTCTTTGGTCTTCAGAATTGCCTCTCAAGGGACTCTCCTAAACAGGTCAAAGTCTGCATTCTGGAAGTCCAAGATGGCAGTTCTGTTGACCCTCCTCCTTACTTCTGCAACAATCAAAAATTCTATCATTTGTGATCACTGTGCCCAAGATGGCCTCCAGCCATCACTTTGCCTACCAGCACTTCACTGTTTGCAAACAGGTCCAGCAGGGTGCCTTCCCTACTTCCTTCACTTACTGCATATTGCTACATACTTAAGTCTATCTTGCTAAATAGAAATGTCTTTTGAAGAATCCTGCCCCTCATAGGGTTTTTGATTCCTGAAATTCAGCAGGGATCAGACCCACAAGGTCACTCATATGCCTTTCATTCATTTCCCTAAGATGTGTGTGTGTGCTGGAGAGAGGATTTAAAAAATTTCTTTTGTCTATCCACAGTTAATTATGTCAGACAATAATGGTAATGTCACAGGATTGCATAAGGTCAACAAACCCAAATTAATTTTCAAGTGAAGGCTACAGGTATCAAGCTGCTCTCCCCCCTTGCTGTTAGTCCAGCTCTTAGAGTGCTGCTCCTGGTGCTTGGAGAGCGAGAGACATGTACTCCTCCTCCCCATCATTGGCTCAGTGTAGAGGGATGGGCATGTGCAGCCAAGACTGGATGTGCTTCTCCTGACAACATGGATGAGCAGCCGCTCTTTCACCCTGAAAAACCTCTGAGTCACCCTGTGTACACTGTAGATTATACTCATTTCAGGAAGCAGTTGCTCACTATTTTGTTTATCTTTGATGTTTTGTTTGTTTTGCATCAGTGGAGTACTACTCTCAACAATGTTTTGATTTTTGTTTCTTTTTCTTCCCCCAGGGCTTCAGCAGCACAGCATCTGAAGGCTTTGCAAGTCTTGATGCTTTAAGTCTTCATCCAGCTTGTGAGGTCAGTGTCACCTCCCTGTTACAGATGGGTGGATTCTCCGTCCCTGGAGGTTTTTAAGATGAGACTGGATGTGGCACTTAGTGCCATGGTCTAGTAACCATGGCAGTAGTGGACCAAGGGTTGGACTTGATGATCTCAGAGGTCTTTTCCAACCTGGGTGATTCTATGATTCTACGGCAGGGGAACAGGAGCAAGTCCCTCAGACCACAGGGGCACTGTCACAAAGGAAGGGAGTTTTTTCACATGAAGTGCCTATAGTTAAGAGGTCTGTACATGACATGGCTTTCTGGGTGATCTTGTTTAGTGATGAAGAGGAACAGGCACTTCTGCACAATAAGTCACCTCCTCTGCTGCAGGAGGAGACAAATAAGACTGGTCAAGTTTCTCTACACTGACTATAATGAAAACCAGGACAACAAGCTCCAGTGCAGGTGTCTATATTGTAAACATCTGTGTTTAGCCACCCAAATCACACCTGAGGTGTCCATACCATGACTGAAAGAGAGAGGAATTTTCTGAGCAGCCATTCAGCCTTGCTCCAGTCACCTCACTCTAATCTTAGATTAAAATGTGGCAGCGCTGTCCACTGACATCTTGGCACACAGGAGACATCCCCTGACATGCTCTGGCCAGTGAGTAGGGCACACTTTGCTCTTCTCTCTGCAGTGGACTACTCCAGATTCCTTGAAAAATGAGGAGTTCACTCCATGGAACACTAGGAGCATTAGAGGAAACAAGACAGCAGGGACAAGGAGGAACATACCCTTGCCAGTTCACTGACCTACACCAAGCGATGCCCACTTGTCTGGATATTCACATTCCTGGCTTTTCACTTCCCTTGCCATTTCTGTCATTTGCTCAGTGAACGAAAGAGCTGAAGAAAAGGCACAGCAAACTGAAATGTCCTGAAAATGTTGACTTGCCTTCTAGCATGCCAAAGAGTAAGAAAATACATAGAGTTGAAGCTGGCCTTGCCACAACCCTGTTTGGACCACACAACCTCTGAAGGCCTCTTCATATCTACCTCTTTTGGGCACTCTATGAATCCCTGACCAACAGATTGTTATGGTAGCTAGGCAAGAAAATGGGGCTCAGATGAGGAAATGCCTTTGTAGATGAAACCGTAAGTACTGGGGTTAAGTTAAACTGCTAGAAGGAAGCTGTGATACAGGCTTCCCTCCTCTTCCAACTCGCTCAACAACCTGCTCTTGAGAAAAACAAACATATTTAGGCCTCATTTCACTGGAATTTTGTGCTTTCTGTATATATTATATATGCACATACCAATATATTTTTGCGTATTAAATTTTCATACTAGTGGTTCTGCTCATGTGTGTACAAACTGACTGAACCCACTAAACTCCGGGCAGGAATTGCTGTTGGTGCCCTGCAAGCTGCAGCGCGAGGGTGAGCAGGGCTGCGGCGAGAGCACGTAACTCACCAACTTGCGGATTTCACATTCTAGGTTCTGAATACAGTCCAGTTTCCTTTTGCGGCAGCGCTGAGCTGCAATTCGGTTCTTGCTGCGCCGGCGGACATCGTGGATGAACTCGAGCTGCTCTGAGGTTAGCTTGTGCATCTTTATCATCATCTGGAAATCATTCCTTGGAAGATCTGTGATTTGATCAACAGGAAAAGGAAGTTTCACCTAAAACAAACAAACACAAGACAAGAACAGAGTCATATTCTGTTTGCTCAGTGCAAGCTGAACAACAGTGAGTGGAAGGATGATTATGCTGCCACTCCCTTCAATAAACAACACACCAAGTTTTACATTGGGCAAGTTTTTAACACTCCCCTGTGGCACAATGTGGAGATCCAGATGGTAAGAATCAGATGATAATTGTACTTAAATCAGCAATATAGATGAATCCCAGATAAAAATTTCATCTTTCTACAAAGCTCTAATAACTGATCTCAGTGCATTAAAAGAAGGTTCTGTCCACTAGGAGACATGGCCTTTTGGACAGAGTGAAGTACCTCACTGCAATTAAATTCAAACTAGTTTCAAGGAAGGGGTTATTACCACAGCAGGAAACCTGTCTCTGCACGGCCTGCAGGACTGAAAGTTTGATTAGGTGTGAGGTTAAAAATGCAACCTGACACCTCAAGTGGATGAAAAATACTGTATTGCAATTAGGAAAGGTCACCTAATCAGTATTTCAACTGAGCAGTACACTATGTAAGAAGAAAGGGTCAAAGGAGTGTAATGAAGCATATCCTGCTAAAACATACACATTTTGAAATAAAACAATATACATTGACACTAATATTTTTGTAGATTAAAGAGCACTGAACTTGTATTTCTTGAAAAAGTCAATTTCTGACTTCAGGAGTTCTACCAATTATGCAGTAAAGCACAGCAAAGGCTGCAAAACACAAAGCTCCTAACAGTTTGAAGCAATGAACACACACTGTCTCAAAAGCTGAAGAACGGTCGATGTGCTTAAAACCTTTCTTCCCCAAACCTATCAGCTTGCTAAAATCAAAGTAAGCACCTCTCCTCAAAAATCTTGCTTCACTTGGAGCCCCAGACTGATAACTACCAAAAACCTGATGCTCCTTGGTAGACTGTTGTATTTGTTGGCCAAAATTGACAAAACTGAAGGAGGTGGCAACTGAATAACTCGATTGATCTCCTTTCCTTTTTTGAGTCATACCCACACTGCCCAAAAGATGGCAGTAAATATTTAGATTTCTGTCCCTATTCCGTATTCTGCATGCAGGCCACCAAAGGAGGTAAGTTGCTCCAGCCAAGGATAAGATTCCTTTGATATTTAAACCCACTATTGTCTTCACGTTGTGTACTTTAATTATTTGGAGATACAGAAAGTAACAACAAGGATTAGAAGTAAGTTGTCTTCATCAGAGAGCTGAGCTGTTCAAGCAGAACAGTTTGCTCAGGACACACGTACTCCAACACACAGCGGTGGCCTCTGGCACTGACAGTCACAGACCCTCAGCAAGGACCTGGACCTGCTGATAATGAGCTCCTCCCCTTGTTTATGACCATTCTTGGGCATTTTCTTGTACTATTTTATCACTGCTCTGTGCATCTCCGAGCCTGTGGTACGTGAAAGTCAGTGCAAACACCTAGCACATTCTTTCAGATGGTTTCATGCCCTGAACATTCATTCATGTCCCTCTGCTGCATGTGTCCAGGCACTCCTTTGTAACACACTACTTGACAGGACAATTTAAATGAGCAAGAAGCACCAGATATCGCCCTAATCACCCCAGATTCCTGCTTGTACACACAAACGCTGACCTTAGGCACAGTGATGCAGACCACCTTGTTTATAGACTGCTAACTAATGATAAGAAACATGTTTGATTCCCCTCCCAAGCCTCAACGTAAACTCAGTGTCACCTGCTCTACTCTTAAGCTTCAACCAGGGTCTGAAAATAAAAACAGCCAGTGCTTTCCTCTGAAAGACACCACAGTTTCACTGCAAAATCAGTCCTTTCATGTTCCCAGTTTTTCCTTATTTTCTTAAGACCAAAGCGGAAAGTGATGTTAACTTTATTTCTTCCTCCCTCTCCCTTCCAAAACATATTTACTTGCAAGGAGGATATGTGCTTGTAGCTGAAATGGAAACGAAAGGGAAAAAACTTAAATCTGTCAGGCAGAAGTTGCTGAAGGGAAATGGGAAAATAAATAGAAACAGATTCATTAAAAAAAAAAAAGGATTGAAAAGAAAACCAACCACACAGCAGACCAGAGACTGCTATCAGTAATCCCAGCATAATCCCACTCCTGTCATAGGCAGCACTGTGCAGGATTAAAAACGTGAAAGGGAGAGTGGAAGTGAGTCAGACTCATTTCCTTCACCATTCACAGCATTTTTATTGCCTGTCTCCCTCTTCAAGAGAGCTGTCAACTGAAAAATACCAAAACCACCAAACCCTTGCCACAGATGCCAAATAACTGCACCAGGGCGTTGCTGCAGCGAGAGGCTACTGGTGTTTTACATCTGCACAGGGTAAGACTGTCAGATGGTATTTATCATAACAGAGTGGTGAGTTATTTTGCAAGAGCCTACGACTGTGCAACGGGTGGGATTCATCTGACCCATGCAGAGCTGCATGAAGTGATGGGTTGGAACTACTTAGTGTCCATGTCTCCGTTGTTGTCATGGAGGCCTTCAGATGGCATTGCATGCTTCTCCCTCCTGGCTGCAGAAGGAGTGGAGATGAGACTCAGGAAAGATTCTGTATCTCACAGTATCTGAGGTAGGTGAGAGAAACTTTACCCGAGGTGTCTGAAAAAGAACAATCTTTTCTAAGATGTGAAAGAAAAACCCAGCGAGGATGTTTTCTCATAAAATTTTCTTTCTAATAACTATGATTTTTATATAGGAAATGAATGTGTACTTTTTGGTTCAGGTTATTTCAAATTAGAAATGTAAGTGGGATCACTGCTCCTTCCAGGAGTTACTCTAGCCAGAGTTAGCCTCTCAGAGCTGTAAAATCTTCCCTATGAACACAATTACTCTTGCCCTGCATTTTTACACCAGCAGCAGCAGTAGTAGCAGCTCATTTTCCACCACACGACAAATAAACTGGCCCCTTCTATGACCACTGCAGACTCTATTGCCCCCAGCTCTGGCTGATGCACTCCTGAGAAGACAACCAATCCACCCTGGTGAAAAAGAAAACCTGTTTATGATTTTGTGGCATTTTCCCCCCTTGTAGTAGCATTAGGGTGCACTGTAAATGTCATTGCTTTGAGTGGCTAAGTGAGAGCAGTGATGTAGACAGACAGGGACAGCCACTGACTCAGCACATGCAAGGCCCATATATAACCAATTAATTCCTTCAAGCTTCACTAGTTAGTGCCAGCTTGGATCATATGCCAGTTACTGCTGTGTAGCTCATCTACTGTACTAGTTACTGTTGCTGCTGCTGCTCTCTCCCTCTCTTTTTCTCTGTAATAAAGGAAAGGATCGAGGACTTGTATCCACTCACAATAAAATATTGGGAATTTCTTTATCCCATGCATAAAATTAGCTTTTTCACTGTCTTTAAATTTTGACATCATCTCCCCTGAGCTGTCAAGTGCCAGTAAAGACAATGAACTCCCCAAGTCTGACTTTAACATCATAGTAACTAAAAGGACTTCTATATTAGACATAAGAAAAAGTAACCATTATGTAGGGGGTATGGGAAGGGGGAACTCACAGTACCAGCCTGACCTTTATAAGCAGTTCAAAATCCTTGTCAGTTGCTCCAGAGTTGTAAGAAATAAAACTCTTGCCTTAGTGCCCTTAAATTGAAAGCCAGTTACTGAAATCCTCTGACACTTAAAATTGCCTGGTCCTTGGAAGGCTCTCAGGACCCACTTAAGTAACCTATCACAGGGGGTGAATCCTATCAATGCTTTTTTTGATGCAGAAAGGGGTAATTTACTTCACACAGAAGAGCCCAACAAATCAATGTTGTTTTTCCAAGTATCTTCCTTGGCATGCATGTCTGTCTTCCACAAACACTCAGAAAAGACAGCTCGCAGGACAGGAGCTGAAGTGTGTCCACTTGCGTTAGGGGCTCAACTGCCTACATGCTATTTCAGATCAGCAGGTCCCACTGCAGATAGCATGTTCTATCTCATGCAAGACAACTGATGACCCTGTAGTTGCCTGGGGTCAACTCCAGCCTCACCTCCAGAGGGCCACCAGAGGTGTTCGGGTCACTAAATGCTGCCTGAGAGGGCACTGCTATGCACTCAGTGGAGACAGCCTGGGTAATCTTTTGTTTTGCCACCTGCCTCAGAGAAGTGGGTAATGGGCTAGTCCTGTAGCTGAGGGCTTTAACTCAACAATCAGATGTGCATGGGGTTCTCATCCTTTAGCCCATGACTTGGACTTTTATGCAGATCACACGCTGTTGGTGTTTAAAATGCTGGGTTGATGTCTTCCCATTCACTGCTTGCCGTGTCCCCAAGTTCCAGCCCTTCAAAGGACACAACAGTACAATACTCCTGCCCTTTAACAGGCTTTTCTGAGACTTGGGATAGCACAGAAGCACTGACAGAAACCATAGGTTTAAGAAGGGCAGATCAGGCAGTGAAATGAGGGGGGATAAAGTGCAGTATTTCTCTGAAAGATCTGCTTTTACAAAAGAAATTAAAAAATGAGAGTGTCCTTCAAGAGTCCACACAAGGTCTTCAGATCAGGGCATAACAGAATTGGTTGTGGGCTGTAGGTGCAATGAAATAATGCAGTGTTTAAAAGAGGATCCTACTGAAATTTCAAACTCTCAGTGTTGTTGTAATCCAGTAATTCTCTGATACCAGTATGGATACCATTCCTACTGAAGAGAGGAAAGAAAACAAAACTGGCATGAAGTTTATTTTACAAGACCAATGTCTGACAAGACCCCATTTAATCAGAAGTTGACCAACACAATGCCCAGTGATACCACTGAGGATCCTGGTCAGGAGAACACCGACCAGAAAAGAATATGCAAAGTAATTTTGTCATTTTCAAATTTGCAAACCTAGTGGAATCAGAAAAGCTGGGGTGACTGATCACCAAATACCATATACCAAAGCAAGTCAACACATGTATTTTTCTTGGTTACTCTTCTTTCTATATAATACCCTTCACCAAGTAGAAATACTAAGCACTGAAGCAGACTTAGCTTAGGTAACTCAGCACAGTTCCAGTAGATTTCTGGTAGAGCAACTTTGGTTTACTCCTCTTTTCTGGGGCTTTGACTTCCAGCACTTTGCTAAGCATCAGCAGAGAAAGAGAAAGAGTGGCTGCCTGTTGCTTAACATGGAGGGGTTTCAACTCTCACTGAAGGTTATTTACCTACAATATTCTCAATGGTCTAATTTCATTAGCTTTGTGTTTATGAAAATGTTCTTTGAAAAGTGAGCCACTAACCCAGGCGGGAAATTCTTTTGAAATACAAATGAAAGAAGCATTGAATGCAATTCTCTAGATAGTAACAGTTCTTGGAAAACTCCACCTCTTACCTCCTCCTGCTCTTGTTTATTCTTTTCCTAAGAAAACTCACTCATCAAATTAGACTGAGCTGAGACTTCTTTTTAACTGGTTTAGTAGTACAATATTTTTTGCAAATTTTCTAGCAGAAAAAAACATAGATACTTGTTGAAGAAATGGAATATCAAGAAAAGAAGGTAGTGCTGAAGTTTCTGTTCCTAAGTAGGTTAACAGATTGACAGACTACTTCCTTCTCAACAATTCATTATTTCAGGGCTTATTGTTTTGTTGTTGCTATTTTAAGCAGGATTGTCAGAACCCACATGCAAAGCACTGAGCTTTAAATCATCTCTCTAGTATTATATGCCAATACCTGATTTTTAACAACCTGTGGAGGTCTGAGAGAGCTGAGTGAAAAGAGAAACACAAACTATAAAATATTTCTGTAAAGTCCCAATAGCTCAAGTAACAGCCCTGTTCCTGCAACTCTGTAACATGGGGACACCCTACATTGCACTTGCTGCTTCTATCACAAAGCCTTAACAAAGGGAGATCACAGAGGAGTCTTGGAGGCTCCAGGAAGGGAAATAATAGGCAAAGACACCTTGGAGAAGATTTACCAGTGGTGTTATGAGGACTACCACCTCCTCTGACACTTGTGACTGCCATCTGCACCCCCAATAAGACAGGGAGGTTGGTGACATAGTGGGGTCACTCTCACCCAAAATGGCACTCATGCTGAGCACTTTTGACAGCAAGCAACTTTGGTCATGTGCTCCTGAATGGTATCTGTCTCTGTGTGAAAGCAGAATGCCCAAAAAAAGCAGAGAGAAGAAACCTTTCACTTACTTCTCATACAATCAATACATCAACAAATGATGTTTTGTGACATTAATTCTGGCATTGATGGCACTCTGGGACCCAAATTAAGACCAACAAGGTCCAAATTCCAGGGAAACTGAGCAGCCCTGAGATAACTGAGGGTCAGAGTCCACTAGGCTTATTCCTATCAGGCCGTCCCACCCAAACAAAAGCCCACTCTCAGCAGAAGAGCTTGCATGGCCACCCTCCAAAAGGGCAAGCACCTCTGTGTCACGTGCTTTCTGAATAGAAGCCCAGTAACACCATGTGTTCTGATATGGCAGGGGGAAAGGGACCTGTCTGTGAAGTCATCAGGACAGCAAGGGCAAACCCACAATTTCGGGAAAGAGAAAGATTCCCATGCAGCTTGCAGGGAGATGAAGGACAGAAAGCTGTCCATTGCAGATGGTTGTGAGTCTCTCCTGCTGTTTTAATTGCAGCCAAACTGCTAAAAGTAGGTAGAGCAACTTATACAAGAACTTTCTGCTGCTATTAGATATTTTCTACTGCCTTGTTTAAGATACCCTTCACTGAGGTTCCCACAGCAGCAGATCTTGCAGGATCTGAAGTGACCTGAAGTCACTGTATAAATACAGTATTGTTCAGTGAGGCTGCAATGCCCTTTCTTGCATTGGTAATGACCTTTAAAAAATCAGACAAAATCTGTACCAAAGCACTGGTGTGATCTGCTTACCCTTGGCTTGTTCAGGATAGTACAGTGCAACCTCACAGAGTATTAATTTTCTCACCACATTTTTAATGCCCAGCAGCCCTAATCAAAATGCTCTGGGAAATAATAATAATAATAATAAAAAAGCTATATCAGCAGTCCCAGGGAGAAAACTTGCTCAGCACAGTGCAGAAAGTCTTCCCAGGAGGAAACCAGCTGCAAAACCAGGAGTGGAACAAACCTTTCCTAGCAGTGCCCCAGAACCAGGTATGTCTGCCTGCCAGTGGCACACCAGGATGGCCTCCTATTTTCTCCTCTCATGAATATTGCTCTTCTCATCCATGGTCTCCTGAATACATCGGCATACTTTTTTTTTTTTTTGGAAACCGCCACCAGTCCCCCTATAACCTTCTCATTTCACTCTTCCAGGTTCACTTCTGCTGCAGCATATCTCCACAGAATTACCTAATTATGACAGCTAATTAATCATCAATCCCAAAAAGGGTAAACTCCTGCCCTCTGTGCTGTCTCATGCTGAGCATTACCTTCTGCTGAGCAATCACCACACATGGGTGGAGACCTGATGCTCCCCTCAGTCTCAGTCCCACTCCCTACTACTTTCTGCTCCTTGTAAAGGCAGGACTTCACTGAGTAATCCTGGTATGGCCAGGCAGAGCTGCCGTACGGCTTCCTGAATGAGGTTCTACTCACAATATCTCAGGCAGCCTCCCAAGGAGACTTCTTTCTCTTCTGCTTTGTCCTGAGCTGAGTACATGGGGACAAAGAACTGTCCTCTCAGAATCATTGGTACAGTGTGACCAGGGATTAGGACACCAGAGGCTCCCCAGGCTCTTCAACCCTTTCTTGGAACTAAGCAGCCAACTAAAGGAACCACCCACATTTGTCTGAAAGATATCTTCCAGAGCCTGGGATGTAGTGGAATAAGGACTGAGGGACAGAATAAAGTTCACTCTTTTCATTCCTACTCCATAACTAAGCCCACCTGGTTCTGAACTGGGTGCTGTCAGCATATGAACCCCCCAAACTTGCACTTGCTGTAGCACAAGCTATATAGTGTTTCAGCATTACTAGAGGAATTTGATATGTGATTTCACCCACCTGCACTCTAGGTCATGCAGTTTCCTAATGAAGCTCTATGAAAACATCCAATCTTTTTCAGTTTCTGGGGTCTACAACTCATCTCCATGATTTAAGCCTGCTCTCAAACTAGTGACTTCACAAAGACATCTTATTCCATCATGCTTAGTCAGTTATCACTGCAACATCTCCAGCTGGCCCATCTCTAGTTTTAGAGTGGCCCCTCTTTTCTCTCTCATGGGAGAACTACATGGGAATTGACACTCTTCAACCCCAAATCATTCCCCTGTCATTTCCTTAACAGCCCTGGAAATTAAAGAATAACTTCTCTTTGAAACCATTTATGCAAAGGCTGCCAGAACTCACCACCAAACAAAATGTCACAGGCAGGGAACATGATCTAAGTTGTCACATAATGGAGGCAAAAACACGCTACCTGTGTGTGTGACACACGCGCGCACACACACGCACAGAGGGAAGATGATTTGAATACCATTTCCACAGCCCAGGGTGGCCAGCCATGCAACTGTTTCAGTAATTTCACACCTCTTTCTCCTCCCACTCTATCTCCCTCCTCTACTCCGGCTGTTAGCAACATGCAGCACTGGCTCTTCAAGCGGGCTGCTCAACTCTCAGTGTCAGCGAAGGCACAACCTGAGGTTGCTCAGACACCAGCAGCAATAACAGGTGGAGCTGGAACCACCTCAGCAAATTAAGGATAAAGAACAATGCTTTGTGTCACACAAGTGGGCAAGGGAGGGAGGAAGACAGGACACTGCCAGCAGACTCCTAAGCACATCAGTGCACATCATTTGGCAGTTTACTATTGTCCCATACCCAAATTTTCAGAAGAGCCAAACACCACAGAGGTCAAGCAGACCTATTTATGTGAAGTCAATCACATGCACTCAGCTGACGAGGGAATAACCAGAAATTACTCTTTGCTGCTATAAACAAAGTAAGTGCTGGGGAAATGCAAAGTCATTTGAGAGAATCAAGGAGTGATTAATTGTGTCACAACAACTGTGGTAATATGAACTTATCTTAAATCCCTACCTCATGCCCTCTGTCTTGCACAGGACATGATTCACTGTCTGCTTCTGAGAATGACCCAGACTCATCGCTGGAGTTTGTTCCATAGGATGGCTCACATTTAATCTGGGCTCGGACCGGGTTGTACAATCCATCCCCCACCACTCCTGGCTCCTGGTGCTCGGGTGCCAGGAATCGGGGGCCTTGGGAGCAAGGGGAAGAGGAGAGCTCACAAAGACGCAGACTGCAGGGAGAGCCACCACTGCCGTCCTCTGCATACGAGTAGGAAGAGCATGAACTGGAGGTCCTGGTTCTGGTTTCCAAAGGAGGAGAGCGAGGGCAAACTTTAATTGGCACTGGACAGCTGGTGTTCGGCCGCATCCTTCCTGGCAAGTGATCAGCTGTCAGTCCGCTGTGCGAATAGGTCTGAGAGCTGGGGAGAGACTGGCTACTGCCAGCCCACAGACCCTTTGGCACAGTCTCAGTGAGGTCTTTGTCCAAGCTGCTCACACCAGAATATGAATGCACTGAAGTGTTTACTTGGTCACAAGCGTTTGAAGAGAATATAACACTCCTCCTGTCCAGTTCCCCTTCTTGCTTACAGAGAGTTTCAAAGCCGGGCCCCCTGAGCGGCGATCCCACTGTGAAGTTGGAAGCATCCTTCTGCATGGCATGGGACTGTCCATAGTTCCCTGTGAAAGGGACGTAATCAGTTTTGTGGTCACCCTGAGTTGTCCCTTTTTCAAAAGGGCATGCTGGACTCCTGCCAAAGTGCTGTTGGGAAGTGCTGGGGAAGCCAACCAAATCCATGCTTTTTGTTCTGTTGAAGAAAGATCGCAAGCAAGAAGGAGAAGACCCACTTTTTGGCCTGTCGACACAAGTGGGGCTTGGCTGTTTCCTGTCCATTTCAACATCCCCTTCTTTATCCCTGATGTCAGGTTCATCTCCAGACAGGCAAAGTGTGATGCTTTCTTCATCGTTCTCTTCATTCTGAGGCTCACTTTTTATCTGGCCCATAGCAAGTCCTGATTTGAGGCCATTTCCAGAGCTCTCTTCGCTGAATGTGCTTGCAAAACCTGAGGTACTGATGTGTGATGTGTTGTAGACATTCTTGGTACAAGCAAGCTGGTATTTCTTGTATCTGGGGTACCGTGTTACTGCATCTTTATCTAAATTGTCCTTGCTGTCTCTCAGCATGTCAGAGTCAGGCAGCATCCCTTCCCCTTTGTCTGCTCCAGCGACAGTGGTTTCAAAATTGAAGGGCTCTTGGTGCATCCTCTCTCTTGGGCAAGATATTTTTGATGTCTCCGATTCCATCGTCTCCTCCTCATCTCCATCCGAGTTCTCCTCATCGTGCATGCGCTGACAGGTGGTATCTTTTTTGCACAGGAACAGGCCATCTTCATTGTTCAGCAGTTGTGTCTGAAGGAAGCTGAAGCAGGAGTCCTCCAGGTTGTGCATGCGCAGGAATTCTGCGCAGTGGATGACCTCCTGGATGTTTTCTCTGCTGAGTAACAGCTTAGCAGTATAGGCAAACTGTAACAATGGACCAAATCCCCTGACAGTGACCTGCAAAAAAAGAGAGGGAAATTGCCAGCGTTACCATGAGCTCTTGTTATCATCCCAACTCTTTCATCATGTAGTTAAGATAACCTAACAGATCTGGCATTCAGAAATAAATACAGCTCAGCACCAGTTATTCTTCTATCACACCAGCAATGATGCTACATTCAGTAACTAGCACTGCTCCCTTTATGCTGTACATCGTTATACAGGACCTAGAAAGAAGATGCAGTCCCTTTCCCACTGCACCAACCACCTGCTACATGACCCTGGGAAGTCACTTCAGTCTCAATTCACCAAGACAATGTCTTGTCTAGCTTGCAAGTAGATTTCACAAATCAGCACTATTTTTCCCAAATATCTTGAAGACCTATGAACTAAGCCTCTGCCCTGATAAAAGACTGTAAAAACTAGTCTGGTGTGGACACTGCTAATTCTTGGATGGATCTTAACTGTGCTACAGTGCACTACCATGAAAGCCCAATGAAATTTTGATTCTTCTGTCCTGATGGAAGGTCCAGTGAACAGTGGTTTCAAGCTTAAGATATCACTTAAATCCAGAAAGTGTTTTGTGAAGGAAACATTTAATAATACAGCAAAATCCAACAGAAATCATCTTTCTGCCTCTTTCAAGGGTAAACTGGTTTCTTTTTTCTTCTCAAATTTTTGCAAGCCATTGCTGAATACATAATAGGTAAGTATTGACTGCACAGCTCTTTCCTCCACCCGATGGAGATTATTCTCCTCATACTGTTCCTGATTTTAGTGAGTCTGAGGTACAGCTAACAGGAAAGAAATTCCTATTTATAGTTCAAATTATGTAAATTACCCCGAGTCCCACCTCATTACTTAATTTTCCGCCATTTTCTTTGTAGAAAGAGTAAAAACTGTTTGCAGGGGAGTGATCTCCACCAACTGTTCCAGGTCTGAGTTATGCACCATTATTCATGTTTTTTTCTCGTCATACTATCTATATTTTACATTAATATACCATATATTAAAAACCATACACTTTCTGCCACCTCCTCCCATTTTTTACAGAGGTATCTTTATATATAGCAATCAAATACCTTGCTAAGCCACATGGTAAACTATAGATATCGTCTATTTTTGACCAAAAATGCACTGGTGCTAACTTCTGTTAAATTTTTTCTGTCGATGGGCATGAAACAAAGGTACTGGAAAAACTCTAGTCTTCATAAAGCAGCAAGAGGCTGCTTCAAAAATGGGGCTCGCCAACAAGGATAAAGGCTTCTCCACAAGTCGATTCAGTGGTTTGGCCACAAAGTTGAGATTTGGAAGACCACAACTCAATTTCCCATTGCACCAACCACCTGCTACATGACCCTGGCAAGTCACTTCAGTCTCAATTCACCAAGACAACTTCTTGTCTAGCTTGCAAGTAGATTTCACAAATCAGAGTTCCCTGTGCTTTGCATACCAAGGAAAGGCATCTAGATGGGATGCAGTGTAGCCAGCACCTGCATGCCTATGTGAGGTTGGGATGCATGGCCTGCAACCTCTTTTTGGATATAGATGTCACTGGTACGTGTTCCCAGATCAGTTTCCTCTTTTCAAACAAACAAGAAGAGGAAGCACTGATGTTCCCTTTTGCAAAATGGCCTAAAGATCAGAAGAGGGACCTAGAAAGTAGATGCAGTCCCTTTCCCAGGCTGTGGGGATTTAAACTCACATTTCCCAGCTCCTCAGAAGGATATACTCAGGATGGTATGGAATATGGTATGGGATATAGGATACTCTGAAGGTGAGTTGCTTTTCCCTGTTCTTCCAATTGAATTAATGCCACCAATCAAGAAGGTGCTCAAGAGGTTGGCGAGCCATCAGGCCATGAATTTGAGATAGTCTGATTCGTGACTAGCATGTATCTGAGTGAATAATTTCGTTCATCTCAACAAAAAGCCTATAAATTCCCTACACTGCCTCAGGAACAGTGGTAGAGTTCATAGATCTTTATAGAAAATCTTGACTTCCAGAAACAAGCCTTTGTTACTCATAGACCTGTACTTGTGATGCTGGATTATGAAGATACCACAAGTGGTGCAGACTTTGATGGAGACAAAAATATTTTAAAACACCTCTAAAATTGCTCCCAATAGCTTTTCCATACATAATATTACTGCTGTATCTGCTATTTTAAGAAGCAGTGCATTTTCATGCATGTACTTACACACTTGCACATTCCTGTTTTACAATACGCCTCTGGTACAGAATTACCAAGATTTACAGCTGGCTATTAAACCGATCTCTGCTTTATCAGTGTTACACTTTCTGCCTATTTGTTAGATTATCAGCTCACTAAAAGCCTATCTGCATTTTATCTATGCGGCATGATTAACAAAATTGCTCGGGAACTTAATGAGCTACTTGCAGGCTGATGTTTGGTAAGATCTTCAGTGTGGGGGCTTACATTCCTGCATATCTTGTAAGCTCCACAGCGGCAGCGCAGGTCTGGAGGGACTCTGAAACACAAATCCAGCTCTCCTGGCAGTGGTGTCATTTGGCCACTAGGTGGAATGGCTGGAAAGCAAATTAAAATTATTTTCTGTGCTGGGCCAGGGTTTCACCTGCCTGCCTGCCTGCCACCCCAGGCACTCTGCAGAGCTCCGGGCTGACTCATACAACTCCACAGCAAGGCTGTCTCCCACGCTGACTCAGGTTTTTGCACCAAGTAAATCACCATGATAACAAACAGCAGCAACACAGCTGGTATAGCTGCTCTGTGCTGGATGCATCAGGAGCAGAGCCTGAGACTGTGCTGTGGGCTCCCCACGATGCCCAGTAGATACGTCAGGTGAAGGATTATGAAAACCCTATGAAAATCTGTGCCTTTACTTCCTTACGAGACATTAGCCAGTGACACAACTTTCACTCTCGCAATCTTCAGATCCAAAGGGGGAAAGTTTCTTTTCAAACACCTGGCGCTTGTCATTGCCCTCAGGGAGAAATCTCTCTAGTGCCAATGCTTGAAACTGCACAAACAATAACTTTGGAAACAAATGGGTGCAAAGCTTGCTGCCAAGTGTGAAAGCCAGCGCAAACTCTGCTGCCTGAAGCTGTCTAAATATTGATTTGGATCCCGTGTCAGGTCCCCTGCCTCAGCCCCACCAGTTTTGGGACTGCTTGCATCTGATGCATTCTGGCAGAAAGGCTGGAATTGAGACACTGGAGTGGGAAAGAAAAGGCTTTGAAGCTGCATGTACTACTATGACACACACATTTCTCTAGGAAGAGATAAGGACAGTCTTTTAAAATGATTTGATCTGACTGATGCATCCCAGTGAAAAAAGCTAGTGAAAACAAGTTGATCTGCATTTGCAGAAGGAAATGGATAATTTCTCTGATGTAACAGTCTCCATTTACATGTGAGAGAGACCTTTGCTGGATGGGTAAAACCCCAGCAACAATCCCAGTTTATTTGTTTTCCCTACTGTAAATAAGATGCCATATGTCAAAGAGCTGTTTGCTTTTAAACCCTATTTTCCATATAAATTAATGTTTAAGCAGGCAGGTCAATTTACAGAAACCTCCACTCAGCACCTTGTCCAAGCTCATACACAAGTCACTGCTTCCTTGCCTTTCAATCCCTTTGGCTTATTCCAATTTCTAGCCATTTCCATTTTTTAAATGGAATTGACTGGCTTCTAGAAAACCAAACAGAGAAAAGGGAAAACACACATAATAAAACAACAATGCCCACACAGAGAGAAAAGCAAAGCAAAGATACCAGCTTCTCAGAGGCTTGATTTCTTTCCATTATCTCTCAAGGTAGGACAGTAGAGGACTTCTGTGTACCTGGAACATGCCAAACAGCCCACCAAGACTGAGGACAAATCACTTTACTTGTCTTGCTTTTGTGCCCAGCTGGTCTCGTATGCATTTAAACCCTTCTGTACACCTGGTGCACAGAGGACACGGATACCGTAGCCCTACCTAAGCACATCTTCTTGCTCTACAGCAATCTAAGAAACCAAGTCCATGTGCAGCTCCTGCCCCTGACATCCTGCCAAAGGGACACCTTGTTCAGTGTGCAGTATGGTGGTCTATGTCCATTCAGCATTCTGGAGATAACAAGCCTGACAAATGCTAAGGTGAAAGAAAAGAACTTCTCCAGTCCTTTATCTGCCTTGTGTCTTTCAGACTGAGCTAGCTGAGCTGGGGGATGTTTTTTGTATGTCCATACCCTCACGAGTTTATGATATTGAGGAGAGAGCTGGAAATAATGCAATGATATAATCACCATCAAGAGACTTGTTAATCAGCATTAGCCATATTGAATTTACCAGCAAAATACTTACAGCAGCCCTGCAGAAAATAAGCACGCAAAATCTATTTTATTTCAGTTTGACACTGCTTTTCTCCTTACAGAGTCCTGTGGAGTGCAATGCTCTGGTTAGTCCTAATTGATTTAAGTGACCAGACTTCCACTACTTCCTTTGGGAGATCATTGCCAGACTCTACTTAAAACCTTCTTGTGAGGAAATATTTCCCTTATTTTCCTCCATCATCTCTCATTATATTTCCTTGATGCATTCTGGGTAATGCTTCTTCCTTTTGGAGAAATAGTTGTATTACTGTTATACTCTCTGCCCTTAGTATTGTGGCATTAATGAAAAACTGGCTAATTCAAGGAAAACAGTATTGATCACTGTCAGATGGGAGAATAAGAAGCTGAGAAGAGAGTGAGCAATGTGAAATGCTAGTAAAGAAGGCAGCGTTACAGATGCAAATATAGTACTTTTAGCAAAGCATTTTTCTAGTTCTGAGCACGTACTTTTCTAAAATTAGGAGGAGGGTTAGCTCACTTCCACATTGGGAACATTGTATTTTCATAAGGGACTTCTAGGGCAGAAATTCTATTTTAAATGTAGTTGTACACACAAACTTACAGCCACCGCGGGAGACGCAGCACTGTGGGTGAACTCTCTCTGGCTCCCTGTTGTATCCATGTCCTCCATGAGGCTGACCAAGCATGCCATGGAGGCCTCCGTGTTGTTCTGAACAGACGGGACATGGCCTCAGAGCACACACAGAGGTCTGTGGACGCATTTCTATGGACGGGCTGGACTCACCGTGCGCTGCAGAGTTCATCAGTGCATGCTCATTAGCTAACTGCCCAGACTTCCAGATGTCTCAAAATCCCACATAAATAGACGAAATCCTCCAATTCTGCACAGACAGTATTTGTTTGGGGGGTGGAGGAAGGTTATTTCCAAGGGAAACATGGATGTCTGGTAACCCTGCTCCGAATGGCATCTGTATGAAAAGCTGCATCTGGAGTGGGGAAGGTCAACCCCTGCAAAATGCCAGTGAAGTCTGACTTCAATTTAAAGAGGGGAAAAGTGGTTAAGGGCAAGGAAAGATCACTGTAAACATGTAGGAATGTAAAACTTGGCAAGGCAATATCTAAAATGGAGCAAAAGAATGTTTACAGTAATCTGGTGCATACTAACATCAAGAACAGAGAATTGTCTGGTTTGCTATTGGATGCTATCGCCGATTGCAACAAGAAGAAAGGCTTTTCCAAGCCTAATTTCCGCATTAATGAGGGCACAGTGCCCTCGTGATCTGCTAGGAAACAGCATCAAGGTTCAACAGCAAATGTACATGCAGTTGTTCCTTTCCAAAGAAAGTATACCTGGGGCATATGCAAAGAACAAGCTTGGTGGTGGTGGCGCGAGAAGGCAAAGCCCTTTCCTAACCTCCAGGGATACAATGAAATCTGCAGAACATTAGTTGCTAAATCCTACTGAATTGGGGGTAATTTAGGTGGTGAGACCTTTAGATACACTGAGAATGTACAAGTCCTGACAGCAGTGTAGGTGCGTGTTATTATCTTTATGCATTTGAGTATCTCGTTGAAATCAACAGGAGTACTGATAGGTTTGTTGCAAAGCATGCAAGCTGCTTATAGGTTTATGGTTTATATTTGTAGTATTTTGATTTTCAGGTTGAATTCATCATCAGGCACCTAAAAACAGTTAGAAACTCTTCATCTCTGATTTCCAAACGTCGATTCAATTATTAAGCCATTTTGTGGGGAAGGAAGAAAGGAAAATCGAATCAAACCTCACATGCTGAATATCAAATCTCAAACTGAATATTAATTTAAAACAATTGGGTAGAAACATAGAAAAAAAAGGGACTATTTCTTGCAGGAGCCAAAATCAATCCATTATTCACATACTGTTTTGTAGCAGGTCTACTGTGGTACCCACTTTGCTGATCTTTCAATGTTGTTACTGTAGTCTAAAGGCACGTGTAGACCTCTTAAATCCATCTCAGCCTCGAAGTTTGTCTAACACACCCAAGCATGTAGCCAGCAAACTACTAACTTCACACTCCACCAGTGCGTTCCTAGCACTACAATTTATATAACCAAACATATGCTAGAAAAATAGGAGATAAGATTAGTGACAGTTAACTGCTGCTATTTTTTTTCCACAGCCTGAAGAAGGTCTCTGAGATTAAATATTAACTCTAATCTTATTTGCTAAAATTAGCACACAGTGTATTCTTTTTCTTCCACAGCCAATTGCAAGTATACCACAGAAGTTATTTTCAGAGTGTAATCTGATAACCAAAATCAGTCACCAAAGCTGTTAGTCCATTAAGAATAAAGAGACTTCCTGGTTATTTACTTGGTTATTTTTACTTGGGATGGGGAAGCCTGTTTTTTTTCCTAGCCTGGGCTTATTTGGTTTTGGAAAACTCTCTGAGAGTTTATTACTAGGCTCAAACAGGATAGTCATGTGCAAAATCAACAGTGTCAGACATCATGGTTTGTCCCTATATATGCACATAGGCAGGAGTTGTTTTGAAATTGTGATCCTTTTACATAAAGCGGGAACATGCAGGAGGCAGGAAAAAGTCAGAAGAAGAGATGATAAACAGCAGAGGACTTTTGTAAGCCAATGCCACACCAGTATTTTACTGCATTTCCCTCTCTTTAATTTAACAGCATTTAAATATTCTCCCACCAGCAGCCTACAGATATATTTCCCTTATCTTCTCATAAAGCTCTACCCAAGCTGAAACCAGGACAAGCTCCTAAAATTAGTAATCTCTCTTGTCCACTTGAGTGAGAAGCATCAGATGCAGGTATTTGTATTATCTGGGCTTGTAAACAAGGGAGAAATGTACAAGTCAGTGATGGAGAAGACTGACAGAGAGAGGCCATTGTTTTAATTCTAAAACCCCTTTTTAAATGAAGCAGATACCCTGCTGGCCCCAGTTCAACATTCTGCCACTTCAGGTAGCGCATACAAATTTGGGCAGAAGAGTCACCTGAAGTTCAAGTAACAGTCTGGCATCTCCCACATTGCATCGCATCACAGGGGTAGGAGGCCACTACACCACCACCATGCGTTCCCTGGACACGAACACAGACCAGAGGAAGGGAGAAAATGGACACAAAGCTCCTTTAAGAGACTGATTTACCTAATTTATTTATTTCTAAAGTCCCATTGGAAAAGCTGCCACCTGCAAAGCCACACCAAGGCCAGTCTAAGGGGCATCCTGGTATCTTTTCAGTGCATCCTCCACAACAGCCTCAAGGCTGCCAGGTTGAGAGCTTCAAGGAGATGCTTAACTCCCTTTAGTGGTAGTTCTACAAAAGATGTCACATTGGAAGTGCTTGTCCAACTTCCAATTTTGTGTTTTTGAAAGAAAAAAACCCACAGGTGCCCCCCCTGCTTCCCCCTGAAGTCCTAGTTGCGAGCCAGATGACAGATTTACACTAGAAGCCCCAACTGCCTGTGTGAGAGTATTTACAAACTGAAGGAGGAAACCAAGTGACCAGATTCTGCATCTGGGATGGGGCAACCCTGATTGTGTGTACAGACTAGGGAAGGAGAGGCTGGACACAAGTGCTGCAGAAAGGGACCTGAGGGTCCTGGTCAATGGCAAGTTGAATGTGAGTCAGCAGTGCCCTGACAGCCAGGAGGGCCAACTGTGTCCTGGGTTGCATCATGCAAAGCATTGCTGGCCGAAGGAGGTGATTGTCCTGTTCTACTCTGCACTGGCGTGGCCTCACCTTGTGTGCAGTTTGGGCACCACAATATAAAAAAGACATTAAACTACTAGAGAGAGTCCAAAGGAGGGCCATGAGAATGGTGAAGGATCTGAAGAGGATGCCGTATGAGGAGCAGCTGAGGATACTTGGTTAGTTCAGGCTAGAGAAGAGGAGACTGAGGGGAGGCTTCATTGCCATCTTCAACATCTTCACAAGGGGAAGCAGAAGGGCAGGTACCAACCTCTTCACTCTCATGACCAGTGACAGGACCTGAGGAAATGGCATGAATCTAAGTCTAAATCTAAATCTTGATAACCCAAACTTATCAAGAAAAGATTTTTCACCCAGAGGGTGGTTAAGCACTGGAACAGACTCCTCAGGGAAGTGGCCACAGCACCAAGCCCATCTGAGTTCAAGAAGCTTTTGGACAACGCTCTCAGGCACAAGATGGGAATCTTGGAGTGTTCTGCACAGGGCCAGGAGTTGGACTCAATGATCCTGATGGGTTCCTTCCATCTCAGCATATTCTATGATTCTATGACTTCTCATTTTCCTCTCTCTGGCATAATGAGCACATCCAGGGGCAGCACGAGCACTTCAAAGACCTCCTGCCTCTGCACCTGGAAGGCGAGACTAACATCCCTCAGTGCCCACCCAGCATTATAATGTGGCAGGTGTGACCACAGGAGGTGAGACAGGGAGGAAGAAGTCATTCACGCTGACTTGCCTACAGGATGGGAAGCAATAACTGCAAACTGTGCCCGTTGCTCCGTGAGAAGTACGTCAGCACTGACAGCGGGGTGAGTGGCTTGGAATTGATTGCTAAGCGTAAAGATGGCGTAAACAGCCAGTGAATCAATGACCATGTTATTGCTTATGTCAGCCTTTGACCGCACATGACTTAGGGGTGGAGCATAAGAGGCATTATTAAGGCACCTGCATACTTGGATTTTTCTGAATCAAATTCAGAAATGGTAATGCCCTCAGCTTTGAGCAATCTCAAAAATCCTGGGCCCCAAGTCTGGGGCCAATAATGTCAGATGAAACAAACGGGAAGAGAGAATCAGAAGATGTCTAAGAAATTAAACCAGTAAAAGACAGAATAGTAAAAGTAAAAATGATTTCTGATCCAACTGCAATGCTTATTTTAATCCACAATTTCTAGTTTTCATTTCATGTCAGAGTTATTGAAGCCAAATTGAAATTCTTTCAACCTTTCAAAAGTGAGATTGGTTTCAAATCAAAGCAAAGAATTTACTTCTGGAAATCCTGACAGTATCCTTGCACATTTTCAGCATCCTTCCCATCCCTGAAAATTTTAAGGACAAAGCAATTTGCTGAATTTGCCACATCTCTCAGTCTATTGAAAAGGAAGGTAGGAATCACCAAATATAAGCCTCAGTACTTTGCTGCTGACACTTCTTCACTGCTGACACTGCTGACAGTGAAGGAAACAGCAGGCATCTTACCATCACGGATTAATACAGTTGCAAAACCAAAAGGCTACAGGAGACTGGAAGATGCAGTGCTTTTCCACAGCAGGGATGCGCTGCCCGCATCACATTTACTCTTACCATGGGTCTTTGGCAGATGTACCCACTGGGCAGATCTGGTGCTACCATCCACAGTGCTTTGCTGAGCAAAAGCAGATGTTTGCCTGCATGGCTGCTCCTCTGGGCCACAGCCTGGCACGAGAAGCTCGGCAGCTAAGGGAGGCAGGTCTGTGCGGAGGTGAGGGCCTGCCGGCGCACAGCCATGCTGGCGTCAGGCACACCTCCCTCTGCCACCTCACAAAGCCTTCAGCACAACAGCTCTTGGACTGCAGGGGGAAACTTCCTAAACCCCTGCAAGCAAACCTGCCAGAGCCCTTATTTTAAAATCTCACTCAGTAACTTGAAGTCAAACACCAGTTTATTAAACCATCAGGACAATAGTGTCTGTCATACTATGCACTGAACTGACGGCCGAAGTGCCAGTGTTTGGAGAAAACACTGTAATGAACTTCAGCAGAATGAGACAATTTTTTCCTAACTAATTATGTGGTTTGGGGTATGCTGTTCATGTTAGAGGCTGTCCAAGGCATAATGAGAATACAGAAAATTCCAAATTGTGGCCAAGAGAGTACCTGCAGACAAGCCTAGGTGAAAAGGCTTGGAGAAGAACTTTTAGGCTGCGAAGGTCAGACTCTGGGTAAAGGTATGAAAAAGAAAATTAGAGATGAGGATGTACCAAACAACCTTTTCTCTAAAGGAACAACTTGGCTATGAAATGATTGAACCAACAAAGAGCATGTAAAAAACAGTGGCGCTAATTAGCAGTTTAAACACTCAGGCATGAACTGGAAGATAAAGCAAAGGGAAATACGGCTGTGATATCTGGCAGTCTGAAATACATTTGTTTTTCAAGTGCAACGTGCACTTTAAGAAACGTGGAACATGGTAACAAAGGATGACACAGGAGGGTGGCTCAGCAGAAATGCTACCTTCTCTCCTCTGGTGTCTCTACAAGCCATGCTGAAACCAGTGGAGAAGAAACTAACAGATTTTAACCCCAAAGCATCATTAGAATTAAAGTGCAACTGTAATTTAAAATTAAAATCAGTCTCATATTTTTGCAAAAGGAAAATTAAACTGACCTCCGGATTAAAAAAGAAAGAAAAAAAAAAGAGAAAGTGTTAGCAGTGAGGAGGGGTGAGGAAGGAGTGGGAAAGCTTTCACAGAATATAAATTGTGAGAGCGGAGTCTGTGAAAGATCTGTTTAGGTGCATATCATGAGCCAAAGTGGGCAAAAAAAGGGAAAACAAAAGTCAGTTTAAGAACTTTTAGAATGAAGAAAGAAAGCTCTAGAAGCCTCCAAGTTACATTAGGAAATATCAAAATAGACAGAAAATGAAGATGTATGAAGAAATTTTCTAATTCAGAGGGTGCTTAGAGGAATGGTTCAGAGTTTCTAAAGCTGCGATTGATATACAAGTAAACACAACAACACAGAAAAACTACAAAGACCTGCAAATTGCACCAATACTCCTCTTTCCCAGGCATGGCAGAATGTATTTATGTGAACAAACTATATAATAGTGTATTAAATACACAGTGCATTAAATACATTGTAATTACTTTATAAAAACAAGGAATACTTCACAGCAAGGCATCTCACTACAAGCCCTACTATTATACTTCGTGTAGTGTAGGAGAGGAATAAACAAGCTCTGTCAAATATGATTTAAGAAAACACAAGGCTGCACTCTGAAGAAGAGAACTGAATTAGAAGACAAAGGAGCTGGAGAAAAAGCAGGCTCAGGAGATGGGGCTGGATAACATCCGATATGATGAGCAGCTCACAGATGCTCTGCCGTGGTTTCCACGGGATGATGCCCATGCTTCCGGCACTGCCTGTGACCATGTGCCGGCATGGCACAGCATATAAAATCACTGGCATCCTTACATCAGGGTAGCAGAGAGTGCAGCCCACCAAATACTGCAACATTTCAAATCCAGAGATGCTTTTGCTGTGCTGTGGAAGGAACTGAATGTAAAAGGGTTTGCTATTGTGCTTCATGAGGTAACCAGGCATTACAATTATTAACTGGTAGGCTGAAACCCTGTATAAATGACCCGGCTTCCTGCAGGCATCACAGTTTTAGAACAAAACCCGCCAAATGCTGCATTTGTTCCAGTTTTCCTTCTCCTCCCCCACCCTGCCTTTTAATTTCTGGTATTCAGACATGCAATTTTTCTGCAATCACCTTGTTTTTGTTCTTGCATGGCTACTAACAGATCTGAGTATTATGGTGGCTTTTGTTCTACTGCTTGGTGTTCACGTTTTATCAGTGATGTCTGCTCAGCTCAACAATGCAGATTTCCAAGAAGAACCAGCCACTGCTGAGCTGGAAAAGTTGGTCCCCTCCCATCCTCCACAAGGAGCAGTTAACTCTCCTCTCAGTGGCCCAAAAGGTTAACTAGGCTCTGTAAATCCCACCAGAAAAAAATCGTAGGCATTTGCCTTCTTGCTGAGCTTTCACGTCTGCTGTGAGCAAAAGTAAATGGCTCTTTTAGTCCCTAAAGGAGTGTAGGCTCAGGAGGAGTGACCTGTAGCAAAGAGGTCAAGGGCAAGGAAAGATAGGAAGGTTGGGCAAAGGCATCCCAGCGCAGCCACAACCCTGCCTCTGGCTCCAGGTTATCCTCAACGAACTGACTTTCCCCTTTCTGCTTCATGCATGAGATTTTTAAGATCTACCCAGAAAGCAAGGGGTAGAATATGCCATCTACCCTAGAAGCCCCAGAAACACTCTTCACGTAGAAAAATTATCGCCTTTCCAGCTTGACATGTGACTTCCGAGGAGGGTGGAAGTTGGGACTTTACAGCTATTTGTGTGTGTGTGTCTACATATGCTCACGTGCACCCACGCATGGTAGTGTGAGAAAGAGACTAGATAACGTGAATGTGTGTGAAAGGGATTGAATCAGCCCCATCTGCTCCGAAAAGATCGCTTTCTCCTTGGATTTCTATTACCATCGTATCCTTGCCACACTAGAGTGATTCTAAAAGGCTACAGCTCTGGCAGACAGCATCACTACAGCTGCTCAGATTATTAACAGCATAAATAAACTCGCAAAGACACTACTAAGAAAATATTAACTACAATTATCACTGTCTGATAAAATAATGAACAGCAAAGTGTTATTCTGCTGCCTCAGTCACGAATGTGCTGTGAGTAATGAAAACCGGTTTATGTATATACTGAAACATCCTGGAATTGGTTCCTGCTATTTTATTTTATTGTATTTTATTTTTTTCAGAGATCAAGCAGCACAGGTTGAAGCTCTGCATTTGCAGAATTCAGTGTACCCTGCCTCCTTTCCCGCTGTATATAATCCCATTAATTCCAAGTGAACAGAAAGCCATGCCCGTAGCCATGTACACATCTGTTGGAGGAGGGAGAGGAGGCAGTGTGCAAGCTACCAGCAGCAACTCTAAAATCTCCTGATTGACTTTTATTTTTGGGCCTCGCTGCTTTTTTCCCTCAAATGAGGTGCAAGGTTCTACATGATGTCAATGCCATTTTTCCTTGCCTTCCTCTTTTCCACTGCTTTGGCTTTGTGAGCTTGTTTTCCTCCTATTCCCCAGTGATATTCTCAAGTCCTGTCCGTTCTTGAGTGCAGTGGGGAAACTGGACTTGGTTTCTAATTAATAGAAGTTATTAATTCCCTACAAGGACTGAGGAAAAAGATTCTTAATCGTGTGGAGAGCAGGACATGGGAGAAGGAGCCTCTCTCCCCATGTCCCCAGGCTGGGCTACAGCCCCAGCAGCCAAGCAACACCCTCTTTGGCAGTCATTTTGTCTTCTTCACTGTCTATTGGAACTCACTACAAAGAGGAGAAAGAAGCTACTTAGTCCTAAAACCACTCACTGCAGGGCAGACATGATGCTGAAGCTCCAGTTTGGACAGACTGTTCTCATGGTCCAAGCGTGCGAGAGACTGCCGCCTTCTGAGCGGGGCCTTGTGGATTAGTAACTACCCTTCCCACTGACACCTTTCATATCTTCCCAGAAAAGAAGGGTGATGGTGGCAGGGTGACAGGGTGAGAGCAGGAACACTATCGAGCTGAACACGCACACTGGGACCTTTCTGCCTAAGCATGTGAGGCCAGCCCAGAGTGAGAGCGTCTGTCAGACTCCTGGGGAAAGGGCCACATCCTTGCCAGGTATGAAGGAAAATTAGCAAGATGATGGAGAGGGCAGCCGCTACTAAAACAGCCAGAAAGGAAGGCAAAACAGCAATGCTGAGTGACAGAAAAGGGAAGGGGGCATTTTGTAAAACAGCTTCCCCTCAATCTAGGCCAGAAAAATCCTGCACTGTGCCCTTAGAGTTTTTTATCCCACTGCCCTTCTTTTGTGCCCTTTTTCATCATCTCTGCAGCATCTCACACTCCCTGCCCGGTCTCTTTTTCTCCTCTGCAGCATTTTGTTCTACCAACCCCCACTCCTGTGCTTACTGCCAGCTCCTATCCTTCCATTTGCACACCCCGGGGCTTTTCTTGCTTGCATTGGGATGACGGTGACAAAGGAAGAGAAGTGGGGTGCAGAGGCAGGAGCAAACATCATCTTCAAGTGTTCCCCTCTGCCAGCTGTGAGGGAAGGACAGCAAGGAGGCGGGGACCTTCTCCCTTCATACAAATCACTGCTAGAATGAACCTCTGCTCCTGGGGGGGGAAGAGTCGAGTCACAGTCTTTCTCACTATTTTCCCTCCAGCATCCTCCCTCTCCCTCATTCTCAGCAAGTGGCCTCTTCTGGCCACTGAAGCAGGTTGGATGTGGCTTGCCCTGAATAAGTGACCTACATTAATTTCTCTTCTTAAATTAAAGTGTTCTTCTGTGAAACAATTTATGAGAACTTCTTTGCCAAGGGAGAGAAAACAATGTATTGTTCCATACATGTTTTCAAAACCAAAAATGCTCTCTCCAAATGAATTTTGTCTCCCCAAAAGCCCCTGTGAAAGGCAAAACACGGAGAATGGTAAAGGATTCGCTGAAGAAGAACTGAAGTTCATTTTAAATCAGTGTACCATGTACAAATGCTGTCTTACAAATAGGATTATTTAATTTGAACCTTACATCTGTCAAGTTCCATTACTTCAAATGGAGCCTGTCGTTTCTTGACTTCATTATAAATCAGGGTTATATTACAATTTATGTTAGGTAAAGTCACTGCTTCCACAGGAGGCAGTGAAAAAAAATTACATAGCAGTCAGTAAATAGAGCAAAGTCATTGCACTGTTCTTGAAAGGCAAAAAGTCATCTTGCTAAATGAGGGTCCGAGCTGTCCTGTACCAAGACTGTTCCTAATAAATAAAAGACCTCTGGGAAAAGTGCTGAGCATACGCTGGATCTATTTTCAGCTTGCATCAGCAGCTGCTGCCCCTGGGATCGCATCTTTGCTCATACCCTACACCATATGTAATCACTCCAGTGCTGCAACCAGTAAGATAATGAAAGAACATGGCATAAATCTATACTTGAGTGGAATGCTAAATGAGAAAAATAATGCAAAAAAGGGGGAAATAAACCACATTTTCAAGTCATTAGGAAGAAAGACTTTGACATATGAAGTGTTGCAACCATTAATAGCACTTATCATATAGAGTGGAGACAAAGAGACAAATTAATCAAACTGACAGAACTGGGACATTTTATGCTAATGCAGGCTCCTGGGTTTTCGTTTGTATTCCTCTGTGTCTGGAAAACTGATACCATTACAGGGCAGGAAATTGCATGAATAACATGCAACAGATCATAAAAATTCGCACACCAAGTGCAGAAACACTGCCAAAAGCACTGTAAAAACAAGGCTAGAGACCTCAACAGAGAAGCTACCAACAGCTAATGAATGCAAATAAGTACAGGAATATTTCCCATCCATGCATAACAATGAGACATAGGCTGTGACTCCAGAGTCTCCAATAGTGTAGGTAAAATAAAGCCTGGAGAGCAAACATGCAGATAGCTGGGGGGAACTGCTGGCCAACCCAGGGTCTGACTTTGTTTGCAGTATTGCAGCCAGCAGTTTAAAGCCAGTGGGGAACGGGCACAGCTAAGCATCGCCTCCATCTAAAAGTATCGCTATGTTAGATTTAATTGAACGTTTCAGGTAGAAGAGGGAGGGGAGGAGGATGTAAGAGGAAATAAAACAGAGCCACAAACAGCACATAGTCACACAAACCAAAAATCCCCTTGCCCCTGTGCAAATCCACTGCACATAGTAAAACTCTCACAGATAAAGACATTTAAAACATAATTCCTTTGGGAAATACAGAATGTGCTTGCTGTCCAAAGCCACAGCCGTATTGCAAGGGGCAGGAAATTGCAAGAACTACAGGAATGCAGGGCAGGGCATGGTGTAATGCAGGATCTTGCCAAGGTTCCTTCACTTGCCATAGAGGTTTCTCAGGGACCTTTTAAAACCCCTGGCAAAACAGACCACTGAAACTGCAGAGAGCTCATTAGCCATGTAAACTCCAAATGACAAATACCTTCACTTTATGGGCAGCCACAGCATTTCTTATCACTGTTTTTAAAAAAAGTGATGCTTCCCCCTTTTACGGTACCTACAGCACAAAGGGAGGACTAACTCTGGGGGATAAAAAGAGTAAAGCTGATGCCTTTTGAAGATGAGTCATTTCCAGCACTGCTCTCACCTTTCCCAGAATAGAATGATATGCAGCTGATAGGATTGAGCAAGAGCATTTACGTGCCAGTAGTACATGCATAAAGAGGGTGTGGAAATGCGAGACTGCTCAGGGGTGCCTGCTTTCCTGAAGACCAAGAAGAGTTCAAGTCCTTCCCACATTTGGTGCTGGAAGACCCCATGTTGAGGTTGGTAGGGCAGAAGCTGGTTCACCCCAGCAGAGACAGGCATGGGGAGCACACAACACAAAGTCTAGCTCTCCACCATCCCTCTCCAACAGATCACTGTGGTGGTTTTACACAGTTTTAGCCATGTGAACAGGGTTTATCTCCAAACCTCAAAATTTCCTTCTGTTCCTTTGATCACTAGTAGAGTCTCAACAGAGTGCTTGGCATGGTATAAAAAAAAATGGCACACACACACAAAAGCAAGCTAGCCCAAAAGCCTTCCAAAGGCAATGACGGAGTAACCTTTGTTCTAAGGGGAGAAATTAGAAACAGGCATTCGTGAATTCTTGTAAATATACACCCATCTGACAGACGGACAAGGGCTGCAAGCTGCAAATGGAATTACTTTCTCCCTTCCCTTGAATTTAAAAAAAGAATGATAGCACAGACAATTAGTTACAAAAAAGCCTCATAAAAACCTTGACTTTAAGAAACTGTAGTATCGGGAGGAAAATGATTTGGTCAAGTAGTTACTACCATTTTGATTTCTTCTGCTCTTTACAATAGCAAAGACACCTTCGAAGTCTCTTAAGAATACATATGACACCTGACCTTTTCTTTTCCTCTACCTGCAATCAGAGCAGTTTGGGAAAAGAAAAGCCTAGTCAAAAGAGAATATTTAGAGATGTCTTTACTACCACCTTATCATTCAACCCAGAGGTAGAACACAGTGACAAGAAATGACCATGAATTCTCACAGCCCTTTGGCTATGCAATTACTCTGCAGAAAAGCAATTACAAAACCAAACTGTAACTTCATCAAGTAATTCAGATTAAAACTGTATCTGAGAACTAAGAAGAGAGTGCAAGAGCGGATGATGTAAACAGTCTGGGACCCTGAGGCTAGGAATGACTTGAAACCCTCTGAAGAGGAGTTTATGTGTGCAGCACCGGTCTGCCCTACAGAGCTGCCTGCAGAGGTCCACCACAGCTCCTTCTAGGGTCACCTTGGCTGTGTACCACCAGCTGAAGACAGAGGCCAGAAACATGCTCAAATGCTTATCTTTAACAATTTAGCTGCATATGCCCTCTTAACTGAGTCTTCCAATTGGAGAGTTCACGCATAATAGTGAAATAAATCCTGTAAGGGAAGGATTTGCCTCATCTTTGAAAAGGAAGCAAAACCAAACCCAGCCTGAGGTAGCCCTTAATGAGCGTTCTTCTCAGTCGTCCAACTGCAAGATACATTGAAGACAGAGAAAGAAGAAAGGGATTTTGTAATTTAGAGGTTTATGCCACTACTGAAAGGAACTCTTTCTGCTTTTTGAATGCTATGATGACTTCGTAAATGCGAACGTGTTTCTTTGTAGAATGTCTCAATGCCTATATATGTCCCTTCCTTGGATGATGGTATAGATATTATTTAATCTCAGTGGCTACTGCTTACATAAACTGAGCAAAAATGACAAGGATAGATGGCTCTTACAAAAGACAGGCAACTCTCTGGGTTTTGTGCCTTGCATTTGACAAATTAATTCAGACATTTAAAACACAGCCATTAAAACATGGTTTGATGTGTCCACTCTCCCGAAAACTAACAAATTCAAGGAATAGACAGAAACTGCTTGATTTGGCTTTATGTCCAAACAAAAATGCCATATGCAGAAATCCATCCAAGGCACAACATGAAAATCTGCAGCCAGATAAAAACAAGGTAAAAAAATAGCTAAATTCAACAGGCAGATGGAATGGCTGGAGACCCATCCACCTGAAGTCCAGCTTCCCCTTTCGGAAGCAGAAATGAGCACTAGTCCTCTATGGAAATCATAAGGGAAGTTGTCAGGTTTTGTCTCTCCCCAGGTTTTTCCTGTCTTAAAAGGTTACTGGCTCTAACACCGTCCTTTGAAAGAAACAGTAAATAACTGGAGCTTATTCTGGTTTTACTTGACCAAGAATCTTCTGACAGGGAAATTTTCTCTGAAGGCTGCCTGTGTATCTGGGGATAGGTGGCTAGGCATGTTGTACTACTGCTGTGTGGTCAGAGATGGAAAGATATTTTGCTTTCAGAGTTGTTTTAAGACATGTTTCTTACTAGCTGCAGGCCCTTGAAACAGAGAACCACAAGTCTGAATTTCAAAGATAAGCAAAAACCTAAGACATTTCTCTGCACAGCCAGAAATGTAGTCTGACAGTCTCACAAAAATCCAGGAGAACTTCATCAAAAGTATTTTTTCCAGAAACTAAGAACTGTACTAGTAAAGTTAGCATGGACAATCCTTTTTTTCTTTAAATCTATTTTTTAAACCTTGAAACACTACCACGGACTGCATTCCCACCCATTCTGGGAACAGAGAGTACAAGGTATATACAGAGATAAGGGAATGTGGTCCTATCGTAATTCATAGCAAGCAAATTTCAAGTAGAGTATTACCATGTGTTTGAAGCCCAATACACTGGATGCCTACACCTCTTTAAACTATTACATTGTTCAGGTTCCTTTCTATGTCAAATCATTTATTTGGATGGTCTTTTTGAATTCTTTTTTACTGCCCCTATAAACCCACCTCAGCCCAGCCTTTGGGAAGTGCATCTGACACCGCAGGAGCAGAAGGAAGCACTGAGAACCCAACAGTGCCCCTGAATCCATCCTGGCTCACACCTGCCAAATCCCTCTGCAATCCTTACAGTAAGTCTGTACACTTCAATTTCTCTAAAGTATAGTTCTGAAATGACGAGCAGCAGTTGCTGCAGGGAATGATGTGGACTAGGTGCAATATATACTCAACTAAATATGGTTACTTCAACATCAAAACAAAGGTGCCCAGTTTTTGAGGTCCTGAAAACCTGAAAACAGCTCCCATTTGCCAAGTCTGCTTAGCTCTCTGTGGAAGAGATCAAGTCTTGCTAGGTACCTGCTCGCCTATCATTTGGGATAAACGCCATGCACAAAATCTAAAATAATACTTTTCTTATTTTTAACCTTGGTCTGCAACTGCTACCACTTAAGCAAAAATTCCTAATTAAGCACCCTCAAAGGGCCTCCTGGTGAGGGACAGGAAGTCTGTAGCAATTCACAGGCATCTTCTGCTCTGTTCCATGCCTCCAAGTCTACTTTCATCTTGAATGTGGTAGTCTCAGCAGTTGTTGTCAATGGCAGTGCACAGGACCTCAGGATTGTGCAGGGAGAACAGGCAGAGGACACAGAGTAAAGCCCATCGGTCACTCAGGACCAATCAGCCACATAAGGCAGCAAGTGGCTCCATCCTACCCTGATCATCTTGAGAAATGCTGCAATTAGTCCAAAAATCCCCTCAATGCCTTCTCCACGGTTAAAAGATACAGAGGGAAGAAAATGAGACTGAAACTCTGGCTGAGGACGGATAAGCTGAAGCTCTGGGTCAGGTATACAGGCTGCTCTGGGGCCAGCAGCTGTGCCAGCTGTGGGTCAGTCTGTTCATCTCCTTTGAGGTAATGTGAACCAGAGCATTTAGAGAGAGGTAAACATTGCTGAGGGGTTCACACAAGGTGATTTAATCATCAGTGACCTGATGCACAGATCTGTGCTGTAATTCCCATCTGACGCATCAACTTCCACCCCAGCATTTGCAGAGAGGTGATGACAGTATTTTATTTGTTCACAAGAGACCTCAGAAATCTACTGCTGAAGGTTTTATGTTACCATTATTTGACTCCAGAGCTGATACCTCTCAATTCCAGCTGTTTGGTGACACTTTGTTTATATATTGGTTTTACTGGAAGTGCTAGTATTGCAGTTTTCTGCTGTCCTCAGTCCAGCTATGGCTATTTTGACTGCGGACCCCCAGCTAGCAGCAGGGTGCCATTTCAATTAGGAATTAAACTTCTCTTCACCACATAGTCTTCTAAAGGCTTCTAAATTAAAAAAAAAAAAAGAAAATATTTCAACTACTTCTGTGTGTGGGAAACAGACAGTTACACTTAACTGCACACTTTGATGCCATCAACTCTTATAAGGTTAGACTAAACTAAGTGAGAGACAGAAAGGTTTATTAGCAAATCCAATCTATGTTATCTTAGGATATTAAATTCCACTCAACTACACCTGCACTGTGCACCAAATTTCTTAAAAGGGTGTCTGAACTTTGTCCCTCTCAAAGGCCATTTGCCTTACAGTTATGAAACAATGTGCAGTCATACACATCACTGATCAGTCTGTTGATAAATACACATGCCAAATTTTTCAGTTGATTTTAATCTGGCTTCAAAACAACTGCCACTGGCTCTCATATCTTTCTCCAATAAATTACAACATGCTTCCCAGAGATATGTCTGATACTTTCTTTTCATTTAAGTCTTTAAACAACCACACAAACCCCCTCTTAAGCTCTTTCAGAGAAATTAAAACTCATTTTTAAAACAAACCACATCTGGACTAGACAGATCTGTAGTTTGACCAACCACAGCTGCCCCTATTTATTTATTTTATTAAAGTAAATAAAACGCCCAAGGAATAAGCTTTTAGTAGTGTTAGAGTGTACTGGGACTTAGAGGTATTTGCTGTCTGTCTCTCATCAAAGTGGGACAGATGAAAATTCATCACAGCACAAAAATCCTGGAATAAACCACCCATTTTGCTCTTCAGAGTTCGCATCAAATGTAACAGAAAGCATGTGTCTACTTGTTCCTCTAAAAAACCCAAGAGCCTGCCTGTAAAATTCACAAAGAGCATCTAATTCCCAAATCCTAGTATGATTCAATTGCCTTTTGCTCACCTAAAACCTGTATTTCACTTCCAAATTGAACCATATTTCCTAGCCTTAATGTTTGTTGACTGCTGCAATGCATCATTTGAATACATAGCATATTCCACCCCATAACATGCTCAATTTCACTAGTAGCTGAGAAAAACAGTCAGTCTGACATTATTCACCAGGGAATCCTTGTCAGAAAGTGCTGTATGAAGATAAAATCTTATTTTCTTTGGGTTTTGGGAACACTAATAAAACAAAGCTAGGTACTGGGATGAGAAAGTACCTTACAAGTTGTGGTGTCTGATGTGGTGAAGCTGACGGGTGTCTTAACTGGACCTTATCTGTCTGTTTAGTCAAATGGCAAATGCTCAGCCTGTATTTCTGGACTCTTAAAAGAGCAGATACCTAGTTTGCAGTCATTAAAGAAATTCAAAGAATTTTTTAGAGGGAGAAAAAGCAAAGGTAAGAGAATCATTAGTGGAGGGGGAGGAGAGGAGGAGATCTTTCAGTCTGCGGGGCCAGAATGCTCATGGTGCTAAGACACAGTCATGGCTCAGCCATTTCATTTTCATTCATGCCCACATACGTATTTGAATAAAAAAAAATAAATTAAAAAGCCCCAAACAAAAATAACCCACCTTGTGTTGCACATCCTTATTGCTTCTGCTGATGCCATTAGCATAGTTTACCTGTAGGACTTACTCATCAGGACATCTCTTACATTTTAGATTATGTTTGTTATGTTTGACTATGAACGTTTCCACACTGCAAACTGCCTTTTCAATAGCGAGTGCAATCACAGCCAATCAGCCCAATTTAGCAGTAGCAGCAGGCAGGAGTCTAACAAAGGCAACGAAATTGAGTCCACTTATTGCAGTGGAGAATTTCATTCTGCGCATTCATCTCTGTATCCCCTTTGAGAGTACATTTTTATATGCCTACTCGAATAAATAAATAAACTGTACAGCTACTGTCAAAGGTAGGCAAAGGAGTTATTGCAAGATTTTCTCTCCTCAACATGCATGTATGCATGACTTTTGTTTTGCTTTTTTAAGCCCAGCTCTCACCATAACATAGATGTATTTTGCTTTTCTCCACTGGTGAAGATCAGAGAATGTTATGAATAGCAAGACAGCCCTCATCAGAAAATAATGGAAGTTACACCATATGGAATGAAAAGGTTGTGGCTAGGTTCTTCATCATATGTGAGGCATGAAAAATCAGGCGGTGCTTTTGCAGTGATACATGGATGGAATTTCATATCACATCTTGAAGATTTCATTTCTGTTTTATTGCTCACCTTCTAGAAACAATGTATGTCGTTGTACTGTGCTACATAAGCGACACACATAAAACGACATCCATTTCTGTCTCACGATTTCTCCTGAATTAGTGTTCTGTCAAGTAAGACCTCAGAGTACCCAAATGCTCAGTTGTACTCTCACTACAGAGCTGCAGCCTCCAGTCATCCTTCTTTGCGGTCAGTGTCAGCACTGTGAACCAACACGAAAGGAGGAATTTTTCCCTAGGAGGAATTTAGAAAACCAAAGACCCAACCGTCTATCCATATGGACTCCTTGAAGTGGCACAGCTGCAGTAACGTTGGGGCATAAATGAACTTGAAGCCGGACTTTACTACAAACCTCATGGATATAACCCTTTGCCACTACAAAAAGCTCCACAGATGAAGGGAATGGTGGCTTTCAGAAAGGCTTTCAGGTTCCTGCCACCTCCTGAGCCAAAGCAGAAATAATTCTGTCCAGTCCTGCAATTCCTGTGAGGAAAATCCATGGCCAATAGTCATGTAAAGAGAAAACCACATTAAAGCTTCCCATTCTCTAAGAACCTTAGCTACTCCCAATATATCTCTGTGGTGCCAATGAAAAAGGGTCTTATGTTGTTCCCTACTGCATAATAACATCCTACAACTGAGAAAAAAACTTCTTGCCCTCTTACTCCTCTTTCCCACATTTATCACCTTTTCCACTCTATGCTCCCATGCAGAGCACTCCCAGCTCAGTCCCTTCATTCCTTAAAGATACTGTATTTATACATATAAAGAATACACAGAAAGGAAAGATTCAAAGTAAGAGAATACTGATTATTTCTACAGAGATAAAAAGGAATAGTAATTGCCTTTAGCCAGCAGGGTATGTAACAGTTGACCTCCTGTATCCTGTCTTTGATTTTCTCCTCATCGCAATCATCTTTTGCTGGCTAATTCCCAGCATTTTTCCCTCAGGCTGGCAGGTTGGCATGGATGGTTAGCAGCTGCCAGTGTTTCTCTTCCTCGTCAGCTATGAGCCATGCTAATGTTAGATGCCTGGCTCAGTCCCACCCAGGGTGCCACATGCCTTCGCTTTCCAACATACTCAGCTTTTGCCAGCCTTGAATACGAATTGAGGTCCTGTCCTGCCTTTCTCCTTGCAAGGATTAAACAACCATGTGAGGGAGTTAACCCATGCCAACCGAAGAAGCAGATGACAAATTTCATAGGGGAAATTTCACAGGTAAATTTCACCTTGCGGGGAAATATCAGGTTTCACAGCAGTCATCAGGGAGCAGTAAAGGACGTGGAAAAATTCAGCCTATGGTGTGTGTTTACATCTACTCTGAACATCATTCTCTTAATAGTAAAGAAAAGAGCTGTGTGGATAAACAAAAAAGCTCCTCAAGCACATCCCACATTCTCTTCCCAAGAAGAGACGATGCTTCCCTTTGTCTGTTGGAAGAGACAATTCAGTTTAATCCTTTTGAAAGGCAACATTTCTAGCAGATACTTAATTGCACTAAAAAAAGTTACCACTCTTTGAAACAGATTCAAGAAATTCGAGGGCTACAGGTAAAACTAATAAAGCTACTCCAGAAGCAAGTTTCTAAAATAGCAGAAAGGCTGGTATTAGGCATGGGCTAAAGAAAGCTTGGTCTGCTGCTTCAGAAGATTTGTGTTTAACTTCACCAGAGAGAAAGGCATTTGGTACTGTCATGGCTGCAATGACCAGGTGAAGTTTTTTTTCAAGTGCAAACCCCCAAGTCAAAAAAATGCAAGCAAGGTTGAGAATCTCATTTCTAACCTGTAGGAATCTAATGCCACTGAGGGGTTTTACTTGTTGTTGCTGTTTCTGCTTCTGTCTTTTCACCAAGTAACTGCAATCTCAGCTTTCAGAAAACCAAGTGATGCTCCTCTGTCCAGTGCCCGGCTTTCAGCTTGCCCATGCAGACTCGCTGTGCACTCCTATTAGCAGAGTCAGTCAGGTAATAATAGCAAATAAAAAGCCTATTCGACAAAGCACTGGCTCCTTCTCAAGTAGAGTACCACTACAGCATGAATGACTCAATCATCTACTCAAGAGCTATTACTTGCAGCGATGAAGCAATGTTAATTGGATAACGGCCTGCTGCCAGCTAATATTGGCATGACCTACAATACCCCTGGCTGACAGCCGTGTCTCTCTCTATCACACCTTTTTTTGTAATCTGGATGGGAAATGGAAACCATTAAAAAAGCCTCATAAGTGCCATTTAACTTCTTATCATAAATTAAAAACTTAATTAAGTGCCTTGTTAGAGGAAGGAAGACCAGTTTTCGTGATTAAATAAAACAAAACAACAGTTAGGGGTATGGAGTGAATAACCTACTTTACAGCTTTAAACTCAGTTTTTTGAGAGTTTGAATTTTGGGTTGTGTTTAACAGCACTTGCTAGAGGAAAACTGCATAAACGCTAAAAAATACCCTGAGTGAAAAGCAGGTTCTAGTTGTTTAGCAAAATTGCAGATGAAAAGCATAGAAGTCAAGAGCTAACGGGGTCCTTTTTTATTAGCTGTAGGCAGCTGACACTCCATTCCTGTAACTTGCAATGAGGGCTGATAGTTCACACACGACAGCCACATTTGCGCCCTTATTATGCAGCTGTTTTTCCAAGCGCTTGTCTACACACTGAAATGCATTATTTTACAAAAGGTGTGGTACAAAATCAAATTACCATGGCTAGCACTAAAGACTTTATGGAAACTCTCCAGTCAGTGCAGAATTAGCTCCATACTGACTTAGTTTAAGTTGATTAGGTAAAGGTTTAAACGGAGGCACATTAAGTCACACTTGAACTGACCTGAAATGTCTAACACAAAGTTTTGCAGAGGGTTTAAAATCCTCTAAATTCAACTAGTCCCAATTCTGTGTGTGCACAATGTCTCCCTACTGAAATGACTGGCGTATCATAAAGACTGCTCTCACTTGTAATTGGATAAAAACAAGAAATAATGTAAAAAACATCTGTTCACTGTTTAGCTAGACAACAGTTAACAATCTTGGGATGCCAGATTAACAAAAAGACCCCAACATGCTATGAAGGAAAAAAAAAGACTGCAGTTTAGACTTCAGAGGCAGATTTACTGCTTTGAATAATCAGAAATAAGTTCTTTTGTTTTGATGTTAAGCTCCCTCTCACCAACAAAACATGAATTTAAAAGCTACACATATAAAGCTTTATCCAGCTCCAACATCAAATCTTTGAGAAATAAGAATAATGATGGCCTTTCTCCACAACATACTTCAGCAGTTTTCAAACCATGCCAGAATTTAAAATGCAATGCTTGTATGGTTGACTTAAAAGTAGCTTAGTGAATTTACGAATGATTGTCACCTTTGGAAAAGTTTTGAACAATGAAGACTATATTTAAGAATTATTTTCAATCTCCACTTTTCTATAATATTATATGCCAACATAAAATGTCTCTCAGCATGAAAAAGGAATTTGCTCAGGACACTCACTTTCAACTTCTGTTTGAAATCTTTTGATTGGAATAATAACCCCCTACATGACAGAGTAAATCAGGTTCTGCATATACCTCTAGAAATAACTCATGGGCTGCCAGAGCTCTGCAGACCACGGACTGAAAACAGTAGCCTTGGGAAGAGTAGTTAGCTAACCGAAAAAAACCCCTGCTAACTTCTTTAAATGCCATATAACTAAGAGAGTGTTTCCTCTCCTTTATCAGCTCTTAAAAACCAGGAGTGTTTCAGTTCCTCTCATGGGGAGCTCTGACACTGTTGGAGGCACTTCCCTCACCTACGCACAGGCACCTACCGAAGCACAGCACTCTGAAGGTGAGCAACACCAGAAACAGAGACATGCACCTTAACCAAGGAATAACTCAAAAATAACAAAATGCATCAGGCAGCTCTCCTTATCCCAAATGACTAGCATTTGTGAGGAAATTATTTAACTGACCACCTTCACACACAGTTATTCAAATGAAGTAGCCACCAAGCAAATTAAGATTCATTGCATTTAACAGCAATTAATTTGCATATTCTTTTCCAGGATGAGAAAGTTAAAAGCACGTGGCAAAGTAACAGTGGTGGTCTTAGTCGAGCCATGACAATTTCAGGATTCTGGGAAAAACCTTAAGAACCAGATTCACTCCTTCTGCAACTCCACAAACTTTACTGGAGCTGTAACAGCAGCCAGTATAACCCTAAGTCACTAAAACTTTTTGATCTTTCATTGAGATACATTCCAAAATGTAAAACTACAATACTCATTCACTTAAATAGAAATAATTTAAGGCTGGACTGGAGGATTTTTTTCCTACATAGCATCTTATATAAAACACATAAACAAACCACTGTATTTTAAATCCTTACTGTTACATGAACATAGGACTGGGTCACCAAGTGCAGACACATCATGACCCCTCCACCACCCTTCTACTCCCACTGGCCTGAAGCTCAGCACCTCACCACTGCTGGGATTAAAAATCTTCTAATTTCCAATCTATTTTTACTAAAAGCCAGTTGAAACCAATTAATGTTTGTGTCAACAGTGTCCTTTAGTATTAAAGAAAAACTCCTCCTCTCAGCTGTTTCAGCTGGTCTGCCTACACAGTAGCAGGTCTTAGCTGTCACACCAGCAGTATGAACCTGCAATAGTCCTTTCTACTCCTCCTTCAGGCCAGGCTCATTCATCTGAATATCTCAGTCACTCTTGTACATGCTTAATTGAATTTGAACTATTTTTCTTTATCTAACAGGACCTGCATTATACAAGGAGTCTTCACAAAGGCTTTGTAGAAGAGCACTGATAGTCTCCTGCCCCTTCATACCTGTGCACCCTTGGGCATGTTTTGTCACCTCTCTACTCCTCCCCTTGCTTTGTGGTGAGAAAGCTATGAGATACTGACTGAGACTCAATTCTTCCATTGGAAATTATTAGTGGACACTGTAGAATCATAGTGTGCATCCTATCATGTCCTTTGTGATATCTCTAAACTCCTGTGCAAAATGTCTGGGTTGAAATGTCTTCATGAGTAATATTCAGTGTCAAGACTCATGAAGTCACAGCCGGTGACCTACTTCTAATCCTCTCCAACTTATGCCATGACAACATCACGATGCTGCTGAAGTCTCTGGAGAACTAAACCAGAGGGGAAAACCGATGTGTGACACTTTGGGACCTGTCATCATTTAAAAACACAACATGCCTCTTCATGGGCATTAAGCAACTGATGGTGAAAAACCCTCTGTATGCCAGAGCACTTACCCACTGAGTGACTGCTGTGCTGTGCCCTGGGTACATCATCACCCTTCTCATGCCACCCCTCCCAGCTGGAGACACCGGGCAGGCACTGCTGAGGCAGTGGGTGATGGCAGCTCTGGCCAGCAGGCACACACCTCCCCTCTGCAGGCAGCAAAGCCACCGGCATGTCCTACGGTAGCTGTGTTGTCACGCCTGTATGGCTGTGAGGAAATTACAGTGGGGGTGGAAGCCAGTCAGTGAGATTTTGTGGTAAAATAAAGTAAACTTTCCAGTGAGGTACGTATTTTCTATGTCCCTTGGCTTCCTGCTGTGGGAGCCATGCTGCATGAGAAAAACCCTGCTTTCTGACAGACTGTGTTCATGGTTTCTCGGTGGAAAACACAAGGCCTGAAGCAGTTAAATCCCAAATTCTTTATGAGGGGAGGTGACAGGAAGAAAAGCTGGATGAGGTGCAGGAGAAGGGAAATAGAAGGATGACGATATGAGCTGCTGGAGAGGAGTGGACAGCAATGAGACTCCCAACAACATGACAGTTCAAATGATTTTTCAACAATAACCTGTGGTGTAGCAGCCACATTACTCCTATCAAATTTCCTGTCTGGAAGAGCAGAAGAATAGCAGGGTCCTAATAATACCCTGAATGAGGCTGTGGTAATTATGCATTTGGGTACAACTCCCTTGGTGACAGTGACAAAGGCGAGCTGAAGCATCTTAAAGCTCTGCCACCACAATCTTTAGGAGTTACCGCTAGTGAGGAAGGCTGGCATAGTGTGAACACATCCATCCTTCAGCAATCTGCAACCCACCCAAACACAAAAAGCACATCCTGCGGGGCAGGCACTGACACCAGTGCCACACTCCCTTCAGCCACCTTAGCAGACCTCAGAGGTCTTCCACACCACATGGGAAAAAGGGGGCTGATTTTTATGGTTGGGGGCACGGTGACATACTGTACCTCTTCCGGCAGGCTGACCACCAGGTCATTTTCCGTCTGCCCTACCAAGGCCTGCAAGAAGTACTCGCTGCAGGCAGCCAGCACAGCCCGGTGGGCGCGGAACTCCTTCCCCTCCACGATCAGCGTCACGTCACAGAGAATGTCCTGCTTCCGCTGGTCATTTAAGCAGAGGAGAATATTGGTACAGTGCACCGTTGACTCATACACATACATGGGGGAGTCAGTCTTCTCATCCACAGACATGCCGTTCACACCCTGCAGGGGACAAGGGAGAAGAAAACACAAAGAAGGTGGTGAGGAGCAACACAGTCGGTGGGTGAATGTGGTATGGTGAGATGCTGCCTGATATCTGGATAGCTCAGGACCAATGGCCAAGCAGCCCATTAATATTTAAATTCGAGAAAGTTGCTAGGGAAAGATATTGGGAAGGGTATTTGATACCACCAGATTTCACCTTGCCATGCTTCCATTACCTACTCACCCTCCCAGACTTCCCCTCTCAAAACCAAGACAGTTTAGACAGACTGCAAAGTACTTTCCCATTCAACCACCTGCTATGCATCTCCAATTTCCAATTTAGTAGAGGCAATAACATGGGCACATTGGAAATTTTAGAAGATTTTAGAAAAAAAAAGCAAGAGTGCCTTTTGGGTCTTCTAATAGTGAAAAAAAAAGGCTTTGTTCTTGCTTCCAGTATTTCCAGATTAAAGGGGAAAAACCCTCAAAACCCCCTCAAAACCCCAGTCTATTCTCCAGTGGACAGGCAGCACTACACATTTACACTGAAGACGTTGGTTCAAGTGAAAGGCAAGGTGGAACTGCACCCAATGAAGACAAGCTGTTAACTACAGTGACTTAATTTCTCAATCAGAATTTTAAGGCTTAAGGGGAAGAGAAAGATGTTTAGTGGATTCAGAAGAAATCTATTTCCATGCATGGCTAAAGCAATGTACCTTCACCAGTGATTTAATGCCATTTACAGAAACGTAAATGTTTCTGAACTCCAGACCCACAGACCCAAGAAAATCCCTTGACCTGTATGGAGCTCTGCCCCAGACAGTGCATGGGTGCTGGGGCTGTTCCTGCCTGCAGGTAAGTCTCTCCCTTCTGACAGCTGAGCAGAGGTTGGAAGGATGGATGTAAGACACCCATTACACACCCATTACAACTGTCTGGGTTAGGAAGTTCTCGGTCTGATGTTCTGCAATTCCTGACACATGTGGAAGTGGCAATGCCTCTGAACACAGGGACTGGATTAGCAGTGGTGAGGTAGAAGGGATCAAGCTTTCCCAAACACCCAACACTGCATGAACTGCCTTTGCAAATGAACATGTTGAAGCGATTCTTTTATCCAACACTTCTTGCCCAGCGCCACACTGAATTCTCTTTGCATTATCTTCCCATTTCAACTTCTCTGAATAGGAAAGTGTAAAACCCTGTGCTGTGTCTAAACACACTATATAGCCCAAAACAAAGCAAACATGCTTGCTTTAGGACTTATGTGGTTTTGAAAAAGGATTATTCGTATGCCTTACTCTATCTGCTGTTGAAGGGGAAGTTGTGCAAATGCACAAAACTCAAATATTTTTAAGGAATTATTTTTCCTTATTGTGAACAACTGCCTTCTGAGAGGTAAGATTCAGAGGCATTAAGGCTAAGGGCAACAGATGACTATTTTTTCGTAAGTATCTGACTACTGTAGCAAGCTGAAACAAAGTTCCTCCTCTCCTACTTTTAATGTGGATCTTTGGAGCATTTTCCTTTGCTAATGCAGTATACAGGTACATGACTAGACACAAAATGACTTCAGAGTATTTCTCTTGCCATGAGTTCAGACTAGGGTAACATTTTCCTACAGTGTCATTCGAAAGATGTGAGTAATCTAGACAAGAATGGACTTCAGAGGACCCATTTGTTACTTGTATTTACTAGACTTCTCAATGATAACTCCATCTTCCTACCTTTATAGGAGTATTTTTAAACCAGTGGCTATGATGACTCTTTCTACAAAATTTTTGCCAACAGTACAAAACTGCGATATTACTGGAAGTCTTAATGGAATGCTTACAGCTTCTCTTTTACTGGTATTTTCAATCTTCATGCTGACTCATGCTACACTTTTGAGTACTCAGCTGAAATGCTTACATGAACAGAAAAAAACCACAACCAACCAACATAGACTAGCCCTTCACCTCCTTAACATCTAGAGAGAAAATACATAGCTGCTTATTGATCTGTATACAGGCAGGGGAGGGAGACACTTGAGGGGGGTTATACCAGTTGGATTTCTTAACCAGAAAAAGATTATTTTTTTTTCTCCTCATCAATTGAGACTAATGAGAAGAATTAACAATCATGTTATTAGCACTCCAGTAAGGTAAAAGACAGAATGACACTTAGCTCATCTCACCCACAGCTTTCTGTATAACTGAACTGATGCTAATGATAGTGTTATAATTATGTTCTAAGTGGTCACTCTTGCGTGCTATGAAATGCAAGAATTTACAAGAACAATCTAGTGGGAAAGCCTGAGAGCTGCAAATGACAATGCAAAGGGGAAAGCAGTAAGCTTTTTTTTCCCTTTTATTTTCCAGGCATTTCTTATGCCTGTAATATCTCAGATGATGAAAAGAAAGGACAAGAAATCTGAAACCTGGCAAATAATGAACAGAATATCAATTATATTCTCAATCCCTTAAAAAAACCCCCACGAAAACCCACTGTTAGCCTGAAATTGCAATCTTTTCTTACAGTAATAGTGTAATTTGTGTGAATCAAACCCCGAATTACTTGGTTACTAATTAGTAATTTCCCACTTTTTAACTACAGCTCTCATCAAGTGTATTTTTTAAAAAAATCTGCTGCATGCACTGCAAAGTGCTGAAAATACTATGGTGTGTTTCCCCTCTGGTGAGCAAGCCTGTCTTCTGTGTTAAAACTCCGACCAATGCGGTCCTGAGATGCTGGAGCAGTGACCTGCACCATCCGCTCCAGCAGATCTCTAGCCACCCTCCTGGGAAGGACCTCCACCCAGTTGCTCCTATCACTGCTCTTTCCCAAGGCTACTGTTGTGACTCTGGAAGCTTCCCGAGGGTGGATCCACACCGTGTCCCTTCCCACAGCCACTGAGAGTCCATGTGGATGCCCTGGCTGGCAGCTGCAATCTCAGCCTGACACAGACTTCCCCCTGGCCGTGCCCCTGGCCGCTCCAGGAAGCACCCTGAGCCCTGCATTGCGCACAGGGAAACTGGGGCTGGGCTACAGCTCAGGACCACCTATTTATCAGCTTTTAATGTTTCAACACAAGCGATTTACCGTCTTTCCTTTTCCACGATCTGCCATCGACTAAATGACCTCCAGACATGAGGTGTTTCCTCTCCAAGAGGGCTTTATCCTGCAGGAAAGGTGTAAGATGATGAAACCCTTCACTGGGAAGTATATTGTTCGTTTTCACAGGAAAATAGTTTAGAGGGCAAAGAGGAAAGGTCACTGTAGGACTTTGGCATGAAGTAGCACAAAAATTAACAGAATTCAACTTTTTTCCCCCCTCTCCTCAGAATTAAAAAAGCAGGGATCTGGTATTATCTCTGAACTCTGAAGCAAGTTGGCTGCAAGCCTTTTACACAGTGTTAATTAAACTGCATCATTTTTTGCTGAATTCAGTATTATGCTGAGTTTGCAGAACCTTCTTCATGGAAATCATTGCTACACACTTGGTATTTCTTCGAACAGAAGAGAGAATGCCTTAGCAAGCCTTTCTCTGGCTCAAAAGAACACGCTGTGCATTTGTTTGCATATAGGTCACCATGCTGCCAGAAAAAGCGTCTTTGAAACAAAAGTTTCCAGAAACTGGCACAAACTACTGTGGGCAAGGAAAGCACCATTGAGACCTAGCCAAAACAGGTTGCTGGTAAAGGCCAGCAACTGCAGTGAAGGGAACTGGAACGCTGCTTACACTTTCCTTCCATGGTGATGGGTGGAAGATCCCACTGAGCCCTTTGGCATGGGCAGCATGGAGGAGGCATATGAAACCTCAGGAGACGAAAAATGTTGCTCACGGAACATCTGAAACACTCTGGTTTGCAGCATGCTGTCTGTACTGTCTGGCGCTAATCCAAAACTCTCCAGGAACTCATAAATGCACTGACTGAGCTGCTACCAAAAATACATTACCTATCACAGAAAACCAGCTCCTGCCTCCCAAGACTGGAGCACAGGCAATGTGGTGTCTGTTTTTAAAGGGAAATATGAGGGGAGAGAAAATCTTATCAAGACAGACCAGAAAGTCCTGCATCAGAACTGGGCTAATTACGTGAAAAGGTAAATCTTGATCGCGGCAGAATTACAGAGCACTTAACCAGGGAAATTATCACTGTGACAAAGCAGCATGGCTTCTGCAAGGGAAAGTCATGTTTCTGATGGGCGCTATTAGAATTCCTGAAGTGTGTCAAATTAGTAGTGAGGAACACTGGTACACGTAATTAGTGCTGACTTTCAGAAATCCTTTGACAAAACCTTTACAAACGCCTGTTAGAGAAACTCAGTTGTCATACGATGAGAAGTTGCATCAGTTTGGAAACCACTTAGGATAAACTGTATTCAACAGAGGAGGGACACGGGCTATTTGGGCTATTTTCAACAGGTTAACAGTGAAATTTCTCCAGAAACTGGCCCACATGTGCCTATGGTCATGCTGTGCAACATGCCTGAGCTCCTCTGATCCACAGGAGGGTTGGCCACACTTAGTACCAGGTCCTTTCCAGGACATGTGTCTGGATGTCCTAACAGAAGCCTGCCACTCCTACAGCAAAGCCATCGAGAAGATGGAGCCAGACACTGGGAGCAATTTGAAACAACAGAGGTTTAGACTGAACGTAAGTAAAAACTGAGGAACAGGTTGTTTGGAGAAGTTGTCATCTCCTTAGAGATTTGCAAGATCACATTGAATATAGTGCTGAGCAATCTGCTCTGATCTCAGAGCTGACCTGCTTTGAGCAGGAAGTTGAGCTAGGTATCTCCTCAAGTCCTTTCCAAAAGAAACTATCTGATGATCCTACACTGATTAGTGACCTAGAAGTTCAAAGACCATGTCAGAGAGACTGAAATTGATAAAATTATTTCAAATGTCAAAGGTAATAGGGATCGTTGGGAATTTTAAAAAGACAATATAAAAAAGAATTAGGCACTAACAAGGTGACACACTAAATCCAGAGCACTCTGTTCCACAAAGGTGGCAATCAGAAAAAAAATAAATTATAGAATGGTTGAGGTTGGAGGAGTTCAGCCTCCCCGCTCAAAGCAACAGGACTGTATGCAGAAGGGTTTTGAGTCTCTTCAAAGGTGGAGACCCCACGTCACCTCTGGAAAACCTGTTGCAGTGTTTGACCACCATCACAGTAAACCACAGACTCACTGACCTGGAATCTCAATTCCAATTTGGAGTCTCTCACAAAAAAGACAGACTGGAGACAGGCAGACTGTCATCACCTAGAGGAGACTTTAGAAAGACAGAAATATTCTAATAAGGAGATGTATTTTCTAGTTACTTACGGTGCAGTACACTGTTGTGTAGCATCTGGATCTGATTACTGATGTTGAAACAAGGAGAAAAGAAATCCTCAGAAGAACAATGAAAAAGATCATTGTCAAGGAAAGAGAAAAAGCCCTTCTCAACGTGCACAATCAATTCAATAGACACTATACAAATAATACAAAATAAAAAGGTCAAAGCAGCACTGCTATTTATTGTTTCTAGTGTTGCAAACAGGAGAGGGCACACAAGTAAAAGAAGCAAGACAAATGCAGAGTTTCTAAAAAAGAAGAGCTGTGATTCCTGACCATTGAAATGAACTGAAATTGTACTGTGTACTCACAGCAAGATGCTTGTTTTGTTTTCCTTGAGAGATTTCACAGTCACTGCAATAAACCATATGTACAACTGCATGTTACTCACCACATATATAAAAGGATTAGTTACTCCTAATAAAAATATTCGGCGGCACATTACTGAGAGTACAAGGGTACACAGATGAAGGGTACATGGGATATTTACATGCTCCAGCATACTGTCCAACAACAAATGTGCCTCTATTATCCATCTTTCCTGACCTAGTAACTACTGCGTCAGAAACAAATTATTTAATGGATGTCAACACACATGAAAACCCAAATCTGTTACCTCCACACATGCCTCCTAGACCTCCTCGCCCCCTCCATCCCCAGCTTCAGGAGACGATGATGGGCATGCTGCCCAGAGCTTCCCTCTCTCCAACAGGAACTGAAGTTGCATGGGACCAAGTTGTTGAAGGCAAGCAATAGAAAATATCTGTCCGAAGATTACACGTGGTGGGTGTCACTGACACCAGGGGTTCCTGCTCCCACTGGCTCCAGAAGAGCAGTCAGTTTAAGACACAAAAAGCCACACAACATTAACTCATAAAAGGTGCATTAACTGCAGCAGAAGCATCTTTGTAGTCTATCCATGGCAAAACACCAGCAAGGAAGGGGATGAGGGAAAAAAGGGACCTAAAGGCATCATCTTATCCCATGAAACAAAAGCTCACTTGTATCCTAGGAGGTATAAACAGGACATTAGATCTGTAATAACACACAGAGGACTCCCAACAACTTCACAGCAAAGGTCTGAGAAGGCTTATCAGTATCTCCTCGTTATGCCTGTAATGTTACATTTTAGTACAGAAGCCAACAAATAACTGTGATTCCTCATTTAAGAATTGCAGTAACTGACCTGGTGTGAAATGAACCACAGGTTTTGCTTGGAAGCATAAGCTGGAGATCAAATTATATTCTGCTATGTAAGGTGACTCCTGGCTTTCTCCTGATTGTGTTAAGAGAGGACAAATACTGAACTGGGTGTATTTCTAGTTCCAGTTCACATTCTCCCCGTCAGCTCCACTAACAGTAAAAGAAAGAATCTTAGGAATAGTTTGAAGTGGCTATCTTGAACGCATCTAAGGCTCTTTGGTCAGAAGTAGCTGGAATCTGCACCACAGATTTGCATGTAAACATCTCACAGTATTCCTGTTCAATAGGATGCAGAGTGTGTGAAAAAATGATCTTTTGTTCTGACATTTTCTATTATTTTTTCCCCCTAACAATTTAGCAAAAGATATTCAGAAAAAAATGGGGAGAATGACGACAAAATAATGAAAAAAGTTGAAAGCAACTTTACTTCTGAAAAATGGCAGCAAAAGCACATCAGACTTGACAGTTTTTAGGGATAAACATGCACTGTTTTTAAGTGGCAAGTGGGAGGAAAATAATTTTCCAGGCTTCCTTCCCCATCTCCTAATAGTTTTTCTACGAAAAGACTCATTCTGTGTAATCAACACTTTGTTTTTAAAGAAAGTTATCAATAACTGACACTTCAGAGCTTCTAAAATGACCATCCTTATAATTGGTTATTACGATCTCTCAATTATAGCTATAACAACAAAGCATATGATTATATTGTCACTGCTTTCCTTTAAAAAGAAACTATTGAAAGGCCTAATGATTAATTCACCATTTTTGAGAGCTCATTGTAATGACAGAAGACTATATACAAAGGTCTCTTCAGTGAGCCCATTATTCAATTAATAAATGCTGAATGCTGAGCAGTCACAGTCATATGAAACTCCCAAGAATTGTGTGAATTTTTAACCAATTAATTATCAATTACAACATCATAAAACACTAGCACAAAAATAGAAACAACGAAATTTAATTATAGATTATTCTTCTTAGTTGCTGCAAATACTATACAAGACTGATTTTGATTAATAATTCATACAGTAATAAAGTATCAGGAAAGATAATTATACTGTGCCACAATTCTCACACTGATTTCTGTAATTACAGATTACAACAGTGTTAGCAATTTAAAAAGGTTAGGGAGCAGTAGTAATTTGCTATGTCATCCTCAGAAATATTAATGTCTTCTTCTCTGAGCACCCCAGATAATTGAAAATAGACTACTGAGCTGCCAGGCTACATGGACTTGCCTCCTGCCAAACATACTGTGGGTGCCAGGGCCATTAGCAAGATTGTCTTAAGAAATGAGCTTTTCACATTGTTCAAGTAACTTCTGCTGTAAAGCACAAGGTACATGGACAAGTGGAAAAGACACTGTAGAGCAATCCTGGCTGGCAGCTGTAGACATGTGCTGCTGCTGATAGTGATGGCTAGTCCTTCTGCCCCTACTGCATGAAACACAACCTTCAATTGACCATGAGTGGCAAGGGGGATAGCTAAAAGAAACACAAGGGAGGATTTAGCCACAGGCCTTCTAGAGAGGCAGGTCTGGTTGGGCACACAGCAGGGCCCAACAGACATCTGCTAACATCTCCTAAAGGCAAGAATTCCCATTGCTGAGGAGGCTGCATGGCTCCAAGACATTAAGCGTCCACAGCCCAGGGAACACCCAGAGAATTGCTGAACAGCTGCACGTGGACAAAGGGCCACAAACTGGTCCCTGATGAGCTACACCACAGGCAGTCATCAGAATAATCAGTGCCTGGGCTGGCTGCAGGGCTGGGCCATGAGCCCCATTTCCGTACGTCAAGCTTCACATGCTTTCAAAATACAGATAAGAATACTGGAAATTCCTTCTTAAGCTTAAACTGACACAAACAGGGTCCTGCAGAATGGCTGTTTTTGAACAGTTTATATGCCGTCACAACTTTGATGTAGGAAGTAAGTCCCACTGCAAAGTCACTCACTGGTTTTCTTATACTGGACCTAGACCCTACAGCACAACTGGATAGATACTAAGCCAAAAAAAAAAAAAAAAAAGAGGCACTTTGATCCTGCAGACTTTTAAACAGAACTGCTGAATATAACTTTCATCTGTAGCATTTTGGTTACTTACAATGATTTTGCTATTGGCAGAATGCACACACGAGCAGAAATGTACCACAGCTTCATTTCTACAATGAATCTTTTTTTTAAAAAAATACTGTCAGGATTCCTACAGTCTCCATGATTAATGTTTATTTAAACCCCAGGTGTCTACTCTAAAGAAATTGCGCTTCAGGTTGTTCAGAGATTGGTACCACAAGGAGGCAGGGATTCCCAGTGGAGGTTGCTTTGAAGAGTCCAAATAGATTTATGTTCCATATACAGAAAAAACCTATTTCTTGACTTCAGAGGGTTATGTTGTTATTGTCTTTTGAGAGAGTAACCCAGATGAACAAGGTAATGATAGCTCACAGTCTTCAGGGACTTCAGTTAACATGCAAATAATGTTTACATACAGTACATGCATTGACATACACATTCTATGCAGGGCTACTAGGCAGAGTATACATATGCTTCTTTTTATGACTCGGTAAAAATTGTATAATTATACTACTAATTTTCCTACACTCAGTGAGTCAGGCTTAGTGTAACACGCATTTTCAACGTTCTGTAAACACTGATGATGCCCACAGGAGAGACGCATGGTAGATGGGTGGGAGAAGACACAGAATCATAGGGTCATAGAATGGTTTGGGTTGGAAGAGACCTTAAAAATCATTTAATTCCAAGCTCCCTGCTATGGGCAGGGATACTTTCCACATAGACCAGGCAGGAAAATAGGAGGAACAACAGAAAAACTGTCCTTATTTCTCAGAAGCTACTCAACTGACATATATTAGCGTGGAAAGTGAGAAACACAGAAGATCTCTTTCCTGATAAGGTCTCCTCTCATGGCTTTCACATTGCTCTTTACAGCAGTTGACTATGGTGAAGGGGACCGGAACCAAGTCTGCTACTCAAAATAGCTTATTCAAAGTAGAATGGGGAATGCCCAACACTGAAACACTGCCAGGAAACCACCAAGCACAACAAACAACATATTATGTTTTTCTGAAGCAGTCAGTGGCTTCAGTACCTTGGGGAAAAGACAAAACAACCTTTTGGTTTGTTCTTGGATAAACTGGATTGCCAGATTAAAAAACTGAAGATGGAAAAATTAATTAGTGATTTGTTTTTATTTTGCCTTCCAGTTTGGTGAGCTCTCTGAAGAAGTTTAAGGTCTCCACACAAATGGAGGCTGGAAATTCTGGCAAAGGCCCACTGATTCCTTTGTTTTAAATTAGTATTTTGGGGCTTTACTTGAGTAGTGATACAGTGATATGGCTTTGCCCTTTTTCCTACTCCTTTAAATCATTTATGTGTACCTCTATGAGCATATGTGCACGTCTATGTACACATGTACAATTTACACTGCAATGTCATCTGAAATGATGAAATTGCTGAAGCACAAATGGTTTGTCAAATATCTGTGTCACTTGCCAGAATGACACTACTTTGGGATACTAAAGAAGGTGCCTCTCTATTTGAAATTTGATAATATGACTATATGAAAGATTATGCTAACAAGTTACGGTAATAGAAGCTATTAATTTCTCTTATTCTCTACTTTAAAGCCCCGGTAAAATTCAGTGCTGAAGCTCTGAATTTGAAGTTTTTGGTTGATGAGCATTGTTTTTGCTTTTTAAAAAAACCCCACAAAACAAACCCCAAAACAAACCAGAAAGTTCTCTCTCAAAATTATGTCTCCTGGTTATTTTTTTTCCCACTAAATTGCACTAATTACTGCTTTTCCAGCCTATCTGCAGAACTGGTGGAAGCAGTTCTGTCTGCAGGTGAGGCTATGGTCAAAACCACAGCGAACATCTTCAACTACACAAATTGCAGAGGTTGTGAAAGCAACCAAATCCCATTTTCTCCTGTCATACTGCATAGTTGTTATGGGAAAAATCTGCTCTCTTTGTTTTCCCCCCTAAAATGCAAGCTTTTCATCTTTGCTGCAAGTTAGCAGGTGGTTAGAATGTCCTTCATCTTTCCTTGGGACACACACTGGCATGTCCTTTGGAACATGTCTGTTGTGATTAATGTGTGAAGAGCAGGAACGCATGCAGTAGGTTACTGGGTTAAATTTTGTAGGCTATAACTTCACACCTTCTGCTCTCAGGAAAGAATACAGGTGTTGCCTTCTCCTTGGAGACTGGGCCACTATCTGTTCATGCAGCATTTTCCATAACCAAAGGGATACCAACAATAATGTTCTCATTTGACAACTGAAGGAAAAATGTTTCTTTATGGTTAAATAATTTTGAATAATCTATAACTAACTAACTAACTAACTAACTAACTAACTAACTAACTAACTATATTCTAGTGACTACCGCATTAGGGTCCGCAAATTTACACATCTGAACCTTGGGAGGCCTATCAACACAAAACAACTGTTTTTGAAAACAAAACCAGTTTTCACGTGTTTTTCTAATGATCAAATGATCAGAAGGTCACTGAAACGACTATTTAGAAACTCTCAGAGCATGGGGATACTTGGATTACACCAAGGGATTCTGACAGTGCTTTTGATCCCACAAGGATCTGAGAACTGCCATTTTGTTATCGAAAGGTTTTATCAGGAGTTGCAAGCCTTCCCAATATTCTCAGAGTCTGGCACATGCCTAGATTTCTATTTAAAGTCCCTTTATCCATGGACTGTCCCTTATTCTAGAACTTGACTGCCTTTCCTGTTGCAGACAATAAATCATTCGATGGAGAAAGGTGCACAGAAAGCAAATCAATTCTGCTGCCAACACCTACCAGGCTGCAGCTGAGGTAAGGAGCGGATGTGAGACAGAAATGGGCACTTTTACTAAGTGCAACTGCAGCCTGAAGGAGCCCAGAGAGAAAGAAAAGATTTGATGCATTTGGGTTGTGGTTTTGAGGGTAAGTACAGTCAACATAGCATCTGCACCTATAATTTCTTACAGGACTACAAAGACAGCAGAAGGCGAACACAAGCTTTCCTTCTGTAAGATCCAGAGTAGCTTATGAAATCTTTGCCATGGTAAAGAAAGAGGGATTAAAGCTGCAAAGACTGCTATAAGAAGAACTTGGATTTTATCTTTGTTTGAGGATACTTACATTATTTGTTGAGCTTTTCATGAAGCTTTTTGAAGTTGGTTTGGTTTCTTTACCCCCACAGAACTACAAGGTACTCAACACACTTAAAACTGCAAAAGCCATCAAATCAAATCAAATCGGAGGTTAACACCCCAAACCCAAAACTAAGCCACACTTTATCCCAGGGAAACAGAGTGGCTTGATTATTTTTGTTTGAAACTCTGTCACAGGAGTTTTAATGTCAGGGCATTCCTTATATGGTTCACAAACCCAAAAGGCAGAAAGGACCACCTAATCTGGCCTCCTAATGGCAAATCAACAGCTGCCTTTATCACACAGACTTGCCATTCTGACAGAGCAAAGAAAACCAGCAGGGTTTTTTGACAAGCTCCCTCTTTAACTCTTAATGGAATTATATATACCTTTAGCCTCCAAGTTCTCTCTTGACAGATTCTGAAATAGCTGTTCCACTATTTTACCCTGGACTGATGGCAAGCTAAAGCAGCCATCAGTTCCCTGGAACATTCTTTTTACCTTTTTTAAATATCGGAAATACAGTTGGCAGTCCTCCAATTTTCTGGAATTTCCCGTTTTCCCAAGATTTATTATGAATTACCAGCCATTCAACAGAGCTCTTTGGCCACCTCCCTTAAGATTCCTGGATGTAGAAGTTACTAGGATGTGAAACTGTTTAATTTCAATCACTCTTGCCTCTCAGATCCTACTTTGCTATAAGCAGCAAACTTTCTCTTCTTTCCACATCCCTGCACAGGATGGACACATCCTCTTCTACAGTTTCAAATACAAAAAACACATGGGGAACATTTCTGCCTTTTCTATTTTCCCTTTTTTAGATATTCAATTAATAAATGTTTTATCATGACTTATATTTCTTCATTTAACCAGAATGGCTTCTCATTAGAGTAACATTTTTTGTTATTGATGGCAGTGTAAAATCATAATTTTGAGAGCTGGCAGAATATTCTTCAACAATTCCCAGTGCGTTCAACGCTTTTTACTTTAAATGCAATGTTATGCCAACACAACAGGTTTTAACTTTGGAAAACATCTTTTTCAATTCTGAGTACAGTGCACACATAAATTTACAGTCTCCCGGTAGATGATGTACTCTGATAGCACGAGGTCATTGTACAGGATTTGAGACCCTGTGATTCACATTATTTAAGACTGTCCACAAATAATACGTTTTGACAAACTGCTTCCCTTCTTTCTTCATTTTCTCATGCAATAAGCTGTAAACTTGTATTTTCCAGTCTATTTTTAAGAGAAGCACTCCAGCTGAAAATCTTTTGGCTCATGTGCCACCCTCTCCAATGTCTCTCCCACAGTGCTAAGAACTGGTTAATAAAACATCAAATAACATGAGTATTGTACCATCCTAATGATTTAGACTTACATACACTGGTTTAGAGTTATACTAGACTTGTGTAAGGCTGGTTTATGCAATTGGACATTCACTGATGTCACTCTCTCTCTAAGGTTAGTCTACAGCCCCTGCTTGCTCATTTGTCTTCAAGGGGAATATACCACTGGTAGAGAAAGAGGCCACTGAAACCAGACATTCCCCATAGTCTCTGCAGACCTCAGCTTGGAGATCCACAAAATCCCAAGCTTTGTCTACCCTCAGCAGCATGGTAAGTGCCACCTGCAGCATGCTACTTTCTCCCTGTCCTCTCCATTCACAAGAGGACAGACAATTCAGGACACCTGGCTGCACCATATCTGAGGACAACACAAAAGAAATCAGTGAGGACCTTGTCCCCACAGTGGCAATCACCATTGTCACACTACTTCAGGACCATGGCAGGTCTGCTCAGGGCTGTGTTTTGGGCAGCTCTGACCTAGGGAAGCTTTCCCTGGCTGATGAAATGCACGCCCATAGCTACAGTCTGGACAATCTTTAAGAGATAATGCTTTTTATTCTGAGAAGAAAAAAGTCTGTATGATTTTTCTGAAGTGAATTGAGAAGCTATATTCTCCACAGATCTTAGAGACATGCAATTAAAGACTGTCAAATTTGCATGTACGCAGGATCCAACTGAAGGCTGAGCAGGCGATGTTGTAACATTTCTCACTTGACAACCTTATACTCTTTTAACAGCTTTTGTGCATAATTTCCTTGCTTTAAACAAACTAAAGGTGCCATTGTATAACCTGACCCCCGAGTCCATGTGGGTGAGGATAAGGGTAGGAGCCAGGAGATTCCCACTTCCCAAGCAGAACCGGCTGACCATCACTGGTCTGCAAAATCCCAACTAAGCAGTCTGCAACACCACACCAAATACAGATGGAGCAAGCAGAGAACAGCTCTGCAGGTCCCCCCGCTTTGTCAGAAACTCAACTTTTGAGGTAGCATTAAGCAGAAGCCATCAGCTGCCCTGGGCTTTCTTTTCCAAACTCCCGGGCTGGTCTAATGGATTTCCAAGGGAAACAGTAACAGCTGCAGCATGGCCCCAAACCCACTCTCCAGCTGAGATCTAAGGTCTTTGCTCCACAGCATGGGGGCACCAGAGCTCTACAAGAGTTCAAAAAAATGTTGAATGTTGGGAAATCAACAGGTAATTTCAAGCTTTATTTTCCTTTTTACTTCCCTCTCAGTTTAAATACTGATGGTTTTCCATCTACAGGCTGAGAGAACATCACAGCAAGAAAACTGTGACCCCATGCACCTGAAGTCTGGAAAACCTACTGTGGTTCAAAATAAGGCTTCGTAGAGGGAAATTACAAGATATAAGGCAGCCAGTCCGGTTCCTGGTGCACATGTAGAGTGAGAAGCACCACAAGGTCTTCATGCAACAGGATGAATCTGGCACATTCCAGCACTTACTTGTGAAGGTGTTGAGTCCCTTTAATCCATGGCCTTTAATGAGATTTGAGAGTGCCTGTAACAAGCGGGATCAAACCACAAAAGCATGGGGACAAGGAGATTAAACTACAGATTAATAACTATATAGTATAAACAATATGGGATAAAATAAAACTCCTATGCTCCACTGGAGATTGCTATGTTTATGTATAAAGCGGGGAATCTATAAAGCTCATTGATTGGTATTTCAAACAAAACTAATCTAAAAGCATTTCTAATTATTAACTGAAATATGTAATACAAATAGCGTGCTCGGTATCAATCAATACTTCCCCGTGCTTGCAAACCCTACAGCATTTTTTGTGCTAAGAAGGGGACCAGCCGAGATGGTAAACTCCAGTGCTTGCCAGGGGGGTTTGTCTCTCAGTATACATGTAAAAGAGAACAGTCTGCAATGTAATAACAAGCATGCTTTTTTTTTCTTACTTCTTCCCCCTCAGCTTCTGCCTACCCTAAATGTACCTAACCTACATTGCAGGCTGCAATAAAAAAAATAATTTAAAAAAATCACTCCATGAGTCTTCTTCTGGACCGTCAGAAGAATGCAAACATTGTTACACAGAATGAAATCCAGTCTTTTTAGACAAACTTGACCACTTAGTGATACAGCTGCATGAAAGGAGAAGACAATTTTGCTAAAAATTTAGTCATCAGACTAAATGAAGACTTTGCCATTAGAACAATTCAAGTCTTATAGAAATAGACTGAGTTAATTTATAATTCTCAGAGGTCAAAATCACGTAAGTCTATCTACAGATTCATGCCACTACTTCAAGACTTTAAAGTGCTAGTAAGACAGAGTTTGGTTATATGCCCAAAGGAATGTTAAAATGCTTTGAATAAATACTTGTTGCTTGATGAAATACAGGACAGTCACCACTAGGTTATGAATGACATGATGCTTTTCCATCACAGCATATTATGTTCCAATATAGTGTCTTAAAAGCAGACACACGTGCACATGTCTATAGTTTAATGTGTGTATACATGTACACGAATGTATGTGTATATGTATATACACACATGTGCACACATGCACAATATTTAATTACTATCTCTTAAAAAATATGTATTATTATCACCGTGTGTTTCTGGGTTAGTCCACGTCACCTGGCATGAGCTTTCCAAACATTAAAAAATTATGTGATCTCTATTAATAGAGTCTTTGGACCAGTCCTATCAACATAGCTACACATCCTTATATCATGGAGGAAATGCTCCTTTTACTCTATCAACGAGGTGGTTCAGTATTATTTGTAGCCATTATTCCATGCATTTCTCACCTGAAGTACATATGCATCCATGCAATCTTCTCTGCTACGTGTGGTAAGAATTTTTCCCAAAGGAGTAAAAGAAAGAGGAGAAATTAAAATCCTGAAAAGGTCGTTTGTGCAAATGTTTTTAGTAATAATAATGGAGGAAATAGACATGTGAAAAAGCTCTGAAACAGGAAAATACAGAAGCAACGGTGAAAAGTTGAAGGGATGGGGAGGAGCCAGGAGTAACATCCATACGGACACTAAAAATCATGTTACTAGGGGTGAGTGGAAGGGTTCAAGAAAACAGAAAGTAAAGGACCAGGGTTACCTCAGAGTAAGAGAGAGTTGAAGAGGCCAGGGGCTCATGGATCAAGAGTTGCACAGAAGGAAAGGCAGAGGAGGCTGGAGAATTTTCAAGGGAGAAAGATCTGTAGTAAGAGGGCAGGAGCCCAGTCCTGGCTCCATTGCCTCCGGGGGGTGGAGGGGCTGAAGTGGGAACAGGGGAACAAACTGTGAAAAAGAGTGGCTACTGTCCAGTGTTTCAGTGAACAAAGAGAAACTGAAGAAGCTGGAGATAAAGCCATTGCATACTACAGTGAGTATGTAAGGCTGTCCAGAGGGAGCAAAAAAGAGGGAGCAGGAAGCAGAGGGAGAGGTTTCACTGCCCAGAACAGAGAGGGTCATGATTGCCAAGGAACTTGAAAGAGCAGTGGGAATGGAGGCAACACCGAGAATGAAGATTCCTGGAAATTGCCTGTTCTCCCTGTGGGAGGTGGGATGATGCTGGGAGGCAAGGGGAGAGAAAGGTTGCAGACACTCAGAGAAGCAAACGGAGAAGTGTCAGAGTGGAGAAGAGATGAGAGGGAAAAGGGAATCGCTGGTGAGAGGCTAGAGAGTGGGTGAGGACACGGTGCCAAGAGATGATAATCCAGATGATTAGAGAATTAGGTGCAAGAGATGTCAAGCAAAAGGCAGAGAGCAGAAGAGGCTATGGAGGTGCAAGAAGAGCTTGAGCTTAAAATAAAACTGTCAAGCAGTCCAAATACACCAGCTATGCACTTCTCCTCTGCCTGCCCCCTTCTCTCCATCATACTGTCAGGCATCGACTACCTTAGGGCAGGAAGCAAACAAAAATCCAGCTGCCCTCAGGCTGATCCTGGAGGAGCAACAGAATAGGAATGAGGAGAAATAAAAGCAGGCTGACTAGCTGCCTGTGGATAAAAAGGAGGCTTTTAGTATAGCTGTGGCTGTATTTGATTTACGTGTACTTCCTCATGCAAAACAGAGGCACAGCAGTGGAAATGGCTTTCTAAAGAAAGCACCGTGGACAGAAACTCCTACACATTAGAAAAAAAGGAATTGCCGATATCCTGGGCTACACCAGGATGCACACAGAGCTGGGGATCCCGGCTCAGGCAGCCAGCACAAAGGCGCTCACATTGCACCATCCCCATGCAAGACAGCACTATGCCCCGCGGCGCGAGGATTGATGTACACAAAGCCCTAAGTGCTTTCGTAGGCGGCTTTTACTATTTTGAATTTGAGCGTGACATCCCCTTGTAATGAAAAGGCTCGCCTCCTCGGGAAAAGGACTACCAAATACTGTAAAAATCCTGTTCTTTGTGACAAAAGAGTCCACTTCCAAATTAAGGAACAAAACACAGTAGCCTGGATTGCATACTACACATTTTCGTAAATGTTCTTTTCTAGTAGCAAGTAATTAATCTTGTGTTAGAGCCTGAAAAGTCCCTACGAGTTTTTGAACTTGCAGACAGCTGGAAAATGCCTACTTAGGCTAGTGTGCACATCTTCAAGTAATTCCTGCTTGCTAATTACTCTTCCAGAAGCTGCCAACAGCTATTCGAACATTTTGCTAACCAGGGTGGGATATCACATTGCATAATCATGTGAATTAACAATAGGATGCTGGTGAAGCAATGGGATAAAAACCAGGTAGTTGAGAAAGAAATTAAAGCTAATTGATTTGCACCAAAAAAACTGCAGTATGTAAACAGCATTTCAGAAACAAAGGACATGGCCAGGGAACAAATAAACAAAAGTGAAACCAGCATTGGTGACAGATGAGATGAGACTTAAGCTCGGGACCCCTTACAAATGAGACTTGCTAGTACTCCACTAACCCACTGCAACCAGAGGAATATTCCCTTCTGCAGCACAACAGATGTGATTCAAACTGGCAAGCCCTTGCACATAAAAGCACGATGCCCTACCCTGCTCAGCGAAGTTTCTGCAATATTCATTGCAGTGGCCCAGAGGGAATTCCAGCTCACGGTGTGCAGAAAGCTCGATGGTGCTCCTGCACAGCAGAACGGCTGAAGGGGCACCAAAGGGCAACAAGCGCATGCTGCTGGAGGAAACACCTCGAGATGGAGCTGCCCGTGTGGAAGGTAGCGTGAGGCAGAGGAGGAAAATCCAAGAGGTACCTTCATATATGTGTGTGTACATTTAACTGCAGAAAGCTAACACAATAGTAGTGTCTGCTCTGAAAACGGCAAAGGCAAGTTATTATCAGGATGAACATCTCTACGTAGCATCTCAGAGGAGGCTCTGGCCACCTTCAATCAACTTTTTCTTGGAATGCTGTTAAGTTGTGGTCATCAATCCTATTTAAGGAAAGGGAAGAAAGGCTTCGTATCACTGCTTTCCCTCCTCACTTGATGTGACATGAAATACCAGTACATTAGCGCAGGTGAAAGAAATGCAGCTTGCCTGATAATGGCCACACTCACGTATTTATTAAGCAGCCTGGGGGAGAAGGCACCAGGCGCAGAATACGACCACACAGCTCACTCATCGAATGCCTAGAGCAGCAGCTTCCTGCTACCAAGAGGTTTCCTTGAAATCCCTCCAGGAACACTCTGTAACCGAAGTGTAAAAGCGGCCACTTGCCTTGCTCTGATTGCCCACTTGAACTTTCCGAGAAGGTTCGTGTATTTACCATCGATCCACAGTACTGAGTTGCCAACTGACTTGCAGTGGAAAGACTGCAAAACCCGACTGTGGCGCTTATGTGACCCACATACTGCTCTGCCCCTGGTCCTCAAAGGGCACGTAGGGAGATATGGCAATACCCTCATGCACTGATGGGCCATGTGGGCACAGGCAACCCCCCTAATTTAGGAGCTTGTGCTGCCACTGCCAGGGCAGTAAGTAAAGCAGAGATGATCCCGCTGACTTCTCGGCTATTCATCCAGATTGGTAAAATCTGTTAAAAGACAAGGTGATTTTCCTGATCAGTACATCCATACAGACAGGAGCTGGAACTTGGCTCAGGCTGGTAGTTCAAATGCTTCACTACTGGGCACTGCTAAAGTGTTTAGCATCACTGCCTTCGTTATCTCTCCTGGCTTCATCTTGTTGGTGCTGTGTATACATAAGGACACATGGACCATGAGACTCCCAGTGAACTCTTGTAATACCAGCTGTCAGCAGCCTACTCGGAGTCAGGAAAAACATGCTTCAGTAAGAGATCGTGTCTATAAACATGGCAAAACTAATTATCCCAAGAAGGGTTCCCCTTCCTCTTAAAATTAGCAGTGTATACAGTCAGATAGCTCAATGTAAACACATCACTCTGAATTTCACCAGCTTCAGTATCAAGCAGTGTTGCGCTGCTATGGAAGGAAAAGTATGAATCCTGTAGGGAGTCTCTACTATAACAGATACTAAATCTGACATGTGAAGAGTTGTACTGTAGTGTTTCTAAAAGAGTGAAATGGGAAAGGAAAAAAATGTGAAGCCTAAAACCAGCAACACACCAGAGGTTACAAGAGAATGTTAAACAAGTGTCCTAGTGGGAAATGAAGAGGATAGATGAAACCCCTTCTGTGACCAAGGCAGTGGACAAGGTCCAGTGAAGAGTCCAGGAGAGAAAAGGGGCAGGTAGTCATTAGATAGGACCCAATGACATCCTGGGTTTGGGAACAGGAAGGTTTTCCAGAAAAACTGCTCTAGGTAGTTTAAGTAATCATCTGTAAAATACAGGACAAGAGAGAGCTCCCAGGATCAGCCAGACAGACCTGAGGACTATATAAGCTGCATTTTGCAAGCCAGAAGAGCTCAGATGGTTTTAAGTATTTCAATTCTTACAGGTATTCTTAAATTTCATCTAGTTGCCCAGTTTTTCAGAGACAAAAGCAGAGTACTACATTCACTACATTCAATGGCAGAGTATGGCCATTCCTCAAACTGGTCAACAGGACATCTCCCGCAGTGCTCAGTGGTGCTGCACAGCTCAGCAGTAGCAGAAGGATAAGGAGATGCATACACCCTCATATTTAATGAAGGAACCTCTACAAAAGAAATGTCTTCCAGTCATCACTGCAAGATTGGAGAGCCCTTTAAGCATGCAATAGGAGAGTGGAAAGAAAGGCTGAATGAATCATGAGCAAGGGAAAAAAAGGTTATGGCACACCCGCACACTTTTCCATTTCAGCTCAGTAAAGTTCAGCTACATTGAGGTGATGCTAGTGGAATCACTATTCAGTGAGAGAGAAGCAAGCAATTCTGAATCCATCAGAATCTGTTTAAGAATTGAGTAAAATCCTGCAGCACAACAGAAGATGGAGAAGTTCTCATCATTTACACAGGAATAACAAAGAAAGGTGAGTCTGGCAACCTTACACTGAGCAAAGGAATCATCAGGCAAGCCTCACCCACTGCAGTTGCTGGGAGAAAAGGTCAGGAAAAGCACAGCCAGATTTCTCAGCAGAAAATCCACTCATCTTGCAAATCCTTTCCACGTCCTTGTGTGCAAAGGCACTGCAAGCTTCTGCAGAGGGAGCCTGCTGCGTAGCCCTACTGAGCGGAGTGGGGGACATGACAAGTGCCATAGGCCAGTCTTTGCAGCAAAGGAGCAACAACCACTTTAGCAATTTAAAACAACAGCCTCAAATGCTCATGCAACAACGAAGCATCAGCAAAAGCTGAACAGAAACATGCCCTCGCATCCACAGCCATCTGTCCCTCTTCGCTCGTTCTTGTTGTTTTACAAATTGACCTACTGTTCCAAATCCCAGATTTTCAGAAATAGCTCTGGCTGAAGGTATTACCAGGAAAAACAATCAGTGTCAGCTAACCAGTCTAGGAATTCTTTTCAGGAGGCTAAGGCAGTGATGACAGAAGCTGGAAAACCAAAATCCCACAGAGGGGGAAGCACAGGTCACTCAGATATACAGGCAAGAAGCAGCAGGAGCAACATCTGACAGGGCGAGTGATGTTCTCTTCTGCTGAAAGCAGTGGAGAAGTCTAACAAAGACCATTTCTGTTTTCTGGTACAAATGGTGCATTTCAGAGGACAACCAACCAAACTAGCTTTGGAGTAAAGAAGACCAGAAAACCAAGGAGATTCCTAAAATGTATTACTGTACCAAATAAACAGCTAGTATTCTCCCATGAACTGAAAACCTCTCCAACTATTCCCAAACAATTACTACCTCCCCACGCTGTACAAAGATAAATTTCCTCTCCAACGTAATTTTTAATATCGTAAGTAGTCTTGGTAATAGCAACCCCCTTAATTTAATATCCTCAGAGACCTTTACCATCTTTCCCTGTTAAGGTTTTCTGCAAAGCACCCACTCTCATCATTTTTCAGTCTTTTGAGCCCTTAATTTCCTATTAGTTTGGCATGTCTTCATTGGCCTCACTAGTTTTATCGTATGCTTTCGTCAGTGGTAAGTGAATAACCCCCTCATATGGCTTTTAGGGGGGGATTTCCTCCCAGCACTGCCAAAGGAGCCACGACTTGCCACGTGTCCTCCCCCACCCTAGCTCTCCCTCTCCCTTTGAAATGGGGAAAGATGAAAACTATAAAATGCAACAGATGGTCTGAAATCCTCTTCCTGCGAAACCCATTGCTACGGCAGCTAGCTTAGGCTATATTTCAAATATTTCCGCATGTGCCAACAGCGGTATCCATGACTAGAGATGATGAGGAGACTGCTTGTGAAACTCCCCCATAGATACTGTTTGCAACAGCCTAGTCCTCTTGCTGAAGGCTCTCTTCTTTTCCCTATTCTAAATCCAATGAGAAAACTAATCTTCTCCCGATTTAAAGCTGACAGGTGGTACATGCATAATTAAAGATGACCTAACAGAGAATGCTCTCATTTCTGGCATATTATCAGACACTTAAGCAAAGCAATTATCAGTAGGCAATCTTTTCTGTCAACAGAGATTGGATGAAATATTTTGCCAGTCAGGAAGATACTGTAACGATGATACATATGTATTTGCAAATACTCCAGTAATATAAGATAGACTGAAATCTCTCCTCTCGCAGACAAATGTTTTCATCACCTGTGGAGGACTACAGTAACCTCTTCTCACATTTCCACGTTTCCCTGTGCTATTTCCACAGACTCGCAGGACATAATACATAGACTCCACCTTCCTCATGTAAACCTCTTCCTTCAACCCACCTGCACTCCGTACAAGTCCTGCCGTTCCTCTCCACCTAGGGGAGGACAGTCTTACTGTCCTCTCTAGTTCCTGCACCTTTTCCGCCTGCACTACATGGTAGATGGCTGGTTTGTGGGCCAGGAAACTTTGTCCTCCTCCTTTATTTTACCCCCAAAAGCAAGAAAACCCTCAGAAAACTTGTCCTCCCCCTTTCTTACTCAAAAGCAAACAAAACCCAAACTCCTCCATCAAAACCCAACGAAGCCTCTCCCAAACACCCACTTCTTCACCTGCAGGTAGCAGTCACCTGTGGCACATCAGGTGTTGGGCACTATATTGTTCTTTCACTCCTCATCATAGCTTTTAGTATCTGCAGAGAGGAATTATGGACCTCATACGTCATGACGGGCTGTGCCTGTTGTGAACAACCATGTCCTACTCAGTCAGGACCATGAGCTTGAGGATCTTTCCCCTGGGAGCTGTGAAGGCAAAAGAGATGAGTGGCCTTGTTCTCCCTAACTTATAGAGGGGGCAAACAGGAGCGAAGATCAGTTGGGAATTTTATGTGGAATCAACCCAAAAATCTATACTAGAACTAGGAATATCTTCCCTTCTTTTTGGTTAACAAGCAGATGGCATGGTCTCCCAAAATAGCAATGTCACCCATGCAGTTTGAAAGAAGCAGAAACTTTTTAACCCAAACTCTTAAAATGCTTCCTTCAAGCAGTGTTTTGCAATGAATCCAGAGATCATTCTGTGTCTTTTTTTTTTTTTTCTCCAAGAAGGGATTTTAAAAAAAGAATATTTTGGGGAAGAAAGACAGGGAGAACAAAACAATTAGGAAAAGGAAAGCCTAGAAAGGTTAGTGTTTTTCTTAATTTTGGGGAAGTTAGGGCTGTGCAAAGTATTATAAATGGCAATTACATACACACATGGGACTGCACTTTACCTTATGAAAGAGCTGCTCTTAGGGTGTAAAATTGCTTTAATATTGCATTAAGACAAACGCTTTTTTCCAAAAAGGCTTATGATAATGGATTTTCAAAGCAAAAGTAAAGCTGCTTTTCCCTGAGAATAGGGCTTTAAAGAAGGGAAGCTTCACAATACCAGTGGTGTGCGTTTTGCTGCATTTCACAAGATCTCTCATTATTTAAATTCCTATATACTTATGTCATACATGGATAAACGATCTTATTGTTCAGAACATGTCTTTATATGAGCATCTCTGCCGTAGAACTAGTGTTATTTAGCTGCTTTTTTTTTCCTCCCTACCAAGTCAGAACAAAAGTCTCTTTTACTGCAGTTTTGTGAACTTCATGCAAATGGCAGTTTTTACACATCAATCGGCAGTTTAATAACACTAACGATAAGAGGGGAATTAATGGTAATGAGATGGCTTTTTGGCAAGAAAATCAGTTTATAGAGAAGTTTCTACGATGTCAAACTTTGTAGCCCTGTGTTATCAAAAGCCCTGTGTTATCTCACAGCAGTGAGAATTAAGATTAAACCACTGATTTGTTAGCAAGCTACGCTTACTAAACAACAGCTTTCTTGCACCAAGATCGATCATTTAGAAATCTAGTGTATAAGATTAGGAAGAGATAGTGATAATTTTCTGGGACAGCAGGGAGTCATTTACACAACAAAATACATTTGCGAGGGGGATACCAATCTGACTGAGCAAGCTCAATATCTCTCTCAGTTAAACCAATACTGGTAAGTCTCCCAATCTTCCCTAAGGCATAGAGTTTGGTCATTCCTTCTCTTGCTCTATCCCACTCTTGCAATCACGGTGCTTTTCAGCATTTAGAGTCCAGTTTTGCACCTGTCACTTCCATGAGTGGCCATGATGACTTCCCAGGTGATGGCTAAAGGCATTCATGCTGCAGGACCAAGCATGGGAAGAGGAAAATGGCATCATACGAATAGCTAAGGCAGTGAGAACTAGTGGGTCTTCCATGGCTTGACTACAAAGAGCCACATTTTAAAAACATGGCTTGATCACGACTGCAGGAATGACACTAAATATAAAAAAAAAGCATTTGCTTTCCCAACATGCAAAAACCAAGATGTGTCAAAATGCCAGCTTTTGACACAAAGTACCACAGGAGAAGTGAGTGACAGAAGATTTTGAATACTTCTACCAGCAGGTGCTTCAGCAGGCATAGTAGTGTCCCATGACAATGATGGCCTAAGGATAAACTTTACATCTCTAACATCTGAATTCCCCTTTTTATCCAGACAGACAGACGGATAGACACAGTCCTACACCCTGGGCTACTCCAAACCAGTTCTAATGTGGGAAGTATAGATAGAAATTACACTTTCCTTCCTCCCACTCACCTTTGGCTATGGTCAGGACCCACTAATAAATTTCTCTGCTATTGAATCCCATCACACACAGGACATCTTTTCCACAGATGCCTGACTGCTTTTTCACACTATCTGTGGGTTTGATGCTTTGGTTTCCAGCTACAGGCTGTAAGGGTTGAATCCCCTCTGTGGAACCATTTGAACTGCAACCTTCCTAGAGTCAGCACCTTTCAGTTTGACCCTATTTCCTCGTTAATGTTCCCACAACTTGAATCAGCATCTCCATGTAAAGAAGCCTGTGTGAAGAACTGCTAATTTAACTGTGCTGCATGTCCATTCTCCTGCCTTGTGTGGGCTTTGCTGAAAATCAAGTTTTGGGGAGGAGAAACAAAGCCTGCTCCCTTTTCATTACCTATAGCATGTACTTTCAGTGATGCTTTTTGTGGGTAGGCAAGTGGGAAAATATGCTTTTTAAGCAGGACAAAGTCTGATGAAGTTCTACAAGAAGCCCCAAGACAGGCAGAGGTTATTATGTACTGCAGGAATGAAATGTAGCATCTTTGGGGAGTAGCCATTTCATCATCGAACAGCAGTTTGGGAGAACTGTGGGAGCTGGGCTGTCTCACCCATGAGCAAACTAGGAAATTACAGGAGCTTGCAGGTGTTGTCTGCATGTGAAGTCAGAGACAGAGAAGTAGTTAAGCCCCATCTCTAAGGTACTGCCCCTGTGCGGGTGGATGTAATAGGTCATTACAGAGAAAAAATTGTCAGAAATAACTATTCCACTTAACACCATCACTGTGGGGTTTGGTGGGCAACAAGCAGAACAGTGTGAGGAACACACATGATCAGTGCATTCATGCTGAAAGGGCTGAAGTGTCTGGATTTTTGCTGCATTGTCACCGTGACATCATGCTCCTTCCTACCTGCCCACATCATGGACCTGACCATGCCTCTAAATGACACCATAAAGTTTGTGTCCCGTGATCTGCTGCTGCTCACCACAGTCCAGCCCCTCACTGCTAGTGACAAGAGCAACAACCCACCTCTCCCCACAAACCTATGCTAGTATTATGCCACAAGCAAAATTCAGCCCAAAAAACAAGTCCTCAGTCAAATGAAGCAACACATAAAAACACTGCTTGAGCTGGGAACATATGACTAGATTTTTCTCAAGTCTGAAGGAGTCCCAATTCCTAATGAAAAAATGGGAGCTATGCATACTCAAACCTTTAGCTTCAGGCTGGTATCCACTCCAGACACCATCTCAAAAAATACTATTGCTTCATCAATACATTTGTAATTCAACCAAAAAAGAAATTTAAAAGCATCTGAAAAGCTTTGCATGGTAAACATCAGAAAAACACTGCTTTCCAACCCTGCAGCCAATTGTTCTATAATATCTTCTGCTTTGTGCTGACAACTTTTTTTCTCTCCAATCATTCAGACACAATGCCTTCAGGTCTGTCTAAGTAATGTAATTTACTGGAGTGGAATTCCCATGATACCTTCTGCAGCACTCAGTGACAGTATCATTTATACTCTACACTGTCATGCCATGACACTGATACATTGGCTTTCATCCCTCATTCAGCGCAGAGGGTGCAATTTCACCTTCCATTGTGCCCTTCCACAGACTGCGCGTACAAATTCCCTCCATTCATTCCTAATTACAAACCTCTGCTGAAATACTCTTCTTAGATTTATATTTCTCACTTTAAAGTGTCAATCTTATTTGAAAATTCCAATTTTCTGGGAGATTCATCCATTAGCAGCAACCTCCAAAGCATTCCTTAACCGAGTGCATTAAAAGTGAAGCTGGCAGAGCAAAGATGCACTTAAAACACACCATTACAGCAAATCTCCACTGCTAATGTTTTTGCATTATTTGAGCAATGCAGCAAGGAGCCTGTGACCGGCCAGCTCTGCTCCTCCAGCAGCAGCAGGCATGAGCCAACAGTCCGCTGCTGTGTCCAGCTCTGCTCTCACTGTGAGGCTGCACCATATCCCATCTCACAGGACCTCCTGTACAGCACGAGGCGGCTCTTCAAAGGACTCCAGAAACTGAGAGCCACAGAAAGAGTTTATGACAACTGTAAAAATGCCTGAGTGCAGCTTGTTTGCTGCGGTAAAGTTAAAAAAACCCCCAAGCTGGGGGTTTCCTGAGGTAGCAGTTCTGCTCTGCAACCCAATAGGTTGTTAGAGCTCCTCTGCTGAAAATCTCAAACATGTTGTTTGGGTCACTTACACTATTCCTAACTTAGTGGCCACATGCAGGACTGTTCCCTTCAAACTGTGTACAGAAAACACAACTTCACAGATTCCCTGGAGCAGCTCTACAAGTAGTTAAAAAAGAGATCCTTCCACCTCTTCAAGAGAAAGCTAAACACCTTAAAAACCTCATCACCATACAAGGGAAAAAATGAAGAGCCCAGCAGTGGGTACTGATAGTTGCACAACGCGCCCCATATGCCATCTCTAAAAATAACCCGTGTGGCGATACCTCTGGAAGAGACCAGCATGTCTCATCCAGCTGGAAAGTGCAGCCGCAGTGAGCGGCGTGAGCACCGCTGCCACATGACACACATGCTGCACTCTCTCCTGCTGTTATCTTCAGGTTTGAACTCACCTGCAGCAGGCACAGCAGTAGAAAAAAAAGGGCAGGCAGGGAGAAAAAAACCATCTCTACAACTGTACCGGAAAGAGAAAATTCCACAGAAAAATATTACAACAAACAGTTACGCCGCTTGTCAGCATCTGGTCACCCACACGACTGAGACATGAGGGTGATTATAACAGATGTAATATAATTCCCTGCAGCAACCACCGTGGGGGAAACTAATTATTGCTAAAGTTTTGCCCGTTCCCACCTGAAATATTTAAAGTCTTGATTGCTGCATTAGCTCTCTTGCTGTTCGTACTTTGTATCCAGGCTGGTCCAACGGGCAGGCACAGATGTAAAACCAAAAAGGCATGTTTCAGCAAAAAGGCAAAAGTAAGGCAGCAATGACAGGCACCGAGCTCTCCTAGGAAAAGGGGGACGATTACACCAAGCAAATTTAAAGGGATTTCATATTGCCTGATGAAAGACTCACCACTGACAGCGTGACTAGTCCATGGAACAAGCGCATGTGCCTCTAACTGCCCCCAGCACCCCACATCCTCCGCACCACGTGGTGTTACTCAGAGCAAAAACTTATTGTCTTACGCAGCCTGCTTTTCAAAACCAACACCTCTGCTACTCTGCCAAGCCTGACGAAGTCAGGAAGGTCATGAAGCAAGAAAGTGATGATGCTGAAGATGCCACGCAGCAGAAAGCAAGCATTTAGCCTCTACCTTTGGTCCTGCAGCTCTTGGATAGATGCTCTCTCTTACCCATCCATTGCAAGAATGACATTAGACGTGCACATGCACAGGCACACTCATTCTCTGGAAATGCCACGGCTACTTAATGAGTGTAGCTGGGACAGCACCAAAGCTGACACCATGAAGCTATGAATTTCCCTGCATACACTGACATCTCTCTTTAATATTTCTCTTGGCCATGAGCTGAGGTATCAATTAATGTGGTCATAACAGATTAAGTAGCTCAAGATACTGCAACTAATTTAGTGGATTCCGAACCAGTGCAACTACCTGGAAAAGCTACCAAGGCAGCATATTTCAATACTGTCACCCTAAAGAGGAAACCAAAGGATTTTACATGCCAAAAGTTAATCCTGAGAATTTGTTTCTTAAGCTCAACAAATTTGTATAGATTTCCTTTTTTTCCTTTTTCTTTGCCAGAAGATGAAGTTCTGGATCAACAGTTCCAGGTATACCAGTGAAGTTTTGAAAGGCTAACTTTAAAGATCTTTCAATCCTCTCCAAAGCTGCTTTTTCCAGAGAGCAGAACAATTCTTCCTAAATTTTTCATTGCTACCTCTTAATTATGCACTAAGCCTAACTACTTTTTCTTTTTTTTTTTTTTTTAAATAAGAAGTTGATGAATTAACACAGCCAGATCACACTGCAAGTAAGCTCTGACTCTCCTTCCAACACAGACCCTTTTACAAGCATTTAAGCCGAGGACTCACTCACCAGACAGAGACGAAGCTGCAGGCGAGCCAGTCATCAGAGCTAAGGGAAGTACTATGCTTGCTCTACAAATACTGAAGCATTTGAATCTTATTTTTAGTTGTACACAAAGGGCAATAAATGGAAAATCTTAATTGTAACCACTGCTTTTTCATGGCCGCCCACACTTCCAACACCTACAACAAAAGTATATAAATGCAAAAACTCCAAAACTCATGGCTCATCTGAACAAGGGATGCAAAACAAACTCATTTGAAAAGGGGATGCTATTACTCTTTCTCCAGTTTATCTAGAGTGCTATTATATTCTGTTAAACATTGAAGACAGCTATTTGCATGCTATGTGTATCTACTGCCCAGGATCCTGTTGAGTTTTCATATATTGAATAGTTTTTTTTTATCTCAGTTACCTGGTAGAGTCCTTCTCAAAGTTAGCTGACCCCTGACTGATTTTCAAATGATGAAGTAGAGAAGGTGCCTGCCTGCCCCTAACTTTCAGTTTCTCCCCCCACTGACCAAACTACCGAGGTACAAGGAGTTAATGCTTCACTTACCTGTGAGAAATTATGCTGAATACTCTACCCAGAAACTGGCAATTAAAAAAAAATCCCTTTACACTCATAACAGTAGAAGAACTTCAAACAAATTGCTGTCAAGGATGATTTCATTGTGTTTAAATCCACTTTACTTTAAGTCACTTTGCAAATTACTCTTTAATTTTATACCTAAAACTCTCAGGTCTACTATGATGCCAGTTTACTCTCCTGTGTATCCTATGCCTGATTGTTTCCATTTACAGAAAGTAACATGAGTATGAACCTAATTATCATCTGAAAACCTGCAGAAAACTAATTTAACTATCTGAGTAAAAAAGAAATAAAGGAAAAAAGGTCCATCTTAAAACCAGACTCAACAGGATGATAGGTGATGCCATATCTGGGGATGGTGAGAATGAACAATCTTGTGCCATTAATCACCTCGGTGTCGCTGGAACTGTAAGCTGTTACAGAGAGAAAATCATCCAATATAACGCTTTTATGTCTCAACTCTTTGTACATCATAACAGGAAACATGTCCTATCAGCTAGCAATCAATATTTAAATAAATCATCGAAGACAAAATGCTGTCTCCAGAAAAATGTGCCTTTACCTGCCCTTGTTCATCAACTGCCCGCTAGACCGAAAAGCGCATCACTTTCCTGCAGCTCCTGACAAGCCAAGGGCAGAGCCAGCTGCTCTCTCCACGCACGCTGCTGAAATCAGGTGTGTGCTTTTCTCCCGAGGATTTAGGTCGCAGGACCTGTGTGCTGAATGCTGCAGAAGCACGGGTATCTAAGTATTATGAAAATAAATGGGTCATACACCACTGAGCTAACAACCACACCACCCCCAAGCCGGGCACTGAATGACTGTGCAGGGTTCTGCCAGAGGGAGGGGAGATGTTGAACCAGCAGTGAAAACAAAACTGATGTGGTGAGATGGATTTTACTTTTCACTGGTTTGGGTTACAGAGAAAGTCGGTCTTGCCATCACCATCTCTCAGACTTTTCTGTAAAAAAAAAAATAATAAAGCAACGTAGGGGCAGGTATGTCCTGCAGAGATGGGCCAGCATCTCACCGCCCTGGGTAAGGGGAAGTGCCGCCAGCCCTTGTCGGAGGGAGGGCTGTGACTCAGTCCCTTGGGCTGGCACACTCACACACCCGGGCTGTCACCTGCCACAGCAAAAAACAAAAGTCCTCACCACAACACGGTGACCACATGGGAAACACTGAGTAAACAGATCAATGACACTGCGTGTCCACGCAGCTTGTCGTGCCACTGGGGTGACGAACAAACAAACCTGTGGTCAATGGCAACAAGGGCAGAGGTGTCAGAATAATTTGGTTTCATATGGCATGCTGTGCTTCAACAAACACCACTGTCCTCCTCTGTTGTTACCAGCTAAACACAGGCAGAATGCGCCTCTTGGCCATACAGCCCACGGTTGCTGTGTGTACCCAAATGGGGATGCCTTTGGCATGGGAATCTTGGTCAGAAATCTCTGGAAAGGGATGTTGGCTCACCACTCACACACATGTGCACGCGCAGCAGCTGTGTGTGAAGCTACACTGGAGCTTTTCAGACCATACTGATTATATTTGTCCAGATAAATATTTTATTTAAACATTATACATACATACATATATGTAGCTTATATATATGTATGTTTAATTTATATATACACGCATATGCACATCTAAATAAAAAATACATTTAGTCAACAGATATATCTGCAGCAAACACTTATCAAAAGCTATCCCCAGCCACCCATGCTGGGGGTGCAGTCTGCTTCAGGTACAGAGGCACTAATGGTGCTGAGGAGCACCCGATCACACTGAGGGACTGACGCAGTGTTGGCAGTGGTCAGTGGCTTTATGCATCCTCAAGAGGGGGGTATTGGGGCAGCAGGAGTAACTGGATTATTTCTCGGCAAAGAAGATTTCCCCTAGATCTGAGGAAAGTGCTTTTTGGCAGTTGTGAGCATGATGCCCAGGTCAGGATGGCATTGGAGGTTGTGAAGGTCCCCGAGGCAGGAGATGCTCCACACACTGGTGCACAAGGTACAGAGTCCTGATACACCAGTACCATCAAATGGGTAAGAAAATGCCTTTGCTGTTATAAAACCAGCACTCCAACAGAAATATCATGAAATGCAGATGTGGTCACATCTCACACATCCAGTAGGATAAACCCAACTATGTCCTCAGGTATGGCCATAGCCCTTAGGCAGAGGGTTTGGTGCTGACAGCTAGCAGTGTTTGGTAAGTCAGTGTTCAAAGAGATGTAATTTTGCCTTCAGAAATCTGATTTCCTTCTTAAGTCTGTCAAATTACCTGACCTTTAAGTGCAGATTTAAAAAAAGATACATTTTTCCCAGGCTGTGGTGGTAGGCGGGTGACAGACATTTAAGCATCAAAATCTGCGTATTAAAATTTTTCATTATTTACATCTGCCTACAGATGGCCATAGGATATATTTCAAGAAATCTTTCTAAATTTTTTTTAAATACTCCAAAGAACTCATACCTAGAAAATATGAAATTGCTGTACAGAGTTTTCTGAGTTTTGGGTTGTCTTATTTTTTTATCCTGTAGAAGGCACTTATTGGTCCTTGCTGAATTTTCAATATTGTATAAGCAGTACAAATGAGGTCTATTTATCAGAAGCAGAATGACATTGATTGGGATGCTATTTTTGCCACTTTTAAAGGAAAACACACTCATAAAACAAAGCAAGAAATGTGAACAGAGCATGGCCACCACTAGGAATAGTCGCCTGTCTCCGCTATGATGCCAGCAGCATCCTGCTCCAAGGCACAGCCACGTCCCCAGTGCCTGAGCAAAGCTCTGTATGTACTCCGCCATTCCTGACTATTTGGGATAACAAATGGAGAGCTGCTCAGCAAAGAGTACAGATTCTCCTCAAAACCTGTACACCTTCATTATAATACACTCAGTCTAACCTACCCAGCATTAAATCCCAGAGGACCTGGAGAAATGTTTTATTTTAGTATCTTGGCACATGCACCATAACAGGGTTTTTCAATATGCTCCATCAGAACAAGGAAGGTATTTTCTGCTTTGAATTCAAACATCAGTAAGTACTATTTTTATAGAGATCATATCAATCAGCATTCTAGTAGTATTATAAAAACTAAATAATAAAGGAATGGGGGAAGCCATACTTGTTTATGAAATACACTGCACCCAGGGAAAAGCAAGAACATCACAGTTGTTACAACTGGGTCAACCTCGTGCAACTGCTCTTTCCAGCAGGGCTAATTAACAAGGGAAAGTTCACTTCTTTCTACGGAAATTGCTATAACAAGGTAATTGTTACAAGCAGAGTCTGTCATCAAAAATAGCCAGACAGTGGGAAACACTGAGAAATCAAATAAGCAGCCAGCAGCTTGCCCTCGCATCTGCCTGTGCTGGCACAGATCCGCACACACAACGGGTGCCACTGCAGCCAACAACCTGTGAGGTGATGCTTGTGTTTTCTAGGAGTTAGAGCGCACATCATGTTTTAAAAATGATGCATACCACACAACCACACTTAAAAGAGAAAGAAAAAAAATAAACCCAAAGGAAAAAAAGGTAAGGAAAGCACATATTTGATGATGGCTCCTATATCCTTACACTGGTTTTCAAGTTCATTCAGTCATCAGACCCAATTTTACTGCCGGAAATGGAGACATCTGATTATTTGTAGCAGAATAAGAAGCAAGACAAAACTTCCTATGCACCTCTTGGAATGAGAGAGAGGGTTTTTTTCCCCATTTATGTCTACTCAATTTCTGGCTGCTTTTTCAAGTCCCTAACAAGGATGATATTTTGAAAGTTTGTTTCTCTGGAAGTGTTTTTAATAGTGAATTTACAAGATGCCTAATGATAAGCTTTTCAAAAGTCCGCAAAAAATTGTGAATAAGGCTTCCAAACCTCATGGGAACAGTGCTAAGGAGGACTAATGAACAACAAGTTATTTCTGCCTGCCTAGCTGTTACAACTCATATTTTCAAGTTTTCTTCCCTTAAGACAAGCACTAAAAACAAATTTCAAGACAGAACCAAAATCTTCCTGTAGTCAGATGATTCCTGCTATTGGGGATTTGATTAATAACTGCACCATATATTGCCAAGCCCATAAGGAAATGGCAACACTCTCCCTTTTTTGGAAAACAAAATCAAACCCACACCTTGTAAGGCCTCTTTGACAGTGGATTACTACCCAGACTTTCTCCACTGCCTACTTCTTCACCATTATTTTTGCTCATCATACCAGAAAAAAATTTTCCTTCTCTTTAAAACACTATCCTCCTTTTGCAAAAGGCTTTTCTTGTTTTAAATAAATCTTTTATTGTCCCATAAGCAATAAAGCACCTCAAATGAAGGTACACTTCTAATGTAAATGCTTCAGTTTCAAAACACTCACAGGTTTTTAGAAGTAGTATTACAAATCAGTTCCTAAGATTAAAAGTGGTGTTACTAAGCATTCAAGAAAAACTGACCAGCAAGGAGTGCTGTGGTCAGCTTCACTGCCCTGTTCTGATTAAACTGCATTGTATGAATTTGTTACTGCAGTGAACAAACAAGGGCCATTGTGCCACAATGAATCATAATTCTGTATTATCTCCTTTTGCCAAGCTGTTCTACACCACCATCTCAAAGATAAAAACCTCTTAACCACAAGGAGATTTGTTTTTGTTTTAAAAATCAATGAAATTAAGTTGTGCTCAAGTCTTGTTCTGAACTTGGCAGCTCTGGGTTACACCACCCTCCAGACAGCACAGACCACCACATCCATGCCATCCTTATAATGGTCCAGAAGCTTCTTCCACCTCAGAACACAGGGTTAGAACTTTTGACAAATTACAAAGGGTCAAACCAATTTCTCTCCTCTAGAATAGCCCACCAATTCCATGCCAGGCTGATGCTATGCAAGGTTTAAGAGGAGGACTTAGCCATTATGGGATGGGGAATGAAATATGCACACAGCACCACAGTCCCTCCCCATCCAGAGAGAAAAATCAAAGCACAACATGTACTGGGAACTACAACCCAGACTGAGAAGACAGGAAGGAGTCTGCAGTCCCCTCAGTCTCCTCTGTCCCTCGAAGATCTGTGCACAGCTCTATCCACCTTCCTACAAATGGAATTAGATGGAGCACCTAATTCCACCTGGAAGTTGCTGAAGGTGGCAATGAAGGTGCTATTGATGCTTACAAAGCCTTTTGAGGTTGAAAGAGGAAGCAACATCAGGGCTCCTCTGAGGGAAGTATTCTGGGAACCCCAAAGGAAAAGGATAAGGATTTTATTATGGCAGAAATACAGGGATGCCTGCAGTCCTGCTGGGCAAATGATGGCCTCCAATCTCATGTGGAGCACGTGCAGCTTTGGAACAGCACACCAAGGTAGGTCTACACACACTTAGCCAGTTGCAGAGAAAAACAAAGTGTAGTTAGAGCAATGGGGTAAAGAGAGCTATTTTAAGAACTACTGTGGTTTACTGTTGTAGCAGAACACTTAGAAAAGCCTTCAAAATGACAATCACTATCTACATTAAAAAGACAGGTAACTACTCCAATAGCAATTTATTCACCACCTAATGTTTGCAGTTGAATTACAGCTTTTACAGTGTTTTTATCAAGTGTGATATTTACTGCCTCCACCTTGACTCCCCACGACCTTTTCTTCTCTTTTTTCTTTCATTTTTTTCTTTAAATAGAAAGGAACTGGAATCATGACTTACATGTAACTTTTCTAGGTTCTGTGCTGGCTAAAATGTTCTCACGATGCAGGGAAGAGGATCAATGGAGAAATTAAGAGGCTGCAGCAATCCATTAAGTGACCCTCCAAAGTTCTGTAGGCCAATGTTCTGGCAACTCAGTTGTAACAACCTAAAATAAAATAAAGTCAGGCGTTAAAAAAATCAAGCACTGAATCTTCATAAACCCCTCTTTGTTTTTTCCTTTTAATTCTAGAAAAGTTGTGATGCCCTTTTTTTTTTAAACACAGAAGGTCTTTATGTCAAACATGACAATTAGATTATGCCCATTACATACCTCCTCCAACCTTTAAGCTGTAGATACTTTGCAACAAAGACTGTTTTCCTTGCATTCATATAGTGCCCAGACATATGAGGCCCCTGAGAAGAACTGCAGAACAGATAAACTAATACTTCTGTGATTATTCTACCAGATCATACCATAGGTATGTGCATACTTATGCATACATACTAAGGACTTCTTCACTGTGAGGGTAGTGAAGCAGTGGAACAGGTTGCCCAGAGAAGTTGTGGATGCTCCGTCCCTGAAGTGTTCAAGGCCAGGCTGGATGGGGCTTTGAGCAACCTGGTCTAGAGGAAGGTGTCCCTGCCCGTGGCAGGGGGATTAGAAACAGATAAGCTTTAAAGCTCAACCTAAACCTCCCTGTGGTCTATGAAACTGCACATCACACCAGAAAGGTGTTCTAACAAAACCAGCAAAATTATCAAGCCAGCTTTAAAAAATAATTAATACTGGCTTTTGTCAAAGCTTTGATTTTATCAAATATGAAATTTGTTACTTTGTTTCTGCTTTTTCTGGGGAGTTTCAGAGAAGAAACACCATCAGCACAGTTTGGTATCCCTGGGTTAATGCAATGTGTGTCATATTCCTCCAGCCACCCTAAAGCAAAGCTACCTGTCATGCCATGTCAAAAGAAAACTGGAGAGAGAATAAAGCGTTCATCTGCCCACAGCAAATTCACTGTGCTGCCACAGCCGTGCCAGGGGCTCAGGCTCAGTCCCTGGAGGGGAGGCACTCAAGGATGGGGAGAGCTGGTAAGAGCAGGGCTGGGGCCAGGGGTCTGGAAAGGGGGGGTGAACCCCCCAGCACCCGAGTCCTAGCATCACTGCACCGCCCAGATCCCACACAACACACAATCCCAATCCCAGACTCCGGAAAATGCTTCCCCCATCTATGAAGGAAGCGGTCACACTCTGAAGTAGTTGGGGAGGAAATACTTGTGGAAGGAGAAGTAATTATTTTTAAGCTACAGGGGTTTTCAAGTTGCCAGTGCCCAACACTTTACTGTTTTCCTGGTAAAAAACATTTGAATACTTAAGTACTATTTACTTGAGTGAAGTTGGCAAATGGGAGTGGAAAGGAAGACGGTTTTCTTTTGAACTGAAGGGGACAGCAGCAGAACAAGCAGTGGCATGTATCTATCTTACCAGGATCACTGCAAAGGCTGTGTCTGCAGAATTACCACAAACTAAAGCTAGATGAAGGGGGATAAACCCCAAAAGTTTAGATTTTTTTTTAAAAAACTACTATTATTTTTCCAAAATTTGCAAAATGAACTCTTCAGTAAAAGTTCTGGTTTCTCAAGAGATGTCTACTCTGTCTATTTATGACTAATGCTTATTTATGACTCCATAAAAAAGTAAAAAAAAATAATAAAAAACAGTGCAAATGAGAGAGATTTGGTTGTTGTTTTTTCTATGCTGTTCGTGGTAAAAAAGTTCAATATTTTCTGAGCATTGATCCTACAGCATCTACTCCAAGCTTTGCAGAGAATTGGTTCACTCATGAAAAGTAGGTTACTTCTTCTGGATGGCACCCTCCTAGATGATTTACCAACAGATGCTCAAAATATTGCTATCTTTAAGGAAAACCTAATTGGGTACTTGAAAAGACTCATGAGGCTATGCTAGGAACATAATGCTTATGTCTCTTCAGTTCATATAGTTTTCTCCAATTGGGTATAATGTTCATTGTCAGAAGAGTGCCAAATATTTATGGTCACAAATACACATTACCTAAATTGCCTATAAAACTAAAAATATAAACTCTGTTCAGTCATAAATCACTAGTAGAACAAAAATAACTGTTGCTTACTCAATGGCCAAAGGAATGAAACCAGGGAAGGCTCTGTGTTTTCAAGGACAAGTTAGTTTTCTGAGCTAAAATTGCACTTGCCCCAGCATATCAGAAGGAAAAGAGAATAAACAGAACTGGGGAACAGGAAAACAGAAAAAAAAAAAAAAGGGGGGGGAAGAGAAGACTTTCAGCACCACTGAAGCTTTTCTGAGAAGGGCTGATTGATGTTCACTGCTGTAGAAAGCATGAGGCTGCATCCCAAGCATTTCATTCCCTTCTGCAAATGTCTCACTCCATATCTCGCCCCATGTTCCCCAGATATTCTTGCCCTATGTGTGATGATCCAGCCAGCATCAGGTTTTACACATGATCTAAAAGACTAAAGCAGGAATCTCTCTGCCCAGGGGTCAGCTTAGGGTAGAATGAAACCTAACCCCCGCCTACGCTCAACACGAGGGGTTCTTCATGCTTTCCATTCAATAAAGGACTTTCTGAAACAGGCAAATTATTAAAGGCAAAACTGCTGTTACAGCTGCAAACTTATAGCAATATATGAAAATTGAGCTTATATGAAATGAAGAGCCAATGGTGCATCTACTGAAGAGGAGTTTCAGCAGTTTAACATGCTGATCGGCCAGGTTTACAGCATTGGGAAGAGCCAGATCTTAGGCAGGGGAGAAGATGCACTCTCTGCTTCAAGGTTTGCTCACATCAAGGTCTCAGCGCTCAGCACAGACCTGCACATGTGGGCCATCAGTTACAGGATCATGAGAGGCCACAAAATCATTGTTCTATGTCAACCCGAAGACCCAGCTCCTGGAGTCTTGGAGGTTGTAAGAAAAACTCATATTTATTTTAAAAATAAGCATCTGCCTTAACACTATGCAGAGAAATCTAGAAAAGTAACAATACTTCAAACTGGATACTATAAATTTTTCTGGTCTTTTTAAACTTATATTGTTTAACAACCTCTTGCACATTTTTGAACCTTTCCTCCTTTCTGATGGCTTCCAGCATTGCTTGGCAGCTGAAATTAGCATTAAGGAATGCAAACGTAAAGGAAGACACATCAGACACTCAAACTGGCAGAAGAATGCATGAAGTTGAAAAAGCAATAAAACATCTTAGAGTTTGGATTTCTGTCATATGGAGAGAACATTTCAAAGAGAGGGTTTGTTTTTAATAGGGCTTTAATGCTTGAGAGGAGGAAAACTGGTAAGCTCTTCAGTTTTCAATGAACAAACCAAGAAAGGTGAGAAGAGCACAATGAATGTGCCTGGGTATTACTCTGGTTATCACGAAAGATGTTTCAGACACAGGAATTCATGTAGTCCTGCCCAAGAAAACTGGAGAAGCTGGGTGGGCAATGACAGAGGTGACCAACAGATACACAAATGCAACAAATATACAGTGTTTATCCCAATGTTCACTACAGGCGGGTAAAATTAGGGCTAAGTAAAGTGAACCCATACAACAAGAGAAGTTGGTGAGCTTCTCTCAGATGTGGACAGGAGAAGAAATAATTTAAGGAAGGCTGCACACCTGTGAGCAATAAGAAGTGAGCACAGGTGTGCAAAAAGAGCTAGTATTTTCTGAAGCAGTGCCGCACTTGGTGGAGTGCAATGATCTTTCATAAACAAATGTGCGCAGAAACCAGTACCAGTGAAGTCAAGGATCCCGGTTTGTTACATGCAATACCATCACAGATTACCAAACATGTTTTCTTTACATTTCGTGAGTTTTTGAGTGAAGCTGAAGAATATTTCTTTCTATGTGAAATAGCTTCATTGGAACACTTGTAACTTACAACTGCTTGAAGGGTCGCCTGAGGCTGAGAAGGCATTTGCAGTGCTTCTGACATCTAGTGTGTGATCACTCCCTGAAATCTGTAAATTAAACCCAAGATGATATCGATACCTATATCAGAAAAGATACATGGTCTGCTTCACCCTCAGTGCATTTAATTTCCTCATAATAACCAGCTTGGTTATTCCAAAGGGAAGGAACATGCTCATCCATCACTCCTGCTTGTGCCCACATGCACCATTTACCCAGGGGCAGGCAAAATCAGGAGTTGGGAGGGGACAGCAGCTTTTTCCCTGGTGTCCAGAGGTGGGATGCAGAAAACCAGCACAACCAAGGATGTATGGACCAGAAACAGGGAGGTATCCATCCCAGGACTGCGAGGACCAGCTCTGCAGTGGTCCCTATCTGGGTGAGCTGTGCTGACACAGTCAGAGAAGATGAGATTGAGTTGTTCCCTCAGATAACGGCAAAACAATGTGAGGAACCAGTCTGGCTAGAAACCATGACTGAAGTCATCAGGAGAAGCATCAAGACAACCATCACTGGCTGGCTGCAGGCTGCTGCAGCCCTGTGCCAGCCAGGGAAGTGCTCAGGGGTCTGCAACCTGGGTTTTCCTGAGCTACTCTAAACCAAACCAACTAGACTTAAACAGAAAACCTTCAGAGGAGCTGGAGGATGTGCATAGGGGGAATTTTCCACTCCTCCTTCTCTGGTTGCAGTTAGCTCCGTGACACATCAGCCAGGATGGGCTAGGAGAGCCATACGTCTGTAGTTCAAGAGTATCACCATGGGAACTTGTAAATCTTTTTATGTAAAACCTGAATTACTTTCTCATTGGAATATACTTGACTTAAAGTTACCACTGAAAACATTTTATCTTGGGGGTATGACTCATGAAAGAATGGCTAGGTGTGAAAGGAAAGATAATATATGCTGTGAGAAAGACCACCTCCCCAACAACAACATTATCACATGATATGAGTATTTATACCCCATGTAGTAAAACCAACAGACAGCAAAAGTCACAGCCTAATACTTTGTGTCCGATCTGATGAAAATTCAGATATCTGGCTTATTTCTCCTTAAAGGCTGGAGAACTTGGTTAACACACATGCAAACAGGAGAAAATGAGATGGTTCAGTGACAAGGATGAAACTGCTGTCCCTGAGCCTGGCATCTCAGAAGATGATACTGGAATAGCCAGCGCTGGGTCTCTCAGGTAAGGATGCTTCCCAGGGCAGCACAGAATGATGCAGCTCACTGGGTTTATTCTCCAAGACTCCTGTCATGTGAACCATGACAACACATCCCTGCCCTGCCATGCTGAAAGGACGTTCCTGTGTTGAATGATTATCACAGTCAGACTTTTACTGCCGACTGCTTTTAAAAAATGCAAATTGCGAAAACAGTTAACATACAGAATGAAAGAACAGGCCACAGTCAACCACAAAAACTTCCCATAAGGTTCAGCATGTGGGAAACAGATAAGTAAATGATGTGAAAGATGAACAATATTTAAGTATTAACACAAATGTTTATTTTGGGAAGGTTTATGTGGCATTTCTACCGGTTTTCCTCCAAGCTTTAATACAAAAATAACTATGTCTAACTGCAATTGGGAGAGATGGCAGAAGCTCAACATTGCTCCCTTTTTAACTCTGTACTCAGAAAAAAACCCCTACTGTCTTACAACATCACACAAACTAATTTTCAGGTGATTCAGGGTGAAGTCAGCCATGCAGTTCAGAAAGTTCAGTCACTGGTCTCATTTTCATCAGCCTGCGAAACAAGGACATATATGTGCAACATGAGGGCAGGAGAAATACAACTTTTCTCCAAGCTGTACCGCTGGTCCCCCAAGTTATAGCATGAAGTGAGGAAATTATCCTTTAGCTCATGTAAATCCTGGATGCAACAGTTGCACATCCAACTATGAAGAGGGAGCCCATGCTGATGGATGTATGCAGCTACTGTGAGTCTGCACAAGCTGTGGTGGGGCTGAGAGTGGGCAAACACTGCACCTCCCATGAAGGAGCTGCCTCTTAGTGTCTCTGTCTTCACCCTCGCCCCAAGCAGGGGAAAGTCAAAAGACCTGAAAATGTTTTGTGGGTATTCTTCAGTGGTTGCTAGAAATATAAAAAGAGGCAGAATGTTGGTGGGAAAGAGCTTCAAAAATACATTCTGTTTTGGGTGAACTCTAGTCTGTTTAACAAGAAAAGCCAGAGAGGCCACGCACAGTAATGCTGAGAAAAAGGAAATGGTACTTCATTTTAGCCAGAGTCATAAATCTTACCAGTGAGCCTCTAACGGCAAAACGGCAAGCAGGGGAATTTTTATACACAGATAATTAGTTGTGATCTGATATCAGGTTTACTGTTCTGTGCACTCCATGTGTGCAACATGTTCTCAACCTGCAAGACACCGCTGAGGCTCCGGCTGCCTTGCTCCTGCTGGCTTGGCCATAAAGGCATGCAGGTGAAACTTCCAGAAACCCTTGTGAAAAAAAGAAAGGTGAAGATGAAGGTGGATCTGTCTGCTCCACAGAAGTTTTTCTGAGGTGAATCCGGAAAGATTCTTTCAATGGGGAAAATGCACCATGCTTATAAAACCACACCCCTCTACTACAGGAGAGATAGACCACCATTATGCCACCATTAGCACCTTCGTCTTCTGGGCTACAGACACCACTCACAGATCCTGCAGAGCAGGCAGATGCTTCAGGGAAAAGGTTTAATCACTGCAGTGAGAAACACAATGTGGTTGAGGAAATTTATCAGCCAGAAGCAGCTGTGAAGATGCTTCACAAGGACCAAAGTCAACTGGACTTTGTCAACTCTCTCCATCTGTGCTGGGAACAAGGCAGCCCATCCATCAGTGCTCGTTCCTTGACAACTTTCTCTGTTGCAGAGAACAGCCAAGGACTTCCACCAGCAACTGACATAAGCAAAGACTCCACCACATCTAATAGTAAGACCACATTTCCAGCCAAAGAAAAGCCGCTTTTCAGTTTCTAGATGAGAGGGCATCCAGGGCACACGTGCCAGAGGCATATGGGGCTTGTGAGGCACCAGTGAGTGCCCCAACACTTCTGATGCTACCTTAGTAGGAACCAATTTGGTTTAGATGAGGTCTGGAAGCCTTCTTCTCCAACAGATGCCCATGTTAGAAAATGGCTCACAGAGAACAGCAGTTTGCAGAGAGACACCTCAATGAGCAAGGAGAGCCCACCCTATTTGCATGAGGGTCTTTGAGGCTACTGGCCCTACAGGCTACCTCAGTGCTTCTACCTACTTTCTGCCCATCTTCTGTTTTCTTTTTCGTGCCCAACCTAGCGCAGCAGGGCAGATACACCATATCGCTCGATCGCACTCCTCTGCTGATCCGAAATAGCTGGAGGCAGGTGGGGCTATGGGGCAGACCAGCTTGGTCTGCACAGGGTTAAGCAGCAGGTCTCTTGTCAGAGGCTCAGTTTGCTTGATACCGTATGTTAAACTGAAAGACCAATCTGTATTTACTGCGCTAAACTACAATTATGGGGTTTTTTTAATCATTCAGCCTAATGGCATGCAGCTGTCACAGAAATCTTTGAACACATCACTGGCTCTCTTTGAGCTGATTAACCAGATAAGGAACCATAGCCAAAAGACATGAAAGGATGAGTTCAAATTTCAAACTCTCAGCTGAGTAAAGAATTTCATTCAAAGGAATGTGCAAAATAGAGGGGGAGGAGGTTCACAATGCAAATGAAGGTTTTGTTTACTACTGATATAAACAGGTGAAATACATGGTTTAGGAATCAACAGACCCAAGCCTCAAAGTAGTGCTGACAGGTGTTACTTCTGCCACACCAATCTGTGTGGATGCCAATATTTGTATAGTTTTTTCCAGACTGGAAATGATGGACTTTCTTCCACAGCTATGCTTCTTAGAATGAAGAAGCATCCCTGTGATATTAAAGAGCTCCAAGGCCACAGTCCCTTCACCCAAACTGCTTCTATTCAGTGTGTTACTTCAGACAGCATAGCATTTATTTTTTTTTTATTCAAGACAGTTTATGTGCTTTTATTTCTAGCATAATGTTTACTGTTCCAATCAGAACATTCTGTAATCTCATCTAAATGTTTTATTATTAATTGCTGCACCCCACCCTTAAAAATTATCCTCAGGAGAGGTAAACATTTCAACATTACTTACTCTAGTCAAAGCCATGAATATGCATTATTTATATTTGTTTATTTAGGTAAACAGTATTTAAGGAAAATCACCAAACCGCCTTCTCTTTGAAAGAAGCTCTACTTTAGCAGCCTTGCCGTGGGAATTGCAAGTCCCTTAAACGCATCTATTACTTTGTCTTACTCCACCATGACTTACACTGGTGGGCCTCAGACCACACTACAGCTTCCAGGAAAGCAGTTCTTATGCTGTCTAAGGCTGCATGACAAGTCCAAAGCATCTAGACTCGCTCTCAATTATGAGCAGGAGGTACTTAAATGCCAGCAGAGAGGAAAGGTGTGCAATGAGGACCAGAATGCTGCTACCTATCACCCAATATGCTGATTTTTAAGTTTTTTTGCAGCAAGACTACCACTGTTAACATGAAAACACTCATGACCCCTTCTGCTCTCTCCCCACAGAGGGCTATTTCCTTAAAAACAGAGGGGCTGTGACCACCACAGCCTCTCCAGGCTAAGCTGGGGAGCAGCTAGCCTCAAAACAATGAGTGTTTGGTGCCAGAGCAGCCAGATAGCCCACTGTGCCATACATATATATATATATAACCTATGCACTGGGTGATAAGCGGTTGAGTTACTCCACTCAATTCTCCTAGTTTTCTTCCTCAGTATTACATTAACTCAAATATTACAACATCCCATCCTGCCTAATACTTCCACCAACTTCCACTCCAAGTCGTGAGAGAATCAGGCAGCATCACAGGCAATGAGTCCACTTACAGGGAACTCAGTTTTTTAAACCAAAAAATTAAGACACGTGAACATAGTCCTGACACAGTTGATCACCCAGCCTAAAGATCGCACCAGAGCTACAAGAGAGGAATCAAAATGTGTCCCAAAGACAAAGGGATTTTCGCAGATCTACAATTGTTAAGTAAATAGATAAAACTGCGGTCTGGGCTTTGTTTCAGTTTTCAAAGCTAATTTCCGGCCACTGTTCAGAGAATTGCTTTGCATTTCCATTTCTGACTCACCCGCTTTAGCAAGTGCACTCGCTGGAATTACTAAGCATGGGATCTCATCAAAACACTTTGCTTTCTGAATCAAAGAGCTTTTCGGTTTTACTGATGTGAACTTATCTATAAATTTACCATGGTAATGACACTGGTGGTGTGCAGGTATGGTCTGGGTGTGCAGTGCGATGGGTCAAAGGACCCTTCTCCCACAGGGTGTCCCATCAAAGTACAGGAATGCCTTCCAAATTCCACACAACCACTCAGAATACACCCGTCTCTCGCATACCCATCACAAAATGATAAACACTCCCAGAGACATGTTTAAATGTCAGGCATGAATGAAAAGCATTCCTGAAAAGAATCTGTTATGAAACCGAAATTCGGAGATCGCCGCAGTGCTGTGCCTAAGTTGAGTCATCAGTTCCCTTTACAGCCTAATAATTGACGCTGCCTTGATCAGAATGACTGATCCGAACGTTGCTTTGTGTTTGTGTATTTTTGTTGGGTTTTTCCTTTTTTTTTAATTAAAAAAAAATAGATTTCTTATGTAAACAAGCCGTCTGTCATCTTGCAGGAGTATTTGTATTCTTCAGATCATAGGAAACATCTGTCAAAACCAGATTTTACTCTCCTCAGTCAACTCAATACAGTCTTAATCATACTGCAGTACAAAGAAACTAAAAATGGGTCTTGTTATGGAAAAAATATGCTGCCAACTCTCAGCGGAAGACTGATTTTATTGCACTTTCTTGGGATTAAATGTTGCAAAGATTATTAAAAGAGTTCCCTCTTTCACCTGTGGGATCGATCCCCCAAAGGCAATCCTGGGAATTTAAGTGCTGTTTTTCTCCTCTCTTTGTGAGCTTCTCCAAAATTAAATACCTTCCAGGAAAAAAAAAATAGGAGAAAAATCCAAGTTCAGTGAAACTTCGGAGCATGCTGATTTCCCGCCTTTTGACACTGGTACTCACATAATGGAGTGATTCCCCTTCTGACACTTTCAACAAACAAACACTCCCACGCATCTGCATCCCACAGGTCACACCTCCCCAAAATGATTCATTAAGTATTTTCACATTTTCTAAACAGAGAATGATCAAGTGAGGTTGCAACTGCCTCTAGGGGTATTTTCTGAAGAAAAGGTGACACAAAACAGGGTGGTTGCCACTACCAGGATAAGGATGATGTTAGACTGCCACATTGTGGGTCTTCTGCCAGGGAACTGCAAAATCATTTTAACAAAAGAAAAAATAAACCAATGGGAGAAACAGGTGTGAGACTTTAACAGGAAGAGCAGGCTACTCCATTAGCATGAAAATGAAGAGGAGGTGACCGGAGCAGGAGCATCAGGATCATTGGGTACCACCTAGGTGTCTGGGCTAGGATGGTACACAGAGCCCTGTTAAACGGAGCAATAATTTATGGATTGAGGGGACAGCATTGGAAACATTTAATAGTGGATATATGGGTCTTAATTAGAAGTCCGCCCCGGATGGGTGAGAAATTAATGGCCATGTCTATATTAGCTTTTATTCTTAGACCTAAACCGCTCCACTGAAACCATGTTGCTGATGCCCAATTTTTGTATTTTGTCTGGCAGTCCAGCCTGGCACTGCAGACTGAGCACCCACTAGCAGCTGGAGTACATCAACAGTGCTGCTGGAGGCACAACTCTCAGCTTGTATCAGTAACTCATGGATTACACACCAAGCTGCTAACTGTTAAAAACAATGCATGGAGATAGGAGGAGAACATTGATATACTTTGGAGTAGATGGAAGAGGACCATCTAAACACTGAGCACTGAGAGTAATACAATGGTAGATATTAAAACAAGAAGACAGACAAAAGCCAAAGCTGTGGAGGAGAAGAAAAGATCAAACAAATGGCATAAAAAGGGAAAAGGAAATGATCTACTGGCTGAAGATGATGTTAGATTTTATTTCCCTAATTGTGGCAGATAGCTGGACATGAAATTAATACTTAGTTGTATCTGCAAAATATTGTACTCTTTCAAATGTCAGAACTGGATATAAATGAAAGTCTTGCTTTTCAATGACAAAAAATCTTCCCACAAGCAATTTACACAGTTCTTTTGAAATAAGAAATTACTGCAGAGCTACACTTACGAAACAGACCTATGACAACACTAAACAAGATGTAATCTTGACTGTGATTTAGAAATAGTGTCCAGAAGCATACAGCTTTAGCTCTGCTTGGCACAGAATCCAATGAGTATCATCAACCTTGCAATGTTTCTGGGGACTCTCGTATTTTTCTGAACAACACTTTTACCTCCTTTGTGGATGGCCACTCTCCCAAAATATGAGCTGAAACACTATTTTGGCCAGCTTTGAGAAGCGACTGAACTTAGTTAGCACTCGGTTTATCTGCCAGACCTAAGACATAACATGCTTTTCACTATGACTTTCTTTAACTCTTTGAAGCTTTATTATTCCAAGGTACAAGGGTGGCAATATGAAGACAGACAAAGCAGAGAAAAACTGGGTGGGAACTAAGCACTTTGCACTGTCAAGTTAGCAAGCAAAAGAATCCTCTTTGGCTTCATGAGAGCATTACCAATACTAACAAACCACTTGCTGACTGGTACTACAAACCAGCAGGTAGTGCACACACCTCTTTTAGTGGTTTGATGCATGCTAAGTGGACAAATTTTGAAATGTCCCCTGCACTTGCTTTTTAGTTAATTTTGCACCAACTTTTGAATGTCAAGATGAAAAAAAAAAAGGTGTGGGAAACAAAGCAAACCAGGGTTCATCACCTCATAACATTAACCAAAACAGCAAAGACTGTATTTCAAATGTCTATCTAGTTCTCCCTGACAGCTCAACTCAAATTGAAAACTTAGGCATGACATGAATTTCTTCTTCAGATTCATGTCACCTGAAAACAGAAGTTTAATATCGGTATTGTCACCACGCCAGTCAACTATCAGACAAAGCGATAGCAATAACCAGCAGTCATCAGGCCAGAAGCAAAGCCAACTCCATAACCAGAAAAAAAGATTTATTTTCTCAGCAATCTCTTTTCTCTGCTCTTAAACTGTAACTGCAGCAGCTTCAGAGACATTCAACACAATCCACTCTCATTGCGTATTCCTGTAAGAAAGATGTTCTCTGCACTCAGTAATTACAGCTTCACTTTGCCACGTGAAAAGAGCCTCTTTTTACAGTACTCATGACTTCTGGAGGTTTTGTTTTGTTTTTAACTTGTACCACAAAACCTGCCTGTTCTGCCTTTATCTTATTACTCCCTGTAGTCCTGGCATTTGTTTAAAATGATGTAAAAAATAGGCAGTTGCACAGAGAATGATTAGTACAGCGCGTGCTGTAGCAAGCAATGTTATATATTTTATTGCTTATGAAGTCAGTGTACTGGAACCAGCCCTATCTGTTAGTTTGGTCTGAACGTACATTTTTCCTTTCCTGCTTGCAACAGGATAGTTGATATTTGGAAGAAGGAATACAGAAAATAAGCATGGTGGTAGGTGAGCACTGCTAATGACACAAGCTCACATTTAAATCAAGGGCTGTTGTTTAGGATGTCTCTCTACGAAGAAAGAATAACAAAGTTTGTGCCTCACATGTGTCAAAAGGACACTTGCCACACTGTCTGCTCAGCCATCATCTCAAATTATTCATTACCTGTGCCAGTGTCCTCATCCCCCTGAAAAAGTCCGTACTTTTCCCTGAAGCTCTGAAAGCAAAAAATTAAATCGAATGCTTCCCCATTTGTTCAGAGTGACTGCTAAAAAACTCATTAATGAAAACCTGGGCAAAAAGGCTCCCCATACTTACAGCTCACAGTTATAAAAGCCAATGCACAACAGCCAGCGAATGTTTCTATACAGCAATTGGCTTAAAACAGCTTCCTTGGCAAACAGTGAGAGGAAATACCGAATAAATATTAGTTTTACCATATTTATTTCTACACTGGGTGAGGCAAGACAAAAAGATGTTTAGGCACTGAACTGATTTCAGGTTTTCTCCTCTGTGAATGATTTGGCCTGCAATGTTATAGGGCTTTTAATCTCACATACCTCATGGATCCTATTATCATCACTATCATAATGAAACCAGACATAGCTTACTTCCCATTCCCCCAGCACAACACCGGCAGGGTACGCAGAAATGAGAAAGTCACTGACGTAAAATTGACTGAGGGCAGCCACCCATTGTTTCATCCCCTTGGATTCATCTCCCTATGTCAAATGGTACCACCTCAAGCTGGTCCTGACAATGTGCAGGTCAAGCAGCAGCATAACCCAAACCATAACGATCAGAAGACACTCAGCTCAGCTTGTCCATGGGAAAGGGGGAAAACAGTCCCTGTGTGTTTCTACAATTCCTGTCGCTCTCGGCACAATCAGATTTTATTGATCTGTAATCCTAGATAAGTGTATTGAATCTTACAGCTGAAGTCAATTACACTGTGTTAAACAGCCTTCCTGATTTTCAGGACGAAAATCACTTCTTCTGTATAGAACTAAATTAGCTCAATAACTCATTACTTGTGCCATGGGCACGGGGTTGAAACGGCAATGGACAACTAAACAGTTGCTGTCTTTTCAGGCATTGGTACTTTAGAGCTGTAAGCAGGCTGAATTTCCAGTTTCACCAGCTGGGAAAATGGACAAGCACTGCAGGTAGAAAGGGGACATCTAGTCAACAGCACCACATCTCAAACCATCCATGTTCTCTCATAGCAAGGGGCTCTGAGCTGACCAGACTTGGAAGGAGCGAGACATTGCTTTTCCTGGACCAAGAAGTTTTCATACTCAGAAGTTTGGATTAGACATAGCAGTCAACCTGGAGCTGCACTGTGTCTCCAAGGGAGAAATGGGCTCTTTATTTATCTAAAATGACAGTGACTCAACCAAAATCAGTGGGCTTGCTTCTGGATCCACCAAGGCTACTCTAGAGCTCCTCTAAATCACAGCCCTTCCACTGGCACTACCCATGCCTGTCTTCTGCCTTCTCATGCACTGTCCATGGATGTTCACTCCTGGCCATGGCCAGAGGCAGGGCTGGTGGACCTCTGGTCTGCCCCTCACTCAGTACACAGGCTCAGCATTTAGACAGTTGTGTGGTGCCATCAAGCAGCGTCCAAATGAGAAACCAGAACCAGTTCAAACCAAACCATTTTATGAATGAGGAGAGAAGGAAAACAAGTGCAGTGAAGTGGTGGGAAAAAATAAACAATGAAGTTAACTTGATGAGAGTTACAGAAGAAAATCCAACCCGCCCAAGACAAAGGCTGGCTGCCATTTGGGAATAAGGAACAAGTAGAGGAGGGAAGATCTGGGAGGGAAAAGATACTTCTATATCCTGACAAAAATAAGTCATGACAAAGAAGAAACTTCTTATGGCAGGGTCAGGATAAAGAGTATCAGTGGCAGAAAGTGGTCCAGGTGAGTATGGATCTCAAGGTAAGGCTAAAGAAGTGTTTCTGTGGCCATGGGAGGAGGACTTGAAATACATCAGGGATGGGAGGACTACACAGGTCTTAAAGAGAAGGATTGCTAATCAATCCTGGCAGCTCAGAAAAAGTCGAGGGTCAGGTCAGAGGAAGGTTTATGAAAGCAATACTAAAAGAAAAGAGGAAGGCAGTAAAGAAGGTGGGTGGACAGGAAACAGCAAGAGTTGTTGTAGCAGAATCAAAGAGAACACAAAGCATGGCTCAAGTCTGAATATGAACCTGCCTGTACTTTCAAGATCTCATCCCTGTCAGGAGAAGAGCATTCTCCTGTTTGGAGAAGGAAAAGAGTGTATGGAGCTCCACAGGCTCTTCTCAGAGAAAAATAATTCCTATAAGGGGAGAGTAAAGTTTAACTACCAACCCAAAGGAGATAAAAGGACACATCAAAAGGCACGCAACCTTGTCGTTTCTGATTCCTTACTCAGAATTAGCATCAGCACTGAATAAGAGTATATACAAATCCCCTACAAATGAATATTTGCCTATCAGGGACTGAGTGGAGGAGCAGAGGGGCTGAAGGCCAATGGTGGTGATGGGCTACGTGGACATCCTTAGAAGTCACACTGTGCCAGCACACACTTTGCCAGGCATGAGTGTGATGTCCCACTGCCTTGTACCACCTTCCTCAGATGCTAGGGTCACCTTTGGTAACCCTCTGACCAGCCTCAAGCACTCTTTGGTTTCTTTCTTACACACAACTGTATTTACATGTTAGGAGATCTCCATGTAACTCGAAAGATGACAGAAGCTATGTTTCTGATTCTGTTGGGTTGTGCAGGGTGCGCATGTTGAGCAGACAGGAATGATTCAAAGCCATAAGCAGACAGACTGAGAGGAGAAAGGTGAGAGACAGGGAATATTCCAAAGCCTGCTGCTGCACCGGGGCAGCCAAACTCCACAAGAAATAGGCCTGAAAGAGTTGGAAAGAAAAAAATCAACTCTTCTTAAATCTGGAAATCATTTCCTCTACCCTTTAACATGGAAATGCAAGCAGTAATGGGCGATTATCCTTTGCGAGGAAGCACATCCCTCCTGTTCTAGTCCCTGGGGTGGTTCGTCCCATCACAACATCCATGTCTTTCAGCAACATCAGTAGGCTTTGTCCTCACAATGAATGTGAGGAAGGTTGGATATTAGGAAGAAATTTTTTACAGAGAGAGTAACCAGACATTGGAATGGGCTGCCCAGGGAAGTGGTGGATTCTCCATCCCTGGAGGTTTTTAAGATGAGACTTAGTGGCACTTATTGCCATGGTCTAGTAACCACGGCAGTGTTGGATCAAGGGTTGGATTTGATGATCTCGGAGGTCTTTTCCACCAGGTTGATTCTATGATTCTATGATCTCCACTGCACGCATGAGGAAGTCAGCCATAGGTCTGATGAAGGAGGTTGGCTGAGAACATGCAGGAAACCTGTGACCAAGGCAGGGAACTGAACCCAGACCATGGGTTCCAGTTGGGTGGAAGCTGGGTCCAAGCTGGGTAGTTGACAGATCACCTCTTCTTCTGGGGCTTTGTGATTTAAGTTTGGTGGGTTTTATAATGAACATTTTTTTTTCATTTGTCTAGTCACTACGTTTCAGTTCACTTCCACTTCTGCTTTGTGAAAGCTTTTTATTCTGCTTCTTTTTGTTTTGGCTAAAAAATCAACACAACTGAAGATTAAACAGAATTTACCTTTCACTATTTGGTCTTTTCCCCCACCAACATCATCCTCTCCCTAGAGCTCAGTGTTAAGTGTCCTTAGTGCGCCCTGTGCTCATGACTATGGTGTCATTAAAACACAGGAGTGATATTTAGAAGGAGATGTCTTAATTCACAGCTTCACAGAATTACAGCAACTGCTTATGCAAACAGCAGCACTGTGAGGCAGCAGAGCAGATCTGGTGGGAAAACCAGAGAAAAGAGATGCACAAAAAAGGTAAGTTCCAAAGTGAATGTTCTGATGCTGCTATGCATCACACTGACATGAGTAATCATCTGAAGAACAGCTACCAGTAAGCCACTGCATCAGACCGCCTAGGATGTTTTACTGGGTTAGCTAATGAATCACTGGGAAAACGTGAGCCATGTGCTCACTGCCAGGGTAGTCGTCATGGTGGGTGAGAACAGTGTCTCTTTCACTATCATCATGATCTGTGGTTTAATTGATATTTGAAAATTTTTTAAGATTCCCTGTGAAAGGCACATAATATGTACTTCTAAGACAAAATTCTGTGGTATTATACTATTTTCAAGGAGGTGCAACAAGGCAAACCACTATTTCATGAAATAATTCACACTGTTTGAATCCTTCACAGAATGTCTCAAGATTTTGAAAGGGAAAAAAATAACTCATTTCCACCTGTGTAATAACTAACACAGTGAGAAAGAAACAGACTTCAGACTTTTGTGAGAAAATGCTGCAAACCCACAAACTTTCAAAAGTCCCCAGTATGCTATTTTCAGCTTATCTGGATGTGGCCCAAACTATCCACAACTAACCAAGGTGCATCAGAAGATTGTCATCATTCCACTCCCACCACAGGCTTTTTGTGCCCACTGTGCATCCACGGCTTTCAAGCCCTAAAAAATAACACAAGACTTTTACGCTTAAAGGAGCCGAGCAGCTGCAAAAATAACTCTGTAAAAATATTGAATACTTGGTCCCACTCAGCAGCTGGAAAAACAATTACTGAATGAAAAATTCAGCGTTTGATACTACTTAATAGTTGGGGAAAAACTATTTGTGAATCATAATTAACATTTATTTAACCATTTAAAAGCACGTATCTACTGTTTGAGGCTTCACGGAGAGCCAATATGTGGCCTTCTGGCACCATTAAACAGACTAATACAGTTAAATTGGAAGGACATGAGGCAGAAAACCGCAAGTGAATCCTTCAAGGAACTGGTACAACTGAGACTGCCTCAGCAGCATGTACTCCAACCTAAACAACTCTGTTTCTATGATTTTAAATGATTTTATGATTCTGTGAAAGCAATGGTGGCTTGGGTCAGGACATAAATTCCAGAAGCAGACACATCATTTACAGGCATGATACTGAAAACAAATACTATGCCTTGTTCTAAATTTCTAATTAGAAAACTGTTAGAATTTAGACTTTTTGAAGTCCTAATTTCCCCCAAGCAATTCCCTCACTTGTTCTCTGCCAATCTGTGATAGCTGAAATGCCTGATCATTGACAGCAACTGGGTCCTTTTTTCATCTCATCCACCTTCACCCATGCAGAATTGGGCTGAGTGCCTCATGAGTCCAGCAGGCACAGTGCAGGCACAAAACAGCAGTTATTCTATCTAGCAGATAACTGCTGGCAGAGCTGAGCCAAAGAATTTTGTCCAGCACAGCCTCACCTGGAGAGAGACCACAGCTGACCACAAAGAACAAGGATACGCAAAGAAAAAGCCTATTGCAAAAATTGACTCAACCGCTGCATTTGAAGGACTTGGTGATGGGATTACGGGATTAGCATACATATATATATATATATATATGTATATAAAACCTAGTTTATGTACAGCAAATGTCACCTGTAGGGAATATTTTGCAAGGTGCTGAGGAGTGTGAGCAGCCTGCATAATATGCTTAACTAAGTGATTTGAACTCTAAGTCGCTAACTCTCCCATGATTGCTATCTCAAGCGACCATGTTATCAGAGGTCATTTCAAGGAAAATGCACTTATGTCATAAATACTTCTCATATCATACTTCTTGTAACCTGCAGCAGCAGAAAAATGAAGGCAATATAAAAAGAAATAAAAGATATAAAATTTCAGGTCACAAACATCCCCAAATGGATTATGCTCTCTAAAGGAACTGTTTAAATAGCATGATGAGGTTTTCTTAGTGTACATCTTGAAGTTTTCTAGGACGATGCTATTAATTCTAAATGCAAACACGTTCTCAATGCCATACTCAATGCAATTGGCTCGTAATATGAAATAGAGCCCTCTACATTGAGACTCACTCATCACTACGATGATCTCAATAATCTTGGTGGATCCCTTTCCATATCAGGATATTCTACAACTCCGTGATCATGGAAACAGATGCAGCTGACAAATTCACCTCCATTCATAGCCTGCTGAGGTTCCCAAGCCATATCCCCTGCATGCCCAAAGAGACAAACCAATGCTCTTTTTGGATCAGAAAGGGCAACCTGTCATGGACGATTTCAAACTGAGTTAGGCAGATCACAGTTTACAAAAATCTCCACAAAGCATTTGCCCTAGCAGGGCTACACCAGCATAGCTAAAATGCCGAAGTGTAAAAATGCAGGCAGGGCTGAACACTCAAAAAACATGTATGCCACAGAGTTAATGACAAAATAGATCAATATGTACTTGGCCAAATTTCTTCATAGGCTTACATGTAGCTGCATGTTATCAGAAGCGTTCAGGTACTATGCTGGGGAGTTTTAGAACAAGTCAGCAAAAAGCCTTTAAAGGGCTTTAGCTCTATGCTTCAGATTCCCACATGCAATGCTAATGTCAACTAGATGTTAAACTATGAAATTATAAAAAACAACCAAAACATCTCAGAACCACCTCAAAACTGAAGAAATCATTTGATGCTGCTTTTACAAAAATACTTACTTACAATACAGTCCTGGAAGCAATTTCCAAGCAAGCCAACTGCTGCTCTAGACAGTTTAGTGGATGGTGTGGCTCAGCTCTTTCATACAGGCAGCACCTACAGTTATATCTAGAAAAGGAGAGATAACCAAAATTCTTTATGAGCAAATACACAAATAAAGCAATCTTTCTCTTTAAAACTGTAACACGGTTAAAACTAGCTTCAGTAGGTCTCAATAAAGTTCTCTTACCAAGCTTCATGTGTGCTGCCTGCTCACAGGAACAAGCCCCAAGATGCAGCCCAAGCCAGCCTACGGTGTATAAGCCAAGAGCGACTGTGCTTGAGAAAAAAGCCCCCCACTGAGTGTATCAAAGCAGCAAACAAACGAGCGCAGCTGTTTTTCTCATCTAGTTCTACTTAAAACATTTGCAGGAAACGCAAGATGAATTAGTGCCAAAGAAATGTAGGTGATTTCAGCAAGGCCAGGAATTCCAGGCACCAACTTCTATTTTCTCTCTCTTGAGTGGGTGTTCACTTGTAAGTTGTAGACACGTTAGCAATTCAACAACTGAGCGAATTAACGTTCGGCTTAGCAGTCATTGTTAGGTTGGGAGGTTATTACTGCTTGTTCTGCTAAAGTGACAGGTTTAAATTGGTTTGTATCGAAAAGTTGTTTTCTACAATACATACTCCCTGTCTTTTTGTACGGAATAATTTTCTTCCATCATGTCGACTGCTACTGTACAAACCAATAATGCCAGCTCCACCACAGCAGCTGGGATAGGCAAGGAGAAACAGCAAAGGGACAGGTGAGGAGGAGAGAGCACTCATCATCCACCATTTCTCTTTGGGGTGCCACCTTGGTTTTTTTCCAGGTATTTTATGTGGTTGATTCAAGACTTTTCAACAAAGGACTATGCTTGCATTTGCGGGACATGTTCTGTTTTTTAAGCAAGGAAAGGCAAAACACAAGAGTAAAGAGAGGGCTTTACTTCATTGAGCCATGAGTCTGAGAAAGATGTTTGCCATCAGGCACTGCTTGGTGCACAGGATGGAGAGTTGTGATTTCCCAACTTTGCAGGTGATCATTTTTAATGGAAAAAACAAGTTTTCAAGGTTGAGCTGACTGGTACAGAGGAAAAAAACATACCACCACATGTCAAATTTTTGCAGACTCAGATCCATTTTGTACTAGTAAACGAGCTTGCATCCTTCCCTCCCTCGTGTTTTTTTTCTTTATTTTAGGGTAGCTCACAAGCTGCTGACAACTCACACTGTACTAAGAGCTGTTCACACCGCACAAAGTGTTTACCACTCACAACTGATGATAAAAATTAATTTACAGTACCGCTACAGCAAGCTTTGACAAATTGTCATGTGTTGACACAGTCATAAGTTGTTGGTTAAAAAAAGTAACACTTCCCTCTTCTGCCACTTCATGTTTGAGACCAGGGATGGGCACATTATGCAAAGTTTGAGGGTTTGTAAGCTTCATAAATGTTTGGGCTTCACAAAACAAGCTTGGTTGTGAAAGTTTTTTCTCTTACAGTTAGGCATGTGTTTATTGCCAAAAAGACTCTAGTAAGAAAAAAAAATCCTTTCCCATCTACCAAGATCTGTGTGTTGTGCAAAACTAGGAGAAAAGGCTGTAAAATAAATAACCTTGTATGATACTTGTTCTAGGTAAGATCACAGCAGTGACAAATAGCCTGTACCAACTCCTCAGAGCTGTAGACACCACCCTCCTACTGTAGAAAGGAAGGAAAAAATACAGCTACAAGTAAGAGTTTTAATTGTTCTCAGCTGTCACACAATGTTATCTTAAGTGAACGCATTTATTTCTCGATTCTCATGTGTACCTCTATATGGAAAAAAAACAAACCAGCATTCATCAGACGAGGTCCAAATTGATTTCCGTGTACTCAAGATAGTAAGTGTTAGTCAGCACTCATGCCCACCACTGGCAGCTCTTAAATTGTAACTCCTTCTCTTCTTCCTCAGGGCAGGATAATTAATCTGTCTCGTTTACAACCTGGAATCAGTAATGGACATAAAGGTGTTTCCAGCTGACATGAGCAGTGTTTCAGTGGTGATACATAACTTAAAACATTAGCCCCACACTAGCCTAAATCCAGGTAAATAAACAAAGCCAAGCAAAATGAGCACTCAGAGCACCTGCCAAATGGGTTTCATGAGGAGCACTTAAAAGCCACTGCTTTACATTGTGCACCAGTGACCTGGACTTCCTGTGCTCTAGTACCTCTCTGTAAGCTGCAACAAATCTCAGAGCACAGACTGCATGAGGATGCAGAGCAAATTCATTCAGGAAATTAGCTTGGCAATACAAGGAATTAATTTTCTCTTTTTTTTCCCCTTAACGGTTGTACAAAGTAGAGATGCTTTGAATGGTTCCAAAGTCCTCAAGAGAGGCAACGCTGTACCTCTGTAGGACCAATCCAACTGCCCCCTGCTTGCATCAGTGCAAGAATCATCCATCTAATTTCTCTACAAAATCCAAAACATGTTACATCAACCAAAAAGACCTCCTGCAAAACATTAAGGGGGGGATGAAATTTCATACAGTCTCTTCACCTCACACACCCTGTACAGAATTTCTTCATCATCTGAGACGTGACTCTGACAAACTACTTATTCTCAAATAGGTCTAATGGAAGCAAAGTACATTTACATCATTACAGTCAGGATGGACATGACTTTGTGCTGCCAGTTGGAATGGTATCAACCATGCTTAATTAAGTCATTGCTGTACATTCAGAAAATCACTAAGGTGGCAACTCCTACCTTTCTCCCCCAAAGTAACAAAAATTTACAAATATTTTCTGTGCATCCCATGAAATGCATTATTTCACTGGATTGAGTCCAAGAGTCAATGAGGCTGAAATAAAAATGATTCAACTATTAAGTCAAAAACTTCAGCTGTCTATTTACCTAAAAGGCAACAATTTTCTCCTCCACTTTGGAAGAAAACTAATTTTACCATAAGTTATCTCAGTTGCCAATATACGATCTCTCCTCTGCATTTTCACTTCTTTGCTGTATAGAAGGGAATATAAGGACCTTAAACTCACTGAGTTCTTACTTTGGGATGGAAAGAACCCAAGATATCCCCACTAAGCGAGTGGAGAATACTATGAGGAAAAAAGTGGGACTTGGGGTTTTCTGAAGCTTTTTTTTCTTTACGTTTGTTTATTTTGGAGTGCTTTTTTGAGACAAAGTATCTGTTTACCTGCGACAAGTCTTTTCCTGAGGGATCGAACTTGTGAGCGTGAAGAAACCACCCACAAGCAGAAGGGCCTTTCTTGCCAAGTCCCTTTTGTGAGTCTGTGCTTGCTGTAACCAATACAGGGCCAGTACAGGAAGGTTCAGTATCAGGGAAATGCAGACTGTGGATCTCCAGTGGTCTCCCTGCATCACACCTCTCTCCTCTGCCCTCCAGGTTTCATCACAAGGAGGATGGCAGAGTCTTGGCTGATCCCACAGTCACACTCCCTCAAGCTGCTATATGCAGGGCATCAGGAGAAAGCCATAAAGATGACATTCATCCCAGCAAGCCATCACCAACATTTCAAAGGCAAAAGGAAATATATGAAGCTGTCCTGCTCCTTGATGATACACACACACAACTGAAGGGGTAAATACATGTATTGAATATATATATACTAAATATGTACTGGATAGTCTCTGTTTGCATGGGATGCAGACTGCATGAAACAAATTCTCCTGGCTAGAAATTCAAAAGGAAAGGAAGACTGCAGCTTTCTTATTCCATGGGAACTGTTCTTTCAACCAGTGAGACAAGACGCTAACCCAAAGATTTCAGAGCTGCTGGGGTTTAGGGGGGTAGGGCCTCTCCTCTCCCAAGGCAAGTAGCATCAGTGACTACCTACACTGTGGGCAATTTTCTCGTCTCTGCTCCATGCCTGTCTTCACGTTGCTGCAACGGTCACCAACTCACCTCTGTTACACAGAGCTTGGCCACTCAGGAGCAACAGGGAAGCTGCTAAACTGGCAGCCTGGCAGGATCTCCTGTGAGCATGTGGGGGTGGGAGGAAACCCCCTAACTTCCCACTTGGGATGGGGACACGCTTCTGAAGTGGTTCCGGTTCTTAAACTTTAAGAAAGGGCTGAGATGCTCAAACTGTCTTGAACAGAAAGGATTTCAGTACTGGAATACTGGAGATATTTAAAAGATGCGTAGATGTGGCACTTACGGACATGGTTTAGTGGGGGACTCGGCAGTGCTGGGTTAACATCGAGATGGACTTGATGACCTTAGAGGTCTAAAGATGCTGTTCCCTTCCTGACTCTCCTCCCCCTATGAAGGAGGGAGCAAGGGGAAGCAGTATCTCTGCAAGCATGAAACAGTGGGAAAAGCCATTAGATCTTTGCCTTTCTAGAGCCCACTTTGTATTTCCAGCCCTTTTAAGCAGAGGAAAATTAGTGTCCCTGTGAAGAATGTAATGAATTGAAAGCTGGCATCTGTGTCCACCTTTGCTGCTTCATCAGAAAGGAAGTGCTAGGATCCCTCAGAAGGCAGACTGGGAACTGCCTTCCCCATGCACACAAGTGTACTCACACACATGTGCGTGGGCATCTGTAGGGGGTTTCTGTGGCTAGGTTTTGGTAGCTGAGGGGCTACAGGGGTGGCTTCTGTTAGAAGCTGCTAGAAGCTTCCCCTGTCTGTTGAAGCCAATGCCAGTCAGCTTTAGGATGGGCTTCCTGCCTCTGCCCAAGGCCAAGCCAATCAGGAGTAATAGCAACACCTGGGTGATAAGATATTTAAGAACAGAAGGCTGTTGCACAGAAAGAATTCCAGCCAGGGAAGAGCAGAGTGAGAACATGGGAACAAAAATGCAGACACCAAGGTCAGTCCAGAAGGAGGGGCAGGAGGTGCTCCAGGTGCTGGAGATGAGGCCCCTGCAGCCCGTGGTGCAGACCATGGTGGAGCAGCTGTGCCCCTGCAGCCCATGCAGGACATCGGGGTGCGGAGACCCATCTGCAGCCCATGGAGAAGCCCATGCTAGAGCAGGTGGGTGCATGAAGGCCTCCCCTGTGGGAGGCCCAGGATGGAGCAGGGTCCTGCCAGAGACCTGCAGCCCATGGAGAAAGGAGCCCACGCTGGAGCAGGTTTTTCCCAGGTAGGACTTGTGGCCCCTGTGGAGGACCCACACCGGTACAGCTCATTTGTGAAGGACTGCACCTCATGGAAAAGTGACCCACGGGACAGCAGTTTCATGAAGAACTGTTGCCTGTGGGATTGACTCATATCAGGGAGGTTTGTGGAGGACTTTCTCCCATGGGAGGGACCCCATGGGAGCAAGGAAAGGACTCCTCTCTCTGAGTGGTGGCAGAAACGACAACTGACCATAACTCCCATTCCCCGTCCCCCTGCACTGCTGGGGGGGAGGAGGGAGAACATGGAAGGAAGGAGGGGTAGGGGGAAAGTGTTTATAAGATTATTTTACTTCTCACTCTTTTGCTCTGATCCTATTAGTAATAAATTTAAGTACTATCCTCACTTTGAGTCTGTTTTGCCCATGAAGGTGATCAGTAAGTGACCTCTCCCAGCTCTTATCTCAGCTCATGAATCCTTCACTGGTTTTTTTCTGTCCTCTGTCCAGTTGCAGAGGGGAGTGAGAGAGTGGCTTTAGTGGGTTCCTGGCATCCAGCCGGAGTCAACCCACTACAGCATGCTTCTCCTTTGCTTTACCTTTTTTTGTTTTTAACTGTATATACTAGTATATTTTTCAGTACTTTCTTAGCATGACATACATTGTATGGTGGGTAACGATCAATGACAGCATTATCTACAGCATTAGCATTAGAAATATGTAATTCATTGAAACAAGACTTTCTTCTTCCCCAGCTTCTCATAGCTAGTTTTGTTAAATAAATCTAATTTCTTGCTTGATTTGCATCTACTCAGATCGAACCTTTACTAAAGCCAGAAGCATTTTGTTTTTAAAAAATATATTCCCATCCTCCCAAATCAAATCTCTACTTCTAGCTGAGATAATATCATCCTGTTTTTTACTGTAATGTAATACTTCTAAACAAATGAACTTAAAAATTCAGTTATGGCAATGTACAACTGAAGGGCTCTAGAGGTTTATGTATCACATGGCAAAAATCACTCCTTGTACACCTCGTACACACTCCTTGTATAACCATAGGATTCTCTGGATGTTTTTGAGCAACCTCAGGCCAGAAAGGTAACGAGGTAATGAAGAAAATAATGTCAAGTTTTATGAGATCTTTAGCAAAAATGTTTAAATTGAGCCATGTGGTTAGAGCATTCTGAAATCCTCCTATCTAATCTATGTAGCATTATCTTACGTGTAATCTGGTTACAAGCAAAATAAAAGAGACTGCTGGAAACCTTGCTTGACCTTTTGATTCACAGTGATTTCCACAGCAGGAATCACTGCAGGAAAGGTACCAGTCAAAGTAGTTAACTAGTAGTGTACAATCCACCTTTAATACTTGCTGATAATGACAACTCAATGAAAGGAGGAACATATTCCCATGTCCTCTGAGCCAACTATTCTTTACAGGGTGTTCAAGGAGCCACCATCCAATTTATATACACTTTTGTACTTCCCTCAAAATTACAAAAGCATCCCAGTTTCAGGAGTTGCTTGGTTGCAGTGAGAACATGTTCAAAGAACCTGTCCGTTCAGCAACATGGACACCAACACCAGCAATGCAAACGTTGAAGGCATGTGGGTTTACGCAAAAATTTCAGTCAGCATAAAGAAAAGCAAGACTAGGACACAAGGATCCTAAATTAATCCAGTTCCTGTCTTCCCACTGACTTCCCTTACCATTGGAAAGACTTTGGTTTGGATTTTAGTCAAGTCTGGTTTACAGTGCCCAACTTCGTCTGTCATAAAAAAACTCTGACCCTGCTGGAATGTTACTCATTACGCAGCCCTGCAAAAATTATTAGCTACATTACAAGGCATTTCCCTTTGGGGACCAGAAAGGGTGAAGAAAGGGGATGGAGAGTGACAGCTTGTGGTTTCAAATGCAGAAGCAAAAAAATAAATAAGCAAGAGGAATACAGGATACAATGTGTTTACATCTGTCAAAACAAGTTTCCTGGAGACATAGAGGGTTCATGCTGCTGAGCTGTCACTTCTGCTTGAAACTGCTGCCTCATGCTATCAGGAGGTCAGTCACTGACCTACTTTCTGATAGGACTGAATTAATTTGCTCCTTCTGTACACAAACCCTTTTTATTTTTTTAAAGGAATACTTAAAAAAAAGCAGAAAAAGCTGCCTTTTATCCAATTGGTACTGTGCAAGGCTACTACATACCCTGGCACAGGGCCCACTGTGCTTGGGCTGCCTATTCTTTTGGAAAAACCTGTACAGAATATTTTTAATGAGTTGACGCTGCAAGTAATATCTTTCCTTTTTGAACTCCTACACTACACTAATACCCACAATTTAACCCACTATGCACAATAATGGAGGCTAGCACTCAAATAGACTGTGCTTTCTCTAGGCTGCTCCTGAAATAGATGCCTACCACCACAGGATTAGCTCCCTAAACAGACAGATGCATGGCACAATATACTTACAGGATTAAAACATGAAGTTATTAATAGAAAACAACACGAGTAGGTGAAACTTATGAACTAAACACCTATTGATCCAGTTGTTCCCTGCACAGAGCCAGCTAACAGTGCTCGCCAGGACATGTTGGTATGATAGGAGCCCTTAAAAGCATTCTTCTCAAACAGTAAAGTGGCAGAAGTAGTAACAAAAGAGATGCCACCTACTTCCTCTCTTTGCTTAAAGGCTACCTACCTGCACATACCTCTAATGTCACTACAAAAATCCTTTCATTAAAATAAAGCCATTGGCTGAGGGTTTCACAGATCTTTCAAACACTTGGACCACCAAAGGATCAGAAATCAGCTCTTGGAAGCTTCATTGCTTGGGTGGACTTGTCTTTCCAGGTCTCTCGTGGGTAGCAGCATTGGTGTTTGGAAACAGAAAAGCAAGGTACCAGTGAAAGCAGTGCCATTCCACATTAATGCTCTGGACTAACATTTGGAAGATGAGACCTCTTCAGCACCTTGGTCTCATACAGTCGCCTTACTCTCCATCTGCTAAGCAAAGATAAGGATCTTTGGTACTTGCTTCGTACCAAAACTGACTTGAGCTCTGATTCACCAGTGATGATGTGGGGATGATGGAAGACTTCCTGAGGTGCATGTTGGTAGAAAACTTCTGCCTTCTTCAAGCTGACTTCCAGCCCAAAAAGCTCAGCACCCTCTGCAAAGCAGGATGTTAAATGCTGCAGAGCTGCTTCTGTGTGGGCAAGATTGTGCTCTATGGCAAACTTGCCACTGGCTGCCGCAAGAGAGGAGCTCCAAAGAGGAGATACAAGGACTCCCTGAAACAACATCTCAGCTTTGGCCATACTGATCATCATCATTGGTCTACTCTGTTCTCCAATCGGGAGGTCTGGAGACACACTATTCATAACTCTGCTGCTTCTTTTGAGAACACACGCAGAATCATTCTTGAGGAGAAAAGACAATGCAGAAAGAACTGTGCCTTGCCAATACCGCCTAAGGAGACTTTCCTCTGTGCCTTTTGCAACTGGACTTGTCTATCTCGCATTGGCCTTTTCAGCCATCAGCGTGCTTGCAGCAGGCGTGGATAGAATCCTTCTCAAATCTTCGTTCACGAAGCCTAGCCATGATGATGATGAGTACCAAAACACTGTGGGAGAGACTCGCACTTTCCTTTGCATTTCCCCAGGGTCCAATCTAATAATAGTGGAGGTAGTACTAACTACTGTAATAAAAGGCAACTATCGGTATCACAACAGATTTATGATCACTCAAGTTCCTGGACTTGATTAGGCTCGTGTTGCCAAAGATAACTATGCCAAACCTAGCACTTGCAACTGCAAGTGCATTTTTGTCAACCCTTTTAGCTTTAATCTGTGCATATTTACAAGCTCTGAATCTGAAGTTCAAATACATCCAATAATTCACTCAAACCCACCAGGATTTGAAAACATTAGGGAAGTGTCAAGATGTCATCGAGCTTGTTCTGCAGAAAAGAGTGCTTTATAGTTTCAGAAAGAAATAGAAAAGGGAGCTATTTAACGAGATGGTGGCATATTGAAACATGGAGAGATAAGTAATTAATAGCTACCTTCTCTAAGTGAAAACTTTTCTGAGTGAAAAATCAGTTTATATGAAAAACTACAAGTCAATTGCTGCCATTTTTGGATGGATAAGAACTGTCATGCACGTTAGCATCTCCATTACCATGAAGGATTTTACTCCTTTAAGCAACTCACAAAGACTTTCACATAAAGCAGCATGTGGGAAGCAAGGAACTAACAGAAGGAGACACCAAAGAAATGTTGACATTCGTAACTAGAATTTTAATGAAAAATGTTATCAGGAGTACATGAAAACAGGAGAGAACTTCTGCCATGAGAAGCTGAAACTTTAGTCTCTTAGGATCAGGAGTAACTACGCAGTTGTATAGGTGCTATCATTAATATATATAATACTGGCCAAATAACCTCTTTACGTAGGTAGCCCAAAACATTTCCCTATTTAAAAGGTCCAGTATTCAACTAGTAGATCACCTAATTCAGAATCCTCTTAACCCTGACATGCAGATTTCTTTACCGAATTTCTATACAGCTTCAAGTGGCACCTTAAAGTAAACAAAACAGGAGAGAGGAAAAATAGTAATGCTCCAAGAAATAGAGAGTATAAACCCATTAATTAAGCATTTAATTCTTTTTATCCCTCATGTCTATCTTCACAGTCTCTCTCGGCAATCAACCAATTTTGGGATTCACTGCTGTCATGCCAATCGTGGCAGTACTTCAGTTAAAAAGGCACTGTCAAACATAATGAAATTTTCCCTCAGCTTGTACCCACACTGGTGCTGTGTACAGCACACACGCTGCCTGGCAAGGGAAGGTGGGGGATGATAAGGCTTTATCTGCTCTAGTTCCCAAGAACTGCAGAGACCTGTCCTAGGTGGCAACAGCACAACTGAATCACGCTAATGGCTGAGACTACATGCTATGGAAACCATCTCACACCCTCCCATACAACATACAAAAAGCACCCAATGGTGTGTTTTCTGTCCAACTTAGTGGTGGACTTGGCAGTACCGAGTTAATAGTTGGACTTGATGATCTTAAAAGGTCTTTTCCAACCTAAATGAACCTATGATTCTAAGACTCTTTTCCAACCTGTCTCAGACTAAGGCATACTATAAACACAAAAAAAATTCCCATCATTTCACTATTACAGCTCAATCTCTCGAATTTGAGGACATCATTCCCTGTCCTTCACCCAAGGATACTGCACACAGAGCAGAAGGACATGGCAGAGGGATTCCCCATTGGGAAGGACAAAATACATCTCTCTAATTGGCATCTCTGTTTCTGTTTGTTTTCACACTGGTCCTACTGGAACTAGTGTTGGTAGAGATCAAACAGTAGGTCAGGGCTTATAAGGCTTTGAAATATGTAATGATAGTCACTGACAATGAGCAGCATGTTTGTATCTGCTGACTCAGGTGAGGAAGGCACTACTGATGTCCTGACTGCAAACTGCATTTAAAATGCAAGTCTGACTGCCTCATCTGAATTATCCCTGCTTTCTGTCCCTAGTAACCTCTGGCCTGGCAGCTGATATTCCCAAGCAGCTTGTGGCAGTAGCCATCTGAAGCCAGTGCCCAGGCTACTGGGTCCTGGCCATCACTGTGCTGTCACGCAGCATGCAGCGCAGCGGGGCCCCGATTTGCTCAGCCTCTGGGCATTGCTGCAGCATAAATGAGGATAATCCAAATGCCAAAGAAGGGCAGATATTCAGTCCTGCAACAACAGCATGCTTTACAGCAAATAACTCATGGCCCAGAGCTTGAAATAGAAATGTATGTGACAAAAACTTCACAACATGGAAACCAGTATTAAAAAACCAGCAAGCTGCACTGTTTGCCATCTTGGTTTCCAACCCTTGTGAAAAGTCCAACTAGCTCAAATACAAATTTGTAATATGGGTCTCTGAGTAACAGCTATTTTAAACCAATTTTGGCAGACACTAAAAATCGTAACAAGGATGCCAGCTGTATGGCTTCTTGCTTCCTTCTCCTGGCTCCAGCTGGCCAGCAGTGGCGAGGAGACACCCAACTGCTCTGCTAGGGAAGCTATAACACCTTCGCCTTCCTTCAGCCCAAGTGTGCTGGGTTTCTATAACAAGGAGAGCCTGCCTTTGCCACTCCAAGGACAGATGAAGAACACCACCAATAAAAACCAGAATCTTCAAAGTTTCAAAAGTTCCCTTTCCATAAAACCACCCTTAGAAAGAGAATAACAGATAATGAGCTGCAAAACTGTTTTACAGGCACTCACTTGAGATGACCCACATAATTCATTCACTTTGCCACTTCACATTTCCTAAACTGCAGGAGTATAAAAGCTTTTACAACCATGCACAATCACGTCACTTTTCTCTGCTTTATGTGTAAAAGTGCCTGGCATATTTTTTCATTTGTCAGCAAAAATCGACATCTCCACACAAATACATGAACTGTGATATCCATTTACAAATGCATGAACAGCTAGCATTTGCTGATCCTGGTAACTTCTCTGCTCCTCTCTATCTTTTCCACCAGCCTCCTCTTAAACATCTGAGTGTGTTTCAGCTTTCCAAACACCAGCCAGTCCAGAACTGCAGCTGGAGCACAACTTGCCACTTAACAGAGTTTCTTTTTCCTGGATCCTCAGACTGCACAAAGCTCCCAACTCAGCTTCCTACATGGGAATGCACAACAGGAGGGTAAAATTAAGCCTCATGACCACACAGCACACGTTACAATGCATTAAACTAAATATAACAAAATATAAATAAAAGTAAAGAAAGGTGCACAGGAAGTAAATCCCACTTTTTCAATGCAAATTGCAGGAACATACATGTACACCAGAAACGATTAGTGTACCGCATCTGTGTTGGATGGAGGGAGGGGGAGAGGTCAAGTCAGGAAATTTGGGAAGCAAAAGCAGAAGTATCTGACTAGGAAACAGCACTGAAGAAAGAGGGAATTTTTTTGCACAACTACAGCAATGTCTGTAGGGCCAGGGGGAAGGAAGCAGTGAGGGTGGGAAGAGATGCTGTTCAAACAGCATTGCTGGAAGAGCATGAGGTCAGTCAAAGGAGGTCATGTCATTCCAGCAGAAAACCCTGCTGGAATTATCCTACTGGGCAAGAATGATCACTCTCACAGAAAGAGTGCAACGCATGGGCTTGGTCCAACAAAGCCACCCAGGACTCTGGCTATGGAAAAACAAACCCCAGGAAGCAAGGCCGTTCACAACAAACTGGACACAGATAGACTGCAGCTGCTGAAACACATAACCGGAGTGACATAATATTAGAACATACTTTTATTCTTACTAAGACAACAACAAACCAAAGCCTGAAGCTGTATTTTGGGCATGCTAGCTTAAACTATCTTTAGACAGGAAAAGTGTGTGCATACAGATGTTCCAGCAGGCACGGAGAGCAAAGAGTTGGAAAAAGCACTTGCTCACTTCTGAACCTTATAAAAATCATCTGTTGTAAATAAGGCTGGGAATAAATGCACCAGGCCATGATGAAACAAAATAAAAATACAAAAGCGGGCAAGAAGCCAGTAGTTGGTGAGGGACTGGTGAAGTATAATGGTTGCATACCTTCTCCAGTTTCGCTTATCCAATACATGTTTCCAGGTGTTATCCCCTCTTGCAGTCTCCCTCTACGTTTTACTCCTCCTGCCAGCTCTTTCATCCAGCTTTCTAACTATCTCACTTTCACAGATGCTCTCTTGGAATCATGATTGAAGCTATAAATTCATGTCTACACATCTTCAATAAAAATAGTTTTTCTAAAAGCTGTTGTTCTTTCCTATCAATGGTGACACAAATGATACAGTCACTGACAATTCAGGGGTCTCGCTGCAGCGTTAATCACTTATGCCGAAAGCAATGCTCTGTCTCACAAGGAAAACAGCAATAATGGAACTTTTTTTATATTATATATATATATATTATTGGAATCACTTTTACTCATGAAGAACTGAAAAATACAAGAACTGCCCTCAAATCTCTTGCTCTATGGAACACCTATTATTTTTAAAGTAAAACATAATTATCACCTCACTCCAGAAAAAAACTCATAGGTTGATCAGTGCACTAATAGACCTAATTTACGGTGATCACTGCTCAGCCTGCAGTAGTAGAAAGATGAGGGAGGCAACCCTATGAAGCACAGTTTAGACGTCCCTTGACAAAACCCCTGTAAAAACAGGATATAGAAGACTGGGATGCTTCCATGTTAACTTAATGACTGAACTCTGGTTTTACCCAAGAAGACCCTAACGTGCTGTGGCAAAGTACTGAGTTAAACCTCAAGCACAGAAAGGCTGTTTGGTCACAGGAAGGACACCTTTGCTGCAGCCCACAGACGTGAGATCCAGATGCAGCAAGGACAGGGTCCCTGTACAGGTCATGTGCACGTCTAGATGCGTTCTTCCTTGTCGCCCTTGGATGTAAGGAAATTCTGCAGGCCACAGTCAAAGCAAGCTATGCTTTCAAGGTCTCTAAAGTGACCCAAGTGAACTAACAATACAAAAGAATCTGCTCATCTCACAACCTCCAAATCTTTCTTAATCCTCGGCCTGTGCCAAAGCAGAAACCCTGAAGCTTGTGCTTTGGGCAAGATGTGGAAGTGACTGTTCCTGTAAGCAGGAACACGAAAGCTTGTACAAGAAAACTGCGATACGCCCGGGGGCACATCACTTTTGGGCTCAATTTGACTTTATTGCAAATAAATTAGTCATGGGCAAGCATTGGGTTAATATTGTCAGGGCAAATTCTAGGCATAAAGCCCTGGGAGAGAAAGCATAGCTTTGGGTTATGGAGATAGGCCACTGGCTTGCTGGTGGCAGGCTGATGGAGGCACCAGATTAAGAAACACAAAAATGCACCAACAGGAGCAAAAAGAGATAGCAAAGATACTGATTAAAAAAACCCAAGAAAGTGCCAAAGCAGGGAAGCTTGGCACACAGGGACAGTGCCTGAGGAAGAAGTTCTACATGGCATTTTTAAAACAAGGGCAGGGAAGCAGGAGCGGAGTTCAGCTCCGGACTTGGAAGGGACCACCCTGGCAAGTGCCTCTGCCTCCAAGAGAGATTTCCTAAGCTCCTCGCTTCCATGTGTGACCAGCACAAGGCTCTGCTTGCAACAGGCATGCTGTGCCACCGCTACTGCAGCGTGATAGCAGCTTCCCAACATGTAAGGGGATGCCGGTAATTCTAGTGCTGCCATAGTTTTTGTTAAGGTTTTTATATTTAACAAAGCCACTATTGTTTTTTATTGAAGTTCACAGATGCACACAGTGCTTAGAGAGAGTGGGGGGGGGGGGGAAGAGAAGCTGAATTGAAAGTTCAGCTTCTTTCAACTTAATTTGTTAAGAGGTTCATCATTTTTTGACAGAATAATCTTTCCATGGTGAGTTATTTTCACCGGAAAAAAAGAGAAGACCACCAAATTGCTGGATATAATTTGTGCCTTAAATAATAAAGCAATTAATGACATTTTAGCAAGAACACATTCTTCTCTCCAGAAATAAAATCCCTATTTCATCTCACCTAAATTGCTTGGTCAGCTTCAAATAAGCGCAATATAAATCTCCTTCCCATACTGCTGCTGTTATCTATGATAAAGGGAAGAGACAGAAGGTAATCCTGTGTTCTGTATTCACTGACACATCATTTTCATGCTACACTACACTGTAATTTATTTCCAATGGGATAAACCTCTTGTAGTCTTCCTGCATTGTTCAGCCACACACACATCCCCAACTTACGGTACCAAGATTGCGGGACCTGGCAGGTGCAATATCCAGGGACCCCGCGTGGTGGAATTAGGATGTCTGCTGCACATTTCAGCAAAGCTACAGTGGTGAAAATAAACAGAGCGACTGTATAATTAAGGTATGCTTTTATTCTTTCCCACCCACTACCTCCTGGAAGCAAGGCAGTCAAAGAGTATGACACTTTTCAGTACATCTTGTAATTTCCAACTAAACTTTTAATTTTTTATCTAATCGGTTTGAGATGCAAATCGATGCAAATAGACATGCGGAGCCGTGAGAGATTAAAGAGCACGGGAGATGGCAGAAAACGAGAAGTCCTTATGGTCTTAGTCGCAGCAGAGATATCGTTTCATACAAATGAAAATATCTTTAAAGCTCTTTCTGCTGTCCTCATCAAGAGGAATACAAGAAATAAGTCAACCAATGTATGAAAATCAAACCAGGGCTCTGAAAAGCTACATGTACTATTTGTGTTTACAACATTTTCACAGCATTTTGCAGAACAATATAAAACCTGTGACTTGAGGCTTATAAAAACTTTCTTCAAATTAAAAGTCTAGACTGACGATTCAGTTATTCCTGATGCAATCCTGAAATGGAGAAGTGCAAACAAAAGGCTACCTATGATGTTCCTGCAGAAATTAATGTAATTTAGAGAACATCCCCATTAACTTGTAAAAACTTTTATCTGCTAAAATGTGCAAGACCACCATAGATACTTAAGCTGCTGACAGTTAATAAACTGTATGATCAAGCACCACAACTTAAAGATAAAAGAATCTCAGTTTTACCATGCCTTTCATACCTAGCTCTCTACTTCTGCTGATTGCTACACTCACCTAGAGAATGCACCTTACGAAGTAAAATACTGTCTAATTAGCTGTCTAGTACTTATCTGGCAATTTCTATGGCCCCATCACTCCAGCAGTTTAGACCATGATTAATCTCTTCTGAATCAGATGGAAGGCAGAAACCTGCAGCTGCGACAGTCATCTCTCCAGATCTCCTTTCCTGTTGATGCAAAGTGACAGTCCCTTCCAGGGCACATGTCACACCACCGCAGGTACCCATCTTCGAGGCGGTGAATGAACCCCTCTGCTGCCTAGGGAAGGGACTAAGAGCTCCACTATGGCCACCTGCACACAGACAAACTCCTTAGGGGCCTGGCGGCAGGAGAGCTGGGTCTGGTCTCCTGGCTCAAGGTCACGCACAGCAGCATTTTCACAGGTTTGCCATCTCCAGCTGGACTGGGGTCCTCAGTGTGCTCCATGCCCCTGGGAAGGAAGGCAACATAAACAGCCAGCCTGCAGAGAAAGGGCAGGAAAAATACAATGCCAGACACCAGTAGCAGGGCTGCAGCTGCTTTATATCGCTTCTTACTGCAGACTAGGAATGCTAGTTCTGGTTTACCAACAATTCATGCTTCAAAAATTTGATAAAATACCCTAAGGGCCAATTTCCTGCTGAACTCCATCCCTGCTGCCATGATCAATTTGTATTACGACTTTGTTCCGGGGGATGTATCTGTGAGGGGCCCAAATGACTTGATCCAGGCCAGATAGGCAGGCAGCCCATTGCACATCCACACTGGATCATGGGCAAAGGCAAGTGGCCCCAACGAGGCTGGATACCAGTTTAATGGGGTTTCCAGCTGAGATCCTGCAAGTGAAGCTCCCTGCAGAAACCACTGAGCAGCCCTACCAGATGGTCCTGGGGCTCTATGAAACACTGGCCAGGGAAGCCCTTGGGCAACCAGATTTGGCCCCTGGCATGCCCCAAGCTCTCATAACTGGCCTCTGCTGCATCCCAACCTACCTACAGAGTTTGGTGACATCTGTATTCTGATGTCTGCTGACGTCAAAATTTCAAATACAGCAGGTCCTGTGTTCATTTAGGTTCTTCTCATCTGAAACCCCCTCTTAAATGCAATCCAGATGAGCTCCTTGGCATGGATAGCCCATGCCGTGGCAGGCTTTGCTGTCTGCAGCCCCACTTAGCAGACTGTTTTCAAAAGGGATTCTATCTTTTAGATAGACTGCCTTTCACTGTGGTTAGAAAGGGGATCCTTGATTATGCTCCCAAGCTCACACCCTGCTTTCTGAGCATCTCTGGAGAGGGAAGGCAGCATAACTCACACCACCAACTCAGGAAAGTACTGTGCCTTTACTAAGCTGCTTGTGATGTCTACTGGTTCTCAAAGGAAAAATGCATGGCTTAGCTCTTGCCTGCCAAATAGGTGACTTTGTCACTTGGCTACAGATACAAAAGGATGGTATCACGTGAAGCATGCAGGTCTGTCTGCACCTACTGCCATGGCTCACCGTGCTGCTGCAGGGGAGCTCTGCTGCACCAAACAGGGCAGGCTGAAAGCAAACCTCAAAACAGATGCTCGGTCCCAGGTTTGTAGTTACCAGGAGCCAAAGTTATCCTACAAGGCTACTGAGAAAGAAACAAAAGGGCTAAATCTGGCTTAGCTAGGAAGGTTGTGGTAAATGGTAACAAATGCCTTTGAGGGATGTGCAAGTAAAATTCTCACTGCGAACATGGCAAAAAGCTTTGGTTTGGGTGCTGAACAGTCTCCCCAGGCCTGGTGCCGGGATCTTCTTGTCTCTACCTTTTAAAGCTAGGCTGGATGAGAAATAATAAGAGTCTGGCTGGGAATGTGTGAACAGATCATCAAATCAGTAGTTTCTGCCTTAAATTTCTAACTCTCTGAAAAATCAGCTTATCATCCAATAGGCAGGTGACACTGCCACTAGGAATAAACATTTGATGGCTGTATGTACCCCAGTGTAGAAGTCAAAAGAGAAGCAGCAGAGTTGAGGTAACACTGGCCTAACAAGAGGGGTGCACACTACTTCAACCCTGACACACAAGATGCTAAGCTGCAGTGATAAAAGCAGGGAGAATGAATAGGGTAACTTTAATATGAAAGCAGTAGAGGAACCAGAGTTATAAAGAAAAAACAACTGAAATTCTATTTGTACTAGTGAAGGAAGGATTATAAATAACACGGGATGTTATTTTTGTCCCCATGTTACACAAACTGGTCTAAAACTCAGGTACCTAAACGTTTTTTTTACTGTAGTAACTGCCATCACCTAACACATCAACTGAAAAAAACCACTAAACTGTACTGTCTAACACACAAGCACTCATGAAGCAGAAAGGTAAGGGCTACCCTTCACCTCTGAAGACAATCTGTAGCTACACTTACACCACCTTGGGCCACTTTTAAATAAAGCTACAAGCAACTTTACTCCCAGTTCAGCGTGTGAAACACATGCTTTTTTTCTATTTCCACAGTAACTTGCATCACCTACTAGCCCCTGAGGACAGCTTGTGAAATCACAAAAAGTAGTGTACTGTCCACTGCTCCTAATTAAAATCTCACAGTCCTGAGGTCAGAGAGCTCTGGAGAGCTGGTGAGGTCGTGTGATTTCCTTGAGGCCAGACAGAAAAAGCACTCTAGACCAGAGATGACAGATTTCTTGGCTTGTCCATGCAATTCAGCTCTCTGCAGCCTGGGCCAGAAATGCCGTCACTGGGAAGCTCTGGTTCCTCTCAGTGACTTTAAATAGTCTGGATCTCTAAAGGAGAAAACCCCATGTAAGCACACACCCACTCCCCCAAGTGTACCAAGAGTAACTTTTTCCCCCAAAGCCTTCTTGCACCCGCAAATGTTGCTCTGGGAGCCAATGTGGCTTCAATGTCTGTGCCAATCTTCAGCTGCTCTCTGCAGTTTTTCTGTATCATTGAGTGCCAGTAAGTGTTCACACTCCAAGTAATATCTGGTCTGACCATTTGCATGTTCCTCCAGCTGCTCAAGAGCCCATCTGCTCAGACAGGCTTGCTGGCTTCACTCTCAGCACACGACCCAATGTTTCCATCACTTACCCTGGAGAACTTGGGGGACACGCTTGTGACAAAGTGACAGATCTTTGCATTTCTGACAAATTCATTCCGTCTGTTACCTAGTATTTTCCCCAGGTATTTACCTCTGGAGGCATGAGGCATCTGTGCCTCTGGTGAGTTTCCAATACTCACATCCACATGTTAAAATGGAAATAACATCTGAGAGGAAGACTCCTAGTTTGGTCTTTACATTTGTATTTTCAATGACTAATTTTGTTTAAGTTGGTAAACGCAGCTGTTGCCTTGCCAGTTGGTGACATTTCCTTTTGGACTTCCCCTCTGGTTGGTGTGTCTCTGCCAAGACATGTAAATTGTCTCATTCCTTGTATTCCTCTGCCTTTTTATACAATGCTTCAGTTGGGATTTGCTAAAGGTCTCTCAAGATTTGTTCCCTTAAATAATTACTAGCCCTGCAATGCCAGACAGTCTTTAGCATCCCACGCTCAGGATGCTGGATCTAACTGATGTAACACTTCACTATATTATATCTAGCTGTACTTTTTCTTATGGCGACTTGGTCATGTTACCATCCTCTCAACAGCAACCTTACAGAGGTGATGGAATGCAGGTTGCTTTTACACCAGCGTTATCCATGATGAGCTGTTCACTCAGCTCTTTACTTACTTCAATGGTTTAAGCTTGTCAAGACTTCACAGTCATTATAAATACATACTTGGAAAGAGCAGATTAGTCTCCTGAAAAAGGTAATAAAAATATCCTCCCCAAGAGCACCAAACAGACAACCATACTAAACTGGCAGGTAATCTGCCTCAAGCCAGGGAGCAGGAGAGGCAATTCAAAATTCTGTTCGTTCCTTTATCTCCTGATCTGAAGTGTCTGAACTGAAGCTGTAAGAGAAAAAAATTTGAATGTCTGTTGTTCTGGGTTTTTTTAGTGACTGTAGCACTGAAAGAAACAGAACTTCTCTTCAACTTTTGCAATTGCTTGCATCACCTTTCTAAAATACTTTAACTGGAATGCAATTTATCTATCAGTTGGATTATTAACTTTTTCATATTCTTGTATTTCTTGAAGAACTCAGTAACTCTTCACTCAATCATTTTTCAGTAAAGGTCTCTACCTGCAGCTACTCCAAATTTTGGTTTTAGTGAGTTTTTCACATCTGCCTTCGCGCTGTGAGACAGCATCTCCACTTTAGCATTTTCAGTTCCTTTGATAAAGTCATAGTGCTCATTGTCCTTCTCCTGCCACTAAACAGCTTTCACTTGCTAACCTCAGACAGGCCTACTCGGTAGTGGCACCTTGCCTTTTGAGCAAAGGGGATAGCTTTTTCAGGAACTAGATCAGCTTCTTGGGAAGGTTATCTTCCTTTTTTTCTCTTGGGGCGCTCTACTCTTATTTGGAAACTGACTTTCCTGCTGCTTTTGCTGGATGTATTCAAATGTCCGGTGCTTGCTTTGATATTTCCGTCCTTGGAAAGCCCACTACTTGGGACTGCTTGGCTGAAAACCAGTTACATTTTTAGCAACATATGACATGCTCACTTGCTAGCAAAAACAATTTATTAATTCTTATTACTAATTCTCCTGCACGTTTTTTCTTTTTTTGTATTGTCACACAAAAATAACAATCACTTCGACTGCACACAAAGTCTGCTGAACATAAGCACTGTGCTTGCCTCCGATACACTCAGATCACAACAATTCCACCAGTTGCTCTGGGGACACCTTTACCCTATGCCCATGCATCACCAAGAGCCTAGAGAGCAGGTAGGGCTCTGCCAGGCCACACACTATTGCTTTGGAGATAGAAGATGATGTTTGGCCACTGATTCCTCTGTTATGAAACCTGAAACCTGTCCCTAACCCTGAGAAAGAAGTCTCCTTGTTAGTAAGCAGATGTCAGGCTGAGGAATTTGGTCTAAATCTGCTGACAGCTCTTATCTCATCGCAGTAGTTGTCTGTTGGTAATACTGTGTAATTGTCATTTCATGTACTGTGTTTGAAATCTAGTTCAGAGCAATCGACCACTAATTGGTTCCCAGTCTACAAGCTATTTTTCTGCCTTGGAAGTCATAATTAATGCTACTCCCTCTGAGTTATCATCATCTTGCTTCATGAATATATTATAGCTTTGTTTTCATTCTTAAGATTGCTCTTCATCAATTCCTGGTCACAGACAGTTTGCTTACTCAAAGGATTTTACTTGATGTATTCCTCTATCTCTTTCACCTGTGTCTCTTTTGTTGTTGCAACCTTTCTTCCAGTGTTCCAGAAACCTACTTTCTGTGGCTGGTTTTTTTTCCAAACCTTTCCCTGAAGAACTCCTCAGAGGCTTGCCTGGCTCACGGTTTTCACCAAAGCAGGTCCTATCATTTCACCCACGACAGAATCTGCTACTTACCTGGCAAATACTTTGCTGGAATAGCTACTTTGCCATCTTCCTTTGATTTGCCTCTTTTTCAAGGACAGATTTTTGCCCCTGCAGCTGAACCCCCAACAACAGGGTGTTGTATTACTGTTTTTCATCACGACCATGACTTTTGACCAGTTTGGTTTGGGTCATGACCTCACCCTCAGTGAGGTCAACTGGAGCCTTGTTTTAGACGCTGGGTTCAGGTGGTACCCACATACTGCCAGCTGCTAAAGGATAGCAGCTGTTTTCCTGTCACTTACATTCTACTTGATAAGGATGCTGCAAGATGAAAAGATTGCAGAGTACTCACATTTTACAGTAACAGCAGCCATTTCAATACCTGGCTTAAAAAAGAAACCACATCTTACATCTCAGAAACAGCTGTGTTCTGTCTCCAGAGCTGCTGTAAATTGTTCATACCTTCTGCATGACATTTTGCACTGCATCCCTCCCTTGTCTCCAGCACACTAATACTTTAGAAATTATCACCACCCAAATTTTACGCAGGTTCATGTTAGGACTCCCTAAATACAGTGAACCATAGAAACTTAACACTTAGCAGAGCTGGGAGAAAAAAATTCAGACAATTTTTTTTTTGGCTACTGAACTAGCTCATATTCTTCTATACTTACGGTGCTATTTGTGTCAGCAGATGGAGAGTGAAAAGGAAGGTCCCTTTTGCCAACAATTTATACTACCTCACATGAGAGATGTTATCTACATTTGGGCCCCGCGTGAGAAAGTAATTTTGGACCTGAAAATGGGTAAGAGCAGACTTTGCACTTGGATGGCCAAGCCACAGGCCTGAAATATTAACATTCAAAAGTCAGATTCAAGGGAGAGCCCAAATGGGCCAGCAATGTTGAAAAGAAAAGTTGTACAACACTGCAAAAGCCCAGTCTTTCACAAAGACAAGTTCCACAGAAGGAAAGGAAATGTAACCCAGAGGACCAGTACCTGGGACTTGCTAACTTTTCCCCAGAGCAAAACTGTAGGGGGTAACTATAAACCAAACAGGAGATGAAAAATTTAGACCAAATCAGGATGTTATGGGCTGCTCTGGAAAACTGCAGGATGGACAATGGATTAGGTGAGTGCACTATCTGCACTGGGGGTGTCACCCTTGGCACCAGTCAGGTTAGTGAATAGAGTGGGAGATGGGGTAGGGAGAGGGAAGAAATAAAAACAACAGTTCAGGGTTAAAAGAGGAGTCCCCTGGTTAAAAAATGAGAAAAGAAAAGCTATTATCCAAGATATTAGGAAATGGGTGTCAGTCTTCTAATCAGGACAGAAGACAGAAATAGGGAAGACAAAGAAGCCACATTCAGAAGAACATAAAAAACGGATGGCTTAATGATGTTTGAAGATAACAAGCTCTCAGGTAGTATAAATACAGGCTGAGCAAGTGTAAGCCATTCACAGCTTGCTTTAAGAAAGACAAACCATCCCCATTTTACCTCTTCATGTTAACACATTGTAATAAACAGCCACAGAAAGACTAAAGCAAACAAGACATGGGCTGTGTTAAAAACTTTCTTGTAGAGCAACTACTTTGTGCCTCAGCTTATACACATGTAAAAGCTGTGTATACTGCAATAAGTGTCTGTAAGATGGGTTTAATCAAAATTTCTTGCTTAAAGCTTACTGTTTAGTGTATAACTTTGAGAAAAGTTAAGTAATTTTGCCATTTACAGTTATCTGGTACATCATTTCTCCCTAGAAACATGCTTTTTTTCACCAAGAGCATAAATATGCCCTGTGTTTCTGAAACGGAGAGACTTGAATCCACTTGTTCAAATCTAGACTTTAAAAAGCAGCAAGTGCAGACATGGAAAGGCAAGGACTGAAGCATCAGGAAGCCAACTGAAGCATCAGCTCAAACAGAGCCCCAACGCCTATTCCCAAAAGCAAGAACTTTGAGATATGTGGGAAGCCCAGAGAGCACACAGGGCCACCTCCTCCTTAGTTAAACTCCTGCACTTCTCTAACTCTCTTACCTTCTATTTTAGCACCTGTTGAGAAGATGAAATACTTGGGGGAAGACTTCCTTGTTGAAGATTTTTATTTTGTTCTTCATTAGCAGGTAGGCGACAGTCATAGGTATCAATGTGGGCGAGCACGTGGGGGTTTCGTGGACGACAGAGCGTACAGGTTTATTCCCAGGAGACTCATCTCACTTATTTGACACCCACGTTCACACTTGCAATCACAACTGCACCAGCTACAGTTGTATTGGAGCCTCTGCTCTCAGTAGACTCAAACTCAGGATCCTTTATAGTAATGGAGAGCTTTACCAACAACTTTACCACTAATATCATCTGCCAGGACAGTACTTTTTATCACGTGTTTTAAAATATATATTAGTCTGATGTATTAGCCTGAGCACTTATTCCTGATCAACTTCATATAACAACAGCACTAAAGAAGACCAGTGATACAGGAGCTTTTGATGTTCCAACTTCCTTACAGGACCCAAATCTAAGAGACAGCAACATTGCATTGAGAAATGTCACATCAAGGTTTCCAGTAGCTTCAACATTTCCCATTTCATTAAATGAAAAAAGAGCTGGAGAAAGGAGGAAAATGTATTTCTGCTCCACTTACTTGACAAATGCAGGAACCTGTGTATAGATCAACTGACACAACCTCTCTGGATCTTGCTGAAACACACAAACAAAGCAAAATCAACCCGGGCAACTAGAATTTGCTGCCATGGTTTAGGCAAATGGCTTAAAAAACAGAAGGTTTTGGAGACCTTGGTTGAATGCTTCCAAATAATGAATAACTGCACAGAAGTATACAGTGAGCAGCAGGTGTCAGAATTCAGTGCCTATCTATCTACACCACTGGTAATCAACAGATTAACTCTGTATGACAACTTAGCTACAAGTCTCAGCCTGCAAGCACTTCCCTCCCCCCCATACCTAAATCACAGTCAGAAATGCTCCAAAGGAGATTAGGGAGATGACTTTGCCATGCACAAAGCGCTAATCTAAATGTGTTCCCATTTAAGTAGGTGGAGGTTCTAAATTTGACTGAAATGGCGATGTTTGGTCCAGTCTTTTGCGTTTTTCAAGATTTGTGTAAGCTTTTAAAGCCTCTCATTTCTTTTAAAGCAGGTTTCACCATGCCTAGAAATGTTTTCTGCTCTTAGCCTTTTTGCTATAAACATACTGACAAATTGCACATACACATATTCTGCTGAATCTAGGAAAATGACAGGGTTTGTGCTTCACCCGCTAGGTCTGAAACAGCAACAGCTGCAGGTGATGCTCTGGCTTGTGCCAGCATTTGGTAGCGGTGTTCTAGCGTACAAGAGGGACGGCTGCTTCATCAAACAACGTGCTCTGTAAGCTTTTACACTAGGCAAGGAGATCCCAAAATATAGGCCACTGCGTTTCTTATTTTTATCCATACAACACTGTTAAATCAATGGGATTTACATGGATTAGCAAAAGACAAACTTAGCCTATTTTAGTAATGGTAAAATGACATTAAGATTATAACCCATCTCACACTCCCAAGACTAATTACTTCCCAACTCAATGTATCAGAAGGCTCTTTCTGCCTAACAGTCATGTCAAATGAAAATAAAATAGTGGTGGTTTTTTCCTTTTTTTCTTTTCTCTCTTTTAGACATGATGGATTTTAAAACTGAAAAGAATTAATTGCTTCATTTTATTAAGAGTGAAAAAGAAGCACAGGCTGCTATGCTGCTTGGCTAGAAACACCAGACTCTGAGTCTGCTGTCATCTCACTGAACCCTGAATCATGACATCACATCTGGCCACAACGTAATTCCTTTTGGAAGATGGAGCTCTCACATACCCGTTAGGTTACTGTTCTCCCCCCTAGCTGGTCCTGAGACTCTCACACGTGAACAACAGCGCTTGTATGGGGACATTCAGAGAAAATGTCACCGAGGTTTTGAAATGATAATCAGAAAACACACTGTGGTATTAGTTCTGCTAAACATTATAAAAACTTGAATTTTAGTTTTTATTAGCTTCTGCAAGGCTGAATTTCTCAGAATGATGTAACTGCTGCCTTAAAATCATCTGAAAATGTTTTTTTTTGTCCTAACACTAAAGCTCTACATCTCCCCTCTGCTGAGCTATGTACAGAATAGCTAATCTGAGATCAACTCACACATTAGTTTCAAAGGGACACAAATATAAAATGGGCTGAAGAATATCTAGGACGATGCAGAGAAACATGTTTTGCACATGTAGGGACACAACTGCTTTGGCATTGTGTAAGGAGTCACCAGCCACCAAAGGACATGTGGCAGCTGCCCGTCTGCATGCTGCTCCCAGTGCAGGGCCACAACAGGCCAACTCGGCCCAGCCTAGCCTACGGCTGAAGTGGGTGACTCTGTAGCTGCTGGCAAACAAAGGAGTTACTTACTTTTAGTACAGTGAAGATTTCTACAGCCAGTAAGTTCTTAACTTGGAGCCCACATGGACAATGGTTCAATGGCTGCCTCTCCAAATACCTGTCCTCAAGTGCTGGTCCAGGGGCTGTATCTGCAGTGGTGGCAAAGCCCAGGGCAGCTCAGGCTAAGGGAGTCCCGGTGCAGGTCCACACACAGCTTTGTGGTCCCAGGGTGGGCACCTCTGACAGCATATTGAGCTGAACTCCTGGCTGTCATCAACCAAGACTAGTGGTTTTCACCGCATTTTCCTCCAGAAGGCAGTTTATTCTGTCTGCTTTGTTTTAAGCTGCTTGCACTCATCACTCCCCACACTCTCTGCAAATGAAGGCTGGTTTACAGCCTCTATCCTAAGAACCACATCTTCGCAGTTCTGTGCACTACAGTTTAAGTACTCTGGGACTGCTCAGAGTGAAATGCATAAAATGCTAATGTATTACTAGACTCCTACAATATTTTTAAATAGCATCTCCAGTATATAGAACTATTTTACAAGCAAGTCAGTGTTCTATGACACCAAAGATTTTTATTTTATCTTTTAAAGTTTAAATATCAGAGAAAAGTGGGTGTTGATAGGATCTGCCAGCAGCACAAACAAAATGTATGAATCCAGACTAGAAATGAAACAATCTCTCCACAACAGGCAAAGTAAGGCAGCACAATGGAAAAAATTCCACAATATACACCACCTTAAAAGTATTGAACGAGCAAGTAGAACAAAGATTTCAAAGCACATTTGGACATGCGCTTCTTCAAGCAACATGTCAAACACACTACCTTCTCCTCCCCTTCTCCTTGACAGATGGTCTGATTGGGCCCAAAGCCACACCACCAAGCTGTGATCCTGGCAAAACCCACAAGGTAAATAAGGTTGGGCATAAAGTACAACTGGATGGGAGGCATGTGAGTGCTGAAGGATGAGATGCTGGCAATTTAGCTAGCAGCACAAACTGCTCTGAAACAAGGGTTCAGTGCAAAGCCAAGAGTGCTCTAGAGGTAGACACTAAATAGCCAGGGCTGTATCCATCTTCAGTTGAAGCTCACATGTGTTTAAAAGGTTTAAATGCTTCAAATTTCCTGGGCAAACTCTAATTATCTTAATTTTTCTTTAAGTTACTATAAAAAAACCCAACAAAATCCTCAATTAACATTTACTGAATTTTGTTTTCTTCTGTGCTGCTAGTGTGGCATGAAGATGCCAGAAAGTGCTACCATGCTCTTTTGCAGGACTGAATGTATTTCATGGGTACCAAACCACCTATACATGTGCTTTGTAAGCAAAGCTGATTCCTCAGAGCTAAAAAATACTGAAGCGATGCCAAATCATATTATTTGGGCAATTTCTGTTGTTTTAGCATTGTGTAGTGGAACCATCTGCACAAGAACCAATCAATAATCAAAGCCAGCCACTGCCAGATGACAAATCCCTCCGCTTCTCCAGGTTTAAATGTCAAATTATTGGTGCCATTTGAATTCTGGTTTGCTTTTAACTTCAGATCAAAGCTAACATAGCTGGGAAGACAACACTTTTCACCCGCTGCCTTGCCCCCCTCCTCGCTGCTCTGAAATCATCTGTCTTGAAGCCAGAAGTCTAAATGGAGTGTAGGGCGAGTTCAAAACAGGGAAGGTTGATAGGAGTCTACTGCCAATTCCACTCCACAGTCACAGCTTGCTCCCACAGCTCCATTAGCTGCCTGCAATCAAGGGCGGACGACTCAGTCCTGCTCGCTGTCCAGGTTTAATAGGTTCAGCTAGCTAATGAGCAATGGCTAGATTGCATTCCAAGACTTCACATCATTCACAAAGCAATTAAGTGTACACTTCTTGGGCTCCTCCAGGAGCCTGATAGGAGTGCCTTGTTCTACTGAGAGGATCACTGCAAGCCACAGTTTTCAAAACTGAATAGCAAGACACAGTGGGAAACTGTCAGAATATTCACCTTCTTTAAGTATCACGCTGAATGCATCATTCCTTTTCCACAAGCCTCTGAAGGGCTCCCTTACCTGTACACCCCTGGATTATAGATTGCTCTTGCCAGACAAAACCAAGATCTGTAAGCCATGGGGAAGCATCTCAAGTTAACGAAACAGATCTTTATTTTGAAAGCCGCTGCAAAGGCAGAGGTACTTTTTATACACATACTTTTTACACGTTCCCAGAAGGGAACTGCAAGGCACCTTGTGAACAATGTAACACTTATACCCAGATTTACAAAGCTTAGAAAATAAGTGACTTGAGCCCTTGGGCATTCTTCACAAAACCAGGATCATGTCCCCAGAGGATGAAGCTACCTCTGACGGCAGAACTGGGGGAAAAGCAAGTATTTCTTTTTGACTTGCACATGCTGATTCACCCCCCCGTGCTCTTGCACTACTTTACTGTCATTAACATATGTACCAGGGCAAAGATCCTACTTTTACAAGTAACTTGCCTGGAGATACAAAGGATCCTCAGCCTCAAGTGGCTGATTCACAGTTGGACCAAAGCTGGATCCTCCACAGACTCTATAAAGAAAACTTCTTACATGTGCAGGCTGCCTTTTGCAGGCTGTGCAGCTGAACCTGAGGGAGAAAGGAGTCCTGCTGTAAAGGACCTGTCTTTTAAGACATGTTACTTCAACGAGACCATGAGAGTCATGACCACAGAGCTAGTGAGTAGATGGCAGTCACTTCGAGAGAATAAGGAAAAAGAGATGCTGGTCATACAGTCTTCTAATCCCATACACAGCACTCACATATGAGACTTTAAAAGCCTGGATACTTACTGGTTTATAACATTGTTGCTAAAAAGAAAAGAACAACAACAACAACAAAATCCCCAAACACTCAAGGTCCCTTCACAACCTATTTCTGTAAAATCAAGAATCAAATAAATCTACCTTGGACAAAGGGATTGTTTGAATTTTTAAGAATCAGATTCTATTTCTCTGAGTGTACCTGAGCAAACTGAGATGAGTTTAAGGAGAAAACAACCAAAAAAAAAAAACCCTCTTTACTCATTTACCAAAAAAAACTTGTCACTAAACTTCAAAAAAAGATTTTCACAGCAACACAAGACTGGTCTTTTTACTTTAAATGCAAAACCTTGGTATGGAAAGGAAGCACAGCTGAAGGGTTATATAAGTTTTTTCTTCTATTATTCTCCATTTCCTTTCCACATGCCAGTCAAAACTATAAAATACTTGTGGGAGAAATGCAGAAGGCACGATTTCACATTCCAAAAGATCTATTTCCCTGTGCTGCAAACAAGCCAGGCGACCACCCAGGAAAGTCAGGGAAACATGCTTTAGCCCACAAGTGCTGCAATCTCAGACTGACAGCCCTTCTCCACCAGGGCTTTGCCCTGTATTTTCTATGAGAATAAGCACCAAACCTGACAAGCAGCTGAGACTGTGGCAGCATCACCTCTAAGCCCCCCGCCCTGAAACAGTACTGACAAGCAGATCTGCATTTTCTCCTCTTGAGAAGTGGTGCCAAGTGCTAAAATATTTTGAATAAACTATCCACAAGAAAGAAAGAGAAAAAAAGGAGCATATAACCATAATACGGAAGCCTGTAATACTAGGTGCTCTTTACTTCTTAAAACCCTTCCATCCCCTGTCCCTTTGCCTTCTGTCACAATACTTTCACCCTGGTTTTATTAGGGAAATGAGAGAAAAGATGGGTCATCTATAGTCTTGGAAAAGGGTATGGCCAGCTATTTTCTCTCCTTAAGAGCTCATGACAATGTTATTTTCTTTTCATACAACAATCACAGAAAGGTTTGGTAACTGTTTCAGAGTCACTAAAAAGTAATCAGTCTGTCAGAGGCCAAGTTGGTTGAGAAACTGCTGGCTGGAGCAACAGAAGTAGGCATGACTTGCCTTCAACAAAGAAGGCAGCATCTGGTTTTAGTTAACTGGGTAAAGGGCAGTAAAACTCAGCCAAGTATTTATTTATTGGACTGGAGTGCCTTCAGCAAGAGAGGAGGGTGAGACGGTGTAAGGTTTTTGTAGTCCCAATCTTGGAGGAGAGGTAAGTGAACTCTGGTTTTACTTTTGGAATAAGATAGCACAAAAAATCTTTGGTAGAAATGATTTATGAAAGGGATGTTCTGTGTGTGTGTGTAAAACGAAAAAGGTCTAAAAGCTCTAAAGCTTTCCAAGATGATTCCTTTTCTATGACCTATTGGACACTAGTTTTTGCCAGCCCACGACAGTCAAGAGCATGAGAAAGCAACAACCCACTAGCAAGATTGTTGCTTTACAGAACGATGCTTTCAGTTCAGCAGTGGGGAATGTGGATTGTACCCTGGGTGTACTGAAGTGTACCCTGGGATCTCTCCAGCAGGAAAACCAAATAAATTTAACAAAAGGAACAAGTATAAATGGAGCTTTACCTAGTCTTGACCCAAACCTACACTCAGTGGTGTTGCTTAGATAATACTTCAGTACAGGCTAATATGTGGACCTACCAGCTGTGACCTTATTTGGCTTTTAGTTGTGTCCCCCTACTCAGTGTGAGGGTAACACAACAGGGGTGAGCAATGAGAGACCCACAATTCTGGATTCATATCAACTCTGGTGACCACAGACCTTCAGATCATGGCTGAGCAAAAACACATGGAAGTCCACCTGAGGATGCTGCAGAGGTTCGTTGGATGTGTGGAAGGAAGCAAGAAAAGCAATTAAGAGGAAAACTGGAATGACCTTGCAGTGTTTAGCTGGGACCATCAGGTTCTTTCAAATTCTGTTTATATTTGTCCACCACAATGAGGTGTTAGGAAGCCCAGGATGGGAGGGGCATGCAGATAAAAAAAAGAAAGAGGAACCACTTTTTTTTCTGCTGTGTGTGATCTATTCAGGTGAATCTTTTTTACCGACAAGCTCTTTTCCTGGAATCAGCACGGATGCCCAAATGTCACTCTGGGGCCCTCTGATAAACACACAGCATACCTCAAATGTTTAGGTTACGTTGTCTGTTTGTAGTAGGAGGTTTTGATGGAATTCTGGAGGTATTAGGTAATTTTTAACAGAGACATTATTAAACCTCCTGGCTTTTTCAAATTTAGAGTCATTTGGTTGAGGTTTTGTTATTTTTAAGCTATTATAGTAATGTGCTGTAATGTTTACCATCTGAAAAATGAGACATAAAGGATGGATCTTTATTGACATCCATCTCATTTATTTCCTTAGTCACCTTGCATACAACTGTGCATATAATTTTTACACCAATGGATTTTGAACAGAGGAATGCTCTGACCCGCAGATTTCCCTCCACCTGCTGATGCTCCTTGTCCAGTGCCACAGTCACCTCTCTCTCTCTCTCTTCTTTCTTCTGCAGCTCTTTGTTACTCAACGTCAAGGTCATCAGTGTCACTGGCTGACATGATTACTGCATCTGATATTATACCACCGCTCTAAAGGAAACAGGCAGAGCGCAAAGGAAAAAAAAACCCACCCAACCCAAAACCTGCAGCCATCCTAGGCAAAAGGGACCAGGCTCAAAGAGATATTAGCAATCTCAGTCTTTCCAGTTAAAGAGAAGGTCCTTGCACTGCGACAGACACATGTGGCATTTCAATGAGCTCTTATGCTTGGAAAATTGGTACACTTCTGCCTGCCCCAACACATATCCTGGAGTGCTCCAGTTCTCAGAGATTAAAGGCAAAGATCAGAGGAGGGGGCACAAAATGGTTAAAAACAAACAAATGAACCAACACAAAAAAACAAAACAAAAAACAATCCACCAAAAAAACCAACCTAGCATCAGACAGGAGATAAAGCCTGACCTGTGATTCAGCAGATTTGAATGGTCAGAAGTACAGCAGCCTGTGCACTATTGAAAGACAGCAGCAGTCCATTACACATATTGATTTGCAGCACTTTGTCAGCACTAATGATGTTACCTCATTAAAAGAGATAAATGCCCTACCGTTCCACCAAAAGCATCTGCTCCTTCCTTTTCCTTGCCTGTACTCTAGCAGGACCCTCAGCAGCAGCACAGTGAAAACAAATCAAAATCCAACACTAAACTTGCTTAGAGCCACTTGCAAACGTTGCTTTTTTGTTGTTTCAATGTTAATGTATTTACGTAAATTTTTTAATGATGTTATTCTGTGTTTCCTACCAGGTACCTCTTCTCTTGAAACTGAACCAGCACATGAAAGGAAAACAAAGCCCTGTGAACCACCATGGCTCACTGGTTTTCAAAGAACTTCTCAGAAAATAAACTAGTGTCTACCTCAAATAATTAATTCACTGTCGTGTAAAACAATACAGGCTGCAACTTCAATCACAGCAGGTGAAGTAAGTGCTAGGTAAGGGGGTGACAATGACTTCTGTCTGTTAACACCCTACAGTGTGTTGCCACACTCAACAGTTTTCTTCCAACAGATTCCCCTCTACATGCAGAGGTAGCAGTTTACCATAATGAATGTTTTATGCATTATTCCTTTGTGTATAGGGTCTCCAAAGTACACATTATTAAAGTCTACTAAACTCTCTATTTAGCAGAATTACCAATATGCCTTTGGGGAAATTATTACAATGAAGCTGTACCGGTATTTAAATTCCAGTTGTTTAACAATCTTTTCCTAATCACCAATCCAGGTATAAACATTAAAGTGCAGTCAGACTTCTTCCAGCGGGGCATAAACATGTCTATGAGCTGCTTATGGAAATTCATTTAAAAAAATGAGTATTTCAACTTGTCACGTTTTTCATAATTAGCCTCAGACAGCTACTGCTTTAAAGTAATAGGAACTCTGTCCTGATCCTCTTCACCAAGCAGAGCCCTCCTTTGGTTCTGCAATACAGTTAAGCCTGGTTACAAAACCAATTAACTATTTGCAGCCATACAATTTCTATCAACATATCAGCATCTGCAAGGTATCAGCCTAATCAAGGAAAATTTGGCCAACACGGTCCCATTCTTTACAAATGGCTTTTCTATGACAAAGGACCTGTCCTCGGTGCAAGGGATGGAGCAGTTCAAAAGCTGCTTTGACTCACTTGTATGCCCAGGTCCCTCTCTGGTCCAGATACTCAACTATCTGAGTTGTATGTAAAGCAACAACAGAGCAGCTACTAACTGTTGTTTGAGCCCATTTCCACTTTTAATCTGCACACTACAGCTATAACTAACTACTCTCTAAATGTGGTGGTTTCGTAGCAATGAGTCAAACTTGGTTCCAAATTTGTAAATGTGTGTCTGTACCTCCTGTGATAAGAACAAATATTTTTCCAGTGGGAAATCTCATGTTTCTCAGGGGAAGAGGAAGTAAACTTCATCATACTAGAAATCACAGGATTCAGCTTCCAGCAGGGCAGGGGTGGAAGAAGAGAACTAAGTCCCAACCTTTCAGGTTTCCCCCATGACCTTCAATAAATCACTGTGTTCCTGCCTCCATTTTTCATCACTATGAACTGCTCAGGTTGTATCTATGGGGCAGTCAGGCTCTCCAGCAAAGACAACCAAGCCAGCACCTAAACAGATGTCTTGTCCTTGCTACTACATTACACTGGCAGTTATACAACTTCAACACCAGTTTAATTCTCGGTCACTTTCAACAAAGAAAACAACATTAATGTATTGAAAAAATGCTGACAACAATCTCACGAAACCAGTGGGCACAGAAACAGAACACAAGTCACAGAGTTGCTCAACGGGATTTCATCTCATATGAAGATGCAGAATTTAGGCCATCATACAACTGCATGTTTTGATATGCCAGAATTCAAAGTTTACTTCTAAGTACAGATAAAAGGAGGACGGACTAAAGTCATCACTGGAAGCTGGTATGTGTACTAAACATTCCTCTGACAAGTATGAATCAAATGCTGTCTGCTCTTTTCGGCTCTAAGGCAGGCCTGCACAATGAAGATGCTTCCATCATGACCAAAAATCCTTCAGGGAACAATCCTTGGAAAAAAAGCACAGCAAACAGGTGAGCATATGTTAGCCATACACTAATTCCCTCTAAACCAATGAACAAAAGTACTTCCTTTCTCCAGTTACAAACCCTGAGCCAGATCACCTTCTCTGTTTTACAAACATAATCTCATTGACTTTGCTCAAGTTACACATGCACGAGAGCAGATTTTGTCGCTGCGTGCCATGGGAGACCAAATTTCCCATAAGTAAGAAAGGAAATAATCTGTTCACCTTAAATGAAGTGGGATGAGGAACATCCCTTTCACCTCTAAAAAGGAGACATATGTCTAACAGACAAATGGAAAACATCACTAATTTCACTTCTTCAGTTTCCCTCTCCATTAGAAAAGACTCTTGTATGCTTTAAAAGGATACATTTTTCAGGCTTTTAAGGTTACTTTATGTGAATGCAAATCAGAAGACTAAAAATATCAGTTGTTGGCTTAGAGATGTCTCCAGTGTTTACTTCACTATCCATTAAAGAAGTACCCCTTCCATCCTGTTTGACAGAGGTGGTAGAGATCAAGGGTGCAGCTCTATTGCCTGAATTTGTCAGTCCCTTTTTCCTATCGCTTGCTTCTTTACCTCAACACTAGTTTCATGACCACGAGGTGAGATGCTTCCCTGAGTTGCACAAAATCCAACCACATCTTTGGTTTAGTTAGTTGTTGACTGACTTCACCCCACTGAGCAGCTTATGGTCAGCTTCATAAGCACCAATGCTGGTGCAAGAGGGAATGGGGGAAGTGCTGGCTAAGGACAATGTGGGGAGAGAAAGAGGATGAGCAACAGTAATTGGGAATGGCTTAGGCTGCCACACCACCTCTAGACCCTGAAACCTGCCAGAAGACATCATAGGAACACATGACACAGCGCAGAGTGTGGCATTTAACATGGGGGCATTGCAATACATGTGGCTAACGTTCCCATCTTGTTATGTTGTTGTGTTGATCATACCAGATGACAGACCTCACAAAAGCACCTGGCATTGTATTCAGTGTCACTTTTCTTCCAAGGTATTGGGTGTAGGCCTTCATTTGTTACTGTGGCACGTGGACCAGCAGCCACCCCCGACAAGCTGTCACTTTGTCTCTCCTGCCACCTACTGTATGTGGTGGCATAATGTGTGTCACCAACTCATGTGTGTCTCCATTTCTGTTCGGAAAAACCAACCTTTAGTTCTTCTAGAAGTGCCGCTGCATGCATATAGGGACTCCCTGCTGTCACCACTCCTCCAGCAATGCTATCCAGCGTTTCCTGATGAAGGCTAAATGCAGCCCTTTGAGCTCTACTTAACTCACTGATGCTTCAGGGTTAAAATTAGCACTAAATACTAAAAATTCTCCAGAGTTTAGGGCATGAACTTCTCTCCCCCTTTGCCTCATGGAGAATTAATCACAGAAGATTTATTTTAAACACTGAACAGGCCATGATGCCCCATAAACCTCTGTTCCTCAATTTGCTGTTACTTCCAATGACAACACTCACAAGGGGTAAAGCCCAGCAGAAAAATAACTTTGCATTGAGCGTGTGACTGTCAGCCCGTGGGCAGGGGTGAAACTCTTGCTGCACTTGAGCTGCGTAACCAAATGAGTGTCACTCAAGAACAGACCTGCCAGATGCAAGAGTCTGTTTTAGACCGTGGTTTACCCTTGTCCTTTTAACCTCTTGCTCTCAAAACACACAGCTGAGCAGGTCTGGCTGTGCCATGCGTATGCTCGGCAGCACAGTGATACCCAGATGTCCTCCCCATGTGGTCCCCCTGCCTACAACATCAATGGCTGCAGAAGGGGTTTCACTGACACTTGTGCCCAAGCAGTGCATCCAAGGAGGAGAATTCTTTAACCATAACCATCTGGGTTCTGCCATCCATCCAGACGCCATTAACCATAGTGAACAGCATCAAGAAGGGCAGCAACAAGTCTGAGCTGGTCCAGACTAGTCCAAGCCCACCACAGTGGTTTCAAACCCATTCACGGTACTATGTGGAAGCCAATAAGCATCCAACCCAAAACCAATTAGATAGATATCCCATGTTAATTATGTATGTCATCCTCCCAGAACATATGACAAGTTTATTTTCCAGTATTTTATTATTAATGTTTTTGGTGGACGTCCTGAGCATCGCTCTGCCCTAACTGCTCACAAACTATCACGTCTCAACATCGACATAGCTGCTTTCAGTGAAGTTTGTCTCCACAAGGAAGGCAGCCTTAGAGAACATGGTGCCAGTTACACACTCTTTTGGTCAGGTAAACCCAGAACCGAAAGCCGAATCATGGGTCATTTACCGCAACCACCTGTGACTCCTAGAACGCTTCCATCAACGCTGTCTCCGTACAATTCTAAACAGCCACTGGTCAGATTATGCAACTAACACATCTGTTCTAGAACAAGCAGCAGTTACGAGTATTGAGGCCATGTTGCTGAAATCACAGCTGCGTTGGGCAGGACACATCTCCAGGATGAAGGATCACTGCCTCCCTAAGATCATGCTCTATAGAGAACTTGCCACTGGTCGCCGCAAAAGAGGAGCCCCAAAGAGAAGATACAAGGACTCCCTGAAGCAACATCTCAGCCTTGGCCATACTGATCTTCATCGCTGGTCTACCCTGGCCTCCAATTGGGAGGTCTGGAGACACACAATCCATAATGTTGCTGCTTCCTTTGAGAACACACGCAGGATCACCATCAAAGAGAAAAGACAACGCAGAAAGAATCATATCCTGCTGATACCATCCAAGGAGTCTTTCTGCTGTGCCTTTTGCAACCATCTTGTCTATCTCGTATTGGCCTCTTTAGCCACCAGTACACCTGTAGCAAATGTGGGTAGAGCCCTTCCCAACTGTTCGTTTGCGAAGCCTAGCCATGATTATTAATTTTAAGAAAGTATTCAAAGAAAAAACAACAAGCTGAATTTTCTAAAAGAAATCTCATTATTTTCGAGTAAGAAGCTAGCTGGGTGCTGGTTTATTTTCCCATATATGGTATTCCCTTCTACCTAATCAACAGCTTGGGGCTCTATGACAGCAGCTATCTTTGATAAAAGGAGTATTCTGATGAAGGAGAAACACATCCAACATTTGCATGATCCAGTAAGCTATCAAATGTATTTATTTATGCTGTGACCACAGTAATCAAGAGGTATTAAATGTGGAATGGAGCATGAGTTAAATGCATTTTAAATCTGATTTTTCACTGGTTGCAGTAAGGAAATTGTTGACTAGCAGGCTCTTTAGGGTCTTTACAGTTAGAGAAGTGGATACAAAAGATAAATCACTCCACTCCTGCAAAATCAAGTCTTACTTCTGCAAGTAACAGTGGTTCTTTCATCTTGCCACTTAAAATTTGATCAAGTGAGAAAAAAAATTAATATAATTCAACTCACACATAAACTTCTCTGGAAAATGAGGACATCTCTTTTCCTTAAACAAATCTGACAAGGCTATAACTAAAAATATTTGTGTAACACACACAGTTCAGTATGAACACAGGAAAACAACTGGCATGAGTAACCAGAGTGTCTAATTTCAGCTATTTAGCCACCAAAATGCCTCAAGAGCTGTGACACATCCACTTAAAAGCTAAATATGGCCCACAAATAGATATTAAACATGAATGAATTTATCAAGAAGCAACAGCATGTTTCCATTAATCATACAAAGGCTGCAAACAGGTTTAAAAAAAGATATTTCTACAGCATGTGATCAGAAGAGGCTTTTGCCGACAAATTTATTGTATTATGAAATCAAGGCAAAAAACTAAAGGATCACATTAGCAGTTAGTAACGCTATAGGAAGTCTCAGTGAAAAGCTAAGGGAGTGAACAGAGCCTTAAAACAACTATTTTTTAACACAAACTTGAAAAACTTGATACTACAAAGGCAGTGTCAGAGGATGCTTGGACATCCTTGCTAGAAACTCTCAGACAACTTTTAAGGTTCCCTAAGGATGCTCCAAGGGAATTCAAGAGGCCAATTTTATACACAGATATCCGGATTGATGTGTCACTAAACCAACAGGCAAAGTTTAATCTCCAAAAGAACTTTAACCTCTGCTGTGCTTGACTGAAGGGAAGGGAAAGAGATGTAAGCTTGTTTCACCTATGGCCAGTGGAGACCCCCTACCAGAAATAAAAGTTGGGTGATAAGCATGTAATAAGCTGCTCCCAGAGTTTCCCTTGCTTTGAGAGGAGTGGAGTGGTTGGGAGGTCTTCAGACCAGATTCTACAGACAAGCTGTTAAGAGAAGATGCTATCCAGAAGGCTCAACAGGAGGAAAATGGAAGCAGGGAAATCACAGTTAATGGGATTTGGCCGTATCCAGAACATAGCTAGGTTTCGAATACATTACAAACAGTCCTGTGCTTCACTGCTGCACCAATTCATTGCTGGATGAGAAATTTACACAGATTTAAAGCTCCAGAGAAATTTAGATTAATCCTTTTAGAATAAATGTCGCCTCTCCCCTGGGATGCTGTCTAGGTGAATACATGAAGAAGAGGAAATTGCCACCACTACACTAGAAGTTCTATGATTTTCTGTTAGGGGGAAGGTGTCAGGCTGGAGATTTATTTATTTTGAGGTTATTTCCTACGTCCCATAAATGAAGGCTTGGCCCATTCATTTTAGATACCACTGCATACTACTATAAAATTTGCCTAAGTTTTCTGAGGGAGAGAATCACTACCCAGTCCTGTCAAGAGGATAATCTGAGGTCAAACGTAAAGGGTTACCTCTCTTTCAAAGCATCTCTCCTTGGCACAACATAAGTAGGTTGAGCAACCTTAGCAGGAAGTTCTCAGTGGCTCCCTCACCAAGCTTTGGTGGGAGCCTCCTGCTCATCATCCAACCTAGATGGAGGGAGTTAGTTGCTTAAGGCAGCAATGAAAGAAAAATTGCCATGGATAACATCCTCTACCCGTGCAAACTGATGTCAAGCACAGGACATGATACAACATGTATGAACTTCATATTCATCCCTCCTCAGATCCCAAAGGAGGCAGCACCTCCTCTCCTCAGTACGAGAGGAGGGAAGAGGCCAGCAGCAGAGAAATTTCTAGTCTAATCGTGAGACAGACAGAAGAATGGAAATGATAGGAGAAGTGAGATAAAAGAATTAGAGGGCTGATAGCATCTGATAGACAACACACTTTTAGAAGAAGGAGAGGAAGTTGAGCGGCTGTGAAGGAGGGGGAAGGAAGAGTAAGGCTGATTTTCCCGATAGACAGGTCATGAACAGTTCCCGAAACCTGCCTAGCTGGGCTGGTTGTCTGACGTAAAGATGCAAAGAGCAACACACGTGGCATCTTTGAAACAGAAAAAGGAGACGTTGAGGAGTGGGGCACTCTGCAGGGGAACTAAAAACCTGCAAGTCTTTTAAGTGCCATAAATAGAGATGAAGCTATTGAGCTTTCAAGCAATAACAAATGTGAATAGTTAAAAAAGGAGTTTTGCAGAATTGTCCACTCAGACAAAAATCTTAAAAACTGGCTCTTCAAAAATGTCTATTCTTTTGAAAATCCCACACCCACTGCTGGGAGATTAGCTTTACAAAGTGAGAATTTAACTGGAATTGCAGCTCTGAGTAATAACAGGAAATGTTGCTCACAGCAACAGAAAATGTAGGATAATTAGGTATTTTGGGGAAGAGAGGAAAGAAAGTTACAATAACTATGCAAACAGAATAAATAACAATGCTGTTCTTCTCCAGGACCTTTTTGAGGATCTCAAAGCAATCTACAGCCATTCCCCATTAAAAGCTGTTGTGCTACGGCCACAGCTTATTGCACCATCTAGGTCCCAAACCTGGCTGTATTTCTCATTTTATACTTTTACCCTTCTGCTGATCCAGACATCAGCTGAGGGGCAGGGACCCCATTGTGGGTTTTTGCAGTGCAGGACCCCAGCCGGGACTTGGGGTGTTGCCAAATGCTCCTTCAACATAAATAAGGTGGCAGCCTGATCAAGAGACAGGGAAGACAAAAGGTTTCCACCAAATGAGAAAACTTGTAAGAAGAAGTTAAGGCTCTCCCCACACTGAACATGCTGTGGTCAGTGGCACAGCCTGGCAGGGCAAGCGGGCTGGGAAAGCCATCTTTCAGACAAAAGTGTAAAAAGAAGCAGGACGAGTAAAAGGGAAAGACAAGGTCAAGTTAGAGGAAGGCAGGTTCCAGACAAACCCTCCCCTTCCCAGAGGAAATCACCTCAACAGACACTGCTGTGGAGTCTGCAGAAGATGCTACTCAGCAGGGGAAAGGGTCATGCTAAAATACAAACCCATGTTTACATGCTCCTGCAAGTTCTGTAACTGTAGCTGAGAATTTTAGGAAATGCTTTGCATTGGATTTGTTTTATTGCATGTTTCCCACCATTTCCAGTTTCAATTTCTGGTCCTACTCTTGATTTTAAATTGTCACTGGGACAAAACAGCAACATTCAGATGCTAAGAAAACTGGAGTAACTGGAAGTTATATTAACAATACTTAAATGCAGTCTATTTAAAGATTTGAACACATCTTGTTAGAACACTGCATAAATTAACCCAACCTAATTCTCTGGGATGTAACAAGATCTGAAAAGCTCCAAGTTTCATGTTCTCTCTTACCACCCACTTAAAAAACCCAAACCCAACATGCTGGGGTTAGCTCAGGTTGCAAACGAAAACAAAATTCACATTCAACTGAATAAATGTAATTTACTCCCTGATGCAATGAAGCTGATGCCATAGCCAACTCAAAACCAAAACAAGAAGAGGTTCTCTCCCACCCCCCCCTCCATGCACATTCGCCCTCGTTATCACTCTTAATGATGCCCCAGCCCAGCCTGCCCCCTCAGGATCCTTCATTGCGCTCCCTCCATCCCTCCCCATCATCCGAAACCATCACTGGATGGAGCGAAGCGTGCCCTGCTGCCACTGAGCTCCCAGTCTCGGCCGCCCCGCTTGCACTGGCGGCCAGACAAAGCAAACTCCAGTTGCATCACGGAGCAAACTCATTTTCCAGCAACCTCCCAGCCCGGAGTTTACCGCTACTGTAATCCGGTGCTGTCAACAACGCCGCCTTTGTTGCACGCCCGCGTGCGCCGCTGGCTTGTTGGTTGGGTTGTTGTTTTTTTTAATTTTTATTATTATTATTTATTTTAAGGAAATTTTTTGTTTTAAATGAGTAATCTGTTTTCGAGTGATTTCTCCTCTGTGCTGGCTCCACCCTATACTGTAAACGAGACATTACCTTATACAAGAATGAATCTGCTGCATTCCTCTGTCTAGCTGCCTCGCAGCACATTTCCTACGCTCGCAGCAGCCCCGGCAGCGCACGCTCTCCCACCCCTTCCCCCCCACCTTTTTCTCTTTTTTTCTTTCCCCTTTTTTTTTTTCCTTTTCACTGCCTCGCTGTGTTTTTGTGTAAATGATCTCACATGACTCAACAAATCCATCTGCCTGGAGCAGGCCAAGTTTGGAGCCTTCCCAGGAGGGAGGAGAAGAATTGCTTTGTGGAAAGGACCTGGAGCTTTGCCCTTTCTCTGGCTCAAATTACCCGCCTGTCAGGCCTGACGGATTTGGCTAAAAATAAAAGGAAGCGGGCCGTGAAAAGGAGATGAATGAGCTCAGCAGTTCCTTAGATAACATGGGTCTGGTGTCGCCCAAAGATCCCAGAGCAGGAACTTCGGATGCCGGACATGTAAATGCAGTGCTGCAGCCTCAGTGAATTCAGCTGCTCGAGGATCAAGGAAAAAAAGGAACAAAAAAAGGCAAAACCAACCATATGCTGTTGGAAATAAATGGATTAAAGACACCCAGAACGAGAAAACTGCCGACCGTAGGATTTAGGCTTGTAAATGGGGAGATTTACAGGGTTCCCAGTGGGGAAAGGGGGCGTGGGGGGCGTGGCAGTGGGCTGTACATGATGTCAACCTCCCACCCTGACCAGGGAGCCTCAGCATCCTTCCTGCAAATGCCTGCCCAGCGCCCGCAGCGGGTATTAAGCACTTAGTTTGGCAATGTAATGACACACTGCAACAATCTGTAATGCGAGGCAGTCAGCAAAGCCCTGGCTCGAAAAGCTCTTTCTCCTAACCATTAACCATATGTTTGGCTCTGCCGCCGCCCAAGCGAGCGGGTGTTCCAGTGCACCATCTGGTTTCTATCCACACAAGCAACTGCAAAGCACACAGTATTTCCCTCTGGAGCTGTGTCTTCCTCCCTGGCCCCTGCTCCCTGCCCAGCCCCCCACTCCTCTGCTCCCCATTTTCCTCCTTTGCCCCTTTCCAGCAGCGACTTCACCTCCCTGCCCCATCGATGCTCAAGGTGGTGCAGCTCAAGGTGCTGCAGCTCAAGGTGCTGCAGCTGCCCCACCAAAGGTGCAGCAGATGAGCGGGGATGCTGTGCTATGCTGCCCTCCGTGAGCTTACACCCCTGCACATATACACACACACACACACACAGAGGAATTGCATCCCGCATCACTGATGCTCGGGGTATCACATTAAAAAACAAGTGTGTTCTTGACTGGTCCAGGAGCCACTGCAGTGCCCATCGCATCGCACTCACGCACACATGCACACAGGGACTGTTCAGTTTGGATTACATCAACTCCATGCTGACACTGCAGAAAGACCTCAAGAATGTACCTAACAACAGGAGGACAATTAGCAGTGTTATCTACTGCTCCCAAGTAGGGTTTTCTATGCACTGGGTCCCCAGTCCCACCAAATTAAAAAGACTCTGGGGGGAAAAAAAGAAGAAAAAAAAGGAGAAAAAGAGGAATGGAATGGGAAAGGGCTAAAGAAAAAGGAATGAAAATGTTTACTTTTTCTGTGATAACTAAACAAGCTCTTTCTGAAAGTATAAAAAAGGCTTTCAAGTGTTGTATTTTAGAAGGCCTTGTATCATATGCTTACTTTAGGATTTTATGAATTCTAACTACTATTTATGTTCTTAAAGCACTTCCATTGTTCTGTTTATTTCTGAAGTATCTGTGGGACATCAGCAGTAATTTCCCCCTCAGGATGGCCAATTGAAGATCAATCATGACCTATTGCAAGTAAGTATTCAGGGATGCAAGCAACAGGATATTCAGCAAATCCAGCACTTGCTCCTTTAAAGTAAGTTTATACTCTGCAATGAGTCACACATACAGTGTTTATCCAAGTTACCAGTGCTACAGAAAAAAAAAAAAGCCCATTACATTTACAAATACATAAAAATCACAGCTGTAAGCACCCAACTGCTTACACAAGGACTTGTTTCTGTGACTGGATATTGATTTTTTAATAACGTGTCATTATACCAATGTTGATACAGCAACTATCTTCTCAGAGTATGCAGTTTAATACTAAAAAGAAGCTGGCTTTAGGAAATATCAAATCCACACCCATTCACACGCTTTTTAAATGTCCTTCTTGGTCATTACTATTGCAATGCAAAGCCACAACTGCTTTTTTCCCCACCTTGCACCTAACAAAGAAAATGGACTCGCCAGTTTAGAAACAGCTCAGTCTAAGGCAACAAACTTTGCTGATCTGCTTCTTAATAAAATACTGCAGAACCTCTTCAGTCGTTACTGGAAACCAAGAGGCTATGTTGGAAAAGATGCACGTTTTTCAAACTTCCTCAGTATGAGAAATCAGTGCATAAAAAAGCACACTGTAGGCCCTTATTCTGGAATCAAATACGTATGGGGAAAACCATATGCTTGTGAAAAGCCTGGTGACTTCACCAGGATTGCTTAAGAAGTCTGAGGGTAGGATCTGGCCCCAATTACAAATGTGGAGTGGAATTAGCACTGTAAACTCCCCCAGCCTTCATCTTCCAGTTCCCTTCAGTGAGAGAAATAATTAAACTGATTAAAAACATGAGATGCATTTTAGCTAGCAACTTACACTTCCTACAAAACAGGATGCAAATATGTTGAAGTCCATCATTTTAAGATAGTATGTTGCAAACATATTAGTAGCATGCCTAAATATCACACATTACGTTTCCTATAATCATGCAAGAGAAATTGTCTTCATTCACACACAGAAAACAACTAGCAGTAGTCCTCTAAAGCAATAAAGGTCTAGGTCTGGGTCTTTTAGCAGATAATGATCTACTCTGATCCAGAAATCCTTTAAAAGGGGGAATTCAAGGGAAATATTCATAGATTCAGAGTTCTGCAGTCTGAAGGGACAGCTAATCATTTGACCTTCTTTCATGAAACAGGCATGGAGCTTCCCTGCCTACATCAACGCAGCTGTAAGAGGCTGAATGAGAGAATCTCCTAGGGTTAAAAACAAACTAATTTAAAACGAATAAAACAAAACAGCCTCAGATTCAACAGCCTGACATAAAGAAGGAAGCTACTACAGCCCCAGCAACATTCTTCTATTCAGCAACCACCAGTGCTGTGTGAACACTCACACCCTTTCATCTGGTCTGAATGAATTAACAGCCAGCTACTGGGTCTTGTTATACCTTGTCACCTTCCTCTACTCCTCAGCCCCTGACAAAGTGCCATTGGCAGCCTTGAAAGCCAGCCAGTGTTCAAAGCACAATAAAAAGCAGTGTCACATTATTACCTGAATCCACTGAGTCCTCCTGTCAACAACGACGTTTATGCAATCACATTTTTCTATTTTTAAAAACTTCTCTCTTGCCTCATCGCTCTGTGTGAAAAACAACACAAAAGAGAAAATTGATTAATTGCATGCACTCCCAGCAGATACTTAGGTTCTTTGTTTTCTGTTTCATCTCATAAAGACATTAAACAAGAAAAAGTCCTTTCCACAAAATCATTCATTGACCAAACAGAAGCAACAGGTATCAGTTTGGAGAGGTAGATGAGCTACCACAGCCCACCACTTGTAGAGCTTCACAGGAGAATGCAGCTCTCCTGTGCCCATACCCTCTGCCCTCTTCCCAGGGCATCCTGCCCGGCAGCACTGGGACCAATGCCAAACAGACACTCAGTGCCACCAAAAGCAGAAATATGGGGGGAGAGAAAGCTACTTAAGTTTCTTTCAGTTTCAACAGTAAAGACATGCCTCTGATAACCACGGCAGTGATGTAAAAATACTTGCAAAATTACTTTGACAGTAGATTACTTTATCATAAAGTTTCCCTGAATTTTGCATCTACATTACTGAAGTAGCAACTCCACTTAAAATTCTCAAAAGGGTCTTTTAGTGTCTGTGTTTACTCCTTACTTCACATATTAGCAGCTTTAAGCTTTAGTGTCAAATTCTCCTACTGATCCACCAATGCACCAAAACATACACTTCATAGAAGACATTTCTACATTTAAATAAGGAAGAAAAAAGCCTATATGGTAGAAACCCAACTGAAGATACAACCTCAGCCCTCCACCCCACACCTCCCCAACCTCTCTGAATGGCCAGAAGACACATCATAAGTAAAGGAAACTGGATTTCCAGTACTGGAAATGCCTTTACTGTAATTATTTCATCACTTTCTTTGAACGTAAACAAAACAAACCCCTTCACTTACGGAGATGCAACTCAACCATGTGTACATGACCCCTTGCCTACCTCCACAAGGGCATACAAAATTAAACCCAGACATATAGCATGGGGTGGGGGATATAGCTGTGATACCTTTCCTGCTCAGCCCTTTCAGGGCTCAGGCATTTGGTAACATGGATATCTGCCAAAAAGTTTTGTTGCAAGATTTTGGTCATAGTGATCTGATTGAGCCATTCCCAAAAAAGGTGTCTGGAAAGACAAAATTCTGGCACCCTTGGAACAGAGAGTTTAAACCTGGGCTTAGCCAGACGCCACACTAAGTAAATAGCACAGTCTAGTTCAGGGCTAGGAAGAGAGGTGACCTTTGCCTCTGGCATCTGCTGCCAACCAGGGGAGGGCCACGTCCCAAGCAGGGACGGGGACCAGCTCTCTCTCCTGCTCCAGGTGACCTTCCTACCGCAGCCTGGAGCCATCTATGCTCAACATAGAGCAGCCAAGAGCTGGGCCAGGCATCAGCAGGGAAAAACATGTCAAAAAAAAGAAATTTCACTTAATGGGGACAGAAAATTGGAGGGAGGATGGGGAGAGGGTGAGAACCTGGTTAGGCACAGAGGGCTGCACGGTGGCTGTGCAGCTGCAGCATTGCCAATGAACCATGTTCAGGTCTCTATGACACCAGTGGACACTGTTTGCCATTGGTTTGCTTCCTGCAAAAATCTCTGGTGTACCACAGGTAAGCTGCAAGAGAGAACACTGATGAGTTCAAGCACTCAGCCCTTGAAATGGAGGAAAATGTGGCAGGTGAGTGCTGCCTGCTGTGGCTGCCTTCACTCTTGGCATGTGGGATGTACCTGAGCCATGCATCAGGACTGCGGGGTAAGAGCACATGACAGCTCTAACAGCTGTTGGCAGCAAGGATGGCAGTCGCCCTGACACTCCCTGCCACTCTCTCAGTGCCCAGGCAGACGAGTTGTGCCTTGGAGAGATGCCACAGAGCTCTGATGCAGCACTGTGCCAGTCATTTAAACCCAGGACCTCTCAAGTGGCCATTAACGAGTTCCTAACCAACCTGAACTCTGGCTTCTCTCAACTAAAAATAATGAACAGTCACAACAGAAGGGGACTGTATTTCCAGCACATGAAATACTACATAGCATGGAGACATGTCAGCGGCAAGGCTGTAAGAACCTCTTGTTTTAACACTCTTCCTGCAAAGAAGGGGTGGCGCTTCCCAAATCATTCGTCAAACCCTCAAGCCTGACACTGGCAAACAGAGTAAGATCATAAGGAAATGACAAACTTCTTCAGTAGAATTTGAATAGTGTGCCATAAATAAAAATTTGGGCCAAGCATGGGACAGCAGGGAAAAAACAAGATGCTGAATAGGGAGTTTGCCCAAGGCTTGCCACTACAGTTGTACCCTTGGCACTAGGCGGGGGACTTGCAGAAAGAGGAAGACTTGACAACTGTCCATGCATTTACAACACTTAAAATTAGGTTTGCACAAATCCGTTTTACATCTGAGTCACACTTCAAACTGAGTTATAGAATCATAGGATTGTTTGGGTTGGAAGGGATCTTAAAGATCATCTATAATGTTGCAATGTGCTTGTGTATGAAAATAAAATTAACAGCAAATAGCTCAAACTGCTTTAGATATTACGCTACCTTAGACATTCATAGCATATAACAGCAAATAAAAGAGCATAGGTCTACAGTCAACCAAATGCAGAATGCAGGAAGACAGTACTTAAAGGTAAATAATTCAGGACTTGAATTGTTTAAGGTAAATAATTCAGGGCTCTAATGAATACACTGACTGTAAACAGGGAGTTCCACTGCTAGGAACCCTCCAAACTGTCCTACATCCAATCCTCGGGAGTGCAGAGCAGAAAACCATCAGCAGAAACATGCCTCAAACATTCCTGGCTATAGCAGCAAGGACTCTAAGACAAAGGGAGTCTTGGACAGGAAAAGGTGGCTTCAAATGCTGGTTCCAGCACCCTATACTGTGCTCATGAGCTGCTAAAAAGGAGATGCTGTTTCAGAAACACCACTTGGGCAAACAGTGAGGTGGCTGGGAAGCAAGAAAACTGACTGACCCAACAGAAGCATTGGAGAAACCCCTCAAGGATAGCCAACACAGCAGTTTGGTCTAGCAGTGCTAAAAACACAGAAAACTGTGGGTGAGGCTATAAGCTCTTTGCTAAATATGACAGCCCATGGATGAAAAGAACCTAGACAAATCTCCGAGTCCTCTTCACTTCCCTTGCCAATCTCTCTTCCCTATCTTTTTCGATTGGCTATTATCAAATGCTTTTATCAACACCTGGGAATTCCTGTGCATCTGTCAAAAAGCATCTCAGCCAGCCAAATCCCATCAACAACCACAGTATAAATCCTCATAAATTCCTAATTACCAGCAAGTCTCAGCCTTTCCAGCTTGCACCCTCTAGTTCCAAGGAGCCACTCACAAGCAGCAACTATTCCTGACCGAGCAAGGAAACTGTATTAAAGTGGACATACAGTAAATTGTCAGTTATACAACGTTGTTGCTGCTAAAAAACCTCAGAGGATTTTTATGCTGTCTCACACATACAAAAGTAGTATGTAAAAACATCCTGGAGTTGCCTCACACCCTCTTACAAGACCTACATGAAACCAGATTGCAGAAAAAAATCCTGCCTTTCTCTGCCAGACAAGGGCACATCAGCAGCAATAGCCAAGGTGCTGCAAGGTTGCTGATGATCCTGGAAATACTGTATGGGAACACGCCTGCAGATCAGCAATCAAAAACACTACTGCTGTTCTTGCTCCTTGCCCAGTGGAGACAGAGATCTCCGCCAGCAGAGATCTGGGTCACCACCAGGAAGCTGGAGTTATCCCAGCACCATCATCTTTTAGGTAACACTCCCAAAAGGGGAAACAAATATGTGGCAAGGTTTCATTTGACAAGATGCTGGGTGTAAACAAAACTAACAACTGGGGGTTTCTTTGCTCCCCGGTGATACCATCCGAATGGAAAAAAACCTCAACCAATATTGCCTGATGCATTGTATGCAAACTGCTTTGCAGAAGGAGTTTGCTGCAAATGCAAGGTTCAGTGTGCAGTGTCTCAAGAGCTGGCAAATGCACCTTGATTGCCAAAGTCTGCCTCCTCCCAAAAAACAGGCTAAAAAGTATTTGTTTGCCTATCCTGTACTTCAAAACTGAAAACCCAAACATGGGGAAGGAAAAGCTAGAAAGACAATGAAGTATCAATTTTAAACCTATGATGTTTGTGAAAAATAAACGTTCTGAGTCTCCATGTAATTAAGTAGCTGACACTTATCCAGCCGCAGGACTGAAAACTGAATCAACCTTGTATCTCTGCTAACCAAAGCTTTTGCAATCTTCCTGTATGCCATTTCCTTGTTTACATCTCATGGTATAGGAGTTCAACTTTTGGAGAAATACGAATGGTGAACCTAGAAACTGAAATGTGATATTATTTACAGAATAGGAGAGCATGCTGTTCACAGGAATTCGTAGGCGCACACATCCCAATCCTGTTCCTCACCCACTCCTGAAATCCTGTACCAACCAGATTAGCCAATGTGCACATGCCTGCACTCTTGCGGAAACAATAGCCTCTTTCAGTCCATACAGTCTTCTGAAGAACCAGGCAAAAACGTCATGGGAGAAGTTAGGAAATATCTGCAGAAAACAGTACACAAGATGAAAGGCAGAATGAGCCTTTTAACTTGCACAGTGTACATGGAGGATAAGTGTAGAACCTTGTTACCTAGCCCCTCTTCCAAAGGGCTTTTTCCCACCCCCAGGATGGAAAAGGGGGGTTGTTGAAACAACTTTAGAAAATAAAACACTGGGGTGCTGGACTGGCTCTCTTACAAACAGATCACTACAGGCAAATTCAAGCTCTGGGAGCTGTGTGGCAGACCTGGGAGCCAATACATGCTCCCCCTTACATGCTGGGATCTCCCACAGATGGCAAGGATCCTGCTCCCAGTGCACAGCGCTCCTCCCTTCATTCCCCTCCCAAACACTGCTCTGCTGCTGCAGAGGGCACAGAACTATTTTTTAATTAATTCAGCAAAAGGTTTGAGCTGCCTCAGGGTTAAGCTAAACATTTTCTGTCTTTAACCACTACAGCAGAACTAACTATAGAGAAAAAACACTTCACCGTAAGTCTAGGGAATTGAGGACAGAAAAGTGCAACAGAGCCACCCCTGACCTCTCAACATTTTGCCTCCAGAGGACTCAAAAATACGAAACTGAATTTTTAATCAGCTGGGAAATGGGGCAGGGATACTCACTCTCGGTAACATGGTTGTGAATGTCACATAAAAGGCATTATTGAGTTGTACTATCCACCTTCTGTTCCAAACTTTAGGCCTCCAAGCAACCTATCAGAAAAAAATCCACCTTCCCATGCCATCAGGAAAGCACTAAGCACTGAGACACATTTAAAAGGGATACAGTTCTCCAAATACTTGTTTCTCCTCTCACAAGGGGCTGTAGCTCCTGCAGGAAACACATGCTCCTGTAACAAAGCAGGTATTCTTCGCATGTACTCACACTGCCGATTATTTTTTAATCATCTGGTATGCATCTTCCTACAGGATTGTTTATGTTAAGGGAAATACTAGCATTAGCTCTGCAAAAGAACACTGACCACTGTTCTGTGTGAATGCTGCAAAAGTTGCAACTGTGGCTTGAACCCTGCCTCTGCCTTGTGCTGAGCAGTCCATACAACCACTGGCATTTTACCTCATGTGTGCTTCCCCTCAACTCATGCCTAATCTTTGCAGGATTTTACTACACAGCTCAACTAAACTTGATAGTAAGTATTTTTCAAACTGTAGGAGCGAGTCAAAGCATATTTTGATGTGTCTGATTGCACACAGACCATATGATTTTGTGAAAGCTGGTCACAGAAGAATACAAGTTGTTTTTTCATTTCACAGCTCTGAGAGTCAAAAATAGAGTGTAGGACCCTGATATATACCAGATGTTTTAAAGTAAGGTGGAAAAACTGGTGTGGACATGTTTGTCCATCATGAAAGCTTCCCGACAGCTACCAACTGCCCGTGCTACAGTAAGCAGGCTTGTTCTGCCTGTGAAATATTACAAGCCTAATGGAATGGGAGTATTCACAGCCTTCATGCACACGTATATTCCTGTTCTCAATCCTGCTCTCTTTTCCTGAAAATAAATTTGACAAGTCCATCACTATGATGCGAGAAAGCCTCAAAACAGAGCTCATTTTGTTAAACATACAGAATCACAGAATACGCCAAATTGGAGGGGACCCACAAGGATCATCAAGTCCAGCTGCTGGCCCAGCACAAGACCATCCCCAAGAGTCACACCATGTGCTCGAGAGTATTGTCCAAATGCTTCTTGAACTCTTGTCAGGCTTGGTGCTGTGACCACTTTCCTGGGGAGCCTGTTCTAGTGCCCAACCAACCTACTGGATGAAGAACCTTTTTCTAGTATACAAACTAAACCTTCCCTGGTTTAGGGAAGGTCTAAAACTTCAGGTTTGGACTGGAGCACATCCATGGTTTCACCAAGTTTCACATTCAACCCAAGAAATGAAAGAGCAAAATTTTTTCACTTGTTTTGAGCAAGTCTTGAGTCAGTTTCCTTCAGAAAGTTTTGTTCAGAATTTGTGTTTGGATTTTAAAAAAATAAATAAAAAAGGCTTTCACCTCAGTCACAACCCTTGCTGCACTCTACAAATTCAACTCAGGACTCTACAAATACATACAGATACTTCACACCTCTGTCCTGAAAAGACAAGTTTCACCTCACAGTTATGAGACTGGAGGTTGTTTTCTTTTCTTTTTCAATAAAAGGGAAACTTCATCATTAAAGAAAATAAGAAAAAAAAAAAAAAGGCAGCCCTGCAGAAATGCACCATTTCAGAGTAACAGGAATATGCACCTATCATTTAAATTGGCCCCTTGGGTAAAGCTCATTGCAGAGATCAAAAATCTTTCCATGGACTTGGGATAAAGCCTGGAGAGTTCAAAATACTGCTGAGAGTGGACATGACTGTTCTTGACTGTATGGCATGAGGGTGTGTGAAGGCAAAACTGCTACAGCTGCCGCAATGCTTCCCAGCACGAGAAGTCCCAGGGACTTTGGGTACCACAAGAACACACACTCTCAAGAGTTTTCACGCACTCTCAAGAGCTTTCAGACAGTATGGTGATATGATTCACTGATGACAGAGAGAGACTTATAATTTCTTTGTTGGTGACTCTGCAGGTCCTATTTCCACAGCCCATGATGGTTCAAAAAACACCACAAGACATAACAGAAAAAGGAGTATCTCAGGCCAGGGTCAGACAAATATATACACAGGTGAAGCAAGGTGAGGGCCAGGATTGTTGAGGAATACATTTAGTGCAGTTAGCTCAGTGTGCAAGTTGCAGATTGTGCCCTATGTGGCAGGAGCCCAGGCAAGAGGCCACAAACTGCCAGCGACCCCTTGCACAACAAAAGGCACAGGGACCAGTGGCACCATTCAGACGAACAGACACTTGGAGACACAGCAGGAGCCAATGAACAAGCAGGAAGACCTTAGATTATCTAGTGCATAGACTGGAAGTGTATAAAAGCCCAGAGTTTCCTTTGTTGGGGTCTCTACAAGCTGTTTCTGTTTTACTGTACCATGATTAAACTGCTTTCAGGATTCAGATGTCTGGGACTGTGCTATGAGAAACCTGGAGCAGAGCCGGCAAAGAAACCTTGTTCGACTGTGTGAGTGTGGTGTGTGTAGGGAGTCAAGCAAGGCACTGGTCAGGTCACTGGAGATGCCTGCTGTGAAAGAGCTTCAACCTCAACAGTTAAAGTCTCTGTTGGTGGGACTGTGCCTGCCAGAGTGCACCCTGAATGATCAAACAGGAATGCTTATTTAACAGGGATGTCTCAAGCCTCCCATATCCAACCCAAAGCAACTTCTTCACTGAACATTGCCTCAGTTCTTTTTCTACACAATGTTTACAATCATAAAAGAAGGTTTTGGAGATTTACCTAGGACTTGTGAGGTGACAGGATATTTTTCTCACAATCTAGCTGAACAGCATTTATGTCTGTTGTTTTCTTTTCACATTCCCTTGTGCATATACAATGGCCCCTTCTTTCAGCCTGGCTCTGCCTGAGGAGTAAGTAGAACTGTCAGCTTCTTCAGCACTAGGAGGAAAGCACTGCCTTGGGCCCACACTGAAATCACTCAATCTCACACAGGACTGTGGAGATAATCCTTTGCCCAATAAATAGCCCACTTTCTTCCTTATTGCTCCAAAAGGACATGAATGAATGAACTGCACTTTTTCTGAACACCACCTTCTACTTTTATTGAGTACTTCAGTCACCGGTTCCAGCTGCACCTCCTCATCCTACAAGGCATCAGTTAAGGTTGCTGGGTCTGATTTCCAAGTCCCCAGCTGTAAGTATCTTTGAGGAAAAAAGGTTGGATGCTATTAGCCCTATGAGAAAACATGCATTTAGTCCATAACCACGGGCTCCTGAAACACAGCTGTTAAGTGCAAATCTCAGTTTCTGAAATTTTCTTTCTGCTGCCTCATTATCTTTACTACATGCCAGCAGAAACCAGAGCCCCGCAGGCAGAGGGAGGAAGTCTTTGTGCTTCCAGCTGCATCTAACACTGGCTAGTCAACCAGATGCAAAATATTGCATCAACTGACGTTTCACTTCAAAGTTTCAAAATTTTCCTCTTACTGCTGGGACTAGTGCTTGTGGTTTGAGTCACCACTGGGGAAATGGAATCTCACAGCCAACACTTCAGATTACTTCCCAACACTGCCGGGCTGCCCTCAAAAGAAAAACAACCAGAAGATGTCAGACACAAAATGGCTTAAATCAGATACTTAGAAAATACTCTGTGATAAACAAAAAGTTAAGCACAACTAATTGAAATGAAGATTGAGCTCACAGTAAGTCATCGTTTTAATGGTAAGAGTAGGACAAGATCCCTAAGAAGTAGTTCTGGCCAAGAAGTTCTGACCACTGAACTTAATCCTGCAGGTGTTGACTTCATGCTGTTGTTGTCTTCCAGTCAGACAGTTCCAGTTAAGCAGATTTGAATATTCTCTTTAGAATCCATAGACTGAAATTCCATTTTTTTAAGTATAGTCATGCACAGGAAAAAAAAATTCAACTTGCCAAAGAAGAACATATCTACCAGATCAATGAACATACAATCTTAGAAATAAAACCCTAATCCCTCGCTTGCTAAGACATCGCTTTCAAAGAAATGTTTATGTTAAAATTTAAAGTTATGTTCAACATTAATCTTAGGGAATGTTACAACAGAATGTACCAATTTTAAAAGGATTCTACAGTCCTAATGAATTCCTAAAACCCACAGACAGAAATTAAATAGGGGAAACCTACAGTGTTGGCTAGACATATTTCAATATTTGTTACCATAGAAACAAGCCAGTAGATTTAGGGTTTGGCATTATCCTTGCTATAAAATATTAAACTTCTTACAGTTTTTGCATATGTATATTATGGCAAGAACACTGTCAATCCTGATAAAGCCCAAAGCATCTTAATTATTTAACAGGATTTTAGCTTTTTTCCTTTTTTAACAGAGTATCTTTTAATTTATTTTTTTCCTCGATAAACTGTATTTTAACATCTTCCAATAGGAGACAATTCTGGCTGACAGAGTAATACACAGGAGGTAGAGACTTATTTTTCCTCAGTCTTCGAGACAAGTGGTAGATAACAGGAACACACATATTCTAATAAACAAGATTCAACAATAACTATAAAAATTTTATCAGTTAGCACCTGTGGTAATTTTACCAGCCAAAAGTACATTAAATGTTATATTTTATTTGAAAGAAAATTCATACTTCAAATTTGGTGGTTTTGTTTTCAAGCTTAGCAATGGAGAAACGCTGAAGTATAGAAGTGACTGAGATAGCATCTCGACACTTCAACGATATCAAATCCTTCTGGCAGAAGCCTGAGAAATGAAACAAATGCATTGTCCTTTTGGGCTTCAGACGAGCATCGACAGTTGCACTGAAGCCACAGCACAACCAGCAGGCAAAAAGATCAGAAATTCAACAAAGAGGAAGGACAGAGACTTACTCCAGCAACACTTCTTCAAAAAAGGAAGGAGAACAAGCTTGTTCAGACAACTCGAATGGTGGAGGGGACTGACAGCTCTCCATACCATCCAGAGGAGTCCTGAACGTTGCTTGTTTTTGGGACACGAGCTCAGCCAAAGCAGTGGGGAAGATCACTTGGGCAAGCCCGAGCCCACTGCTGCCGGGACTGGATTTGTGCAAGTGACTTTGACCCTGATGATTTCACAGCCAAAACTGGTTGTATGTCACAGCCTTCACTTTTTGTTTGGATTCAAGAAAATCTGTTTACAGGAAGCTCAATACAAGGCTTCCACATGATGAAAAAATGAAAAACTGGGGACTAAAAGCCATAAACCACACAGTTGTTTCAATACTATGTTCCAGCATTGAAGTGGACAAAGAAAAACACCAACAAAAGCAAAGCAAACTAGAACAAATACAAAAACTGAGCAAGACCGAAACACCCTCTTCTTCCAAGAATTAAACAATACTTTTTATGAAGTGTAAAGATAAGCAGTGGGACTGCTATTTCCTAACGCCTTCTGAGGTCAGTCCTCTAGCACAGGTTCTCAAACAGCCAATTAAATGTTCTCACACTTACATGTATACTATCATCTTAAAAAAGCCCAACAACTCAAGTCTCTAAAAAAATAATGGAAATATATATTCTTGAAGGCCTGCATGACAACCCTTTAACTAATGGAAAATCTTCAACGCTTTAAAAGAGGAAAATGGTAAGATGGCTTTATTTTAAATGAGTAAGAATTTAAATGTCACTTCCTGCATGTGACATCAATTTGAATAACCTTGCATTTTTGTTTTCTTTGGTGTGGTTAACGGTGGAATCATTGCAGAGTACATTTCTATGGCATTTACAGTTGCAAGTTTATGTTTGGCAACTGCTTTGCGTAATTCTAAACACAAGAAAAGCAGAAAGTGATTTTTCCTCCCTAAAGAAAGAGAAAGATCTAAAAAGTAGCATGCTACTAGGGCTTTCAAAGAAAGAAAGGCTGGAGAAAAACTATCCCAACACTCAAGGGAAAAATGCACAACTTCCTTTAACTGACAGCTGCAGCGAGATGCAGTGAATTTATTTTATCTGAGCAGTTATGTACACATGCTAAAGGCAGAGCAACACTATGTACTATAAAGGAGTTCATGTAAGTCCACAAAGGGCACCACTATCAACCTGCAGTCAAGAAGTGGGAAGTTATTCACGTGTCTGAATAAGTCATGGAATGATAAGAGATGCTGGCAGCACATGTTGCCAAAAATAAGGCATTGAATGCATGAATTCAAACACAGAGCCATAAACCACAGAACTATAAATCCCCTCGACACACCCTCTTGTAGGCTCTCCAGGCCAGGTTTATTCCATGGAGAGTCCTACTCTGCTGGACACGGGAGCTCCAGGTCTTTCTTTCCAACTGATGCTGCAGGTGTCAACACCTCAGCATGTCTCCTCATCCTTCTCACGAAGCGTTTTTAAGTCAGAGGCTGGTTAGGAGAATCACTTAAGACACATGATGTGACTTTTATAAAGTTTTCTGTAGAATTCATATACACAAGTGAACTAAAGCAGTCTACATATGCCCTGCAGGTGCACCTTGGAACAAAAGAGCTATCATTCATAGATCACAGAATGGTTTGAGTTGGAAGGGACCTTCAGGATCATCTAGTCCCAAGACACTTTCCACTAGACCAGGTTTCTCAGAGCCCCATCCAACCTAGCCTTGATGGGGCATCCACAGCTTCTCTGGGCAACCTCTTCCAGTGCCTCACTATCCTCACACTGAAGAATTTCTTCCTAGTATCTAATCTAAACCTATCCTCTTTCAGTTTAAAGCCATTACCTCTTGTCCTACCACTACATTCAAGAAGGCCACTCAGCTGATAAGACAGCTCTACCATGTTTTATCAAAACAAAAACAGAAACAAAAGAACGAGAAATGCATCCACACAGCAGTGGCTTTTAAGTCAGTTGACAAACACCTCTCCAATTTAAGCGATAGTTTGTGATGCCACCAGGGATGGCTTGCATTGCCCTCCTGTGGTGGCAGGACAGCACAGGACCACTGCCCAGCCAACCCATGCCTGGGCTCTGAACAGGGGCACTCCATCACTGGGTGACAAAAAGAAAGGGGAGACATCAAAACCCTTGTCCCAATCTTGCTGAGAGGGAAGAAAGTGTGCTCTGGTTCTGGATAACATGCTCCAGTTGGTCTGCTTAAATTACATGTTTTAGAAAATAAACAGGAGATTGTGCTTCTTGTAACATAAAAAGGGAATAAATTTCACTCAAATAAAAACACAGCATGTGTAAAAAAAATACTCTATACAACATGCAATTTACCCAAACAGTACTTCACTTCTCTTTATACCAGGGAGGCCAAGAGTCCTTCTGGATTCAAAAGGAGAATGGACACGACTTTCCCATCTCAGCAAGACTTTGCAAAAGAACACAAACATCTCATGTCTCTCCAGTCTTGACCCAATAACTAAAGGGTGAAGATACCACAGGCTGTCAGGATGTTGTATTTGCCCTTCGAGGTGGGGCAGGAGTACTGCTCCTTCCTCTGGAGCATCTTGTTCCTGGTCACCAAAACAAAGAGAGGAAATTGGGGTATACGGACAGGGATCTTAACTGGCACAGAAACGCATGTGTCTCTTCCAATATTGGAAGATTAACACACGAGAGCGTTGATGAATGGGAAGGATTAAATATAGAACCAAAAATAAGCAAAATGATTAATTGCTAGGAAAGGGAACTGATGATTTATAGAAGAAAAAATTAGTAAGACTTAAGAAACTGAAGGGAATAAGTAGCAAGTGAACTGCAGGGTGGGACCATCTGGTGCATACAAGCCACAGCGGCACAGGGCACATGCCTGCAGCTTCAGCTGCCCCTCTCACCTTCTCCCAGCCTCAGTGCATGCAGAGCAGACAGAGTAGAAATAGACGGTGTTTAGAAGTTACTGGTTGAAAATAATTGACTTTAAAAATAAGTTGAAATTGGTTTCAAATAATATCCTATGATCTGAAAAGAAATTGGTCTCTTTATTTAATGAAACACTTCCATGTGGTCTCACAGTGGGCTGGTAGCACTGTTGCACTCATATCCTTGCATTCTATGCTTTCTAGAAATTTCTGAAAAATAACTGGATACTTGTTTAACATATTTTCATTTATTTTATGAAGGAATGGAAATGGAAGGCATTTTTAGCATATTTATTTTTCATTTCTGGATTATAACATCTCAACAGTAACCTATGCTTTTGGTCCTGCACGTCTTTGCTTCGCTACTATTGAGATAATCAAACTCTTTCACAGTCAGCATGCAAACAACAGGCATCCCAAAGCAGCATAAATCTGAGGAATAATCCAGCACCTTAAAGTCTATGATCAGTCATTCGCTTGATGTCTTCAATTCATTTGCTTTTGTGGGGAATGATAATACAGAGGAAAAAAACCCACAGATATGCTGTGAAACTGTAGAAGTACTTCATGTTTTAGCATGGCACATGCTTGATTTTTTTTTTAACTTAATGTCATTTTTAAATCACTTACAAAAATACCTTTTTTCAGTTAAAAAACAAAAAGATACAACCAACTACATCCTCTTTGGGTTATGCTCATGAATGAGCTACTGTCTGCATTAGAAACGAGCACCTGGACCAACTCATGGGCATCCAGCGAAGCCCACTGGTTTCCTTTCAAAACACTCATTTACAAAAGACACTGCCAAATCCCAGCCTGCGAACCGCCTTGCTTTTAAATACAAAAATCTCAAGGGTGGAAGCAATGAGGTGCAGAATGCAGAGGGGCTGCTCACCGCAGTGGAGTCCAAGGCTCCGGCTAAGACCAGGCAGGAGACCACTCCCTACTCCGGCGAGGGTGTTAAGACAGCAAGGCAAATACTTTTAATACTTTTCTGAAGGTCTATTATGACATACCTACCACAACCTCATTAAGAAACAATTCTGTGCTATCTTTAGGAGATCTTGCATTTCCTCACCCAAGTCTTTATGTCATGCCAAATACTTTCTGTACGAGGTAAACAGCAGGACCTGGATTTGAACAGCCAGCCAGCCAGAAAAGAAGTGGTCTGAGACTGTGGGGAGGCATCAGTACCTTTCAGTCCTAGGACAGTTATCTTATTAAACAAAACACCCCAACATTGCAGCACGGACCCTGCCTGTCGCCCTTTGTTTCACTTGGTCTGGCTCCCACACATGCTAGGCAGAAGTTTCCCATCCTTCAAAAGCCAGAGGGAGAGAACATGCTCAGAAGAGCTGTCATTGTGTAACCAATAGATCCTGGTGGGCTTAAAGCTTTTGTAAGAGGGCTGAGATAAAACTCATCACCATCTACGCAGCTTTTTGTGCCTGTCATTCCTTTCTCACAGTGCCTTGCAACTTCTAAATTTTGCACTGTTCTCTGTGCCCCATGTCCCATAGGAGTTTTCTTTGGGACATGAGGACACTTGGCAGTGTTTCAGAAGGACTCCAGCAGCTCCCCCTGCTCTACTGAAGGAAGAGCCACATAAACTTCAGAGTCAGGAACATTTTTCTCACCAAGGTCCAGTTTTACTATCAGCCTTTTGAAGGAGCACCTTTTCATTCAATATGCACAAAGACAATTCTATATCCTTTTCCCTATACAGAGGCTAAGATTTAGGGGAATAGCAGACATCATCTGCTGTGATGAAATTCTGCATGAAGAGCAGTAATAAAATTTTGTGAGAACCTTATATATATATTATATAAGAATCAACACGGAAACTTCAAATTGCAAAAACTGTACCAGTTTAATGCTGTAAGCTACAACAGAGTGTATTTTACACTCAGTAGTGCCATATAGTCTCCCTATTAACTAAATAAACTCCCATATTTGATTTAATGGGAATCTGTTGTTCCAAACAAAATAAATAAGGCAAGAAGGTTTACTTAAGCTGCCAAGCATTTGAATAAAACTGAAAAGAAAAATAAGAACAAGCGTAATACATTTCACAAAAGGGCAGCTATAACAATAATTTCAGTTGAAGTGGCCAAGAGATGAAGCAATAGAAAATTGGAAGCCATTAACATGTAACATTCAAGAAATATTAAATACATACTGAAGACTCAACACAGCATTCACACAAAAAGATCTGGTGATGAAAAGCATATACTTTGCATAATAAGCAACAAGTATTTCAAATGTGGCCATCAAAACAGAGGAGTGCTGGTAGTGCAAGCAAGGAGGCATGGGACTCAAGTGCTGGTGCATCACCCTCACCACCAGAAGACATGGTAACAGCTACACACAGCCCTGCAGCTGGGCTCAGGCGTCAACAACACATGCTTGCTGCCACCTTGATGGGTACTTACAGCTTTGGTAAGTACTATTCCCCTGAAGAAACACCTCTGGGTAAAACTGGGAAATCCACAACATGTGCAACCAGCAGAATCACAGTGCCCAATCCATGCCCACTCTCGCTGCCTTGTGGAACCAACTTCATCCTCTAGGTCTGTCCCAGGTGGGTACCAACACCAGTCTGTCTCCTAACATCTTCTGAAGTCACCCCCCCTCACTGGCTTCCTCAAAACAGGATATGACAGTCCAGCTTCCCTCCCTCCACAGATCAGCACCATCCTCCCAGGCTCCCCGCAGGCCAGAGTTCAGACCTAACTCCAGATCAGCAAGTTTACTTCTTCAAAGGCACAGAGGAAAAACTCAGACACATGGATGGATTTTATGTAGGCTCTAGAAACCAGCTTTTACTTCAGTGAGTACCAGACACGTGTAGCCAGGCAAACCAGAAGTTCCCTAAGTGCTCTACCCTTTCTTTCAGCTAATGCAGAGGGGGACACAGTAAGTACTCTTTGGGCATCACTTGCTTGTCCAGAATCACAGTGCTCATCCTCTGTATCAGGAACCAACACTGCCCTTCATGCCCTACTTCTCACTACAACTTCAAGTTCAGGTAGAACTTCAAGAATGACAAAGAAATCATCCACCCATTGCAGAAGCAGGTGCCAAGAGAGGCTTTTCCTTTGTTTTTCTCCTATGCTAATATTTCAAGAGGATGAAATTATTTAAATTTTTTTTAAACAGAATTTTTATGGGCTTTGAAGTACCACTACACCTAGAGCATTGTGCCTGGCAAATTGAGATGAAAATGGCTAATGAATTTCAGATATATTTGTTTTGTTATGTTTGATGTTCACACACTGAAACCTAAAAATGTTGGAATGTGATTGTTATTCTTGCATGATAAAGGCTGTTTCTATCACAGCCTTGAAATACTGCAGGGTACACAGACAAAATGCACAGCTCTATTACTTTATTGTATCAAGCCCACAAAGTTGTTACCTGCAGAAAATCAATTCCTACACTGTAGTTATTACAGACCATTAATTTGTACAAGGAAAAAGTGTGTTCTCCCTGGACTTATAAAATTATCTTTTATTACTACAGCCTTTATTCTTCTTGGGAAGGATGAGAAACAGAAAAAAAACTCAACCAAAAACACCAGAAAACTGACTTAATGTGAAAAACCAGCTGATTTTTAACCAACAGATTTGGAGAGCTCTGGATGCCCCTTTTGGGTATCCCGCCAGTCTGCACAGTGTGGGAGCTCACTGCATCCCAGTTTCAGACACTGCTTTATCTGTTGGGCATTATCCGGCCCAACTACATGGAGTTAAATACCGAAGGATGCAGAGGAGAATGGGCAGGAAGGAAAAACAGTCAGGGCAGCCAGGTAAAAGTCACCAGGACCCTTATGCAGATGATGGGGAAGCTATTGATGGGGAGGTCAAGCAGCGTGGGGCTGTACGCCCTCAACACAGAGTTCCCCTGTACTTGACACTGGTGAGGCCACACCTTGAGCACTGTGTTGAGTTCTGAGCCCCTCATTTCAGAAAAGACATTGAGGTGCTGGAGTATGGTCCAGAGATGGGCAACAAGGCTGGTGAAGGGTCTGGAGTGCATGTCCGATGAGGAGCAGTTGAGGGAGCTGGAGTTGTTTAGTCTGGAAAAGAGGAGGCTCAGGAGTCACCCTATCACTCTCTACAACTACTTGAAAGGAGGTTGTAGCCAGGCTGGCGTTGGCCTCTTCTCCCAGGAAACTAGCAACAGGACAAGAGGACATAGTCTCAAGCTGCACCAGGGGAGGTTTAGGTTGGCCATTAGGAAGAAATTCTTCACAGAAAGAGTGATTAGATACTGGAATGGGCTGACCAGGGAGGTGGTGGAGACACCATCCCTGGAGGTGTTTAAGGAAAGACTGGACGTGGCACTTAGTGCCTTGGTCTAGTTGACATGGTGGTATTCAGTCAGAGGTCTTTTCCAAGCCAACTGATTCCATAATTCTATGAACACAGAGGCAACAAGGACTAATGGAAATGGCACAGAGCTCACAAGGAAAAAAAACAATGCTCAGCTGAGTGGGAAGGGGCAGGTGAGCATTTATGCCACCAGTTCTGCTACATAAGGCTAATTTGTTATGAACCAAGTTTTGACTTACTCAAGCAGAACCTGGGCGTGGTTTTCCAGGCAAACACCAAACCTGTGCTGGATCATGATAAGTGGTGAGGCTTTCCTTTCCTGGCAGGCTTTTGGAGGGAGGCCCGGGGCAGGGTGATGGAGTCCACAGGCAGCATCCCTCAACATAGGGAGGATGCAGGGACCTGTACACACACCCACGCCAGAACATGAGCTCGCCCAGCAAGCCCAGCACGTGCAGGTCCCAGGTACAGTTCATTTTGCATAAGCTGATTAAAGCCAACACGTTTGTGCTCGTAAGCACTGAAACACTGTGAGTATTTTGCCTCTGCCTGTCTCACTGTGCTTGCTTTAAAGAGCAGGCTGCATGAGTCCCAGCAGGGTCAGCCAGCCCCATGCAGCTCTGGTATCCCTGTGGCCATCAGTGGCCTTCCCTTCACCCCCGTGAACCCATGCAGGGACTCTCCTGACCCTGTCCTCACCGGGTGATGCTCCTCCCTCTCCAGGAGCACCTTTGTGCCTTTTCCCTTCCCATCTCCATCAGAGCAGTCATACGTCACATCACCCTGCTTAGTGCTTCTCCTATCCAAAGCCGGCTGTAAGGAGTAACTAATCCCCTCTAAGCTCTGGGGAAGGCAGGTAGCCTCCATTTTACACATATAGAAACAGAAGAAGGGGTGAAGAGGTTCAGCCTGTTTCTTTCAGTAGATCCCTGAAGATCAAGCACACCCTTGGTAAGCGTTTTAACTTAAGCTCTTAGGCAACACAGGGTAACCTAACAAACAAACCTAACAAGCAGGCACTGAATGTTTATGATCTGTTTGTTTACGTGACACACAAAAAATTTACTCTCGGCAATTTCTCTGGGTACGTTCATTGTTCTGTAAGCCTGTGCGTGCACGTTTGTGGCTGTATCCTCTTCTCTAATCTTCAAGCTAATTTCAGCCCAAGAACTGACTGGAGGCAACAGGAACAATCCATGCAGCCTTGTGAGGCTCCTTCACAAACCTTTGTGTGGACTATACAAGCCACATTTCCCATTCTCCCAGACTAACTGCTACACAAGATAGGAAGAAGGACAAATGAAAGCTGGAGAAACCATGAGGTAGCCAGCAGCAATCCTCTCCAGCACAGAAACTTGTCAGCTTACTGCCAGCATCACCCCTGGACATTCACGGATTGCCTGTTCTCTGGGTTTCTCACAGGCATGGTTATTATGTAATGTCATATGGTCTGACACGTATTCCTCGAAGTGATGGGCTTCCTGGACTCCATCCAGAGGATCAATGAGGATTTTGTGATCAACAAGGGCTTTGAGAGAACGCTGCTGTTCAGTCAGTTGGACCCTGCTTGGACACTTAAAGGGGATGACCTTACTCTTCTTGGAGGTCTCAGTGGAGACCTCAATGGAACCAATTAATGCTGTGGAATTCCACACACGCATTACATGTTACAGGGGAATGATCTCCAGTACTAATGGTGGTAGATATTATCAAGATGGAATATAAAAGTTGCTTTAAAAAGATGAAAACCTCTTAAAACCACTTCATAATAAGATTCTGAAGTAACTGAAATAAATGCTATCTGCTAACAACAACATTTAAAGCGGGCAGCAATCCTCGTTCCAGCATACTTAAGCTTTGCATCAGAACAAAACTATCATAAATTGGCTAAAAACCACAGTGATATGCAGTTGACACCCACTTATGTTATACTGCTTCCCAAGAACAAATGATGTGTATAACATCTCAGTATGCTCCATGTATTGTTGCTGTTAAGAATAGTGCAATGTGCTTAAAATCTAAAAAAAAGCATAATATGGATTAAAAAAAGTAAGCCTCTCTTGTACACATATATATTCCTACATATTCTCTATAAAATCAATATTATTTACTAAAACATTCTAGATAGCAAAAGATCAACAGGAGATCAAATAGTAGTATATAAATGAAAGAACGGTTTTAACTATGATGTCTCCAGTCCTTTTTCCCCTATGTTCTTATTGTAATACACATGCTTAAAAATGGAAAGAAATGTTATTTATAAATATCATACACAGACATAAAAATACCACCTGAAACACAAAACAGTAAGCTGACAGAAGTGTCCTCTGAATATCAGTGATTCCTTTGGCTATTCCAAGTAACTGCAGTAACAGGAAACCAACTAACAAAACCACCTTGGTCAGGAGCAACTGCGCTCAATGGCAATAAATACTACTGATGTGAAAGTGGTACATCATATAAATATTTCCTCTGTTTTTGCAAAGAATGAACTGCTGTCTGACTCCTCATCTGTAGCTCCACAATACGGTTATTCTGACTGACACACTCATCTGATTTCGAATCCAAAGTTTGCTTTATCTCAGTCTGAGGAACTGAACAGATGCTTCCCCCCATGAAAAATGACATCCAGCCTGCTGCTGACAGTTTGCTAGAAATCCCAAAAGCAAGAACTGTGGAACCACTGCAGTTTAAAAAAATGGTGCTTTCCTGCTAAAACCCAAGTATTGGTTCTGACAAAGTTCTATGTGAAATATGTAATCCACCCTGGTCAAGGAAGAGTAGTTCTGCGGGCTTTACCCAGCCCGCACCCCACAGAGTAGCTGAGCAGCTCCTGACCTGTTGGTGTTGGGAAACTGCTCAGGGAAAGGTTCTCCGCTCTCACCTGCCTGTCAAGGTTTGGCAAAACATCACTTGCTTCCTTCAGTACTGGGGAACAGCCCCTCAGCAGAAGGTGCAAGTAGACTAACAGCAGTAACACCCTCTTATTTGTTTTTCTTTTCTAAAACACACTCCAGCAGGTGATGCTGCCACGATATTTCTCAGCGTTTGAATTATCTGCAAACACATTAGCAAAATAAACGAAGGTGAAACAGCATTTCAAATATCAGTTTCCCTGGATTTTATTCTGCCACAGAGGAAAATTTCACTAGGGAAAAAAACTCTACATCAGTGTTTGGAACTAAACAGTTGGACTAAGCCTTGGAAATAAACTTGGACATGAAAAAACACATCTTTTCATTTATGAAGGGAATTGATTATTAGCTTGCATAATCTCAGATTCTCCTCTGGGTAAACAAGACATTCAAGATAGAGCATAGACAAAAACCAGACACCTACAGGAACAAAAAAAAAAAAACACATGCAAGAAAAAGAATCTTTTAGTAAGATCACAGTAAACGCACACAAACCCCTTCTTCTTGAAGCCTAGCACTTATTTTCCATGCATTTATTTTCCTACATTTAGCAAATAATTTCCCAAACACCTCTGAAAATATCGACACTAATTCTAGGCATTATTAATGATGACAGACTACACCTCTTAACTGCAATCATTCTAGGTTGAACTTCATGTAGTAAACATTGCATTCCACAGACTGATGAGCCAGCTTTCAGATAAACATGCTTGCTTAAGTATCAAGTATTAACACCCTATGGCAATCCAAGTCCATGCACAGTGACTCAGTGCAATTATTCCGAGTGTAACAATAAGTGGGCAGTCATGCGGATTTGTAACTTATTGGTTTAAGCATGAAATTAAACAAGCAAGAAAAATTAATGAAAACTATTCAATTTTAGACCAGACTGGGGACAAAATATGAGTAAATATTATAAACACGACATAATCTCATTTAAGGAGATGGTATAACACATAGGTTTTACAAATAGTTACAGACATTAATCTTGTTAAGTTTATTTCCAGAGTTTTATTCAGTAACAGGATTGATTGGCTGAAGAAACACAGGCTCAGACAAAAAACTAGCTGAAAGCTCTATTTTTGTCAGTGATGGATTCCCTTCTTAAGTAACTTGTTTTCTTGTCTTTTGTTCCAAGACTATAAACATTATTAACAATTCTCCAACTGGCAAGAGAGGCTGAGATGTTTCATCTTCACCATTCTGGATTGCTTTTTGTTTTCTTACGCAGTCCAAGAGTCAGGGAAGAGGCAACAACTTTGATTTCTCTTCCCTGTAAGATGACCTTTCTTTTGCTCACAAGTGCATCTTGCCTTTGAAGCACTGCATATACATCTGCTCCAGGGGCTCACACTTGCTCTGGGAGGAGATGGGTTGCAGATTCTGATAAGCAGAACTATTGCAATCTATGAGTTTACATATATGACACAACCAACATTAACACCCAGTTCCCTGTTGTTTATTCACTTCCCATCATCATCGACTTCCCACAGCCAAGCCTCTGTACAGCTTTCATGTGGCTGCAGTTATTTCTGTTTGCACCAAGAGGTCACTTTGTATGTTGCCAGCAGAAGGGATACTGCTTTCTTCTGTGACTTCAGGCAGCTTTTAGGAAACAAAGATTTCCTGCCCCCTTTCCAACTAGAGGCAAAGGTCAGTAAGTCTAACAATGAAGCACAGTGTTAATAGTTCGGTATTTTAGTACTAAAAAATTTACCCACAAAAGCAAAGAGGACAATTGTGATATAAAACTCCACGCGCAGTGCCCTAAACATGTTGCATCCAAAACATGTGCTTGTAGCCCAAGCAAAGATTTGTGCCCACTAAAACAATACTATTATGTATAGGTTTTCCCAGAAAGATGCTATGTTACTAAGCAAAAGTGCAACACATTAAAATTGGTACATCTGGGTTTTTGTTAAGAAATGAAAAGTACAATATATGCAGTATTAACAAAATAGGATACCTTCCTTGCTGGACTCAATAGCTAATGGTCACACTCATGCTTTACGTCCATGCTGTGACCTTTTCCAGACTCTCTGCCATCCCCTTGACCTACCAAAACATTACACTGAAGGGGTGCATTCTTTACATCAACATTGCTGGGTCAGTTATCCTCCATTTTTCACTAACAAAGCTACATCTGATGTACCATCCTACCTCTATTGATGCGTTAGGATTCTTAAGATTTTGTAGCATATAGATATTCCTCATATTCAGGATCCAAGAGGAAACATATTGGAACAGCTTGGCCATACGTTTTTCAGATCAGTATAATACTGCCAGAGCACCAAGGCCTCCCTACATATTTATAAGCTGTAGATTTTCAAACAACACTCTTCCCAGGCAAAGGAAATAATCACCAAAAAAATGCAGTGAAGACTGTTTCGTTATTTGGAACAGAGCTTGTAAGCATGGTCTTAGCTGTCCCACACAGGGAATGGCAGCTATTTTGCTAATGTTCACTATAGATCATCTTCTCCATTTGGAGGAGATGGGACCCTAAATCAGCACAGGACAACGTGGTGTCTTATATCAACAGCAAGCCCTTTATCTATATCACTGGATACAGGGATAGTGGTCTGCTGGATGTAATACACTGCATTTAGTTTTGCTCATTTTCATTTCTGTAGAAGCTAAGTGTTCCCCACAGAGTGGTACTTTCTGTTTACACTTTTTTACAAGACTCCCAAATGTATCCTTCAGAGGGAATACTGGCAATGTACTAGTTTATTACTGTACACAAGTAAATGCCTTCTCAGATCACACTCATGATCCACTCTACCACCAGCTTCAGGCAGCACAGCTACAGAAGCTTCGGGGCAAGGCACAAGAAAATTAACACTAGTCAATCACAGGAAAAACTACCCCATCCGGTCTCCTCTGTTCCCCTTACCCTGCTGGAAACCAAGCTCTTGGGAGGATGCCTATACTCCAAAGCACTAGGCTGCCAGCTAGTAAATTTTTTCCAACAGCTTCTATCATAGAAGGTTCACTCTTTTGGGTTACTCACCAGGATGCAGAAAAGGCTCATGGAAACATCTGAGGCTTCTTCCATAAAAATAAAGCTGGGCCACTTTCTGTGCCCCAGATGTTTAGGCACACTTCCTTCTGCAGCCACTGCAATGAGCATCCAGACACACAGGTGACAAAACTCACCATGTAAGGTGCTCACCACAGCACTTCCCAAACTAGTCAAGCATGAAGTGGAATAAGGACATATGCAGAACAGAAATCCAGCTGTTTTTTCTGAGTGGCTTCCCCGAAATTAAAACCCTCCATCTACTTGCTGACTGCTTCCATTTAAGACAATTAGTTAAATCAACACACATCTATCACCATAAAAAATAGGTGTGTTGTACCCAGGATTTAGAGAAAGACAAAAAATATTTACTATATAGATAGACTGCCTGTATATGAGGAAAACGAACTGGTATACACTGAACTTGCTTATACATCGACAGCCAAGAAGGAAGAGTCAGCAATGCATGGGAAAACTCTTACGGTTGCCTCTTCAGCTGGGCAGAAGCAACAAGAAGGGCCTCTGGTTGAATAGATGACTTCTCTTTTGACTACTCTCCAAGTCAGGAGAGAGGCAGGAAAGGAAGCGTAAGTCCTACTGATACAGGAGCAAAAGCATGCTCTTCTCATGCTCCAGTCCCTGGAGAGCTGTTGCCTAATCTGCAGCACACCCTTATTTCTCAGTAGTTCTCCATCTCCCTGCTCTTGCTCTACAGAGATACTGGTTCATGCACTGGTCCTGTGTCTCCACATTTCTTGTCTATCCCCTCCACACCTTGATTGAAGCAGCAGAGATGACATAGATGTCTTTAGAGTGGCTGTAAAGCACCCAGGACTTCTTCAGTGGGACCTGACAAACAGGAGTCCCTTATCCAGGTCAGGCGAGCTACCGCAGAGTAGTGGCATGGCTTCCCTGAACCACTGGAAGGGCCTGCCAAACTCAGCCTCTGCTCCAGCATAACATTCCTCTGCCCAAGAGAAATCATTTCCCCTACACTGATTCACTGATTTACAGCTGGTTAGATACTCCCCCCACCTCCTTGGTGCAAACATACACAAGCAAATGGTCTGCAGCTGCAGGGACAAACCCCAGGGGAGGCAGACAGACTTATGTGCCATATACAGCCTGCCACCAGTCAAGAAAGCTCCCATCTGAAAGGATAAATTTCTTATCTTCAGTGTCAGAAGCTCCTTGCACTGTCTTATATGAAGGATCAGCCCCGTGTCTAAGACAAGCTACTCCCTATTCATAAAATTCGCACAGATCCATGAAGGGAAAGTCCTTTCTCATGAGAGTGCCAGGAATCATGTGTTTTTATCTTGGGTTTCTCCTCTTCTGAGGACAGAGAAAGCCAGCTGAAGGGTGCTTCTTCCTATGGCTTCTGTTTCAGCGTGGGACAGGTCTACACTGCCATCATGGCAGCCGCAGTGACTGGGACCACCAGACTGCTGTGTATGCAGGCCAGCCTGGGCTGCAAACCTGACTCCCCCTGAATGGCAAGTATTGTGGCCGGACTCACGTGGTTCCCAAATTAACCTCTTCTCAGTTAGGCTGAAAATTCCAGTATAACGCTGTTTCCCATCTTAACCAGATCCTGTTTCAAGGTGAGGATGATAGCTTTATGTGTTGTAGGAATTGTGTTGTACCAAAGTAGAGAACCAAAAGGAGTGATGGCAGGAATGGGACAGAAATGCTAACCTACGTGAATGGCAGAGTCCAAGGATAGTGCACTGGCCCACATCCTCGCTGCCACGAGAGACGGGCTGGTTGAGGGTAGATTCTTGCATCTCAAGAGAGACTACTGATGAGAATGCCAATAAGACAGAAGTAAAATAAAAAGCTAGGTCACTGAGACTACTAAATGCCAAGAGGCACAAAAAAAATATGCAGAAAAGCTCATTAATCATGAAATACGCTCCTGTGCCTTGCACTAGGAATCCAAGATAAACACTGGAGTTTTAAATTCTTTTCAAGAAATTACACCAAACGATATGAATTCTGGATGTATCCATGTTTGGGTTTCTAGGCAATAAGATTTAGTATAACTCTATTCCATGCCAGGTACTAGTTTTAAAATGGAAGTCAGACCTCCTTTGACAACAGATGGTGGGAGGTCTGAGACACTGCATGTGACCAAATAAGTTTACTTCTCTAAAGACACTGTCAGATTCACCCCCCCACACTTATATGAAAAGCAGCTGCTTCTTTTTGGTGGTGGTGGTTGTGTGTTTTTAATGTAAATGCTTTTCCCCTTCTCCAGAAAATGTTCCCAGGGTATTGTGGCACCCTGAGAGTAAGCCTTGCGTGGCATCTTGCTTGAAGGGAAAACTGAAGTTTTCTCCTCTGGAGAACTGAGGAGACTCCACAGCCAGAGTCCTCTCGGAGAAGAGCAGCAACACACTCCCAGAAGAAAGCAGAGACCAGAACTCAAGACCGACTTCAGGATATCCAATACTCCTACTTAATAAGATATCAAGAATTAAATGCTAAAGTAAGCTATGGTGAATAATCTAAAAAGGATGACCCAACTACAACAGATTTTTGAAAAACTGCTCAACAAGGGCAGTTCACTACATAAGGTCCAATTTTAAGGTATGACTGCAATAAAGGAATGTAAGAATGCTTTTCTCTCTCACTTTTGCCATTAATCTAGAATATAATTTTTGTTGTGGAGAAAATGACATTGCTGCAGACTAAGAAGAGTAAACAAAACTGAAGGGTGCAGGCCCCACTATGTGTACCTGCAGTAATGCCAGCTCAACATGTGGCCATCTTCCCATCTGCTTGATCTCATTTCTCCTCTGCCACGATGTACCCCTTACTCCTATCACTTATGAGAAACACAGATGAATTACTGAGTTTGAAACATCTTTTAAAAAAAAATGTCTTTTTTTCTTTTCTAACCTAAACATTTAATTGACAGGGGTTTTATTAGAAGCATAAAATTGTTTAGGTTGAAAAAGACCTCCAAAATCATCAAACATTAACCCAGCACTGCCAAGTCTAACACCAAATCATATCCCTAAGTGCCACATCTACACATCTTTTAAACACCTCCAGGGGTGGTGAGCCCACCACTGCCCCAGGCAGCCTGTTCTAATGCTTCGCAACCCTTTCCATGAAGAAATTTTTCTTAGTATCCCATCTAAACCTCTTCTGATGCAATTTGAGGCCATTTTCTCTTGTCCTATTTCTTGTTACTTGGGAGAGGAGACTGACCCACACTCCTCTACAGTCTCCTTTCAGGTAGTTGTAGAAAGCAATAAGGTCCCCCCTCTAGGCTAAACACCTCCCTCCCTCCAGGCTAAATACCTCCAGCTCCCTCAGCCACTCCTCATCAGACTTGTACTTCAGGCCCGTCACCAGCTTGGTTGCCCTTCTCTGGACACACTTCAGCATCTCAATGTCCTTCTTGTAGTGAGGGGCCCAAAACTGAACACAGTATTCAAGGTGTGGCCTCACCAGTGCAGAGTACTGGGAGATGATCACTTCCGCAGACTTGCCATTAATGGCTATTCTGATGCAAGTGGATGCAAAGTAAATGGTTGTAGAGAGGAGAGGGTGAAACAGGAGGCTTGAGGTGGAAAACTTTGCAGACCTCTGGAAAAGCCCCATGTGAATCCACTTTCAGCTCAAGTTACCAGCTACAGATGACTGCAGAGCCATGAGACTTTGGCCTAGCCCAGCAGGAATACAACTTGCCTACCTATAGCTTTATAGCAGCAGGTATGTTGGTGACACAGTCACAGTTGGTGACACAAGGCATGCCACAGTGCCACCAGAAGAGCAAACTCTGTGATGCTCTTTCCTCTGGCTGGTGGATAAAGCACAGACCAGTGTCCTCTGACCAAAGAGGCACAAAGCAAAGAGATGCAAGAGCCTTTCTTTCCTTGCTGGAAATCTACTGGAACAATAACTACCTCATAAAGGGCACCGTAAAACTCAGCACATTCATTGTTGATGTCTGCATTGTCACAATTCTGGTTCTTGGTGCCTTGTCCATGTGTATTTCAGACTGGGCAAAGGGAATACCTTTATTTTATTGACTAATTCAGTTATTGATAACAGTCACATTCTCTGTTCACTGTAAGCTTTTTCTGTATCTGATGATCGCAACTGGGAGGAGAGGGAGTAAAGGGAGGAGGGTATTCTGCATTTATGTTTCCATTAATTCAGCATGAGAGATAGATCAAATGTTCATTTATTCTGCGTTCCAGGACATTTCTTCCAGACAGTATATATAGTTTCTCAGATACCAGCATCTCCCTCACCTACATATTCACACTAATCCATAAAAAACCATGAGTCATTACACAAAGTTCCATCCAGAAGAGTAAGCCATTCATCCTTTGGGGGAGGAGGAGGAGAGGGGAAATTAAGAGCTGTTTCCAATTTAATTGGCAGACTTTACATTTTTGTTCTGCTTCCATTGGAAAGTGTGGTGCTAATTTTTCTGCCACAGCTTGCAACCACAGTGAGATCTCAGTCTGCTTCATTTATGTCTACCAGTAGGACTGTTAAAAAAACTGTATTTGCCACGTGCCACTGGTCAGCATGCAAGTCCTATGTGCTGAACTAAATGCTTGTGTTATTTTGTGGAGTTGAATGCTTTAAAACTCCCCGCTACTGTTAAGTGCCTTTTTCAACTGCTCAAGCCTAGTGTGGTATCTTGAGAGCACAATACCTTCAGAACTCATTTTGAAAAAGAGAAAAGCAGCACAGATTCACTTACAATGCTCTGCAGCATACCCTCCACTTTGACTTTCATACAAGAAAGCACATTTATGCCCCACCCTGCCTTTTTACCATACCTTCTAGTCAAAAACATGGTTTCCTGTAAGCAAGCAGCTCTTTTTTGGGGTAATTTGGAAGTGAGGTTGCATAGGAGGCAGCAACTTGGAACAGGTATGTGTTTTAATTCCTACATCACCTACTTCGACATAGAAGTTTTAATTATGTATTTCCCTTTCCAATGTGACAGAGGACTGGACTTTGACTGTGTTCTGATTTTTCACTCTACATGTAATTTCTGATTTTTTTCTCAGCTGCTTCTTGGCTTTGCACCATCTTCTCTCTCATTTTCTAATCCAATGACTCCAGCCTGGCAGCTGCACATAACATTTATGACTATTCCAACTCAACCTTCCTCATCTTGTCCCTTTTTGCAAACAGCCCCTAAATCACGGTGGGTAGTCTTTGCCTCATGAGCAATTCAGGAGCCATTCCCACCAACTGCATCATCCAAGAGGTGTGAGTGTTCCGTTGATGCAGGGACCACTCATCACCCTGCCGGCATTGAGTTGGGTTAAGTCCACAGGAGTTGCTGAGCTCCCAGGACAACCAGCCAAGGTAGCACTGAGCAGCAGATCCTCTGGAGAAGGGCTGGAACCTTCTATTGAGCTGCTCTCAGAGGTCCTGCAACACTCAAGGAGGGACACCTGGGAAACTTTATCTATACAAGGATTCTGGACTGCACGGTTACAAAGACCATCAACCTCAAGTACAAAGCAAATAATATACAAAATACACCAACTCAGCAGTCTTTCTGCAGGAGATGAACTTAAGCCAAACTGTTATGAGACTTTCAGCACCTTTTCCCAAGTTAAATCTATTTAATTGTGTATGACTTTGCTAATGATTCACATATCGTGCTACATCTTTGTAGGACATTAGATTTCCCTGCAGTTACTCCTTTTCAAAACATGTATCAAGCCTTAACCCTTCCACAATGGTTGCATATCAACATTTTCTAAAGCGTCAAACACACAACTGAGAACTACTGTTGGGTTCTTCAGTAACACTCTCATTTGACAAGGATATATGAGGCGGCACAAACATTGAAAGACTGCCATACACCTCTAATATCTCATAGCTCCATTTGACAGTTCAACTTGCTCAAGCTCCCCTGGAGTCCTGTCAACCAAACTGATGCCAAATATTCCAGGTACCTCCATGGGAAAAACACACTTATCTTAATAAAAAAGAGGAGTATGTAAACTGTATCCTGTTCCATGGCAGTACAGGACATGAACTGGGGGGGGGGGGGGGGAGGGGAAAAGACTCACAGGCACTAAAGCAGCACAATCTGCTAAGAAAGAAGGGTGTTACATCAATCAGATGAATGTACAAGCGTAAGTCTGCTCCCTTCCATTCCCACCTCCTCCTCAAGGCAGCACGTGCAATTTTATCCAGTGTAGCTTGCCGGGCTATAGCATTTCATCTGAAATGCAAGGCAATATGAGCCACATGCAATACATTCAACAAATATTCAAGGTAGTAAGCAGTACCTGAACAGTTAAAGAAAATTACAGGCCCTCAAGTAAAGATTTCAAAATTACAAGGAAACAAATCTGTACTTGCAAATGTTAACGCCAAGCTTTGTGGGATATGGCTACAGAAGACAGTCATCTCATCTACAGAGAGAGAGTTTCCTCACAAATTCCAGGTATTTAAGCTTTCTTTTTATTTTGTTTTGGCTCACCAACAGTTTGTATTACATATTTAAAATTTAAAGGCTATGAAATTATTTAATCTCAAAAAGCAATCTTTAAAAGGCAAAACATGCATTCTCTTAGCTGACGAGTAACAATCAGGGAAAACTTTTTTTTTCTTTTAAAATGAAGTTATGTTTCTTAAAAATTATGGAAACTTTTAAGTGCAGAAAATGCCATGGGGAAAAAAAAACACAAAAGAAAAAAGAAGAAATGCAACACTGGATTATTTTAAACACTTCACATACCTAAAAAGGGCATATTAAACCACAACCTTAGTCATAAACCTACAGTAACAGCAAAGACGAAGTATCACAGGCGTGACCTGCAGCCGCCTGGCTGTCGGCGAGGCAGTGGGTTGGAGTGCACAGCACTACACACCAAAGGAAGTGGGTGTCATACCCCGCCTCAAGCATCTCCTACTCCACCCCCCACCCTCCCTGACCACCTGTATCAGCCTCAGAGGAAGCAGACATACTCCCACAGACTTTCCAGCTATGCTGCACCAGCCACAAAATATACATGCAGCCATCAGCACATGTGTGAAAATACATACATGGAGTACCAGCATCGGGTCTCTCTGTGATGATTAACTTAGTCTGCGGGTAAGCCAGGCTTACTTTCTCATTTTTTAATTTAAAAACCAACCAGAAAAGCAGCCCAAGGAGCAAGACAGACCCCCCTCCATTGCATTCGTGCCCTTTCCCTTTCTCCTCCGCACACATGCCTACCACTCACACCTACGCTGCGCTGGAAAAAGGCTGTAAGCGTGGCATTACCACTAGCGTGTCCTGGGTACTGGGACCTGTGGTTTTGAGATTAAACACCCAGCAAAGAAATTTCACCCTTTTGACCAGAATTTTCCATAAGCAATTGAACACAGATTAGGAAAACAGAGAAATGTCTAAATCTCTTCTCATGTTCAGACAGGGCAGTATGATTGAGATCACTTCTCTGTGATAAGCTAAAATTCAGGCAGAAAGGGCACACACCAAGTGCCTGAGAGAAGATGCCCAGCCGTGGGATCATACTGCTGGGGACATCAGGAACTGGTGCCAGGGCAGCAGGATCTGGTTTGGGGGCTCTCTTTGCAGGAGCCAGAAGGGCACCCTGCCTCCACCAGCTTCAAATATGCTGCTACAGGTGTCTTTTCATCAGTGATCAGCCTTTAAGGAAAAAAACCAAACCATCATATGACTCCCCCTCCAAACACCAAGCCACCACAGAAAAAAAAGTTTTACCCCTGTAAACCCCAAATAAGAAAGGAGCAAAAAGAAAATATTCAGGGAAAGCAACTCAGTTTCCGAGGGTCCTCTGGAAACTCTTGGGGTTCTTTGCAAATTCTGCAATGATGATTTTCTCTCTTTGAGCCATTTCAGCTTTGCCAATACGCTGGAGGACAGACCCATGGGTGGGGAGGGAGTTAAAAATAAAAACAAACACTGAAAAGCTATTTGTAAACTGTTTCACCCCAGTGAACCCTTCAACTCGTGGTTTCTCTAACCGACTGCACAGCACACCTGCAGAGCGAGTCGGGGCAGGAGACACCCCTCTATAAATACCCGGGAGAACCCTCGCCTGGCTGCACCTCCTTGTCTCTGTGCATGAGGATGGCACTAGGGTGCCCATCTTCCTGGGAATATCCTAAACTTTATACTGAGGTAACAAATGGAAGGTGGACAGGGCACAAAATCAAATCAATAAATATATACATATACATACATATATATATATATATATATATATATATTTTCTTCCTCAGATAAAAATGCCCTGAATATGATTTCAGCTTTGCAACAGTCAACACTGCCCTTATCTGGGTTTCAACATCTACAAGGTCTCTGGCGCCTGGTCATCTCTCCTTCACCCTACTGTCTCTAGCCAGCCACACAAAGCAGCTGTGCCAGGGTGTTAGACCAAGTACAGCTGTAAATCCTGCAGCCTCCTCTGCCCCGTCCAGGTGACCTGCAACCTGAAGTGCCAAACCTGGCACTTAAGCAATCGCCCAAACACTGCACAGCCCCATGAAAGTCAGGTGCCTGTCTCCCCCGATGTCTGTTGCCTGGAATTGACCTATGGACATCTGGAGCAAAAGGCTGGAAGCAAAGGCATTCTTTGCAGTGCTGGTTTACTCACAGTCCAACAAAACAGCACCAGTTCTCACCTCTGGGTGGAATACTTCTTTAAATAAACAAACAAAAATGAAGCAAAAAAACAAAACACCAAAACAAAACCCAAACCATCTTCAGGCGGTGAATCAGCCATCTCTTGAGTCACACATGCACAGTGTGCACTGAACCCAACTGATAGCTGCACCACCAACCTCAGCCTTTGCTCTTCTCTGCCTGCCCACCTCCTCCACCCCCACCCCTCAAATCCCACAACCAGCAAGGAGACAACCTTCTTTGTAATGCTCTGAAGGTTTAAATCAGAAACCCGAAAGCAATGCTGGTGTGGGCACAGACATCCTATGTGCGGTGGGGGAGTGCATTAACTAACACTGCTGATACTGGAAAATGTGCAGATAACCAGCATGGGCAAATTCCAAAGGCTGGTGTTCAAATAAGCATCTCCATTGCGGCTGTTTGACCAATGCTTAACCAAACTATCCAAACTTGCTGATGTGCAAAGTAAGACTGCGAAGAAAAACCTTTCAGAAGACATAATTCTTCTCACTGGCACATGGCTACCAGGACATTTTGGGTATTCACAGGGAATGGAATTGGATTCTAGGAATCCAGTCTGGGAAAACAGATGTTCCTGTACCTTTTCCTCAAGACCCAATAACATTTTTCTTATTCAGACAAAAGCAGAGCACAACAGAACTCTGCTATGGCCCCGTCATGCTGCAGCAGGAAGGTGCCACGGGCTGCCTACAGACCCCACAACTAAAGGCTATTCCTTCCCCTCCGCCAGCTTTTGCATTGCCTGTTTACAGAACCGTGGCACCAGGGACATCCTAAAACCACCTGCACTACAGGACAACCATATACAGAGAAGACAACTTCACTGCAAGAAATGGACTGAAGTTGCATGGGAGGACAACAGGCACCCGTGAAAGGAACAAGGAAAAGCATGGGACCAAGCAAGCTGCTTTTGGCATTCATGTTTACCACCATCACCTTGCCCTATCCCCACATATGCACATACTCCCCACAGCACTCAAGCCTCTTCTGCACTTTGAATTCCTTTGCTGCTAAGTGTGGTAGTCAGCGCTTTCATGTTATTTTAGAGCAGACTGTAAAGACTTTGGTCCTATAAAGTTCTCCTGTGACACTACTGACCTTGCTACTCTTTACACTACTCCAGTTTCCATAAGGAAGAAAAAAGTAACTAAAAAATTCTCAAGTGACTCAAACAAGTACTGTGTTCATCTTCAGAAATAATGGGCATCACCTTGAGATCAAAATATCTACCCCATTGCTATAGAAAGACTTTACAGCTTCAAGTTCTACATAGATAACACTTCAACAGCACAATAATTTTTTTCCCATCAAAACTAATCATGAAAGGCACCAGAAGTATCTGCGGCAGGCAGCTAATACCAATTATTACTTTCCCTGAAAACTATTTTCACTAAATTAGTCTTGATAGCATCACAATTTGTTGAGAAATTAGCAAGTCATGGCAGTCTGGGGAGGGAAGGAGGGAAGTAAGGAGGCAATATTTACCCCTTGAAAGCAGGAGTTGCGAAGAAAAACATGAAGTATCACAACTGATTAAGAAACATGCTGGTTGCTGTACAACAGAACTTCTGCACTGCATTTGTAACCTTGTATTTTGCTTTAATAACTGGGACTAGACAAAACAACTGGACTGTAGTTGTACCACACTGCATGCCAGACCTTACTTGCTTTGATCTTATGGAATGGTAAAAATTTTTAGGAGAAAGTTTGCAGATGCTTTGAATGATGCTCACAGCTTTTTCAGCTTGGAATTTGCTGGTTGGTACATAAGCATTACTCACTTTCTGAACAAAGTGGAAAGTTAACACAAATTGGCAGATGACTAACTGTCCAAGAAAGAGATTACTGAATGAATCACTGACTCTACTTTTAGTCTAATAATAAGACAAATGAAGAGGACCAAGAAGGGGGAAAAGACAAACAAAAAATTTCCTTGCAGAGTGCTTAAATTTGCATTGCCCATGATTTTCCAGCCATGACAAACTACGCATATATTTTATAATTTACCACAGGTTTTATATTGAGGTTAGCTTATACCTCATGATTACTTCACACCATCACTTAATTTGGATTTCTGTAAGAAGAACTCTGCTCCACACTTTCCCTTGGTACACATTTAATAAGTTACAGGAATAAATGAAGAGATTGGAAATTAAGTTAAATTGCCGTGTTTGCAGGGTACAGGTTCCACACAAAGAAATATCTCAGGCACAGCAGACACCTGAAATTGACCTGAAGCAGAATTTAGGTTTGCCAGCTCAGGAGGACCTAACCAAAAGCCTGCAGACACTTCCATTTTTGCTAGTCAGGTTCTGGTGAAAAGCTTGTCTAATATGCATGACTAGCACTCAGCTTTACTGAAAATCACCCCTAGCGCTGCTCAGGCACACAGGAAAATGGCAGCAGTACCATCCCTCTCCCAAACAACAGCAGCCACGTGGGGTGATGCTATGCATAGCAACTCCAGGGGATTTGGGTTTGCCCCTCAGCAACCTGCACCCCCACTGCTCCCCCTGTCTTTCCTGCTTTAGCCTTGCTGCTCCTTAGACCTGAGGTCTTACTCATCAAATTGCCTAGGAAAATTAGCCAGGATTAAGAAAATGGTAAATTGACAGGTACTAGGTTGGAAAGCTGAATCAGCTCAGCAAAGAACAACAAGCACACGGCCAAGCAAGACCTCCTGTTCTCACCAAGTGGCACAAGCTGTTACCACCCCTTAACTTCACCCACTTGTTATGAAGGGTGAAGTTAGACTCCCTCCCTCACTTGAGTAAACTGAAGTCACTCAGGTCATCTGCTGAACCTGTTACTCAGCATTGCTTGCCATCATCCCCAGAGTGATAAAAGATTGCAAGAAGACTTGAGGGTCTAAGATTGCAGCCACATGGTTCAAAAAACTCTCCACAGTCACCAGGTCTGCTCATCGCCTCAGATATAACAGGTTTAAAATTCACAAGAGCTCATCACATCTGGGAGATTGGTGACACAACCAGGAGAAGCCAGAATCAGGTGGGAATTAGAACAGTTATAAAATCATAGAATGGTTTGGGTTGGAAGGACTTTCAAGATCATCTAGTTCCAACCTCCCTGCCACAGCAGAGACACCTTCCATGTTGCTCAAAGAACCATCCAACTTGGCCTTGAACACTTTCAGGGACGGGGCATCCACAGCTTCTCTGGGCAACCTGTTCAGTGTCTCATCACCCTCACAGTAAATAACTTCTCCCTAATACGTAATCTAAACCTACCCTCTTTCAGGTTATTTGAATATTTGCAGAAGATAGTGCTTTTGCATTTTGTTAACATCAAAGAGGCATTTGATTGAGTTCTGCTTTCCTCTAACTTCTTTTTAATTGTTTGTTGCAGACATAAGCCAAAATTTAACATCCCAAACCTCTCATGCCCCTGGAAGCAAGCTCCTACTGCCAAGCTACAGGTTAGGCTGGGTACAGGCTGCTAATGGTTTCCTGCAGAGCTGCCACATTACTAAAGCAAGAGAAGAGTGACCTTCAGAAGAGGCATGATGCTGTGATGGTCAGTGTGCTTTGGGGATCATATGTCCCTGGGTCAGCTCCAGGTCTTTTAACAAGTTTTGATTTAATTTGACCCATTACCCAGGTCCTTGACAGACTCTACTCTTGACAGACTCTTACGTGTTAAGTAAACTTAACACGCACAAAACTAACCCTATACATACAGTGAAAAATTTCCTACCAGTTTAGCTCTCGGCGCTGGCCCACTGTGGGGTGAGACAGGTGCCAGGGCAAGCAAAGGCAAGGAGAGGAGATGCTGAGCAGAATCAGTCTCAAAGTTCAGTATCCACACTGTCAGCAGCCCTTTGCAGGTCCAGCCTTCAGTGATTTTAGACACAAATCCCGTTTCTGAGTCAGCAGAGCTCAAACCATGGATGAGATTTAGACACATTATTCCTCTGCTGTGATCCAACAACCCTCATGACACTTCTGATGGCAAGATTTTCTGAAGACAAGGTGAAATCAGAGCACTGAACCTACATCCTCCTGAACTCTGAATGACCACTGACACTTTTTTTTGAAGTCCTTCTGTGAACTTCATTAAGAACTGTCCATAAATAAATCTGTTAAGCTGGAAATTGGCCTTTTCCGCTATACCAATCTGAAAATAGTAAAATCTGTCTTATTGTTGCCATGTAACAAACAACTGGATTTTCACATTTTTCAAAGTTTTATTTCCACAGGCTTCTGCGCCTCTATTTTTAGGGCGTCTCTCCCAGTAAGAGGCTACAACACAAAGATTCTCCATCCCAGCCTAGTTACACAAGAAACTGACTAACACACTCCAGGCATTTCAGCACAACAGAAATTAACTACATAAATATATTTAAATATTTAGTGGTAAACGATGCCCCCTGACAAGGAGGGAGCTGGGATGGCTCCAGATATTCTGAGGATCTGCCCCAGAATGGCTTTGGTAAAAAGCACACTCTGCTTGTAAAATAGAAGAGTCAAAGAATCATCCCATCCTTATAAGGAATAACTTACTAGTATAAATATTGCAGCAACAGAGAAAATAAACATGGAGGTTTCATAAATGTTGGAATTTTCACTCTATGAGGGTGAAAATTTATACTCATTTATACTCTTTAAATCTTATATCACAGGCAACTTGAAAACATATAACAACACTAAATATTAATGCGGCAGATCAGGAGACACTGATTGGACTACCGCTAAAAGTACAATACCTTGAATAAAAGAATTAAAATCTGATATACTATAACAGCATGAAGACCATGCTCTGCTTACATGAACACAAGATAACCTTGCATTCTACAAAGTGCAGTTTCAAACAAAAAGCAGTATGTTCTAAGGGTTGCTTTACTGCATTGAACATAGGGCAGAATCTTTACGAAAATATTTCATCTTCATAGGTAAACAGCTAAAAGGATTTGAAAACTATTACCTTTCAAAAGGGGGAGAGAGAGAGAAATAGAAGAATTTAATAGATCACTTTCTGATTTGCCCTTTTTTCAGTATCACTTTCAGTACTGGAAGGCGTTTCCTTCCAGGCAGCGACAGACACATCTTACAGTTGTCATTTATTCTTCAACTCCTATTTTCTGCTTACTTTCCTCTCCAGATCCTCTGATCCCAGCTCAAACAGCAATACAGGTCACTTGGCAGTCTTACTGTCCCCTTCTTTACCAGATTGGAAAAGAGATGGAGGACAGCAGCTCAGCAAGATGAGGTAGTGTGTCAAGTCTTCCCCCACTTGACACAAATAGATTACATTTTCCTGATGCGTATCTCTGACACGGAGGCTAAGGATTGGCAATACTCCGCACTGAAATGCAAAACACTGAGGAGGAGACAGGAGACGGGAAGATTTTAGCACTGTAAGCAGTGGTACAAATGTAGGTTTCCTTTGGAGGGCATAAGATCTTTCACTGTTGCAAAGAAAATCACTAAATCTTCCATAAGTCTAAAAAAAAAATTCCCAAAGTAATATTTTCCAACCTTTCACTAAGAGTAGGGGCCAAAACCACATGCTTTAAAGGTCTTTCACAGTTTTATTATTAGAAGTAGAAACCCTACTGATACTGATGAGTCATTTGTATTGGCGGAAACCAAGAACACCCATTTTCTTCATGTGTTACAAAGCTCGCAATGTGGTTTTCTATTCATTACTGGTCAAAGTTGACTAAAAACAAAACAAGTGACAAGAACTCACCTTGTAATTAAACCCTCTTCTATACCAGCTGATTTTGTTTATCACACTTTCAAAGATCGCTTATTTTTCATCCCATTCCACAAGAAAAATACACAAAAGACAACTATGAATCTAAACTCTGTGGCAGTAAATCCAGAACTGCAGATGGCTAATTCACTCCACTTCTGCAAAGGCTTTTGTGATCAACTAAGAAAGGAGGGAAGAGGAAAAAAAAAACAAACCCACAACAAGAAGATCAGTTAAAAATCATCAGTCAGCAGAAGCTATACTTTTAGGATCCTTATGAGTAATCAGAACAGAGTCTGTAAATAAAGAAGCAGTCGTACAGGAGCGTGAGCAGATGAAGGAATCCTTCAGCAGCCAGTGATATTGCCACACAGGAGACAATAAACAGACTAGGAAATAGTAAAATTCTGAAAATTAAGAATAGCTAAACCCAGGTTTTCAAAGTTTAATCAGAACTCCTTGCTGGCTTTAAAAAAGATTTCTATCAAAAAAAGGGGTGGAGGGTAGGAGACTCTACAGCTTGTTTTTGGAAAAGGTAAATACAGCTCATAGGCTAGACTTGCCATATCCAAATTTGTAACAATACTCCAGGGGATTTTTTTGATAACATCCCATTCACCAAAAAACAAACAAACAAACCAACCACAAAGAAACCCCCAAAACACAAAAAAACCCAAACAAAACAAAACCAAAAAAAACCCGAAAAATAAACCCCAGAGGTTTAGTCTGCTGAACATCCATAGAATCTAGATGCGCTTCGAACTTAACCCTATCCACCTAGAGGAATAGCAGCCTAGCAAAATGACAGTGTATTTTGATGTTACTGGGGAAGAAAACCACAGCAAAGCAGTGACCGAAGAACTGAAAATAACCTTTGAACAGCGGTTCGGCACTGACGGTCTCTCCGCCCGCGCCTCCTATTGTGGATAGTTTATAGCCAGGGTAGCTCCAAGCTGCACCAGACACGTGAGTCAGCAAGAGCAGCTCATAGGAAACTGCTGACATGTTCAATTGCTCTCACATACACCGAACACACCTACCCACTAAATAAAAAACAGGCTGCATGCAAATCGGGGTGAAGGAACACCTCCACACCTACAGTTCCTGTTTTCCTAGTTCAGGTTTAAATTTTAAAGCAATCTCCAATAAAAAAAAATTAAAAAAAAAGAAAAAAAACCAACTCAGTGGATGTCAGCTATAGTAAGTACCTGAGATTAAGTCTATTTTATTTGTTTATTTAAGCTGCTTTTCCTCTTTTCAAAAAACGAAATTGCTGCTCCACAGCCCAGAAGCCCTGTGTGGTGACAGGCAGCAAACAGTTCCTGTTTTTCTTGGCGGGGAGACTCCGTTTGAACCTGTGCGCCAAAACCCATCTACCCATCACAGCCCGGCTGAGTGTTTTCAAAGCACAGGAGCAAAACAAAACAAAAAAACCTTCGGGTTTCTATTTCAACTCCTACTACAGATAAACTGGAAATTCCCATATTTTTCGATCCTAATAGCTTTTTAGACATCCTCAGTTGATACCATAGCAGAGAAAGTTGTATGCAAATAATAAGTCTTCGGAATAAATCTGGGAGAATCTGACCCTTTCAGGTCACCTTTCAAATTAAAAAGAAGAAAAAGGCATAGCTCAGCTCCCCATGACTCTTGCCCCTGCAGCCATCACCACCTTCTCCTCCGTTTCCTTTGAGGCACTGATTCTGGAGTGTCCCAGCTGGCTCCAGGGGCAGGTTTACCTCAGCAGGTGTAAACAGCAAAGGGGGGAAGGCTGAGGGGTTATGCACAGAGGGGTTGCATACCTGGCAGCCCCCTCACCCACGCAGGAGCTGCAGTTCAGCCCCCAACGCAGTAGGAGCTTTTACAGACAACCTTTTTCAAGCCAAACAGGGACACATCTATTGATCTGCTGAGATGCCAGTGCAGTGCAGCTGGTGTTCTTCAGGTTGTTGCTGTGGTTCCTTCTGCATGAAGATCAATACAATCAAGCAGAGGAGTCTTGTGAGCCCGATTTTTGACAGATCAAAGTTTTCTTTGTACAGTTTCTGCCATACATGTAAACTTTTAGTATAGGGGTTTTCCCGAACTTAATCCCTCATTCCTTTTTATTTACCTGTTCTGAACCTGTGGTTGCTGTTTGATCGTTAGTTCTAGTAACTCAGGAGCTGCGAGCCCATCACTGGCATTTGTATACATTCCCTGCTTCTATGCTTTAGAATTGTAATTCATAGTCCATGCTCTTTTCAATCCACTACAAAGATGGTTCTGCCTATCTAAAAAGCAAGATGAGCACATTGCAACTCAGCTGGCTATATTCATACATTTTAAATCTTCTTGATGCAAGCTACAAATGAATGCGTAATGTTCAGACAGCTGTCAAGGTTAGTATCTTTTGGCTGAATTTAAAGGGATGACCATTTTTTGTAAAAGCCTAAATGAGTAGTTTGAACACTGTTCTGGGAAACCTGAGGGAGTTACTCTACTGCCTGTTCATCTACTACAATAAAATCATTTAGACACCAACTGAAATATCAGTAAAGAACTGCAATATCAGAACAACACTCTTACACATTCTCTTACAGTATCTATAGTCAGAAGGAACACTGAAAGCAGGAGGACTAACTTGGACTTGGAGAAAGTGTAAAGTTTAAATCTGAATTTTCTTCATCACAGCAACAGAATGATTGGTATATTTCCCCAAACAGTTCAACTCAGAAACCATTAATATACAACCATCACATGCAAAATGAGTTGAGCTGGAAATTGAGACGCAGAGGTGAAAGACTTAAGCATGCATGCCTTCAAATCAAAGTCAGATCTTCTCAACACTACAGGTATGTTCTTAGTGTAAACTAAGAAGCCATTCAGAGAGCATTCCTTTAAGTGAAAAGGCACATACATTTTGATTTGAATACATAAACCATGTTCATACCACCTAAATTAAAACTACAAGAGACTCTGTTCACATCACACAATAAATGCTATTCAATTTCACCAAACATTTATTACATAAAAATGTCATTAGTACCAAAATGATTACTTTGCATATAGTCATGTTACACACCTCATTTTTCAGCTTAGTGCCATAAACGTTTCTTAGCTACACTCTAAGAGGTTTCCTCCTTCTCTGTGCATATGCGAAGTCTTATCCAAAAAGAATGTCACAGGCACACAATGAGAAAATATCTATTTCTATTCTTCTTTAAAAAAAAAAAGGCTGAATTTTTCATTACACCTTTTGAGGAAAATAAGTAATTGGCAATCATACTGCAGCCTCATTAAGAAAAATAGCTATTGCACTTCAGAACAAAAAATCAAGCAATGAAAGTTTTGAAATAAGCAAAGGCAAGCAACTTCTGTCACATATTCACACTACACATCATCTACACAGGATTTTATTTTTGGCTCTCTCTGTCATTTATTATGAACATGCAGAAAGAGATATGTAAGATAATTATATAGAGATTTTATTATTTCAATGAGTATCTGAAGCCTTTTACAATGTCAAAGATTTACGAAAATCTCCTCATATTAGGAGCATTACATCAATGGCTATCTATTGTGATTTGAACAGTTATCCTCAGCTAGTAACTCAGGTTTTATCCATAACTTTCCTTGCTGCCCAGCACAGAAGAGTGAACAGCCAATGTTTTCTTGCTGTAAAGAAGGTAGGTGGGATGCCTTCCTCCCCTTCATTAGTAGCGCATTCTGCCAGCGTGCACATTATCACCACCAGATGTTCCAGATGTGCCTCTGAGTCAGAGAAGGACTAGGAATACCTGTCCTAGCACTGTTTCTCAGCGTGAGATACCCGGGTATAAACAATTGCTGTTGATTATCAACTTGGGATCTGTCAGCATATGCATTAGTCATGTATTTGCTGTGCGCATCTTCCCCATCCACTCTTCACAGTGCTAAAAGTTTTTTAAAAAATTAGTTGTTTAACCACAAGTCACACACCAGACTTGCCCAGAGTTGCCCAGAAATGCACACTCTGCTTCTGTAGAGCATTTTTGCAAAAGATTATTAAATATCTTGACAACCACCCTATTTCCAAAATCACTAGTGACCTTTCTTGCCCACTTGACAGCTCACTGTACAGGCGTACATGTTTGCATGGCTCGTTCAGTGTTATAGAGGAAAGTAACAAGAAAACTAGACCTATGATCCTGATTTTTCAGTTCTCTGCTTTTCCAATTAGTCACGGCTTCCTTCCATTCCTTGCAGAACACCTTCAGAACAGCCTTTGAAGCTAGAGGGTCAAATGTCAAAAACGTTGCTGAAAGCACAGGTTCAGTACACCACAGGGAAGTACAACACCGATCCATTTTGCCACACAACTGCCCAGATCTCAGTGACAGGGGGCAGACGGGTGGATACAAAAGGCAACACAGGCTTTTAAAAGCGCAAGCCCACATCTAAAGTGGAATTTTATTTCTATTTGTCAGATGTAAGGCTCCTAGAACAGCGTTTTAAAGCTGTTGTCTACAGGGCTGTTGTGGCAACAGTGTAACACACCACCTTATCATTTTAGTCTATCCATCTCATCAAACGCAATTATCTCAAGTTTCAGTATTTACATACCTGAAAAAGTCAATTTACCCAAGCATCACCACCCTCCTCAAACTACAGAGCATTCCACCAGCTACGGCAGAATCTCAGACAATTCCCAGCTCATAAAAATTCCGACTTGTTTCCAGCTCGAGTCTCAGAACACAAAATTAAAATATGCACAAGTTTAGCGACAGTTCCAAAGTCTCTGAAAACAGGCTTTCATCAGGAAAACCCTGACATGGCTTCAACTAGAGCAAACAGCAACGCTGTAATTTCCCAATCTTTCCAACATCCTAAGGAGTATTTCTAATCAGATGTCGCCCCTGTCTCACGTTTATTATTAAAGACTGAAACCCAGGGTTTACTCCGGAGTCTCCGGGGCTTCACCAACAAGGGCACAATGATCTCACGGCAACTGAAGCGATTTAAGCAAGACACCCGCTGCATGACCAAAATAGCCCGCTCCACAAAAGGAGAGGCACGATTTCACACTCAGCTTCCTCCGTGACAGCCAGCGTCTCCGCGGCGCGCTGCCCTGCGCGCACACCGCGCCTTCGCCATCCCAGGAACTGTTACCGGAGTTCGCATCCCTCTCCGGACCTACGGGAACGTGGGGGAGCGGGGGGCTCGGCGGGTACGGCGCCCGTGCGAGCGGCTGCAGGTGGTCGGGCGGCGGGGCCGGGGGCGGGCGGCGGGGGAGCCCCGGGCGGAGGGGCTGCCCCGGCCTCCGGCCGTGCGGAGCGGAGCGCGGCGCGGGGGAGCGCGCACGGGCTCACGCGCCAGAACCGGGGCGCCCGCCGCGCACTCCCCGTTACGCAACGCGCGTATTTCCCACTTTAAGGAATAAGCACTAAGCGCGCCTGCACAGCCCGCGGAGCTCCAGAGGCGGGGGTGCAGCCCCCCGCCTGACCCCGCGCAACAGCTGCTGCTCCTGGGAGGAGGAGGAGGACAAGGAGGAGGAGGGGGAAAACCACGCTGCCCCCCCCGCCCAGCCAGCCTCCCCCCAAACTTTGCCCCCCCCCCTTCCCTTTCCCCTTCCCCAGCGGGGCTGCCGAGCCGCGGAACAGGCGCACTCACCTCGCCTCCGCGCAACTTTCGGGGGTCGCCCCTGTCGCTGCAGCCTGGGGGGAAGGTGGAGGGGAGGCGGTGGGGCAGGGTGGAGTGGGCCCGGGGCGGGGCGGTGGGGGGACTGTTACGGCTGAGGAGGTTTGGGGAAAGGGGGGGGGATTGCTCTTGTTCTTGCTGCTGCTGTTGTTTCGGAAATTCTTATTAGTATCTCTCTGCGGTCAGAAACCTGCACCCTCCCCCCCCCAAATGAAAAAAAAAACCCCGACCCAGACGATCATCACATGGCGATTGCTTTGAACCAGCTGTTTCCAGAGCCAAAGTCTTGCGGAGAAAAATAAAGGGGGAAGGGAGGGAAGGAGGGGAGGGCTGGCAGGGGGGCCGGAGGAGGAGAGAAAGCCGCAGCGGAGGGAGGGCGGGTGGAGGGAGGGACGCGGGGGGGAGGGGGAGCGGCACCGCAGCGGGCTGTGTCGCTGCCGGAGCGGCACCCGGGGCTGGCGGCGGTGGCAGCCCGGCCAGCGGAGGCGGAGGAAAGAAGGCGGCGCTGCTGTGTTGCTGCTGCCGCGGCCGCTGCTGCGCTGCCCGGCTCTGCCGCCCTCTCGCCCGCCGCCGCCGCCGCCTCCCGCGCCCCGGCCCAGCGCCGCCCCCGCCCCTCAATCGCTACATTGTTGACATTCGCAGGCTGACGTCACCTCCCCGCCCCGCCGTGCGCTCCATTCACAACAACGCTACGCCAGGGGCGCAGCACCCGCCGCCGCGCCTACTCCCGCCGCGGGCCCTGCGCACGGAGAGTGGCGTAAGGCCGCTCCGAGAATAGCGGCCGCGCCGGCGGCGCTACGCCCGCCCCGCCCCTCCGCCAGCGGGTGCGCATGCGCAGAACCCGTTCACTCGCTCCCTCCCGCGGGAGTGGGGGGGGAAGGGGGGTGTGCGTGCGTGCGCGCGTGCCGGCGGACCCCGCGCCGGGGCTCGCGCCGGCGGCCGCGGGGGGCTCTGGGAGCCGTAGTCCGCGGCGAGGGGCCGCCATGGCGGCGGGGGCGGCCCAGGGGTGTCCTGCCGCGGCGGCCGACGCGGCGGCGAGGTGTGCGCAGAGCGCGGAGGGCAGGGCACAGAACACCCACCCCGGTCATTCCCGGCCGCCGGCGGGGCCGCCTCAGTGTTGATGCCGACGATATTTACGCGCTCCGCCCTCGCGGAGAAACCTCATCCTACTTGTAGTGCGGACCGCAGGCGTCCAGCAGTCATGAGTCAGCCGTGCCGGGCATCGCACGGAGAGAGAAACGCTGCCGGGACTGACAACAAAAACAAAACCCCGTCAAGTGCTTCCAGCGCGGGAGCGCTGGTTGTTCTTCGCCCCCTCCCGGGGGGTGTGTGCCTGTGTGTGTGTGTGTGCGCGTAAAGCGCCCGGCTTGGAGCCCTGTTCCCACCCCGAGGCTTGGCGCCATGGCTCCTTCTGCCAAGTGGAAAGCTGCGATTCCCGCAAATTATCCCGGTGCCGGCAGCCAGTGCTTCTGAGCGAGACCCCAAATGTCACTGGACATGAAATGCAGTCGGGAGAACCGGTAGATGAATAAGCCGCATTCTACAAGCCCGAGTTACTCAGCCGGGCAAGGACAGTAAAACATAAAGATGAAAGACAACTGATAAAAAGGAAAGTTGGAGAATAAATGATTCACAATAGGGGCCGTGAGTGAGATTATCTCCGGAGACATCTCTAATTAAAGGGCGTTGGATAACTAGAGGGTTACATTTTCCTGGGTCAGTGGTCTTGAAAAAGCAATTGCAGTTGCAGTAAATGTCAATAAAGAATGATGGTGACCTACTGCTAACAAAAGCACGTTCTGTAATTAACATGTGCATGTTTGTTATTTTTTCTGCGTTTGTCAGTTTTCATTGTACATTTTCATCCTCTGTTTCCCCCTTTCAATACAGACAGATGATATACTGTGTTTTCTGTATCTTTTAGAGAGGAGCAGTTCCTGTGAAGTTATCTCACTGATGTCTTCTGAAATTGCAGCAGCTTCATCGAGCTACCTGCATTTTCAAAGTCTGCTGAACTACAGAAAACTATGTTGTCAACAAAGATTCAACTCTTTGTATGTAAGGACAAATATATCACCACTTCTGAGAAGCGTGGTTCTCCTCAGCTTGCATTTTGCACCGTTGTCTGCAAGTAAAGTGAAAAGCATTTAGTTCCATAGCATTTTATCCCTACTTTTTGTGGCTACATGGGCTGCAGAATAGCACCCCACTGAAGATTTTGACTCATAAACTTCACTTTCCCTTTTCCAAGTAATGATCATATAAAGTCTTGCTCAAAAGTGCCATTTAGGTTCTGGTTCTGCAGACATATATGGTGTTAAGGACGTGAAAAGTCCCACAGTGTGTAAGGAGACTCATCATGTGTTTAAATACTAGCATGGCTGAATCTTCTTGTTGCCTCGTTTTTCCCTGAAACACAAAAAGAATTTTGTATTGGCATGAGAGATAAAAATAAGCCATGTAGCATTTGTAATGGTTTAGTTAGCATGCTATGTGCCCATTATGCCACTGCATTCAAAGTGTACATATTCTGTTACTTAGACCACACTACAGGAGATATGGCTCTGGGTAGTCAAAGTTGTCCAGGTTGAAAACTCAACAAAGCACACTGTGTAACCCGTAGCATGTGTTTCTGAAAGGCACAATAATTGCCATTTATCTTACTGGCTGATGTTTTAAAATAAATGTTTTAAAATTAATGTTACTATTTGGCTAAAAGGAAGAGTAAAGTGCAAATATCCATTTTAGATTTTATTGCAGTGACTTCAGTGGGAACTAGATCACGCTTGTGCAAGACAAAGGTTGGCACAGAGTGAAAAAAGCTAGAGCCAAGCAGGGACTGGGCATAAAGGCTTTTGGAAAACTCACCAAGCACCTCCATACATCTTTTGGCACCCAAATTATTATTAGTAATTTTGCGATCAACTTATAATAGAAGACAGAGTTCACACTCCCATATATCACTCAGATTGTGGTTTTATTATGGTCATTATATCTCTCCATATTATTGTATCTCTATACAACACTATACATTATTATATCTCTATATAACACTGGAAAACTGGGGAAAAACTGACAGAGTTGTTTTCCAAATACAGAAGGAATATTAGACTAACCAAATGAAACCTACCATTTTGAAATGCTATTTTTATATCACTTATTTTACATTTTAATGCCTTGGCTTCCCAATTTGTTCCCAAACTGTTTATATTCCAGCAAAAAAATCCAGTCTGATCCTGTTTCCATTGCAATAAACTATCACCATGCCTCAATTTTTGTATGTGTAACTATTTCTGGACCATTTTTCTTGAAGTGCAGCCAAACATATATTCCAGACAAATATGAGTTATTTGAAAAGATGTCATCTATGGTCTCTCAAAACAATCCATAATTTGTCAAGCAACGACAACAAAATAAGGTAAGAATAAATGTGAAGAAGTTGACCCATGAATACTTAAGGGATAATTTGCTGTGAGTGCGGCAATGCCATCCTCAGCACACATTCAACAACTTGCTTTAGCTCAGCTCTACAGACAAAGTTCCTGGTTACACATAACCTTTACTAACATCTTAATTAGGTGGTTTCTCCACACTGCCGTGACTTCATCCCTTTAGAGAGGACTGTGTGCTTGAGCTTATGGCACTTGACCTACTTTTCAGTGGTTTCTTTTTGGATAACACAAAACTTTCCAGAATAGATGAATTATGAATATATATTTCAATCATATTTCATATGTAAATTTAAGAGATTTTAAAGTGAATCCAATATTGTAAAACATGTCCCAACATCCCTTTCTTAGATCTCATTTGCATATCAATCTCATAATTTGAATAGTCTTAATAGTGCCACTTGTTGGAGAGCTCTGTGTATTGCAAGGTATTTCAGTCACATATTTATAAAAACAAATGGCTTTTTTTTAGTTGTAGGCAACTCCTAATTTAAAGTGCTATTGGAAGATAAGTACTGCAGTCTTGGCTTCAACCACTCTGACTCAAAGACTTTATGAAAGAGCAACACGTTAGTGGATCTTATGCAATTTGATCTTTACAATGGTAATGAAGGAATGAAAAGGGAAAAATAAGAACAAATTTTGCAGGTTTTAATTCAGGAAATTGTCATTTCCTTCTGAAGTACACTTTACCTTGCAGCATTTGGGTTAAAAATATCAGCTTTCCTGAATAGGCCCTGGTCCTGTGCACGGATCTAAGTCATTATTGGTAATTATGCACATATTCTCCTGGGTTGTGCAGGTAGAATTAATGACATTGCATCATTTTCTTCGCAGTGATTAAGAAATTCACAGTTGATTACTGATTATACTACAGGCACCATATGTCTTTTCGCAACCAGATTCTGACACACCCCAGGTACATTGTGTTTCCTGGAGCACTGACAGTATGAACAGCACGCCCTGAGTCAGGGGCTGTGACAGCTACGGAGGAGACATTGTCATGGTGCGCGATATCAAAGATCCACAGTGTAATGTCTCCGGAGCGTGGCTTGACATCACATCAAAAGCTCCACAAAGGAACATTTGTCATGCACAGAGCTTCAGATCCCTGGCATGATAGTTTAAGGATCTGGCAAGATATAATATTTGAAATATATTGAAGTGCTAACAAAGGATTGCTGCTGGGACTAAAATTATAGTATTGGGAAGCAAGGTAGGAAAACATGGCAGGCGCTGACCTTTAAAAAAAATAGATGCAGATAACATAATAAAAAGGGAATATAAGGAACTCTCTGTATATCAAGAAGTAGAGGGTCAGGAGTCATTAAGGTTATGCATCAAGTCCAAAAAGTGTTTTCTGGTCACTAAGTCAAAAGGTGGAGTCTTCTCTGCTTTTAATCTTTAAAAAAAAAAAAAAAAAAAAGTAAACTTTCAGATCAGCTACTTGCTGAGTTTGCCAGACTTTGGTTTGACGCATATTTAATTTGGGCAAAGTAATTGCAACACCTGTGCTAGACAGGTAGGACCTAAAGATTATTCTTTCCATTGGTTCTACAAGAGGTCAGAATTTGTCATCCCCAAAGCAAACACAATCTGCTGGTAACTGGAAGTTCGATGCTGTTAGAAGCAGCGCAAATATAGAACACAACAAGTCCTGGACGTGGCAGCAAGGTTAAGGCTTTGTTCTTGCTCATTTTCCTTTAAATCAGTGCCACCTTCTGAGAACTTCCTCAGGTCTATTACTGCTTTCAATTTTATTTTTTTGTAACTTATTGTGCTCATTATTATTTAAAAATTGTAGCAACATTTTAGAATTTGTATTTGAATTGTTTTTTAAAATATAATATTTTTATTTTTTTAACAGTTCTACAGTTGAGTTCTGGCAAATTCCATGATTCTGCAGGTCAGGATGATCTCAGAGTCTGCTTCTAAAAGCAAGAATATCTGTAATGACATATTTAAACTTTGGTTCTTGTTCCCTTATCACTAAGAATCAGCACAGGCGAATCAACTTCAAAAATCATTTGAGGGCAATTGTGGACAAAACCTTGTTTGCTCAAAAGCTTGCTCAAAAGCCTTGTAATCCATCTTTTTCAACAACACTTTGTTTTCATAATTGTTGTATCAAGAGTATACATATTTGTCTGAAAATACCCTCCCTTACTTTCCAGCTAATTCTGAGATTGAAGGGGCTGGGTGAGGCTGAGCTTAATTTCTGATTAGAACCAATTCAGCTCTGTAAGTCTGGTTGTATTCATTGAGATCTCAGATGCACATGTAGTTTGGGTGATGTTGTAAGTCTGGTCTCACTCATGATCACAGATTTGCAAATAGTGTGGTTTACTAATTTGGCACCAGAGATATGGTGGGGTTCAATAGGAACTTTCAAAAACACAGACTTACAAATGTTTATTGGAGCAACATATTCATCTTAAAATGCTGGTGATAGATTCACTAGACCTGCAAAATATTAGCATTTAACACTAGGTACAAGTGTTCCTGTGTATGCTGCAACTCAGTCAAGATGAAAGCCAAAATGCGTCCTTGGCTTTGGGAAGGGGAGGGGAGCAAGCTCGTCGACTTGTCTGCAAGGTGGGGGTTTTCAAATGCCAGTTTCTACTTTGCAGGAGAAGTGGAGGTGAGACTCTAGTCATATACTCTCTTACTGCTCTCATAAACGTGGGAGGGGGGACAGCCACAAGGAAAGTTACAAAGAGAGAGATTATAAAGACTATGAGTCTTGCTCAAGGCTGGAACAAAACCGTAACACCTTGGTATCACTCCCTCTTCCACTTGGCCAACTGATAAGATCCAGCCTCTGCCTGATAACTTATCCTCCCATGACTATCTCATGGAAATCCCTTCACCACATAGCTCATGGCATAGCTCGTGCCTGTAGGCTTCATTCCTACAACAGTTATCCAGAAAAGTGAAAATATCCACAGCAACCTGTGAGAATGGAGGCAAAACATCTGCTTTGGCCAGGCTGTCCTTCTGCAAATCAAGGGATACACGAGAGGGTTTAGAAAAAAGCTTCTTTCTCTTGAGCAGTGCGAAGGGAGGGAAAACATCTGGTACTGGAGAACAAGGAGGGTACATGGAAGTTAATCCAGATGTGACAGAGTGGTGTTTGTGTTCTAGATACTAAATATCAGGCTGGAGACTTTCCATTCAAGAGCTCAGAGATACATCTGACTAGTCTAGGTTGCAGTTCTGACGTGTCACAGGGCACCAGTTATCTGGCAAGTTTTAATTCAAAGTCATGATTTGGGGAAGGAACAGAAGATAGGTAAGAAAAAACATATTATTATGTGGAGAGAAACTGCTGTTTCCAAAGAGTCTTTTACTCCATGTAGTCTTCAACATCAATGAGAGTTTATGCACATGTGCCACTGGCTGACTAGACTCAAATCTACTGATTAAGAGTAAAAGCCTAGAGGTAATCATTACTCACAAAGATACGTAGTTCGTAACAGTTCTGACCTTCTAGCACCCATGATTCTGCTTTCAGTGCACAACTGTAAGAAGGCCTTCGTGCAAATGGGTTTCTTACCTTCCTGGCTCAATTGTGCAGCCACAGCAGAGGGCATCTGGCTGTTGTCACAGGGAAGTCACAAGGAGTTTCTTCAGAACTGACAGTTGTGATGGAATGTCTGACTGGATGCCTGGCTGCTTCTTGTGTCTCTGGAAACATCTCTTGGTTCTCAGCTCTGGGCTGCTGTCATGGTGGCTGTGTGCTCCCTTTGCCTCTGCAGGAGGAGGCATACTTTAGGTGAGGAGGTGTTTCTGGTGGTGAGTCATGCACGATGCAGAAGATGGAGCCATGAAGACAACGCAGTGCTGATGGGACTGGGAAAGGAGCCTGGGACACTGGGAGTGGACAGTAGAGATGGAGGAGAGGACAAAGCAGAGTGCAAAGCCACCAGCTTTGGCAGAGCCCAACAGTGGCAGACCCTACTGCCTACTGTGTTATGGGGAATGGCCAAGGTGCGCATCAGTGTGCCTTCAAAGGGAGTGGTTGGAAGTGACACAGCAACAGGTGGGAACATAAAATTTAAGAGGCAAGTCTGATCGTCGTGTAGTTTAATAATAATGTGTGCTTCATGAAGCTGAAACATGAGTGAAGCATAAGAAGGCTTTCTGAAGGTTGGAGATGGCTTCTGGCTGAACAGAGGCTGGAGAAGGACTGGTGGGAGTGCTGATGGAAAACAGAGAGGATGCAGATATACTGGCACTCAGTAGGCACACACTGGCCCTATTGGCATGGTGGGTCTCCCTTCCTCTGATGGCCTTGGAGAAGCTATTGGAGTATTTTGGAATTGTTATTGCAGGTTAAATCCCTGACACACTGCGATTCTGAGGGGGTGTGTGGGTGTGGGTGTGTTTTGGAGTGCTTCAGTACTATACTGAAGGTTTTGGCTTTTGCAGGGACAGTTTATTTTGCTTTTAGCTCTAATGCTAACCAAAAACTTGGGATCCCAATAAAGCTGTGGGTTTCCACTCACGATTATCTGTTTGATTCATTTACATCTTACATCCATTCCTTTTGCTTTTTTCAAGAAGGCGCCTTAAGCAAGGATAGAAAATATATTTCTATAAGGAAGAAGATGGCTCTTTCCATGCAGAGGGATTTATAAGCTGCATTCATCTGTTTTTTGATGAATAGACAGTGTTGCTGAAGTGTTAACACTTAAGGCAGAGGTTAAGTCTGTTATTTTTCTGTCTTATAGGTGAAAGCAAAGTGCATTGGCTTGCAGCATGTGGTGTGGGATTTTTTTGGTAGCTGCAGCAAATAATTGTGACCCCTGATTACGGGAGTGATTTAAAACTGCTCTTTGCTATGTTAACTTGAAGTTGCAAACTATAAAGCTTTGCAGTGAATAGCTTATGAATAGAAAAGGGACTCTGTTGGAACTCGCTATTATGTTTGAAGTTGGTAGAAACTAGAGATTGAAAAGACCTGCTGGTTCACTGAATGAATTCATTGCACGTGCAAGACAGAAACTCCTGGTGCACTGATATCCTTCCTATGTTTCTCAGGAAAAAGAAAAGATGTTGAGATGTTTCTGGACAAAATGCTTTGACACAGTTCAATCCATTAGGATGTCTACATTTTCACCCAGTCTGCCATCTAGTTAATTTTTGCATCACATTTTCAGTGTCAGTTGCAGAATGACTAAAAAATTAAAGCTTTGTGTAGAAGAAAGATGATTTATTATGTGTTTCTCTTTCGTAGAGTGTAAGGAAGTGCTATTCTGTAACTGTTTCAGTTCCGATTTTCTCTGAAGAATTGTCTGTTTAGTCTAAATGAAGATGTTGTGAAAACATACATGAAACACAAGGCTGATAATGTTTTTTGTTTGTTTGTTTGTTTTTAAATATAAGTCAGAAACATATTTCTTAACAACCAGCAAGGAAACAAAAAATTGGTGATATATGGTGATTATGCCAAACAAAAAGAAAAAAAATAAACAAAGGCTGAAAAGAGTGACAAGCAAATTCCATGAGGAAAAATGTCAGTTGTCTAATAATTGAACTTAATTTAATTTAACTAGAGATGTAGGCCAAGAAGCCTTTTTCTTCTTCTTCTTTTTTTTTTTTTTAATGGACTTTCATAGGAAGTTGATAGAGTTCCTCAAAGGAATAGACTTGCTAGCTGCAATTTATGTATGGTACAGCCTACTTTTGTCTTTAGCTTATGAAATTTGGTCTAGTTTGTCATGACTACTTTCTTTGTTAAAAGGTAAAATGCACATTGGGCAAATGTTCTATGGCAATTTGCATAAAAAGTGATGACAAAGAGCAATTAATTCCTCATTATTATGCAGTGAAATGCTACTTTGCTCCTAAGTGACTGTAGAGAAGCGTTTTTTCTCTGTGTGTAAATCTGTTGCGGCATTGTTCTAAAAATAGTACTTAAGAGCCCTCTGCACTCTTTATAAATCAGGGTCTTTGACACTCCATTCAGTTCTCCACAGAGAGATTTTTCTCACACATGCTGAACATTATAAGTATTGCCCCAAATATTCATCACAATAATAAGCATCAAAATTTTGTTAGATAAAGCAAGATAGAGCGATTCAGTATTTTGTCAAATTAGATCTCTATCCTTTTTATCTGGTGATCAGTATTCAAAGTACACTCAGATCACCCACAAATAGAAACATATTCCTACCACACACAGCTAGTCTGTACAGAACAAAGAGTCAAGATATCATTTTCTATGAAGGCTTGATTCTGAGTACAGATTTCATTACCAGCTCACCATAGGATAATGAAATTCCTTCGGGGCAAAGATGAGGTACATCAAAGAGGCAGCATGGAGAGGCAGACTTTGTTAGTGCATGCTCTGTCACCTGCAGTACTGGTCCTTGCCTGCCTTTAATTTGTAAGGAAATGCTAGTAATTCAAACCTTTTTATTGGACAAACTTATATTTATATAAATATGCAGAAATGTATGTGTATACACACACACACAGAAATACATATTTTTCAATATACAAAACCGTCTGGAAGTCTGCGACTTCTTTGCATCTGAAATGGAACACAGAAAATAATTAATTTCTTACTAGCAAAAAGTTACCCATACAGGTCCTAAAAGCATCTTTGTATTTACTAAATAAATTCTGTCTGCACCATGTAGATAAATAACCCTTCCTGCAACAGTGCCCTTTTATTTCTGTAGCAATTCAGAGTGACTTTAGTGCCTATGGAAATGAGAGGACAATGTTCGGCAAGACCAGGAGCTGCTGAAGACATCAATCACTAAAGCTTTCCCACAAAGCTTTGCTGATATGGGAACAAAAGGGTTGCCCTACAGAAACACATCACGGGTCTATCTAGCCCAGCATCCTACCTCTGGCAGCGGGCAGTAACTGATGCTTCAGAGCAAATCAAAACCACAGCAAGCACCTAGCTTATTATGAGATGCTATGTGTAGAGGAAAAAAAAGGTTGATCCTGACTCACAAGAGAGCAGTTTATGCCCTGAAGCATGAGGTTTGATTTCCCTTGTATTCATTTGCTTAACTCACACAGTTGCAAATACTATTTATGCTCAAAAGAGTTTCTAATCCTCTCTTGGATTCTAATCAACAATCTGCCTCAATAACCTGAGAGTTACCAGGAAGTTCTTGGGGCTGAGCACACACTGTGTGGAAGCTTTGTGCTTTGCTAGTTTAGGGGAAGTTTTCAAGCCTCGGCCTAACACCCACTGCCCTGAGGATCAGACCTAATTGTCTAGATGAAAAATACCCAAGCTACCGCTCCCTTCCCCTTGAGCCCTCCCTAACTGAAGCAGTTAATTCTCTCCCAGCCCCCACTTGCTAAACAATTGCTTTGGGTAGATTTCTTTTGCTGTCATCGGGCAGTGGCTCCCGCTTTCTATTCTTCTAGGACGTTTGGGCAGGTTCCTCTCAGTGTCTCACCTCTGTACTTGAGAGGTCTGCCAGCAGTCAGAGGATGTTGCCTGGCCACGCTGCCTCCTTCCCACTGTTGCAAAGGGCAGTGGCAGGCAGAGGGACAGGGCAGAGGGAAGGTTCATGGAAGCCAGCAGTTGTGCCAGCTTCTTTCTGCTCTTTCAATGTTTCCTCATGAAATAGAAGGAGTTCTGCTTAGGCTGCTCTGTGAAAACATGTGATGCCTATGAGACTCCCTCTCCTTCCCAGCTTAGCCCAGATTTTCTTCTGTCCTAAGCAAGAATGCAAGCTTTCCAATCATCCTTTCATGACCTTACATGACCTTGAGCATCACTGCAGCGTGATCCTGGCTCCATTACAGCAAAGCAATAATCCTCTCTGCACTCTCTCCATTGCATGTGGTTTTCTTCTAGGTATATCACAAAATGGCTATTTAAATCCAGCACATGGACCTTAACAGCAATACCAGAAAGTAAAGGAAATTCAAAAAAGATTTAACTACTTAACTACTCCCCATGGGGCCTAAATGCTCAAGCCTAAAGGTGTGACCCTGAGCTCCTGAATAGAGAGGTGCCTCCTAAACAAAGAGGTGCCCAAAGTCTGTAGGTTTTTACCCCAAAGTTTTCCCTTCATGACCAGAGGCTGTCATTGCTGCACAGGTGCAGACAAGCTGCAGTTTTGATGGTGGCAAGCAGACTGGCACCTAAGGGTGTTCTTCCAAGACGCTCCAAACAGCTCTCATGGCACCACTGCCATTTTGTCCTCATCTCTGGCTGAGTTTTCTGATCTCTTGCCCACTACTTGCCCATTAGGCAGGCACTGGTGTTGTAGTAAGCTAGTTTGGGAGCTGAAGTGGCCACACATTTCTTTGTGGGATTAGTTTTCTGCCAGCTTAACTTCCTGAACCAGCTAACCAGATCAGCCAAGACCAGGACAGGCACAAAGGAGGATTGGCAATGAGAGGCTGGGGACAAGGCAAAGCACCCTGAATTGCCATGGACCCTCTGCCTTGAGAGTCCAGCAGAGGCACCTCTGTCTCAGTCTGGCACCCCATAAGAAGATGCTCTGCCTGCTTGATGCTCCCTGGTGTGGGGGCTCACCAGCCTCTGACCTGGGGCACAGCTGTAGCTCTGGCAGCACCTCTGCGTTTTAGTGAGGGGCAGTGCTGTAAAATAAAAGGAAGAGAGGCAGGTTGGTGCAGTGGGGAAGGGAGGAGCAGAGGGGACATGGGGGTCTGGTAGAGGGCTCAGACTGTGAAAGAAAAGGTTATGAGTCCAGTGGCTTATTGCAGGCTTAGAAACAGGAACTCTTGAACCTTTTGAGCCCCTTCTGTGCGAGGCAGAGGCACTGGGCAATTTGGGAGTGTAGGGAGGGCTGGGAGTAAGCTGCCTGTATGGGCAGTGAGGGGGTGGGCATATGTGACCATTTCCCTTCATGCTTTCTCCATACTTAATGTCAGCCATGCTTCTGTTTCCATTAGCTTTCCCAGGATCTCTTCAGCTGCTGCTTCAACTATGGCAAACAACAGAACAAAAACCAAATCAGAACCCTCATTTAACAATGATCTCCACACAGAGGATCCAGCCTGCCAAATACAGAGGTCTGAAACTGCCTGTTTTGTGTTGGTCTGTTTATCTAGCATGGCTCATGCTATTTTATTTGCTTAAGTGTCATTACCTGTGTCCTGAAAGAGGTGGGAGAAGTGCCTTCTGCAACCTATACTGGATTTTTCTGAAACCACCAAATGAAGAGAATGCCATTTCATGTCAAAAAACTGTTATTTCACCTATGAGCATGTTATTTTGTATTCTTCAGACTACATTTTACATGCCTGGAGTGTATATGTTCTATCTACTGAAATTGCTTGCCATCTTCCATAATTTATGCTGGTCTTCAGTCTTAGCAGTGTACATAAATTCAGTGACACGTTGTCATTTCTCTCTAAATCATTGTGAAAAATCATTCCAGGTACAGCACCAGATCCAGGGCATTCTGTGTTTCTCCCTCTCCACTTTCCAGATCAGGATATGAGGTGGCAGGATGACACAGCAGAAGAAAAATCACAGCCAGCAATGAGTAAAATAATGTCCCTCATAGTAAGAGTTTCATAGTAAGAAATTAGAATAGCTAATGTATTAGCATGAACTTTGGCATGGCTGTTCAGCCTAGCAGTGTCATCCCAGGGGTGGTGGAGGCAAGGAGAAGCCAGCTTTCCTGAAGGCAAATGTTCCCCTTTTTCTTCAGGCAATTTCTTCAGAACACGTCATGATGAGCCAATGTAATGGAAAAGGGAAAACATGAGGGTTTAACCTTTAAAACACTGGGAGTTTAGCATTTACTATTGTCGTGCAGAACTGTACTGAGATTATTTGTTTCCTATTGCTTAATCCATTTATGACGCGGCATACTAATCCACAATTTGTCATTTGATCCATTGCTCTGCTATGTGGAGCTCTGTCAAAGGATTTTGAAAACCTACTGACACTTTCTGCTTCCTTAATTTGCTGGCACTCTTTTGCAGTGTTTGAGGGAGAGAGCTGCAGCCCAGCTGGCCTGATCCTGCATCCCCAAATTAACCATGTTTGTGTTTGCACACAGTAAACATCCTCAGCACTGGGGCTGACCTTGCCTATGTTCCTTTCAGTCTCATATTTTTGAAGGGAGAAATCCTTTATTCTTGGAAAACACCCTTGTTTTTCCACATTGCAGTCTCTTGTCAGTTGCTCTGTTTTAAAGTTTAGCTTCTGAATACTCCTGAATTCTTTTACTTGGGTTTTCCCAAATTGCTCCAGTACCTTTTTTTCCGAAATGTTTATCTTTATAATTGCACACTCATCATTTCAATAAATTTCCAAATCCCTCACTACAGTGAGAACAAATGTAAATAATAAATTCAGCTTCTTGAAAATGTCTTAATCCTTGTTAATTGCGTCCTTAATTCTGTAATGACCTGGAGGGCCTACAGAGACATGCAGCTTTATTTATGTTTAGTCTATTTGAATAATTATGTATTGTTTATCTTATTATCTTTGGCTGTTTGCTCCCTCTCCTCCCTCTGAATTACTATCTATTTACAGTTTACTTGTGCTGAGCTAGTTTGGGCAGAATTTCTAACACTTCTATGTGAAAGCTCCCCCAGTGTTGTCCTGGAGGCAACGTCTCTGAAGTTCACAGCACCACACTCTTCTACTACATCAGCTCTCACCTTGAAACAGCCTTTAAGGCTCCGGAATTTCTTATAAAGGTTTTGTTTGCCTCAGTTCAGTGTGATAAAGCAGTACAATGTGAAATTTCAGTGAGGCATTTGATTTTTTAAATATTGTTATCACTAACAATGATATTAACTGGAAGAGTAATTTAAGATTGTCAGATACTTTCCTCCTGTCAGCTGCTCATAAATCCCTCATTTTAACCATCACAGGTGGCTTCTTCTAGGCTCTGTGTCCAGCTTACCTATTAAAGCAGTCTTTTTTTAAGGAGAGGAGCAGGCATTTTTGGAAGTGAGTTGGGCTGGGAGGTGAGGGAGGTGGTGAGAGTGGACCTGAATGAAGAGCTGGTAGGAAACACCAAGACTACCTGACCTAAGGACCAGGGCTGAAACCCAGCACCTGCAGCCACCAGCCTCCCTTGGCTGCCTGCAAGGGTGACTTACAGCATTGCCCTCTTGGAGCTTGTGATTTGTACAGCTGAGGCTCAGGATGGGACCGCAAACTTAGTTTATATGTCCAATGTGAACTAGCAGTGAGACAAACCTGTAAAAATGCACAACTAGTTCACTACCTTGCCCAGCCTCTGATTCCAAGTAATTTCCATTTTTACTCATCACTGAGAAGGTCATGAGAGAAAAAAAAATCGACTAAGTTATCTTTGCCTTTTTTTTTACAGCTTTGGTACAAAACTGATTAATTAAAATGGAGAGAAAAATAATCTCTTCCTTTCTTTTGTCATGAGAACCATATGTGCTGTGTAGAGAGTGAAAAGAAGCAAGTACTGTAAGTTGTGGATTATTTTATGTATTTCATGGGAAAAAATTCGCCAGCTCTTTTCAAAGCAAAGCATGCCTACAGTACTTTAAAGGGAAGTGGGAGTAAATAATAATAATTATATCTGAATTGGCTGAGGGCTAAATTCTCTAGATGCATATGGGTGTGACTGGGCAAAATGTTGTCTTGATGTTAACCTGACTGAAAAATGAACCTATTAAGACCAGATTCAGTTGCAAAAAGTGTTATGTTTGTTATTGTATATTCATGCAAGGATATTTGATTTTTGAATTTTTCTTACCTGAATACACAAATTACCTTACTCCTTATTAGCCTTTGTAGGAACATATTCATATGAAAAAGTATGAGAATTTAATTTCAGTATTTCAGTCTTAAAGATCCCAAATGGCCAATGTAAATATTAATGGGGAAAGTAAAATTAAAAAAAAAATTAATGACAACTGGAGTATTTCTGGATTTTGCTCAGAAGTAGATGGGAAAGTGAATATGGGCCAAGGAAGGGAAAGAGCAGTAAGCTTATCTTTATCTGTGAAGTTATCTGTAGGGCAGAGGGGGATTATGTTATTGATCAAGGCCAATAGCCATGGTCATAAAGAATAGTAAATAAGACCATTATTAAAAGGAGCTTATGATTGGAAAACTTTGAGAAGTGGGACATTATAGACAAATGGAGGAAGAACTAAAGTATGAACAGAGTCCAGTCCTGTGTAGTGGAAGAGAAGTCTGCTGCAGCTCTTAACTGCAGCAGTCTTGGTGTTAATGAAAGCAAATCTTTTTTTTCAGCATCCAGAAATATATGGGTTAAAAATTCTTCCTCATCTGACAAGGTCTCAGCTAAACAGATCAAAAGGAGAAGGAAAACCAAAACACGAGCTCAGAAGTTGCCTTTGCCTTGTACTGGGAGTCAGAAAGTGTCAAAAGATGTGTCATATCTTAAAAGGCTAAATGAAAAGTTATAGTTCTTCAGTACATGAAGAAAGAAAAGCTTTATTGAAATAGTTTCTTTGTCGCATCCTATAAAAATATTATGAGGACAGCATGTATAAAAGAGCAAGAAAAACAGAGGTTACTGGAAATTCATGTAAAGACGAGTTTCTCTGTTTTATAGCATAACGAGAGAAAGACATCACTCTCAATACTAGTGTTTCCAATTATATGGGGGTTTGGGGTTTTTTAATAGTTTCTAGACTTTTCTGCTAAAAACCTATGGCACTTCCTGAAAGTGTTACCAGAGTAGCTGGTTAACCCATCCATCTTTCCTAACTTTGATTAACAAACATGAATTTTCCTATTCTCCAAAAATGTGGTTTTTGAAGTCAAGGGCCAAGGTTTTCTCTGATGGATTTTGACATAGCATCTGCAAGTAGTGACATACCAGGGGCTGTTCCTTCAGCAGCACTGTGCAAAGCACCCTCCCCTGCCACAAGATGAGTTGTGTGGATGCTCATCTACTCCAGGGCTGCCACTGCTAATTTCTGGACCAGTTTTCTATCAAGAGCAACCTTGAAAAATGCTGGAGAAAACAATTGGTTCTGTCACATTGTCCTCCCTGAGAATCCTTCTGCCAGTTGCAAAATACTGAAATTTCAGTAGTTCCAGCACTTCATCTTTTTGTCCCATTCACTGAGTTGGCTCCTGGTGAGTGCCAGGTTGAGATGAAAGTGGTTGACAGGGTTGGCCTGTACATAAGTTCTGTAAATCTGGGAGAATTTCTTACTCCACCCCTTGTTCCCCTGGAAGTACATGGGTAGGACTGAGGGAGCTGAATGAAACTACCTTCAGTGCTTTTTTTGGGAGCAAGCATAGCAATATTTCCCCCTGAGGCACAGGTTACATATGTGAGCCAGAACAACACACAAATCTACCCTTCATTGTTTTGAAACTTTGAATGTGTGCTGAAAAAGGTAAGTGGGAACCATTTAATTCTAAATATCCCAGTTGAGTTTAGACCTTCCTTCAAGATAGTTTTGGCTGCCACTGTTGGGGCCTAATTTGCTGAAGAACCCTGCTATTCACCCTGAAAATTAGGGTGAGATGAAAACTAATCAAAGCAAGGGAGTACTCAGGTGGTCTTCTGGGCCTGTTTAGGGCTGTGCTAGTGCTGGTGAGGAGAATGGCCATTGTCTTTGTGCCTCATGTAGCAGACTCTCCCCTGCCAGCTGCCTCCACAGCCGTGTTGCACGGTCAGAGCTGGCTGGATGAGAAGACTTACAGTGTTTCTTAGAAAGAGCCCAAGATTGTTACTAGAAGGACATGCAGAATTTGTAAGTTGCAGCAGCCTATGTTCATACTGAATGCAAACACAATAAGGATTTTGGGGAGCTAGGACATGGGTGCCCTCAAGAATCCCAGCTCAGATACAGAATGAACCCTTTTTCTAACCTATGACCATGTCGGAAATGTCTTAGTTCAGTTAAAGAAGGAGGAATTCTGCCTTCAATTAGATAAATTCTGCCTTAAAATTCTTCATGGTTTTTAGTATTGCTTACTCACTGATACCAGTGCAAATTGGATGTTAGGTCACTTCTGAAATGGGGATGATTTGTATCAGCCATGCACTGGAGAAATGACTTAGCAGCCCACTGGAGAGCCTGTCCCGTTGACTTCACCAGGAGTTAAATGACTGTAACTGGAACTATTTCTGACTTCAGAGACCTTTGTGAACACCATGCATTTACCCATCGACTGCTACACTTTATTAGTTTTTTAGCAAGACTAGAACATGGGATAGTCATCTATTAAGATATATCAAAAATACTGTGTTTCTTCTCTTTGTCTAAGCACTGCAAGCTCTCCTTCTCTTCTTCCCAGCCAAGGAAATTCTGCTACAGTGCATAACTGAAACCAGGTATTTCTGCAATTTTTACGCTACTGATACGTACTCTGGAGCAATTGCTACATGTCCTTCTCCCAGCTGAAAACCAAGTAAAAGCAACCCTAACCATAATACTGGTAAATAATTAGTTATGACTTCTGTTAACAAAGCTTTTTTACACACAAAGTGGAGAAGCAGCAGACTGTGAGTGTTGTTAGCAATGTGCTTTCTTCTCACTATTATTAGAGTGGCATTTCATCACCTCATTTTATTTGTTCCATCTGTTTCATGCCAGCTTTGCTATAATGCTACCTCAAGAATACTGTGATTGTTTTATTGATATCAGAAATAAATATAAAATGTTTTTGGAAGTACCATAAGGATGTAGAGTTTTATGGGATTACAGTAAAAGCAAGCAAGCTGTGAACAGAGACACAAACTGCTGCAAGATACAGGATCCCTGGAAGAAATGAGTTAGAGGTTATTAAGGGAGAAAGGAGAAGAAAGATGTTCTTGTGACTAAGGCACTGGACTGATACTAAAGAGGTCTGGTCTTTGTTCCTGGATACATTATTGGATTCCTCTGCGACCTGTGACAAGTCACTTAATCTCTCATTGCCTTAGTTCTTCACCACTAAAATGGAAGTAAATAAAATTTCTTTACCTCACCAATATATTTCAGAGAAAAATCCATTCAAAAGTTATGAAATGCTCAGCTGTTAAAGTGATGAGCACAGGGGAAAATGAGTAAATCAATGAATTCTAACTCTGCTTGTGATAAGTGTAGCGAGACATTTCTCTGGCTAGTGAACATGGTAAGAAGACAAACACCAGCTTTCTCCTAGTCAGAGAAATATCAATGACCAGTTTTGTGCGAAGTCATAACAAAGTCTGAGATATTTTTAATTATATGTCAGTAAAGAGAAAAAACCCCAACATATAAACCCCATCTTTTTCTTATTACATCAAGGTAGAAAAGACCCAAGAGAGGGAGTGACAGATGTGCTAACTGTATCAAATGAAAACTTGAATAGAGGAAATGTACAACTTTTCTATCACTGGAAAACTTTAAAAGATTAAAACATAGATTAGTTTGACTTTTTACTGCCAGGTACCTTGCACAGTCAATTGGATCCACTAATATTGTGAATAACATGCCTCACATATAACTGGTTGTATTTTATATTCCCCTTGCACCATAAACAAAAGACTCTGGGCATGGAGAATCCACTTCCCACAGGTTTCCAGCATATCACAACCTGTGGATGTTGCTTTACTCTTCAGTACCATGTTTGTCACCAAAGCTAGAGAGATATGAGGTAAATTCTATTTGTGAATCACACCCAGAAAGCTTCCTAATCCGAGGTAGCTACTACCTGATGCTGTATGTGTTTGCAACTGATAAGGAAATCTTTTAAATTTCCTATTATCTTTGATTAGATATGGGTTTCGGTTTTGATTTAGTGTTAGGCACCTACTGTGAGGAACAAAGGAGGTGTCACAGATAACAGAGAAATAATTGTTTTTAAAAGTGAGATCCCTAAGAGAATAAAAAGCAGGCTGTTGAATTTCTTTTCATTTTATTGATTATCCTTTCACTATGATTATCCATCTATGGAAACATATGCTTTCAAAGGAGATAATATTATCTGTGGGATGACTAACATGCATCTAAATTTTCCATTGTTACATACCAGTGACATGTCTTTAAACCAGACCCTTCTCCTGGAACGTGTTCAATGCCAATGACACTGACGGGTTTCCCTTTACAATGAGGACAAGCGGTTTTCTTTGAATCACTCTGTTCTTCCTTCATGGCTCACGTGTTTGAAAATTATTTGCAGGCAGATGCTGGCAATTTCCTGAAGAAACTTCATGGTTCATTATCTCCTTTATGATAGCAGCAAAATAAATCGCTGTAGAGTCAGTTAATGTGATAGAAAATGTTCACATTTCCAATAATAATAATAATAAAATCTCAATCCTGCTTTCTAAACTCTTCCAAAATACTTTCCAAATCACTTCCCTTTCTGCTTTTGCACAGAGATACTAAATATTACTTTGTGCTAAGTAGAACAAAGGTTATCTCTGCGATGCAAATACTGCTGGTTTATGATGCTGCTTAAAGAGATTCTTCAGGAAAAATAATGTGCATAATTTAGTGTGACTGCTGGATGAGCAGAGGAGAAACAAGGGATGGGGCTTGTTGCTTCTGCTATGTGCTGCTTGCTAAGTCCCGAACATGCTTTGGAATTACAACATGCAATGGAATATCAGTCAAATACATGCTCACATTTTCCCTAGAGAGGGATGGATGTAACATAATAAGCATATAACTACTGTGTATATTCTGGTGATCATAAAATGAGTACCAGCCATACAGTAAGCAAGAAAGAACAGACAGTCAGGCTTTTCCAAGTTCCAGTGTCTTTGCCATGCTCGATATTAGCACTATGTGGAAGTAGCTATGCTGGTTTCCATTTTCCTGAATGTCCTGGTGGCAGAGTCTCCAAGAGGCTTTAACTGAGCTGACTCTCATGTTGAGAGGGAAATAATATCAGGGGTGCTTTGTGGTTTGCTCCTACCAGTCTGGAGGTGGATTTACTGTGGGGCTAAGCTTGGATTCTGGACCATGTTGGCACAACCTTTGTGTATTATCATAGCTCATGACTCTCAAAAGGGCAAAATGCAAGAAGGTGGACAAAAATATTCACTGCAAGTGAAGGGGAGGAGCATTAACTAAAGTGGATTCTCTTGATCAGCACAGATGTTGCTCAAACAAGAAAATGAAGGTGGTATAGCCAAATGTGTCATGATGTCAGGAAAATGATTTTGAAAAATCAGTGATAAAGGGCTTGCATGGGAGTCAAACAGATGATAACCCTCTATTTTGAATGATCAAGCAACAGGTTCTCTAAGTAGTCGTGGCTGCACCCAGGATGGGCAGGTAGTTATGATCTCTGTAATCCATGTGTGTATCAATAAAGCACACAGGTAGCAAATCATAATCTCATAGTGAGTAAATCATTCTAAAGAGGAGATTTGCATTCTGAAATTATGCCCTAATCCAGAAGATAAGTCTTCTATAGCCTGTATTTACCACATGTAACACATGTTTAACTCTGGTTGATGTGATTTCACTTACAGTTGAGGTTAATACCACAGCTCAAACTCTAGGGGTACACAGAGATGAGCAGTGTTTCAAAGGATGTATCACTGGACTGGCTGACCATTTCAGATGAAAGAAAGAAATTGGATTTCTGGGGTTTGGATGAAGACAGGGCTTGTGTCCTGTTTCTTATTTTTTTCCATTAAGCCTGATCAGTACATAAAGGAGTAGAATCAAAATGCAGACCTGTAAGTTCATTGCTGAGATGAAAGAAGACACTCAGCATGAAGGCACAAAGGCACAAGAAAGAAAGACAGGGAAGTAAAAGAAGAAGCAAAAGGCAAAACTTCAGTAGAAAAATCCAAAGCATCAGAATGGCTGATTTCAGCTTTAGAGAGTTGCCCTGAGCATACATTAAACTGGGTTCAGCTGCTCTATGTACCATCAAATATTTCATATTAATAATTAACCAGTCACTGGCTGTCAGACCAAGATTCAAATGGATGGAAGGGGAGTTTGGGTCACATTCCCTAGGACTGAGAGTCTTAATGAAGGGATGGCTTTACTACACTGTTGAGGAATGATGAAATATTAGGCAGAAGGATTAAGGGATATACATCTTGAAGGATCCTTCCATGCTTGCTCCCCCATAGGAGCATCTTTCATTTTCTCTTTTTATTCTTCTTGCTGATACACTGCCAATGTGTACACATAAAGGGCTTGATCTTGCCTGCCAAATGTGATGTACCCTAATGTACATGTCTGGAAAATTAGCTTGCTTATATGCAAACTCAACAGCAAAGGTGCTTTGTATCAGGGACATGACTGCATGCAATGACTGTTATAAATAAGAGTGCTTGGTGTGTCTTTGCTGGACAACATTCTCATTTAGCAAGGTGATTTTTAAACCTGTGCATAATTCCCATGTGTGAGAAATCAGAATTCACTGAAATCTCTTGTGATGCTTTGTTCTGGCTTGAGATTTTCTCCCCAGCACTCCTGTTCACCTTCAAACCTACTTGAACATGAACATAAATGATAGACTACAAGGCACTGGGTTTATTGCCTTTCCATCGATCACTGATGGGTGGTTACAACTCATGCCATCACATGAATAGCTCGAAATGGCACAGTCAAACCCTGAGCTTTCCTTGTTACTCTTATGAAGGGGAGAATGAGTCCAAAGGGACACCAAAAGCCTTTTGCAGCCTTGGCTGCAGGACCAAAAGTGGCCACTGCTAAAAAGAATAGCCCCACAGGAAGCAGCAAGCAGGACTTAAGAAAAAAAACTGAGGAAACAACAGTTTCTTCAAGATCAACTGAAAATGTTTATGAAGTCGGGCTGTCATTTGCATCTCCGGCTTGGGGTGAAAAATGAACATAAAAGCTGTGCAGAATTACCTTTTTTCTAGTCTTTCAGAAGGACAAACAAACACAATGACAAAGTCTGAAAGCCCAGAAGAAAAAGTGGCACATTTCAAAAAGCTAATTACAATTTTTTCCCTTAGAGATTAATCCACTGACTGTAATTAAGCTCCCCCTATTTTTGAGATCTTGGCAAGATCTAAGAAAAGTGTGAGCAAATGAGAGAGTGCCCTTGCTAGCCAAGCAGATTTTTTTACTAAGCTCTATCAGCCCTAATTAATAGACCTTTGTGTAAGACCAACGAGAAATCAGATTTCCAATAGAACTGAATCAAATGGCCTTGGCTACCTCTGCACACACGGTTTGTTAGGAGCCTGGCTACAGCCAGGATTTACACATTCAGAGGATGAAAAGAAGGCATAGAGGGGAGGCAGGATGAACAAGCTCCCCCCGCCCCAACTCCTTCTTCTCCTTCACTGCTGCTTTGTTCTGTTTGTAATCTTACCAGATGGCTAAGGCAGCCTAGAGAAGAGATTGCCTGAAACAGGCAGGTGATGAGGCCAGCAGCAGGGACTCTGTCAGTGATTGAAGAAACTGATACAGCTCTCTAACCCTTGCTGCTAACAAAAAGCTTTGTTATTCTTTAGCTCACAGCTACGTTGGGTTTTGTGCCTTTCTGATGGACAAGAAGGATGTTAGAAGCCAGATCCTCAGCTGGCGTGAGTGAGGATAGCATCACTAACATCCCCAGAGCATGGCTGATCTGTGCTAGCTGCAGCTTTAGCCCTTAATTGCTGCACAGCCCAGCTCTACTCTTCTCCTTATGGCTTCTCCTATAAGTATGCAGGCATGCTACTTTCAGAGCAGGGAGGATCTAGCCCTTTCCGACAGCTGTACCTGGCAGACAACATGTTTTTCTTTCCACCCACACCAGGATAATGCTGTGGGCAAACAGCGGTGCAACAGAAACTGAACTGGGTCACAGAGAGCATTCAGAGATCCCCAGAAATCTCTAGAGACAATATTGACTATGCCAACACCACCCTCAAGAGCAGACTTGACTCTTTTCCATATTGCGAGTCTGTAAGCGCAGTGTCTGCCTGGATTCAAGGTTTGCTTTCTGCAGCAGCTGCAAAGACTGTGCTTGCCTGAGCTTGCTCCATGGGATGCTCCCAGGTGCATCCAAAGAGTCCAAGAGCAAACTGTTTGTGAGGCAACTGTACGGACTGAAAGTGGGTGGGATGTGGGGCAAAATATGTTAACAGCCACTCTGGGGCTGGTTTTCAAAGCCACCACCAGCTCTCTTCATTTCAGGGATCCTTTGTAATACAGATCAAAAGCATAGCACTGCCAGGAAAGGTTGAAGTAGCTCATTCTCTATTTCCATTGCAGCCCCCAGAAGTGTGAAGAATCAGCTATTTAGAAAAAAAAACCCAAACCAACACCCAATCTGTCAGGTATTTGATTCCATGCAATGTATTTTCTGACCCTACTCTCATAAAAGTTAATAGTGAAAATCCTGTTGACTCGAATGGGAGCAGAATTGGGTCCTGCACTGCACTGTAAGAGCAGAGTAAGGCCCACAGCACTTTTCAGTTATTGTACAGTCAAAGTCCCAGCTTTGTCAGTTCTTTGGTTTGCGGATTGTAAGGCCATACAAGTTCTAGTATTTACCCACAATGCACGAAACAACAATAGAAAGTTTGTAGTTAAAAAAACAAACTGAAAGCTGCAGAACAAAAGGCTGAAATACCATAAAAATAAGGTAAGGCATATTTTTCATAGCTAAGCTTACATACAGTATAAATGTACTTTGCCTGGGTTTTTTTCTTTCTGCAGAATTCAGCACTGAATTTTAAAAATGAAGGAGAAACTACTGTTCTTTTCTTAATCCTCATTATAATTATCTATAAATCCTTTTTGAAACTGTTTTTTTTTAGTAGGACCTTAGTAGTATCAGTTTCTCCCTCCATATTGTTGCCAAACACTGTTAAGACTTCTTGTATATCTTTCAGAAGTGGAAGTGCTTCTACTTGAAATGTAGAAGTGTTTATTTGAACCAACAACTCTTGAAAAAAGGTAAAATTTGAACAGACATCTCACATAGTAAGTTTTTCTGTGGTAGTTTGAGAACTTTCTTTTACAAATGTAGTGATCAGGATGGGAAGAACATTACCAGTTCTTTTTACCTCTACCTACCACATCGTATTTGTTTCTTACCTGTGGTCATCTTGAAATAGGAGCTACAAGATCTTCTACAGAGAGAAGTTAAAGGTGTTAAGAAAAAGCTGACCGTCTTACAAAAGGCCAGAAATACAAATGCTCTTCTGAAAATTCTCCTCGATCTGGCCAATATCACAGCAAATCTTTCAAGCTTTGGCAATGGAGTTAAGTTGCTCGGGGGACATGAGAAACAAAGAAAGAGGCTAGCAATTTGTCATGGCCAGGAGCAGGAGAACCAGAACATTATCATCACATCTGAAGGTATTGAATCACCACCAGGTGCTGAATCAGACACCTGAATGAAGAACCTGCAAGAACCAACTGGAAGAGGGTATATGCAGGTGGCGGAATGGGAAATTGATAAATGCTTTTCCTTTCTAGCCAGACAAACCTCAGAAAAGCCCAAAACGGCCTCCCAGCTTGTCCCAGTCAAGACAGATGATGCAGAGGATCATCAACCCAGGGGGGCTGGCAGTGCATACGGCTCTTGGAGGCAGAGGTGGATCCCACAGCAGTTTTCTGCTTTCTAGAATTGAGGGGCAACATCACAATAATAAAGGACACTCATGTGGGCATCCCAGATTTATGTATGTGGTGGAGATCTGCACTAGTGACATTAGCTTCATGTAAGGCACAGTGACAGAATGGTACCTTTTAGACCATTACAGATCCTAACCAGGCTGTCTGAAAGGTTGTAGGCTACACTTTCAAGTGGTGAATTAAAGAGGTGTTGGTATTGGCAAGCATTTATTAAAGTGCATCTAATCTTACGTGCTCTTAATCTTTCTATTTAATGTGCAGTGAAACTGCATTATCACATGCACCTTCCTCTTGGGACACACCAGCTAGACTCCCTTGGCCAGTAGCAACATTTCCTGAGTTTCCAGAAATGATAAATTATTTCTTAATGCAGAAGTGCTGTGGTTTCACTGCAGTCACAAAAGCAGATTAAATTAGTATTGACCTTGGTGCTGCAGTAGCCATGCGGGTATCAGGAGAACATATGACAACTCTGCATACTGTTTCTTATTCTGCTTGAAGAAGATGAGATCATCTCTGACCTAAAAATTGGCAGCTGTGCCTGCACCAGTGAAATCAGCCTGGTTTCATTGACCTTGTAAAGAAAGTGCCAACATCTATCATGTATATTTGGAACTTCAAAAGGAAGAGTTTTCCAAGACTCAAACCTCTTACTGACATAACCACTGTAATGTGGGAACCATTACCTCAAACTGAGGATTGTTTCATGCTATCCTACTGGCATCCCTCAGCCTTGCTTCTGCAGTGACATGGGGAAGTTGTGCTGCTGGAAAGATTTCCAGGCTGAAAGGTACATGGACAGTAAATAATGCACAGTGATGTGGAGAGCTCAAGGAATCATTCACATAGCTTGGGATTAAAGGGCTGGAGGCAATAAGAAGGTGTTTTTGTCATATTAGGAAACAAATTTTTAGGTGAGGTGAGGGTGCACTGCTGCTTGCAAATGGTGGATGTGAAAGTTTGATCTCGAAAAGGTAGACATTTTCAAAGAGGTTTTTGTGTTGTAAGTGGGGTGGAGCAGAAGGATATATCCAGCTCAGAAGAAGTTATAGCCAGGAGTAGAAACCTCTGAAGTACAGAAAAAGGTGCATGAAGCAGCATCTGCTAAAGATCAAAATTTTAAATCAGCCTATTTAGATTACTTATAGCCAAGAGGATGAAAGGAGTGAGTCAAGGTGCTCAGGGCTTGAACAATCCGGGATACTTGGGCAGTGAGCGAGCAGTGTAATTCAGGGAAGTATAAGACCCTGGTCAAAACAATAGAAGACTGAATTCAGGACTCTACAAACTATAAACTAAGCTCTAGTTACATCTAAAATGATAGCAAATGTAAGTCAGTATGTTTTCAGGTATGGTATGTCTCATCACACAAACTTGTTGCCCTTTTTTGACAGGATTACCGGCCTGCAGACCTGCATCGATATATACATTTACACTTCTCAAACCCATTTGACTTAATACCACATTATCTTTTGATTGAAAAACTTGCATAGAATGAAGAACCCTTTCTTATAAAGTGGTATTGAACAGAAGGACACAGGGGTCATTGTGAATAATTACCAAATCACAAGCACTTAACACAATGTCATGGGAAAAATTTGCCAATGCAACCCCTAGATGTGTAATGAAGGAATATGAAATAAAAGAGGGAAAATAATTTCAAATTAATGATCGTTATTACTATACTTTGTCCACTTCTCATTTTCATGCTTCAAGAAAGACGTTAAATACTGCAGAGAATTCAAAGGACAGCTACAGAGATGACCCAAAGGCTAGAAGACAAGCTCCAAAGATAAGGCTTGTGCAGGATGAGAGGTGACTTGATCTGTGTTTATAGATATTCACACAGAGAAATGAGATCTAGGGTGATGTTTTAATGTTGTATATAAAAACATAATAAGATTCAGTATCTGTAAACTGAAGTTAAATGAATTCAACCTCGGAATAAAATCAGCTTCCTAGCAGTGGTGGTAAATAGATATTGAAATAGCTTACCACAGTGGTGATGGGCTTGACACTGCTTCATGTCATTAGGATGACATCAGCAGCATTTCAGAATGATGCATCTTTATGCCACTACTGTCAGAAGGTCTATGGTGATACAACCATTTCTGTATTTGGGAAGGAGCAGGCTGAACCCCACACCTGAGATCAACTGTAGCTGTGATTGAGGCAGGTTGAGGAGGGATGTAGTTCTTGGGTGGGTGTGCTGGTTTAAAGGTAAACCAGCAGGGGAAATGAACTCAACTCAAAAGAGAGATTATAAGTCAGAATAACAATTTAATAAAATAATACAATAAGTACAATTATACAGACAAACAATTGGTTTTAACCCACAAAACCCAAATATATAACCCAGCACCTTGGGGCATGAACAGAGTGGTGTTCTTTGGGCCCCCTGAGTCCAAAGGAAAAAAAAATGAGGGGAAAACCTGTTGGTGAGAGTGCTGTTGCAGTCTGGTCAAGAGTGGTGATTGCAGTCTGGTCAAAAGTGGTGATTGCAGTCCAGTTGAGGGTGGTGGTCTCAGCCTGGTTGAGAGCGGTGAGCTGCAGTCTTCCTCTGGATCCCACAAGTGGTAAAAAGGTTCCAAAACTCCAAGTTTATATATTCTCCAGTTCAGGCAGGAATGCTCAGTCCTTCCCTCAGAGCGGGGAATTCCATAAAAGGGTATGAGGACAGGAACATCTTCCTATCTCGCAGGCCTCTGCTGCTAACAATTTCTGGGAAATGGCATGGAAGGCTATAGAATACACAGTTTTGGGTTACACCCATACCATGATGAACTGGTCTCAGCTGTCCTAACTAGGACAGTGGCATGAAGGGTTGAGAGCCAGGTTGGTAACTCAGGGCTGTGTGTCAGGGGCAGAAGTTTGCTGCTGGGCACATCTGAACATTACCCCCTGATTACTTCCCATCTGCAGTGGTGGTCACATACATTGCAGGAAATCAGTATTCTCTTGCATTGGGCCTGTGCCTGAGAGTCCCAAGGCTCAATTTAACTTTTCAGACTTTGTCTTGCTCACATTCTTGAGACTACATAAGTTTTATATAGAGGAATAAATTATTCATGTTATAAGAAGTATTAGGAAGCTAAACCAATTTAAGTTCTAAGTGATGATAAACTTCATGGGTGGAAGTTTAAAGAAATAAAAACAAGGTTTGACAACTATTTGTAAAGCATGGACCTGTGTGATTCAGGCCAGGGAGCACAGTGGTTTTCACAAGCTGGCCTGAGGGCCATCCATGCAAGCAAGCCAAGGCTCAGTTTTACAATACTACTAAGCTGATGCAGGCAATGCCTTGGAAATGCCCTGCTGCCTCTGGCCCTTTGTGGTCCCACAGCTTACTGCAGCATCACCATGTGTGTTTTGCTGACCTGGCCCTGCCGTGACCTGGCCAGAACAGAAAGCCATGAGAAAACTAACCCCAAAAGAGCCTCTTGCTAGTTCAACTCCTGTATGGCAGAACCCTGACCCCATAAGAATGCCAATGCTCTGGAGGAAAGAGAACAGGAGTAACTCATGGGGATGATAATGATGAGATGGAGGATTGCCCATTTTGGTGAAGGTTTGGCTTAGGTATGATGTCAGGTTATGCTCAAAAGCCACCTGGGTCCACCCATGCCACCTCCTAACCTCAGAAGAAGACCTTGCCATCACAGGGTAGATTTTTCAAGAGACATAGTTCAAGGAATCACAGAATGGGTAAGGTTGGGAAGGGACCACAGTGGGTCATCTGGTCCAACCTCCCTGTTCAAGCTGGCTCATCCTAGAGCACATTGCATCCAGACAGTTCTTGAGTATCTCCAGTAAGGGGGACTCCACAAGCTCTCTGGACAGTCTGTTCCAGTGCACGGTCAGCTGTACAGTAAAGAAGTTCTTCCCGATATTCAGGTAGAACTTCCTGTGCATCACTTTCTGCCCATTGCCTCTTGTCTATTGCTCAGCACCACCGAGAAGAGCCTGGGTCCATCCTCTTGACACCCTACCTTGAGATACTTACAGAGATTGATGACATCTCCTCTCAGTTGTCTCTTCTCAAGGCTGAACAGGGCCAGCTCCCTCAGCTTGTCCTCGTAAGAGAGATGCTCCAGTCCCTTAATAATCTTTGTTGCCCTCTGCTGGACCCACTCCAGGAGCTCCATGTCTCTCTTGTACCGGCAGCCCAGAGCTGGACACAGCACAGGGTCAGATCAGATCTCACCAGGACTGAGTAGAGGGGCAGGATCACATCCGTCAGCCTGCTGGAAATGTTCTTCCTAATGTACCCAAGACTGAGTAGAATTGGAGCAGGTGATATAGTCCTGTCCTTTCCAATCCAGCTTGGCCCACTTCTGCAGCAGTGATGGAAAAACATCAGCTGACAGATGAACAATGACAGCAGAGACAACAACACGTTATGTCAGTCTCCCATCAAACATGGAAATGTTTAGACCCAGATGTTGGAAAAGATACAAAATAGGGTTTGTCCTGAGCTCCCTTGACTAGCATGTTGTAGACAGTGCTGGCTCAGCTACCTGGGTTCCTTAGCAGTGTCTCTGAACAGCTCTGCTTTCTTCTAGTAAATCTGTGTTCATATAGATCAGGTTAGGAGAGGATCTAATAGTTCTAGCAGACATACAGGGTATCTATCAGACATAGCCACAGTTGGATTTGTTGTTTGTTAGCAGTCAGTGCTTATATGTACATAAATGCACAAAGACACCTTACTCTGACATTTTTCTACTGGGATTGTAAATTTATATTAGAGTACTTCTATTATAGTCTGTTTTTCTTGGCTTGAAAATATCAGAGTATAATTTAATCCTCCCCTCTCACTGCTTCTCTTTTCTGTTCCTCCTGTGAAGAGAAGAAGCTTGCAGTAAATAGTGGCCAGAAGATACCTGGAGGAAAGCACAGTCCCCCCTAAATAGAAAATGAAACAGAAAGCTGCAATCATGAAAGAAAGTGCTAGGAAAGATTTTAATAACATTCTTCAAAAAGTGTCTTGTGAACACTCACCACAATTTAATCCTCAAGTGTTTAAGTTCTCCTGAAACATTACATCTTCTAAAGGGGAAAAGGGATACCTTTCTTCTCTAGTGCTTCTAAACCTTTGTGATTTTCAGCAGTACATTTTTTCATAAAGCTAGTACATGAGAAAGAAAAAACAGTCCACACCCCTTGCAAAAGGTTATACCAACACCATCCCATGTGGTTTACACCAACACTATCCCATGCTGCTTGCAGTTATCATTAGAGTTCCTTTCTTAAAGTCACTCAGAACAGCTCTCAGGCGCTGATTGCTCTTGTCTGAAGGGCTGACTGGGACACTGGTATAAGGCAAATGTTGCAGGTTTGGTTGTTTTACAGTTTGCTGGTAAAGCTGCATACAGCTACACAATGCCTCCAGATATGACCAGACTTGCAGACTAAAGGCCCCTGTCTGAAAAATTACCTTCTAACCCTAAGCTTGCCACTCTCCAAAGGACAGCACATACTGGATTTGAAGTGAGGGAGGCCAGTGGGCCACAGTTCCTTTCCTAGCCCTGAGGCTGCTGGGGATCTGCAGCAGGAATTGCCTTGAAAGCTGGACTCTGGACTCCTCTGCACCCCACTGGACTCCCAGCCCTACAATGCTGGCCACTATAGGAAAGTAAAACCCCGAACAAAAGGCACATGTAAAACTATCCTAGTGAAGAAAGATATTCTGCAGTGCAGGAAGCAAGCATGTACTGGTCAAGGAATTAGATTACTCAAGGTGGTGACTCACCCAGTAACTATTCAGTGTTTGTGGTTGAAAGGGAAACCTTTGCCAGAGAATGACTAAAATCCATTGGCACAGGCTCTAAAGGAATCATGACTGGGCCTAAATGACTGTGTACGCAAGTGAGTTATTTTTCCGCCCCTTTCCACTGAAGCAAGGCAGAGGAAAAAAAACCCCACACCATCCCTGTTTACGTAGGTTATTACAATGCTGAAGTTGCCTCGGAGGGCCTTTCCAGCAGCCGCTGTCACTGGGGCCAGGTTCAGGCTTACATTTCCCTGTTCAGGCTGGGCTGTGATTTTTGTGTTCATTTTAAAGGCTTCAGTTGGCAGTGTACAGCTAGCTCCAGGGCATTAATTCTTGCTTCGCTGAATGGTATATAGGAGGAGAAAGAACAAATTCCAGGATTTCGCAGTTTTGCCGCAGAAATGAAAAACAGAATGACTGGCTTTTGCAGGCTGCACCGAGATAATCTGGGACTAATCTCAGCTCTATCACTGCAAGCTGCTGAGTGTGGCTGTGGCTTGTTGCTCAGCATCTGACAGGATCAAACCAAAGTAATTTCAAATAACTCGGAGAAAGTACCACTAATGTATGCAAAAATCAAGAAGGACATGGAGTGATTGAGAGATAAATGAGATGCCTTTTTTCTTCCCACTGCTCTCCAAAGCTGTTTTCATATTGCCCTTTCCTTTGTTTAATTCTGAGATCCCCAGTGCCCCGATTTTTTTCTTCCTTACAGCCTAGCAAACCTTATTTACTGTCTTTGTCAAAGGTCAGTGAAGTATTTCAGTGGCATGGGCTGTCAGCAAATATGCTTAGAACTTGAGTGTGTTTGGTTGCTTTTGTCAGTTTTTGTGGCTGTAAGGGAACTATGCAGTAAGGCAATAGCCTGGCATGCACAGATGTGTATTTCCCTCCAATAAAGGTTAAAACACAGAGCTGGCATCATTCAGAAAAGCCTTCCCACACCTGCTTTTCATTTCCTTTTGCTATTTCTGGTAATGAAAATTGGAAGTGTTGCCATAGATTTGGAGTCTAGAAGGCCTTCTACACTTTTTTTTTTAAAGACGAGCTGGGATTAAATCAATATTTAAGACTCAAAAAGATGAAACCAGAGAATTTCTGGAAGGAGAAGAAAAGGAAAAAAGCCTGCTTTCATTTATTATTTTTTTAATACAGCTGGGAAGCTCAAGTTGCCTTTCATTCCTTTCAAACCTCCACTGCTTTTGCACCAGAAAATCCACTATGTGCTGGAGCTGCCCCTTTCTAGAGTTTAACATGGAAACAACAGAACTGCAGTCTGTTTTGCGACAAACCATTGAGCTTCCTGTAGCAACAAATTCCTTTCCAGCACTTTCTTCCCCTGCTCACCAATCAGCCTTTTGTTCTTTGTCTTTCAAAGCTTGGCTGTGCTGCCTGAAGGAAAGGGGTTAGCCCAGCCAAATGTGCTTTTTTGCTGCTTCCACTCCCATCCCCCGACTGCTACTGAGACACCCCCTTAGACTCTGGCAGCAACTAGGGGGCATAAGTCCTCAAGGAGATCCTTGATCATGTCTCCCCCTCCACTACTGTCACTTGCTTCGGCAAGGATCTTTGGGTGTGTTCTGTTTTTCTGGGTGGGATTTCTCAACCCCCTGAGGAAGAGCAGTACCAAATTCCCACCAGCCCTGGCAAAAAAACCTGCTGCCTTATTGTCTCTGTAAACAGTGCAGACAAAACCCTCAGGGCAACACTGCACATAAGTTCTTAGCTCACCTGACCGTTTAGAGTATTGCCCCAGCACATACAAAGCCCAAGCTTCATCTTGTGCTGCCTCATTTGGAGAAACCACTTTGAAAGCTCTCCTCCAATGGGATCCCACCTCTCACAACAGGGTATGGAACATAACAACTGGAATGTCCTTAATAGAGGAGGTTAAGACTCAACCAAAATGGTCATAGTTCAGCAGCAAGGGCAGCCTGTGTACATGGCAAGTGTCTCCCACCCATAACCTGCTGACATCAAATGTTTGGGGCAGTGAACACAGCTGATTTCTCAGCCAGTGCTGTGTCTGTGGGCTAATGGGCGCACAAAGCTGGGAGAGGGCAGGAAAGCTCTTTGCCTCCTGTAAGAAATGCCTTGGCAAGTTTTGGCAGACAGCTCCAGGCGAAACTTCCCAATGGAGCAAAGGACATAGCTGTCTTTGAGGGGCTTTGCCTAGTTTGCTCTTGGCACTAATGGCCACCCACTTTCACAGGGCTGATTCCTCAGTCCCTGCTCACCTTGCCAGTGTTTCTAGAGACCCCTGTTCAGCTTTTCATCCTCTATATGTAGCCTGTAGGGAATGTGGGTTTCTGCCCTGGGGCTTAATTTCCTATAAATCTGAACTGCTAAATCAGGCAGCACTGAGTCTGGAGAATATTTAGCCTCAGGTGTGCCAGCACCCTCAGGCATGTTTGCAGATGTCATCGTTTGATTCCAGCCTCCTCTTTTCCTGACAATGCTTTTACTCCTCCAGAATTTTTGGTCAAATGATAGACATGCGGTGTCTGCGTCCATAAGTGGCATTTTGAACATATGTGAATGTGTAGATTTGAGTCTTTTGTTTCCATCCTGGATGAGATGATCTCCAGAGATTCTACCTACCTCAGCACCTCTGTGTTATTCGGGTGTGGGATTTTATATATGAAGTGACATTTCTGCTCTTCCTGCTCTCTCCACTTTTAAATCCCTTTTGGTGCCTCTCCATGCTTTTGCACTCCATTAAGGTTATTAGCACACACTTAGGAAGAGCGTAGTTTGGCTTACCCACTCTGAGAGCATCTCATCTAAATGGGAGTTTCATAGGCAGGTCTCAAACCCCGCAGGTCAGTTTAGTGTTTTCCAGACAACTGCACGTTCTCTTTTAGCATTCATAAAGCAGACTGACTCCGTCACTTTATCTCACAGCCCAGGAAGGTATTCTCTCTGCTACCTAATATCCTTATTTTAACATGTAGGACAGAATCCCGATTGCTATATACAAAGATCAAAACTAAAGATGACAGGCTTTGAAAAAATAAGCAGGCTCTGGTCCCCAGTTAAGTGCAGCACTGTGCTTAGCTCCAGGGAAAGCAGGAAGGATGCAGAAAAGTGATCTCCACTGAGGCATTCCTTTACAACATGTTTTGTATCTCATCTTTTTTCTCCATCAGGGTTTTCTCCGTCTTTTTTAAACCACAGTGGATTGTGTGTGCTCCTTTGAAAGAAAGATGCAATTGTTAATCAGTATTTGGGATGCTTAAAGAAATCTAACAGCAGAAGCTTTTGACTTTGGCAGTATAAAATTGTCCCCATTTACTCATGGTCTCATTTTTTTGGTAATATATGCTGAAAGTGCTCTAACATCCCCCATCACTGTAAGGATTCAGGCTTTAACCAGCAACCCTATCCTTTCTGCCGTTGGCACTATTTGCTGAATAACCATCTGCTGTCATCAAAGTCCTGGTGAAGAATTGTGTGCTCTGCAGTGCTGAGTGGGTGGCATTTGGCACTACCAACCATGGAAATACCCAAAGCAGTGCCCATACAAAACTGGAGCCCCAGGCAGCATATCTATCACAGACTGGGCGGAAAGCTGAGGGAAACACCGGGAACTCCAGGTGCTGTGGAGGGCTCTGGTGATGGATATTGCCGCTGTCCGCCTTGTCTGTGTTCTCAGATGAAATGTTTTCCTCATGGAGTGCCCCATGTGATTAGTCTTGCCTTGAGTATTACTGGGATATGACATCATCTTCTGTGTTTGGCCTTTCAAATAAATGACATTAGCAGGAAATAATTGCTGTGAATATAAATGATATGCTGTCTAAACTAATTTTTTAGGAGGGAAAAAAAAATGAGCAAATGGCACTTGGTCAAGAACACTTATTTGTGCCAATGAAGATGCAGAAGTGCCGTATTTGACCTCCTGCAGCAGAGTGTTGCTGCTCCTTTGCTTCAGGTGCTTGTTGATTTTCATTTGCTGTGGTGCTCTTAACTCATTCTTTTCTACAAGAAAATAACTGCCATTGACCTAGTGATGCTAGTCTAGGGAGAATAATAATAACAACATCACATCCAGCACACCATAATAATAGATTACAAAGATTTTCCATCAAAAAAAACCCTAAAAAGGAACATTTGCTTGCTTTTTTTTTCTGATATGTACCACACACTCAGATTTGAAGAGTGGATCTGAGAATGAGACACGTGGATGTTGCACCTGGGCACCTGCATTGGCTCATAGATAAGGAGGAGGGGATGCTGGTCTGTGTCTCTCTGGGAGAGTGCAGAGGACAGCAATACCTCCCGACTCTGGGCAGGAAAAGAATTTTTTTTTTCAATCCCAAATGCATGGCAAGAACACGACCCACCTGGGTAGGGCTCGATTTCGTTGATCCTCTCTGATGCCAGTGATCTCTCCTGCAACAGAATTAAGCAGGGTTCAGGATAGCCTGTTTAAATACCCATAATTCAAGACCAAAGGCCCTCAGCCACTTTCTGAGTGAGGCTGACTCAGGATGCAGCTGGGTTTGGATTGAACTGTGGCAGAAATGTAATTATGTGAAGAAAAACAATGTAACAAACGGGAACAAGAAGGGCAGGCTTCCCTCATGCTTGAAATTACCATGAGAACTCTAGGAAAAAGAGTATCACCTTGTCCTTGGAAATCTGACTCAGGCATAGCATTTAGCTCCGCTACTGAAAGCACATTTGATGCCCCGTTTTCACTTTGTGGTAGCTCTTAACAAGATCTCTGTTGCACTTGGATCTCTATGTAATTGACTGAGATCTTATCCCCAAACCAAGAAAATAGAAAGAAAGAAAGCAACAGTGCAACCCCAATAGGTGGAGAACATAAAAAAATCTTCATGAAGCTTCTAGCTGGAGATAGAGACCCAGAACACATCATGGGATGAGCAAATGCATGATGAAAACTTAACACTCTCCCTGAAGCTAAAGAAACAGGCTCAGAAATTTTAAACAATCCTCCAGTATCCCCAGTGCTCCTATTTAGGATCAGTGCATTATTCTGCATTCTGGTTAAAAAACCCCAAACAAACAAACCAAAAAACAAAACAACAGGCATGGCTGAGTGACTGTATGGAAGCCAAGCAGCAGAGACAGCTCCTACATTACTATACAAAGTATTTATTGCCATTAGGGGATAAAGGGACACAGCAATTGCCCTTAATTTAGAAACAAAGAGCGAAGGGATGAGTAGCAGCTGGAGGAGTCTGCACACAGGTGCACTAACACAGAATCTATAGCACGGGAGCAAGATGATGCGTTTTCAAGATGACATGGAAAGAACCCACTTTGAAGTTCCCAGACTGAGTAAAATCAATATCTAAATGCTTCAGTGAAATGTGTTTGATGTTGTAGAAACCCAATAGAGGCCACTTACTATTGAATAGTACTAGACCGAGCAAAGTAGGTCATATTACAGCTTTGTTTGGGAGGCAGCACTGTACCTGCCAGAACAGCATCCTTCATGCATTGTATCTGGCACTGGAGAATAGGTAGGATACGCACCCAAGCCACCTGCAAGAATGAGTACACAGACAAGTGGATCTCATCTATGATTGTTTTCTGAAATAATTGTTGGTCAAATTGCCAGGTTCTGTCAAGTGGCTGCTTGAACCCATCTCACATGCCAGGCATTTGCAAAGGCTATTTTTAGAGTGACTGCGGTGGTGCTGAAGGTCTGTCAACATTTCCATTACAGACTCCTACAACCTGGCAGTATGATATTCACTCCAGGCTACAGGGTGGGATCTTGTTTTAAAACAAACAATATTTCTCCTTACCTTTGGGTTTGTTTCCCTAAAGACACTAAAATTTATTGGTGTCTATTAGACTTTTTTGTTCTCTCCCTTTTTTTAAAAAAAGTGTAAATATTCCTGATTTTTTTAAACTGGGTATTTTCACAGCCAAAGATCAAGCCACATTTTTCTGTAGGCAAAACAGAGGCAAATAGAGAATTGGAAATGGCAAGTGGCTGCCCCTGTGCATTATTAACACAGTCACTGGCTGATGACTGTATGTGACACAGGGATGTTGTGTTCCTGTGGAATGTGTGTGACACTGTCCTCTAGCCATGTGAAGGACTGTCAGGTGTTTCTCACAAATCATAGAGAGCTGCTCCACTGTTCTGCTTGATACCCTCCGACACCATCACATGTTGCAGGGCACAGTTGTTCAAGGTGTCTGCCCACATCTGTCCCTGGGCATGGCCCCTGCCCACATGGACACATCTATTTCTGTGCTCAGTGAAAAGGCTCGCCATTGCTTCTTTCGTTCTTCAAGACCTCTTGGATCTCACATCAGGGAGAGCCTGGGAAGAAAACAACCTAACTCGCCCAGCCACCTTACACTGGGGTGTAGAACTCCTGCCCTGGCAGCTGCCAGCTCACAGGATTGACTAGGAATTTTACTTTAATATATAGATACAGGGTTCTTTAATACCTCAAGATAGTGTCAAGAGTATAAGCCACGGGCTTGTTCCAAAGGAACTTCTTTATTAATTCAAGGGAGCAAACAAGGGGACTTGGCCAATGTTCAAAAGGACACCATACAAGCTAGACAAAAATGTTCCACCACAATACTGACTCAGCATATACTATTAATCCACAACACTTAAGTCAAAATGCAGTAAACCAACAACACTTAAATCAAGGTCCAATAAACCAACAATTCTTAAGGGAAAATCCAGTCAATTCCACAACACTTAAATCAAGATCCAATCCTTCCAGCTCCAAACCACCCCAAGCATAAAGGTAGGAGCAATGAAAGAGAGAAGCAGACAGAGCAAGAAGAGAGAAGCAGAGAGAGGGAGAGACAGATTATACAGCTACCACCGAAGCCTCGTAGAAGACCAGCTCTCACAAGTCCAATGGCAGGACTGTGACACAAGGTAAACACATGCCCTTGCTTTTATCTGCTCTGGTCCATATGGCCAACTCCTCTAGACAGCGTCTCTGAGCCACCAGCCACTCTGGGGCTCCAGGCTAGGGTAAGGGGCAGTGTTCTCGCTGTCCCTGTCAATCTGAGCCTGGCTTAGGGGCTCCAGGAGGTGTAATGTGTTCTAGTTTTGCCAGGCTGTTTGTGACTGACAGCTGCTCTGGGGCTTCCCTGTGAGGGCTCCAGAGGTCTGCTATGAGGGATATGAAGCCACCCCTCCACATATCCCCTCTCCTCCCCAAGGTGGTTCTGACATGGGGTAACTCCACCCATGCGCAGCCTGAATTGTGGGTGACTCCAGCTGTGTTATGAGTGCTGTGCTCACAACAGGAGAGAAACATCCTATGCCCACATTTTTGGTAGCCATGCTGCATGTGTGTCTGTGCATCCAGTGTGGCTGAAGCCACCTTCTTTACAAACAGGAGGTAGAATGGTGGGGCAGAGGTACAGGATGCCCAGGGCACTGCCTGCCTCCTCTGCTCTCCACCGTCTGCAGGCACTACAGGAGATGTTTTGCTGATGTGCCTTTCCTTCCTCACTACCTCGCTCTTGTCGTCTGGCCCAAGACAGATTGCAGTGCCTGGCAGCCCCAGCTCCTCACTGCTCTCATATGGAGTCAGGACTCATATTGATTTTTCTGCTTTTCTCAGACTGCACTCATCTGTCATTTTATTTTACTGGAGATACCATTAACAATAAAGTAAAGGATGAAAGGCACAGAACCCATTAGAGAGCTTACTTCATGTGCATGAGAGAGCGAGTGAAACAATTAAAAGCATATCAGCTTATAAACATGCTGATACAGTTATTAGCACAGTGAATAACACTCAGAGCATGATACCAGGGGATAGAGATGAAATCTCCCCTTTCCTTTTTCCTCCCCTTACTGGGAAGCAGAGAGGGTGATCTGATATTTCATAACCACACTGAATGTATGCAGCCATAGATTTTGTACATGAGCAAGATGAAAAGCAGACTAAATAATGAAATCAAGAGACATTACACAACAACCAGTCCACAGTTGGCTTCTACATGAATGAATTTCAGACCCACAATGGTAAAACTAGAGTGACAGGAAGGTTAAATGTGAAAGAAAGAGGTAGCAATACGGCCCTGGAACTAGTTTCTAGTAAGCTGGGAAAAGCTTTAGCAAAGAAAAGAACAAGTGTTATTATTCCCATTCATGGAATGATTTAACCAAAATCCTTCTGAGAGCCTGATACCCTGGCGAGGATGATACCAATGAGAATAAAAGGTGTGAAAATATTAGATAATAAGCAGGCACTCACCCACCATCCCGAACACTTCAGTGTCATTTGCAAGAAAAAACATCTGCTGTGTATGTTTTGCAGCTTTTGTTTTTATTATCTGTTCTTTTTTCTCAGCAACCTCAGGTGACATGCCCGGCATCTGGAGCACCAGGTAACATCACTCCAATCAGTAGGAGTGAGCACAACTTTTTGGTGGAGTCAGGTGTCACACTCTGGGGTTCAGACCCACTTTGTCCAAAGGGTTGTATGTTTCTGTGGGCTAGCGTTCCCCACTGCAGATAACCTTGTAGCACTCCCAGATAGTGTCACAGATAGTGTCCCAGGAGGTCAGGCCAGATTAGGACCAAGCAATTTTTGAGGCTGACGGTGCTTGAGAATTTGTACAGAACAGAAAGTAATTGAAACGTTGCGCTGCTATTTGGGACGGGAGTTTTTTTTTTGAATGGTCTTTTTGATGAGGTCAGTGTTGAAAAACCATGGACTTACTGTAGGGCTTACTGTATTTTTATGTTTCTCTTCCTCTTCTCTTTTTACTCTGTGACACTGTAGAAAAGAGATCCTACTGTGATAATGTACTGGATGATAATGTACGGATGTGGAGTGGGTGAGTCAGACACAACAGGGACACAGAGTTGACTGAATTGACTGAACCACGTGGTGGGTCAACTAGTCCACAGCTGCTGATACACCCTTGTCTTTGCACACTTTCCCTGCATGCTCTGGAGCATGCTCTCCTTGGTCAGAACCTACAGTCCTTGGTCTTGTTGATCCCTTTTTCTATGTACTTGTGGTTAAGAGCTCATAAGAACTGGCAAGTCAGCTGAACTCAGTAAAGCATGAGTTTACAAGCTGTGAGCAGATATGGGCGTCCACAAAGTGTTTTCTGGAGCAACCACCTTCATTCTCTCTAGTAAATGGTACACACGAATACGGATCTCAGCTGTGCAGAAAGATAGTTGCTAGCAATTAAGGAGTTTGCACACACCCATACCTCAGTGAGTTTAATTGCTTCAGTGCAAATCTCTGTGGACTGATTTAGGATGTGTTTATACCCATTTACCTTGCTAGATGGTAGGAGCCTGACTGAAGTCCTACAAGGTATACCCGTGTACAAAAGTCTACCCCAGGTTCAGTGAGCAGATGTATTCACACTGATCAAAACCTGCTTAAAATCTCACCTATAAGCTAAATAGAAACAGCAGTGAGTTTACTTCAGGCTTAGTAACTCTCTATGGAGTAAAACTGTGGTGCCCCAATGCACAAGTTCAGTCATGTTTGTGCTTGACAAGGATAGGGATGGCAGAAGTTAAAGGGGAGATAGAAGAGAACAAAATATCCCCTCAAATGTATGAGTTTGGTAAAGGGGGATCTCTGTGAGAAAAAACCCTGAAAAAAACAAACCTACATAGTATTTTGATCTTGCTTTGAACAATAAGCATTGCAATCCTTTAGCCTCTGGTTCAACAACATTTGGAGCAGAGGTAGGCAAGAGAAGATGGATCCTGCAAGCCTGAGCGTGTTTTGGGAAGACGCCCAGTGTCAGGACATTTCCATGGCCCCAGGGCAGACAGCAGGGGTGCAGCACACTAGGAGTGGCAGGAAGGCTCTTGCCTTCTCTGTTGAGCAGGAGGCAACTGTGCACAGAGAAGGCAAATCTCAGCCCTGGTACACATGTACCTCGGTTCCTGTCGTGGGATCAGGAAGGAAGTGCTGACTAACAGAGCAGCTCTCAACTGGGTGGTTTTTGTCATTGATCCCCTAGCATTGAGCAACAGTGACTTTGCAATGACTGACTCATTTCAGATATCCCAAGAATGGAAAAATAACTGAAAGATCCTAAATTTGTCACAAAGCTTGTTTTGATTCAGGTGTTTACCTACCCAAATATTTATATAGATCAGAAAAGGCGCATACCCCTTCTTTATGCCTTGGTTTTTGTTCTCAGGGAAACTGCCAAATGCAACTATAATTTCCCTTTCTTGTGTGAAGCAACAGTGCCCAAAATTTTTAGGTTGCTAGGCCACGTGGTTTACCATTGTGAAAGGCAAAGGTGTGCAGTGCAATGTTTCCATTTGAGTATAGCTCTGGCAAGCTCCTGGAGCTGCAGGTGTTCCCAGGGGAAGGGGCCTTGAGAGCCAGCAGCGCTTGCCCAGAGAACTCATACATCAAGGTCTGAAACAGCTGCTTCCCTGGGTGAGCAACTGGATAATAGGGTGAGTCGGTTAATTTGGGATGACAAGAACTTTTCATGACTCCTTTGGATGTTGGGATCCCTCCCTGCTCCAATGCCAGGCGGTGTTACCACATGGCTGTGGCAGGGCTGTGCACCCATAGAAAAGAAAGAGGTAGCATCTGGCTGCTCTTGTTGTCAGTGGATTTGTCCTGTTCCTTTGGATATCGGGGAAGGGAGTGACTAGGCCATCTGATGCATGATGATGCTGTGGCCAGTCATCAGGGCGCTGCTGATAAATGGGCTGTACAGTGAGCAACACACAGGTCCTGTTAAAATGGCCAGCACAGATTCTCAGAGGGGATTTCTGTGGTGCCTAACTCCCAAGAACTGTTGACCTTGTTTAACTGAAAAGAGCCTTTATGTACATTATTTTATTTTTCTTCAGAACAAATAAGATTGTTGGAATAGAAAATTGCCAAAGAGAAAACCTTGTGAGTGGGAAAATACAGAATAAGAAACAATGAGAAGAAAAGTATGAGGCTAAGCCAAAGCCACTCAGCTCTTTGCTTTGCCACAATTATTTCCTGACCTGTTTATTGCAGTAAGTGCCTATTAATGGGCTGACTTCAGCTCTCAGATGTGTGAGCTCCTGCCCTGATAGTTATGTTGAGGTAAAAACAAAGTGCGAACAACAACCCCAAACCCTCCACAACCAGTTCTTGGCATTCAAAGTGTTAGCAAGCGTTAATGTAGTAATTAAATGTACCCAATGCTTTCTGACTTCACGGATGATATTATGTGGTTTGCCTGCCCACCCAAAATGCGTGGGAGGGCAAACCCAAGTCTTAGAGCTCTAGCTGCACTAAGTGTCTCATCACTTTCCTTATCAAGATTTTCACAGTCACTGGGAAAGAGTTGCACCTATTAGCAGGAGACATTCCAGTGCAGGAGACAAGATGACTTTCCTACAATTCAAGCTGCACAGGATTCCTGCATAATCATATTCCCTATCTCATCTCTTTCTGCTGTGCACCTTTTTCCCTCCTGTGAAGTTTTGCATCACTTCTGCATCTGAGCATAAAGGAAACTCACAGGAGAAAGAAGAAGTTTAAAGCAAAAATAAAACACTACAGCTCCATGGATTCCTTAGAGGCATGGCCAGGACTGTTCTACAGTGACCCTGAGCACCTACACTTTCAGGAAGCCTTTGACAAAGTCCCTGACAAAAAGTTCACAGAGCAACTAGTCACAGGACCAGGGGCGTTGTATTCAATGGCTGAGAAGTGCAGGGCAGAAGTAGGCTGGCAACTCTCAGTGTGGCTAAGTGCTAACAACGAGAAGCTCCAAACACCTTATCTAGAACAAGTGTTTGAAATATGTCAGCCTGGAAAGGAGGGGAAACCACTGCAGCCACAAAGGTACACAACCCACCATAGGTTTGTGACTCAAAAGAGGGCACTGAAGAGCAGCAGAAAGGGCTGAGATGATAGAGCAAGGTGGCAGGAGGGGAATTTGCTGCTGACAACTGTGGTGTAAAACTTCTGGAGGCTTGGCACTGCTTGCTTGGCAGTTGTATGGAAAGGTGAACTTTTCTTCTGCATGCCCTTAGCTTTTAGCATTCAGGTAGTTTAAATAGTATTTATGGTTTTTGAACTGTGGGCATGCACTTTTACTAGTGTCCAGATACATGTATTTTGAAACAAATGCATCACAAACATCTTCCTGTCTCCTCCCTGGGAGTCCTCTATTGGCTTGATACTGCTGACAGATACCATCTCATTCCTCCTCTCCTCTCCCTTTTCTTCTCTTTCTGCTGCTGCTGACCAGGACTCTCACCCACTTTCTGACGTTGTTTGTTAGGCTGACTGTGGGGTTGATCTGGCTACCTGACCCATCAGAATATGTCCTTTGCCTCTGATGTTCATTTTCTTCTTGTTTCATGAGCTGCTTCTGGTCAGTGAGAGTTCCAAGAAACACTGGTGCTGCGGGATGGGAATGAGTGTAGCTGCATGACCAGAATGTAGAGGTGTTGTGGGAATGAAGTGGGGCATCAGCTCCTGGCAGCAGTGATCCTGTCTGACTGCAGCTTAGTCATGTTGCCCCACCAGAGCTCAGCCTCCTCTGTGGTCCATCAGCAGGGAAGGCTGGGCTGAATGTTCAGGTCACCAAGTGCTGTACAGCTCTAACCCAAACTGGAATTGCCAAAAAAAAAAAACCAAAAGGATTTGTGAGCAACATCAAGATGCCCCGCAATATACCAAAGCTATCAGAACACAAGCAATATGCTTCAGACAATAAAAAAATTAATCAGATGATACCATTTACATATGCAAAGGCATTATTAGGTAATCTGTCATTTAAGGCGGGCCAGTCTTTCTAGTGATGATACAGAAACCTGGTGAAAAAACAGCTAAAGTGATGGGAGACTTCTTGATTCAAAGTCAGTAAAAAGGGCTTGCTCCTCTGAGACAGGAGGTGAATAACAGGGGACAGAGCATCCTATGGCACACAAACAATGCATACAATACTGCCTGAGGTAAAAATGAAGTGAAACTGAAAGGTAACCATTTCCAGTAAATGGTAAATACTTTTTCAACAACCTGTCAAGTTCATTGCCACAAGACATGAAGAAAGTAAAGGCACTATTAGGTATTTAAACATTTACATCAATAATAGAATATGTATTGCTATTCTGTGTAAGATAGTTGGAAAAATTATGGAGATAAATACTCACATTGCAGATGATAAGCTATTTTATTTTCCTAGTGCAGGTAAATTTGAAACTATTTTGAATATCACACTACTCCACAACTACTTAATAAGATCCTGGCACCTTTTCCAGAAATGTCTGGAATTGTCCAGTCTCAGACATAAAATGCTTTAACCTGCTATGGAAATCCTCCTTTTCCTAGCACAATGACAAAATCCCATGTGAACACAAGTGCAGTGGATGTTTGAAACTAATTTTTCTGATACCAGGAACCAGGAATGTTTGAAGGAATGGGTAATGGTGTGACCACATATGCCCATCTCTGTCTCCAAAACTGTGATTTACAAGGTGCAGTAACAGCCTTTGAGCAGCATATAAAGGCATTCAAGGCAGAGTGCAAGACCCAGCCGCTTGTCTTCTCAGCTTTAACTTAAAAAATATTCAGCAAATGGTGTAACCCAGAATTATAACAGATTTTCTCAACAAATGGCACTGCAGGCCTATGTGATGCGAAGGTCTTCTTGCCATTGAAGCAAAGAGAAGAACAGCACCTGCCCATGAACAGTGTGTTCCAGGAAACTCAAATTAAGATGCCTGTTCTGTGTTTGATTAACAGCTCTTAATGGCTTTTCGGTCTGCCAGTCCATATGAATTATAGTAAAGAACTAACTTGTTTTGGATCCATAAATAATCATAAACAAATGTTGAACCAGATAGTCTTGCTCCTCCACACAGAGGAGGATTTTGCAAACCTTTCAGAAACATCATGTCTTGTTGAATTTGGGCAGAGAAATTAAAGTTGCCGTGAGGCAGCTTTAACTTGTGTGACCGGCACTTACAAAGTGAATCACAGTAGGTTTTGTTGACCTTGGCAAAATCAGAGGTCATATTTTCACACATATAAGCCCTTTTAGACATATTCCCCATACGTATTCACTGTGAAAAGGTTTCTTTTTGTACCTCTACAGAATGTAATGCATGTCCTCACCTTCATTCTTCCCTCTTCAAAGTATTACTGAGGCTATTGAGAAGGAAATTAAGTTCCTTTTGGAACATCTCAGTACAATTATTCAGGGCAGGATTTTCTGCCACACTCTTGGGTATTTTTATATTTATGAGTTCTCTTTAAGGCTTTAATGGGGCAGCAGCCATAGTAAGATGAACCAAATAGGACTCTTAAAGAGGGACTTGGTACATTAGGGGCAGATTCTCATTCTTATTAGCCTTATAATTTTTAATCCTCTAAGCAGTGGCAGTGATTGCGATGTGACTTGTATTTGAATGAAGTACAATTTAGGGTGAAACCAGTTTTCAGAATCTGAGCCTTCCTTATTCCACGAGAAAAGCTCAGACCAAACAGCAGTAATTTCCTGCTGAAAAACAGCTGATGGATGAGGAAGGTTGTCAGATCAGTGAATCTTCTTTTTCTCTATGACATTTCAGGTAAAATAAGGATGAAAACAAAGCATGCAAAAAGAATGAGGTCCAGAGGTCTTGCAGAAGCCTCATACAAAATATTCTGCTTCCCTTCATACTTTCTGTGAGTTGCCTGTTTTAGTTTGAAGTAAAAGAGCACATGATGCCAAGGCAGGATTGAGTAGTACCATAACTGTATGTGTGCTCTTATAAATTTATGGTAAATCTGAAGCAGTCGGTGGAGATTGGCTTTCAGTCAAAAACACTGAGTTACACCATGCTTAGCACAGCCTGAGATCAGTTCCTATGGCCCAGAAGAAGGAGTATGAGAGGCCTTTGACTGCCCAGAGCAAAGCCCCGGATAGCTCAGTAGCCTGTCTCTAACCAACAGTGACTGACAGTGGATAGGAAAATGGTTTCGGAGTGACAGTGATACAAGTATATTCCCAGCTTCTGACAATCTCTAACCTAGACACTTCCTGAGCCGGAGGTGGCATCTTTATGCAGAATAGCTCAGGATGGTATTTTTCTGCGACTTTGTCCAATTGCTTTTTGGAATCCGTGCAAGCTTTTGGGATGTACAGCATCCTGTAGCAGTTAATTCCTCAGTGTAACCTTAGCGTTGTGATAAAGTGCTGCCTTTGTTTTGAAATGACCAGCTGGTAGGTTCAAAATGTGATACCGTGTACTTCTCATTGTACAGAAAGAGTGAATAATCATTCCCTATCCAAGTCTTCCATGCCATTCAAGATTATCTAGATGCCTTTCATGTCCCTGCTCACCGCTTTAGGTGAAAGACTCTTAGGTTACTTACTTGCTTTTTGAATATTTTTTTCCATACATTTAATCATATGTGTTGTGTGTCTGTCCTTTTTGTATTTGTATCTTTTTTTCCCCCCAAGATTTATGAAGGACTGGAATTCCATAGATGCCTCAAGATATAGGAATAACAAGGATTTTTGGATTCTCTTCCTTTCCTAATAGTTCTTGAATATCATTTCTCTTTTGATACTACTAAACCGTGAGCTAACATGCTTATAGCAGAGTGTTGTAACACCAGGATTGCTTTTCCGAGGGCCAACAGACAGCTCAAAACCCATCACTGTATTTCTGAATTTAATGTTGCTTTTTCCTGCATGCATAGATGTTGTGTTCATTGACACCAAATTTTGTCTGACCTCTTATTGCCCTGTTGCTTTGTACCATAGCACTGAATTGTGATTCTACATGGTCATCACTCATTTTCACAACTTCAGTGGTTTAGTATCATCAATAAACCTCATTAGCCTACTCTCCATTGCCTTTTCTGGGTGGTTAGTGAACATGCTTAATGACACAGAAGCAGAACAGATCTCCACAGGACCTCCAGGTTTATTCCTCCTCTTTGTTTTCTTTAATCCACGAGAGAACTTTCCCCCTAGTTTAGCATCTTTATGAGTGCTTGGTGAGGGTTATTGTGAAACCTTCTTGTAAATCTGCTTCTACTTTATCAATCAAATGAGCTACATCTACATGTGTGTGAGTGGCTTTAGAAAACTCAACTTCCCTGCACAACATCCATTATTATTCTTCTCCGTTATGTCATATTTTTCCATGTATCTACTTGTTTTATGCTTTTAAAAAAGTTTCTATTGATTTGTTCAGTACAGCTGTTGGTGACAGTGATAGGGCAGCTCCCAGTTTGTCCTTTCTTTACTTTGTAAAGCCACATGCCAAAGAGCAATGTCTGAAACACCAAGAAGAGAGGCCCAGAAGACAGTCTTTCTGAAATGTCCAAGGGATGCAAAGATTGCTACACAGACATTTTCAGGCCTCCTTCCTGGAACTGCCATCTGCTAGAAGATATGTGAGCATCAGTTGCTATGGTAGCACACAAAATACTATGTCCAAACCCTGGAAACGTGGAGTATAGGTCTAGAGCTGGGCTGTGGACCAAGAATCTCTGCAAGGTCTGGAGGATGAGAGTTTTATCCCTTTCCTGGCCTATGCAAAAAAATCTTTTCACTGTTGTATAGTCTCACAGCTGCCATGGATTCAGTGGCAGACGTTGTCATCCTGGTTGGGGATGACAATATGCAGAACTTCTTGTAAAACAAGCCTTACTTTTGTTTTGCAAATCTCCCTATAAGGAGGCCTATAAGGAGTAGCAATGGGCTGCAGTGAGGCATTTTGGTGACTGTTTCCCAGTAAACTTATGCAACATCCATTGTGCTTGTGCAGTCTGTTGCAAAAAAAATGGATGCCATCCCCAGAATGTTGGCTGAATATTGATTTAGCAAATGGTGAGAAAAAAGGAATGAAATAAAAGGACATTGTAGTTGGTACTGCATATAAATAGCTGCGAGGTTAATTTATGTTATTTATGGAAATCTGGAATACTGGGAATGCTCTAATGCTTATCCCAGCTAGACTATTAGTTCTCTTCTTATGTGCATGGATCACCATGTTATCTGAATGATGCTAAGCCCTCTTTAAAAGAAGTCAGGCAAGGCTTAAAGCAGACTAGAAAGGGGACTGTGAAAAAAAGTATAATTTTCTGTAACTATTTATAAACCTAAAGGGATTAATGTAATATGAGTGCACATAAGCCATGCTTTTATTTACCTAGTAGAGAAAAGCTGCAACAAAAGGAGGAGAAAAGAATGTCCCCCTCGCAAAAGAACAACAGTTACAGGTGATTTTTAAAAAAACATAGATATAGTTGGTTCATTTTTTTATTTTTCTGCTGAGAGGGTGCACATATGACTAGTGGAATCTCTCTGAACCAAAGAAAACACTTCAGATCATTTTATGTTGAACACGGATTTGCCTTGTACAAAACGCATAGTCCTCACTCATTTGACTATGCAAATAACATAAATTAAGAAAAGAAAAATGCAAATAGAGTATGTATCTCATCTCTCATTGGAATGATAACTACAGCACTTCTACGAGGCACATCATGATTTGCTCTCAAGGCTTCTCTTTTAAAGGCTTGCAAAAAAAGGTGTGACAAGGAGATCCAGTGGTGAAAGTACTGTTCTACATCAGCTAAAAATACTCCCTGGTCAAAGCAAAGAGTGGATGAGAACGTGCCAGAGTTGGGGAGGGAGGCGAGCCTGCAATGTGTATAAACAAATGCCCCAGTGACAACTGGAATGTATACAAAGCCATTGTTGGAGATTTCCTACACCTTCAGGGGCTCATTCTTCTGCTGAGATGCACAAACATAGATGCTATTCTGACAGGGTATCTCAAAGAGTGTAAAAGCAAAAGCCAACGCTAAATATAGAAGGCTGTCACATGCTGCCTTTAGTCACATTTCAATTCAATGTAAACTGCAGCATGCCTCACATCACGGTTCTTTCAACCTTAGTGACGTGTTTGAGGGGTTTTTCCTTTGTGCATGTCCCTTTCTCCCCTCTAATTTGGAAATGCAAATGTAGATGTGCAGTCGATAATCAGGCAGTTTGGATGGTCCTGTTGAGCCTTAAAATGTACGGGCATGTTTGAAACAACATGGGAAGTGCTGGTGAAAGGGGGAGAAATTGGATGAGTCACTTCTAAAGCAAAGCAGGCAAATTGGGGAAAAACAAAAAAAATAAAAGAAAAAGATCTGTGTCTTGACTCAGTGCCCAGACTCTTAAGATGATGCTTCACTGCAGAGTCTGAAGTTCAGCTTATATTTCCTCTCATTTGTTCTCTTATTTTTATGTCTTACGTAATTTATGAATCTTATATAAATTGATTCATAGAAATCTATTTATATAGTCTAGGATTTGGGCCAAACTCTGAAGTCCTAACTCTGTCTTTCCTCAGGCGAAATGGCCATTGTGGTTAGTGATATGAATGAGTTTCCTGGGACTGTGTGTTCAGGGCTGGACTCCTGGGAGCTATTCTTATTCCCTCTGTAATTTCTTATATCCTTGCTAGAGTATGATTTCATGTAAGGAACTCTAGGCTGTATTGTAGCTGGAGGACAAATTGCCAGAAACACACAAAATATCCCAGCTTTTAATGGTGAGGCCAATATGAGCCTGTGGTCCCTCCACGTGCCCAAAGGATACCAGTCAGCATTTTGGGTCTCAGCTTTTTGCCTTATTCCCCTCTTTCCACATCAGTCCTGCAGAAGGAGAGATGTGGAAGCCACATGGAAGCCATTTGCTGGGAAAGCCCTGACATGAGTATGGGGATGTTCTCCCCATTCCTGTGGTTCTGGCATGTGATATTTGCTGTGGAGAAGGGATGACTGGACCACGAGGCACCAGCACCATCCCTGTTGCAATATGTCTTTTTGAGGGCTGCAGTTGGATGGTGTCATGGAGGGCAGGTTTGCAACTGAATAGGATCTTGGAAGTGGAGACCAGGAGCTGGCTTCCTCCAGGGCTGCTTTGCTTCAGGCAGTTGGGTGTGAGCAGAGGACTCCATACCCTGGGTCTGTCGGAGGAGCTGGCAGAGCCAGCTGACCTTTTATCTGACAAGCTGGCTGTGAGGAGAAGGCTGCCAGAGAGAGAGCTCCCTGCTGACATCAGAGTTATTCTTGGGGCTAGATGGAAAACAGTGAGAGATAATGCCCTTTGCTGTAATGATGAGGCTGATTTCAAATACTTTGCATGAAAATAGCAGTTCAAACCCAACTAATTAGGTCACAGAAGCAGAACTGAGGGAGATTGCTTCTCTGTGGTACTGTGACCAGGGGCTGGAGTTGCTGCTCTCTAACAAAGAGCAAACCCCAGAAGAAGCTCCTCCAGGGGCGAGACATGCCCAGGAATATTCTTAGCAGTCTGCTAGTATCTCAGCTCATCACCCAGCATTTCTTGCAGTACAAATGCTCTTATAACCCTGTTCATTTGTTGGGGTATTTTTTTTGCTTTATTTTTTTTTTATTTGTTTGTTTTGTTTGTTTGGGTTTTTTGTTTGTTTGTTTATGGCTGCGGGTAAGAATGCAATAGTTTTGATAATACTACCTCTTGGTCATATTTGATGACACAATGTTCATATTTTTAGCCAAACTAAAAGAAATCACTGTAATGATTCCGGGAGAATCAGGGAAAATGTTTTCAGTTTATGCTAGAATACATACACACACATATTTATATATAGTTCTCTCTACGTATGCGAAAATTTTTGTCTTTTGACTGATTTGTCAGAGTTCATAATGCAAGAGTCGTACATAAGGTATGCCAGATTTTGACACTACCAGAGTAATGAAATAGCCAAACAAGCACTCGCCCTTCACTTCCTCAGCTATTATTCTTTGAATGCTGGAGATAAATGTCATTTGTAAATCCCACTCGTTGCTAACATTAGTACTATGCATATGTACTTCCTTTGACAAGTTACCCTACCAGTGAAATCTACAAGGCAGCGAACTTTAAAGTTTTCTTTTAAGCATGGATAATTACTAATTGGGGGGCACCTGTTTCTGTGAGCACCCACACTCACTCTTCTTTAAGGTGTTCCAGGTTGGTGACTTAGAGTCAAGGAGCCTTGAAACATTTGACATCCTTTCTCCTAGTTATGAACTCTGTTATCAACTTTCTCTCTGCTGGAATGGCTTTTTCCTTCTTTCCCTTTCTCTTTCCTTTTGCAGCACAAACTATTCCTATGGGCCTTGGGCTATGCTCCTTTCCATCTACAGCCCAGCTAACTGAGATGACCCATAGGTTCCACGACAACCCTGAAAGACTTGAGCCTGTTGGCTCAGCCACTGCTTGGGTTCCTGCCAGCTCTCCAGCAGCATCTCATAGCGGAGAGTGAAGCCACTCCTGTATGATGCTGTCTCATGCCAGGAAATCCAAGGACCTCACTTGTGTGGAAGAAATCATCCTTCATCACAAGAAAGATGCTGTTCTCAGAAGCCTTTTTCCTCCAGGCTGAAGTTTGTGTCTGGTTATATTGCCACAGGAGGCATCATGAGGGGTACAGCCCATGGAAATAAATCATCCAGCTCAGTGGCAGAGCTACTCTGTCCCTCAGTCCAAAGAGAAGAGCTGCATTTTCTCCCTCTGCTCCCCTCTTTGGCTTTACCATTCAAGAGGAGGAGTAATAACATTAAAGTTACCTCAAGCCAGTGTCACTTGTTTCCTGCTCTGCTGGAGTGTAAAGGGTCCAGAAGGCATTTCGGATCTGAAGTCTGTTAAGACCCCACTGATTGTCTTCTGGAGTTGCCTGCCATTCTCCACTGACTCCAGACAGGCCCTTGGGAAATTGACCTCCAAAATCAGCCTAGAGAGGAGGTAAAACCTGGCATTTGTACATACCTCTGCCCCTTGTCCTTTCCTTCCCATCTTATCCAGGTATCTTGAAACCTTAAAGCCACTGATAGAGATGAAAGGATGGAACTCAATATATTTTTGTGAAGATGTGAATAAGTTTTCTTACTCTATATGCTTTCCTCTTTATCTTCCACTGCTGTCACATTTTGTTTTACCCTGTCGTGTTTTTTGCAAGCTCATCTGTGGTCCTAGTAAGTTTTTTTCCTAGCAAGAAGTTATTGGTGCTTCTAGGAGGAGAGAAAGTGTTAAGCAGCTTTCGGGGTAGGTAGAAAAAATCCCTACTGGGTATTTAACCTACATTTGTTTTCAATTTACAGGAGTGTTCATGTTATAAGTCTGCTGTTAAAGGTGAAAAAAAGTAGCTCAAGTAGTTCAATAAGATTTAGCTGAGTTACTGAAGAGCTATAGTAACAAAATTTGTAGTGTCTTTTCACAGAGGTGACATAGTCTTGAAACAAGGAGAAGATTACTGGTCACGTTAAATTTCCTTGGGGCTGGCAGCCTTGCCTTTCCCCAGTTAGCAGCTCATTTTAATTGTAAAGAAAGATATTCTCTGTTCGAAGCTCAACATTTGACTGGCATATCCAACACCATACTGGTAATATTAGTCCCTGGCATCCCTAGGCAAGTTGATGAGAGAAGCAAATTCTGCAAAACATGGAAACAAAGGCAAGTGGCAAGCCACACAATGCACTTTCTGTCTTCACATATGTGAAGTTCATTGTCAGAAGCCATACTTTGCTCCAACTGTAGGAGAAGGCTGCAACTGTGGAAATTCCCAACAACGGTCTTGAAGTAACAGAGGCTCTAGCACATCTAGGCAGAAGTACCGCATGTTCAAAGAGACAAAAGGCCAAGAAACTGAAGCAAGGAGGGATATACACATAGTTTCTCTTTATAAAGCTGGCTACTGAACAGCTATGCTTCCCTTGTAACTCCCAGCACTTTAAACTCTGCTGGTAGATCTACTGTACCTTAAATTCAATATTCGATGCTGTATCTCATAAAAAGGAACTACTTAAAGGCAGGTCAACCTTTTAAGGTTCTGCTAAAGGATTTTGCTTAGAAATTGTCTGTTTAGGAACATTTTTGCATGCTGCAGTCCCATCTGTGCTTTCGATGTGAGTCTGTAGTTTCACATCGAGACTGTAAGTACAGAACATCTGTTGGGTCATGTATAAACAGTTCCATAAATAGCTGACAGTGGACAAAGCAATTGCTTTGGTGAAGTAGGTAACTGCTGGGCAAGTTACCCAAAAGAAAAGCTGTCTCCTCTTCCCTGAGAAACAGGGTGTAGCAGGCTTTCTGGCATAAGGATTTTCAGATATTAGTGGAAGCACTTTTCTTTTCTGCCAACCTAAGTAATAAGTATTTTCTCTTTAAATAAACGTGCCAAGTTTATGCCTTAAAGATTTCTTGCTCAAACTCCATCTACATATAACCTTTCCTGTCTGGCTGCATAGCTTCTTAGGATGACACGTCTTAACACTTTTATTGCAGCAGGAGCTTTGCTGCAGTGGTCATTTCCTTAGCCCATTGCTTAGACTACTCCATCATCACTTTTTCTTTGCTGGCTCCTTTCTCTGGTGATCACATCCCTGCTCTGACTCTCATCTCTTTGTGATATCAGGCAGAAATATCTCTTCGCTTGTAAGATGTATTAGAGCCTATCCCCACCCTGCCCATAAATCTTTGTTCACTGTTGAGAGTCTGACTTCCACCTTCAGCAGCCACAAGCAAGCACCTCTGCTATTTTCTCCTCGGGCTTGGGTGGAGCTCCTCATTAAAAATGTACAATGTTCTCTCCTGTTCTTCCAGGCCCTGTTTTCAGAAAGACTCTTAGTTGAACAATGCAGGCCAAAATCTGGTCTGTAGTTTGTTGGACCTGCAGGATGGCTGAAATTTTCCTATGCTCTATTTATGTCTCCGGGTATAGTTTTTCATGTTTGTGTTGTAAGGGAGGACTGTGCTCTCGTGTGCTGAATAGTACAGTGGGGATCCCAAGTCTGTGGCAACCACCAGTGACTCATTGCATGGGAGCATGCTTGGGCAGAAAGAGAGGAAGGGAGGGGAAGGTATACAGAGATTTTAAGAAGCTCCTTTCCCTCCCTTTAAACACTCTCTTTGATACACCTCAGCACCGTCCCTCCAGGGCAATGGTGTGTAAACTTCACAGACCTTTATTTCAACCTGGAGCTCTGGCCTGGTTTTCTCCAGGAATGCAGGGAGCTACACAGGATGCTTTCAGATATTGCATTACGTCTGAAACCAAGGCAGTGTTTTAGAGTGGAAAACCCAAGTCAGCCTCAAAGAATTGGGAATTTGATTTGTAGCCAACTCTTTTTGTGTAGCTCTGCTTTTCACATTGTCCTGCCCTCCCTTTTCCTGTAGGCTTGGTCCTGGGGAGAGTTTGGTTCTTGCTTTCTCCAGGAGTTTTGGAACAGTGCAGCATTTTACTGTGGGGTGCATCCTTCCTCTGCAGCTATTCCTATGAGGACAAGCAGCACACGCAGGAGAGAAAAGAGTGTTGTGAAGGACTGTTTATAAATGACTTCAGTGAGGCAGAGTGATGTGTCATTCTGGCAGAGAGCCCATTAAAGAGGAAGCGCTACTCTTGAATGCATTCAGCTGGGGTTTCTGAGAACTCCTTTATACCCACTCATTATCCATTTCACATTCTGGAAGTGGATGGTTATGTTTGCCTATGTGATGCAGATTGTAATAGTTTTCTGCAGTACTACATCATTTAGCTCTCAGCTAATACAAACCCAAGCTAGTAATTAACATTAAATGCTGAGAAATGGATCTGATGTGATGAACACTCAGTGCATAATGAGAATGCTGTGATTTCTTACTGGGAAACCATCGTGGTCTTACAACATAACCAGTTGTTACAGATACCCAAACAGAATTGAGATTAACAATAGGATCTGGTTACACTTGCAAACCTAATTGTTGCTAGTCTGGTAGAAGTTGCACTCTCGGGCTCCACTTAGACGGATAACAGCTCTGGCATCTATTGTCATTTCATAGTGGTGTAATGCTACTTATGCCACAGAAATCCCAGCTGAGCCATGAATTACACGTAGATCAGGCACACCATGGAAAATGCAGCTGTGTTGGGGGGCTTGCAAGTAACTGCTCTGCAAGACCATCTTGTACACTGTGGAGTGGGACAATGTAAGTCAACCATAATAATTATTAATAAAATTATTAAAGTCCCAGCAGCACTGGAACCTGAGCATGCCAGACACTGCAAAACCAGCAGCTGGTTTCTGCTGGACTGATAAACAATCAGAAAGAAAAAAAAAGCCTTAGCAATGGGTAGGCTGTAGACTTTTTCCTTGATATCACAAAGAAGACAGGTGCCAGGAGGAGGTAAATAAGCTGCAGCCCTTCTGTTTCCTGATGCTGTTGGGGTACTGGTGGTGGTAGTGACTGTGGGGCTGTAGACTCCTCAGGGTTGAGGATGAGGGTACAAAATATTCTGGGATAAGCCCTGAATACAAGGGCATGTTCCCAGAATTCTATTTTTTCCAGAATGAGCTCTAGAGGGGAGAGGCCATAGTTTCTTGCCCCACACAAAAGTGCTGCAGAGCCCCAGCCTCTCCACACCTGGTGGTCCAGGCCCCTCAAAAGCCACCCAGAGAAGACTTGTGATAGAGAAATGCAGAGTGAAGCTGTCCCTCGCTGTGGGAGGGTGACCCTCCCCTCTCTACAAAGCCTTCACCTTCCCCGATTTAGCTGCTGCTGCTGCTGCTGCTGCTGCATTTTTTCTCTGTCAGAGGGGAAAAACTTTACTGGGGCATTGGTGATGCCTGAGAGCTGTGGGGAGGAGAGGACCTGCCCCCCAGCCCGTGAAGTGCCCCGCTGCCCTTTGTCTTTCCAGCCTAGATGCTCAGTTCTTGTGGCAAGGGAGGAGAGGGGACACAAAGCAATGTTTAAAAAAAAGGAGAGTAAGTTGGCCCCAGTTGCCAAAGTGTCTTCATCTAGCTTTGGGTCCAGACAGAAATAGGATGCTATGTTTAAGCACACCAGTAATGTGATAGCAGCAAATACAGGACTAACTGCATGCTTCTTGTGTGATTTGTGTCTTGGGTTTGGGTTTGGGGGGGGTTCTTTTGTAGGGTTGCATCTCCAGTTGGAAAAGCACAATCCAAGCGGAAATAAAAGACAGGTGGGAGAAAGGGTAAGGAATGAAAATAGGGGAGAAACTAGATAAAACCAGAGTGTGAACCCAGGGTGAAGAGATCACAAGCAGTTTACAAGTATTTGAAACAAAGCTTTGATCAACCCATGCCAGAGAAAAGCCAGGCTGTACTGTGGAAAATTTTGAGTGCACTGTATCAAACTTCAGCCTCACCCTGACCAAAATATTCCACATCCGTATCAGGCAGATAATAATGAAAATTCTTAGGGAAGTTCACATACAGTAGTGGCTTGGAAAATACAGTGGCGTGAATCCTCATATGTAAATATAGATAAAACATTGATGGGTATTCACTGAGTTTACCCTGGAAAAATTAATCATTGCATTGATTATACTAAAATTGGAACTTGTCTCAAGCCCAAAGGCTGGATCACAAAACTTGCCCCCCTAGTGAATGCACAGCAATTCCTTGCAAATGGTCATTAATGTGGCTTACCACAAAATACCTTATTTTCCTTTTTTTTTTCCCTGAAAAAAATACATTCTTTAAACTGCTGAATATTGAGCTGAATAGAAAATTTTGTACCATATACAGGATGACTGAACATACTACTTCAAAGCCATCTCTCTTGGGTTTATGGCTTTGCTTTGTGTATTTTTAAGATTTTGTGTATTTTTAAGATTTTGTTTGCTTAGAATAGCCTGCAGTTGAAACGACAGGCATTATAATGTATCCACAGTCCCCTCCTCAACTAAATTAATCCCAAAAGACAGAGAAGCAGGTTCTCGAGGGGGAATTCTTCATGTACCCTTTCAGTCACTCCTTCTTTTCTCTGTGCTTTTATTTTTCAGTTTTCAGTGTAAAAATGTCACAGTCATGATCTGTCTTGTTTGTAGGCTGGTAATTCCATTTCCCAGCTTTGTTCAGTTTCCCTTAAGCTGTTGGATCCAAAATGCATAAAGGAAAAATAAAAATATTTGAGTCTAGTGGGGTACTAGGGTCAGCTTTGGGCCTACAATGTGAATGGGGTAAGGATAATCTCTGGCAATGTGTCTTCATGCACATTCTGGAATGGCATATATTAATTTTTAATCTATTAATTTTCTAAATTATTCATGTCAGAGAAATGGAATAAAGGGAGGGAATGGAATGGCAGACTCTGTAAAAACAGCGTTCCTGTGCAGCTAATGACCTCTTTTCTCTCTTGGTATGCTCCAGTTCTCCTTCTCACCACTCTGATACTTTTGTGGGCACAGCTGTGAACAGCATATATTACCTGGCAGCAGCGGGAGTGCCCAGACCTGATGCTCTTGAGGCTGAGCTTTGCAGACACACCAGTACTGGTATCAGTGCCAAATCAGGAACCTCCACCCCACCTTCAGCCACTATTTTGTCCCCTGCAGGGATTCCTCCCCATAGCTGTGCTGTGGGTCTCCACTGTAAATTAGATTAGGCATCTCTTCTGTGCGATAGAAAGAAGCAAATGTATATTTTTTTGGATTCCTAGGCAAAAATGCATTTAAAATTATTCCCAGAATGGATAAAGTGCATGGACAGAGCTATGATTTGATGAATCAGATACTTTTTCTTTGACAACACCTTGTTTAATAGTGTCAGTAGTGCACGTGCAGTAGTGCAGATAACACTGAGCAGACCTGACCTCTGGTTCCTTCAGCCTCTGCTTATCTGTCTAGCGAGAGTTGCTGTTACCTCAGGGTGCTATACAGATCAAAGGCAGCTAGTTAAATATGCCTACAGATTTTTAGACCTGTAACTACATCTCTCTGTGTATTGGGTGACACGCAGCACAACTGATGCTGATCTCGATTGCACCATTTTTGCATTACCGTCAAACAAACAATGAAAAAGCCATGAGTGGAATCCTCTAAGGTATAGCTGTCTGCATGCCATCTCCCCGCTTGAGTTCTTCAGGTCGCTTAGACTGTAAGAGCAATCCTCTGCAGGAGCTTTTATTTTAAATTAAAGATGCTACAAGACTATTATGTCGTGAGGCATCATGAAAAATGCCCTTTCAGGAGATCAAGTTGACGCTTCCACCCTGGAACTGCACAGTGCAACAGCTACGCACATTGCTAATGTTTGTGTGGGCACTGTGTAAGGTCCTCGAGGGCAGGCAGGGAGGCACTGCAGTGTTCTCTCACCTGCACTGAATAAAGATGGTTGTCGGTGTGCCGATAAATCCTGCCACAGACTTCTGTTATGCTTGGAAGGAAAATAATATGGTGTGTTACAAAGCCCCATAGCTGATAAGAAAAATTTTGCTTTGCTTTGTTTTAAATAGGAACTGCTTTGTGCATAGGCATCTGTATAAGGGGTCACAGCAGTGATGAAGATAGTCAGATGAGGAGACTGACCCTTCTGTTTAGAGACCTAAATTTCAGTATCTTAATCTGTGCTTTTCTCCTGAGCCATCTTCAGCATGGTCTTCAGGTAAAACACTCACAAACAATGGCCCTGTGGGAAAATTTGAAGCCATTTTAACTGTGTGACGACTGATCACATCCTCATGCATCTTCTTGCGGTTGACCTCCAGTGGGGCACGGACACAAAATGCATCCTGGTGAATGGCTTGTCTGGAATCCTGGTCCTCCTTTTCATACTGAAAGAGTAAATACAGGACTGATGATTTGGAAAAGCCACTGCTGCATGGAGGTTGGTGCTGGCAGCAACCAGGGTTATAGGTAAATTCATACCACAAGTGTCACAGAAGATGGGAAGAACTGAGAAAAGCCTACTACCAGGTTAGGGATGGGAACATCCCCAAAAGAAGTAAGGATGTGGGGAGGCAATTCAGCCACAGAGATGAAGTACTCCACACAGCACCTAAGCCTGACCCTGCAGGTAGCCCTGGGAGGGCTGAATGGTCCAGCTGGCACATCCACAGGCTTGTAGCCTTTCTTCTGACACATTCACACCACTGCCACCGTGGAGACTTCAACAGCTGAAGCCAAGCCTCTGCCTTGGCTTGGCAGGATCGAGATGGTTTCTGACTTTCTTGCGAAGTTCAGGTAGACTGCAGAGAATAAACGACATCCTGGATGTTGCTGACAAGGTCTAGAACGAAGTCAAATACTTAAGCAATGGTCTGCATTTGGACTGTTAATATACTACGGGACACCCTGAGAAGTAGCAACCCAGGCAATCTTAAGGATGCTTGGCAGGAAGAATGTGACTGCCAGATCTTACCTCCGTACCACCTTGTGCAAGGCCATGCATGCATAACCCACAGTTATCCCCACGTGTCCTCAGTGCATCAGAGTGGGGTTATACCAGCTTATCTCACCCCTGCGAGCCCAAGGGCTCTTACTAGGCAGATCCGTCTGTGGGACTTTGGCCTCAGAGCCAGGCAAGTTAGCTGGCAGTGCTTCTCCAGGATACAAACAGGACTCAGAGGAAGACCACCAGGGTATTTTCTGGATTTTCTATCACTTTGGTTTGTGTTTTTTTTTTTTTTTTTTTTTTTTTGTAGTGTGAACTATCCTGTCTCTGTTCCTGTATAGATGATGGGAACAGATCCACTTTACCAGGATGACGGATGGATAGCTCATAATCTGGATTTGACATCTGACATAGTAAGTCAGAAAGGGTTAGTGGCTCTCATTCTTTATTTATTGTATTTCTTCAGACCTTAAGTAAGTGCTAAAAGGGTAGACAATATTTTTACTTATTTTTAAGGTTTTGATGGCATTATAATTTTATGCTTTCTGTTCTTCTGCAGTGGCTTGTTCCAGTCATAAACCAGCAATGGTCTGGGCACATTTAATCGGAGAGGATTCCAGATGGCTGTCGTAATAGAAAGTGACCAGTTTTTCAGTGTGTGGTCTCTGCTTAATCTAAGCTGGCCCAAATAAAAAAATTGATATGAAAATACCTCTATTATCTGTGGATTCTCCAGTGAGGAAGTCTGGAACTTCTGTAAAAGTTTTGTTTTATTTTCAGTCACTAATGGTGCAAAGCTATCAAATGTGGACTATTTTTTGGGGTTTTACCCCTTGGCAGTAGCCTTTCTGCAGGAAACCATTACAATTTTATTGCATTGAAGAACAGAAGTTTTTGCATTTGACAATTACAAAATACCACTAATTTACAGTCTTATCTGCTTGTTATTTTGATTTACAGCCTTGGGCAAACTCTTAGTTCACACACTGTCCTCCATCTCATCTGTGATGGTCAGATCCAGTGAGGGTCATGATAGGTGCCCTGAGCTTAACAGGTCTGAGCTTGGTGGAAACAGCCTCTAGAGATTTTCGGAGCTCATGGTGTAGGGGAGAGCAGGCCTGGGGCCTTCTGTGTTTGATCACAACAAGGGTGGTGGTATCATCCCCTTTTCTCAAAAGCCCCTTTTTCTTACCCATATCAGTCTATCATAGCACCATGGTCAGTTGGAAGCTGAAGTCTGCAGGTATCTGGATACCTAATGTGTCTATACTTTCAAGGGCTGGGATCAGAGGATGTAAACACATCAGTTATGGGGATAGTGTGAGAATGACCCTTTGAGGTAGATTGTTTGGTCAACCATATCCCTGATCTAATGGAGCTGGGGTGCCCTAGGGGCTTGCACCATGGTGGTTTAAGAGGGTCCTCACCAAGCTGTGTGGGTATTACCTCAACCTTCTTGGCCTCTGCATAATGGAAGATAACAACACTTCCCTACCTCACATTGCATTTGCATTTGTAAAGTTTTCTACAATGACAGATAAGTAATTATCTAAGTAAGAGGAACTAAGTACCTAACATAAGTACATGAATCTTCTCATTTGCTTTGACTCATCTCTATCTGGGCTAACTCCAATCATCAGTTGTAATTGCCCCTCTCCTTATAAAATCAATATTCCAGTAAATCATTGTCTTTTTCAACTGCAAACATGACCATTTTATTGCACAATGACATCTATCTCAAATCCAGGCACTCTTTCACTCTGAATGCCCGTGAATTTCAAGGACCAATATTTGACGAAGTTGACAATAGCGTATATGAGTTACATTCAATATTTTGGTCTATGGGTTCTGAAAAACACTGATAAACTTGAGATAAATATTCTATCAAATGTACCACAGAGTGTACACTAATATAGCATAAACACACCATCTACTCACCCTGGAAATATGACGTGATAATTTACTAGTCTAGCATAAGGTCTCCGCACGTGACTGGTCAGCTCACACCATATGGGAGTCACCTGCCTGTATCTTAATTACATCTTTGAGTCTGGCACCAGAACTCCCATCACCATGCCTCAGTAAGCAGCCCATATTCTAGGGCTGTCAGATCTTACCTACAGAAAGGAGAGAAAGCCTTGGAAAGCAGAAAGGCTAGAAAACAGTGATCGGGACTTGTGGGATTATTGCTGGCAGGTTTCAAGCGCTCAAAGTGGATGTATCCAGGTGCGCTCCCACCACGTCATGAAATGGGGCAGTTCAGGAGACCACAGTATTGCTGTGAGCACTGGAAATGCATCAGAGCTTGCAAGCTTGACCTGGGTTTTCATCTGCTCCTGTGTGGCCACCACAGATGCATATGGCAGAGTGATCTGAGAATCACTGCAGGACTGCCATGACTGAAGGTTTAAACTCAGCAGCACCGATCACTGCCAGTGTTGGTGTTGTGGCCCACTTGGAGGCTGAATGAAGCGTCCTGCCTAAAAGCTACGTGACATGTCAGGACAATCCTTGTTTGCATCTTTATCCATTTCTTTATGTGAAGATGACAAGTTTATCGAGTCAAACTGTGAAGCTTTGTTCAGAGTGGTGGTGTCTCTGCTTGACTTGAGGGGAGCTTTGCCAGAACAAATTCTGAATGAAAAAGGAGGCGGGGATTCAGGTTCTGATGGAGTGTTTTAACTGACATTTTAAGTTGAAACATATTTGGAGGGGACTCTGACTGAAACAAAGTTTTTGTGGTAAATATAGCAATTAGAGATTCAAAAGAAGTTGCAAAATTGTTGCCACGTGTGCTGAATTTTATCCCATGCAGGAATCCTTCAGATAGGCTTTGACTAGTAGCATGGGTGAGATTAATAAAGATTTGTATAATTTATATAACTGAAATACTTTTGTGGGGGTTTTGCTCTTCCCAGAGATGTGTCAGTTGGACTTCTAGCCATGATGTCAAATAATTTTGATTACATGACAACAAATACTTAAACTTATAACAAGTATGTAATGCTTTTTTATTCTATTCCCCCATTACTAGACACGCAAAATAGTAGAATCTGACCAGGGCATAGGGCCTCCTTTCATAAGATCTCCTGTGCAAATATCTTCTGAAAACAAAGGTATAATAAAGGTTCTATTATTTTCTCTTCAATCACTTGCACACGCCACAGAGATGAAAAGGAGGAAAATTTTACCAAGTAAGGAGGAAAGGAAAGATTTTAAGTGGGTCCTGAGTGGGATTCTTCTCCAAATGGGGCTTATTTGTCACTGCCTTAACACAGAAAAAGAGAGCAAAGACAAGATCTTGGGGCAGTCCTGCCTCTAGGCAAGCTTCAAATTAGAACTTCCACATTATGGGTTTGTGACTATGTGTACAGTGATGGGGTGAAAGATGTGGGACCTGCAAGACTTGGCCTGGAAGGGCAAGGAAAAAACCTGAGTCAGCTGCTGACGCAGTGCAATGTCCACTGATAACCCACTTGGAAACATCACATCAGTGCTGTGGGTCCCACACTCTTTCCTGCAGGCCTGCCTCTCATGGAGATTGCCACTGTCATCCTGCATCCTGACATGCATGATGTGTTCACATTGCTGCCCATCAGATCTTTGAAAGAGGGAAAGAGGCATGTTTTGTGTTCTGCTGCAGGAGTGTAGTGTCTCATCATGTTATACCGTGTTTCTCACTAACGCTTATTAATACAGTTGTAATACAAGTAAATCTTTCTGATGCTGTCGATGAGAGCATTAGCACAAGTCTGGAGTTGAAAAGGTAAAGGTGAGATGTGGGCTGCATAAGTGATGTTTCAGACACCAGAAAAGACCCAGACATGTGAAGCCTCCCACATCCTTGTTCCCTTCCGTCATCCCTATGTCTTGGAGGGGAGAGGGGGACCTGGCAAGACCACATGAGAGAGCTGAGTGAAAATGAGCAGACGTCATTAAAATTATCCAGTGGACCTCAGTAAAAATGTACTGAGTGGTCCTGACAGAGAGAGACATTTTTCACACTGTAATGGCCACACAGCTCCCTAAGTGGAAGAAGGAAGGTCATTTACTTCACAGAACGGGGAAAAAAAAGTCTCTGAGATCATTTATAACATTACTCACAACCATTATCTATCCCAAATCATTCTTATGCCTTGTCTGTGATATTGGCTGCCTTGCAGTGCTCTGAGTTGCTCTTAACATAAAAACCTTTCTTATTCCTTAATGGCATACCAGCTGAAATATTTAAAGCATTTGCAGACAAAGTATCTAATTGTATCCTAGCTGCATGAAGGCCCCAGGGAATGCCAACTGCTGCCACAGTCACATTTACCTGCCCTGGGGAAGGCTGTTGTTTCAGTAAAAACCCTGTCAAATACAGTTTGGTTAATAAGAAAATGCTTTTCCACAAATAGAGCATCTTTAGGCTCATATCCTGCACTGATGAATTCCTCTAAGTGATAAATCTCCCTGACCTCTCTGACAGCCCATTGATCCCTGGGAGGGCTTCACCAGCTGGAGGGCTGGCAGCACCCACTTCACCTCCCACCCAATACCGAAGTACCCCCTTCACCTAATGGAAGGGGGGGTCATGCACTGGGTTGTCCTTCCAGACATGTCCTTCTGCATTTGAAACTGGATGTAAGTGAGGGATTAAACACAGATGCAGAAAGAAAGACCTAAAAACTCACTTAAGAAGAACAGGCAATCAAAGAAGACTAGAGCCTTTTTGCCCTTGAGCCATGCAGTTTCTTGCTTGATTTGTATTCTGGTCCTGTTTCCCATCCCCATGCGAGAGACGCTGATGTGTGCGGCAATGGTTTTTCATGCATGACCCTAGCAGATATCTCTGGCTCCAACCCACCAGGATGGCTGATCTGGTAAGAGTCTTGAATAGTTTCTTGTCTGCGCATGGTTTCTTTTAGTGGCTGGACTAGCAATTAAAGAATGATGTCCTGCCCACTACATGAGGGGCTAGTAAGGATCATTCACAATCTCCTGCATTTTTTTCTCACTCACTGTCTGCATTTGCCTGTGAGTTCTACCCTGCATTTACCAAAAGCATTGGTTTTGACTTCCAAAAACATTGGGTTTGACTCTACATGCTTCAGAGCAGGACTGATGCACTGCAGGGCCCTAGGGGGAGTATCTGGGATGACCCTTCAAATCATCATCATATTTTCTTCAAGGTTGTGGTGCAGTTGTTTCCTCTGCCTGGGGTTGAATGGTCCTATTTACTGTTGCCAGAAATGTTAGAAATGGTCATGTGCCTGTGTGAGGCAGGCACGTAGGTGCCTTTCCAAAAAAGGAAAACTCTCTTTGGTTTGTCCCAGTGCTGAAGAAATCACAGCCATTGCTAAAGATCTCTGCAAACAAACCAGAAACCCTGCTCATTTCCTTACACGATCAAAATGACTGCCACACTAGTAATACATTATTTGAATAGCAGGCAACTGTGGAAATGTGAGGCAAGAAAATATGTGGAAAATAACAAAGCAATTGCAAACCTGGGCTGCCATGAAGTGGAGTGTTTGAAAATCCTGCCCAGAAAGTCCTGAAGGGAAACTGTTACATGTTGTGCCCCAGATTATTTCATATGAGACATTAAGGTTTTGATGGTAATGACTATCACTTTTCCCATACTACTGGCAGTGCCCTGAACCAAATCAAGGGCAAAAATAAATTGTCCTGCCTAGATCCTATAACTGTGAAAAAGCACGCCCTATTCCCCAGAGTAAAAGTGGTTGAATGATCTACTCTAAGAAACATGACTCCAACTATTTAGTGGCAGCCATCTCGGGTCACGGTGGTGCAGTTCCATTAAAAAAAAAAAGAAGAGAGGTGGGTGGAGAGCAGCTGAGAACACTGTGAATGAGCATGGGTTAGTTCTAAACCTGGGTTAAGACTCATAGCCAAAGAATAAAGGAGCTGGTGAGACAGGGAACATGTTGTTCTCATTATCTGCCAGTGGTTGCACATCTGCACTGAAAGTCAACAAAGGGGCATTTTTTGTACAATTGTACATTGTGTAATAAGATAAGAATAAAACTAATTCACATTTATCTAGAATTTCTCAGAACGGTTGTAGTCCCAGTAGACATAACTGACTTCATAAAATGTGAAAGTCTGAGTCACACCAGCAGATTGTATATGGCAGGGAAACTAATCTGATGTAATAGAAATGTTTACAAGCCCAGTAACCCTTCTCCCTCCACCCTCCTCCGCTTTAAAAAGTCATGTAAGGCCACGGATCAAAGCGATGCAGCGGCAGCATGCTGAACACTGAAACAATAACAGCACTGACTTCCTCAGACATCAACAGTACCAGTTACCAGTGGATTTTTGTATTCACTGAAGAAGGAGGTAATATAATCATATGCATCAAAGGCTGGAAGTGGAGCTATCACTTATCACTAAAATATTGCTAAACATGATTAAACACGGTTCAGTGGAAATATCAGAAGCTGACTACCCAATGGGATCAAAAAAGCAGCAAACAGTTCAGAAATGTGTACTCAGTTAATGCTTACCAGATGCAATCAATTTAGACAGTCAGTTCCAGTACTTAATTCATACCTTTATGAAATGAGTACAGACACACTCCTCTTATGGCTGATAGTTTTCCTGCCTTTACATTTTACTTTCTCTTCCAAGCAACACATCAGCTTTTGTTTTTCAAACTCTTTACCACTCCCCAAGAAAGCTGCAGGTTCCTTCCAGATAGCAAGTTTGCTATTGCTTCCTTGAGTAGATCTCAGTTTTGGTAAGGGTAAATGTGATGACACAACACTTTTAGGGTTTTGCAAGACATGTGATTTCACTGCACGTGATGCTGTGAAAATAAATGAGAACTGCAAAGTCAAAAGAGCCCATACTGAACAGATTACATGTTGCCTGTAAGTTTGTCACCTTGGGGGTTGTTCCTTGCAGGGTCCCACTTGTTTCCGTTCTGGTCCTGGTGGAAGATATGGAGATAACAAAAAACTGTTGCAGAAATTAAGAATAGGTCAGCTAGAAAAAGTGATCCAGAACACTTGTTGAAGGAAGGTCAGTTAAACAGTACACATTTTGACAGACAAATGGAAGACTATGAAGCTAGGGATAAATAAAGGCAGCTTACCTACAGGAATAGGGGCTTTATCCTAGAAAGTGGTGGTTTAGCGAGGGATTTAGGTGAATAGGCTGGTAACCAAGCCTAGGGGAGCTCTGGGGATAATTCATAGCATAAAGGCCGATTTGAATCTCAAAGAAGAGCAGGGATATATTTAGCTGCCCTACTAACATGCTGGAGAACACTCAGACAAAAGCAACAAGAGTGATTAGAGGTCTAGTAAATGCGAACTCAGGGCAAAAATTAAAAAATGAGACTGTGCCTAGCATGGAAAAGAGAAGACAAGACAACAGTCTTGTCAAATATGTAAAAGATAGCTGCAGCAGAGGCTGTAATAAAGCATTGTCCATATCTGCTGGCAATAGCACAACATGTAACAAGCTTAATGTGCAGCAGGGAAGATTTATGTTAGCCATCAGAAATATTTTCTAATGATAAGGACTCCTGGGCGCTGGAACATATTGCAGATTACCATAGGGTTAAGAACTGTTTAGGCTGGTGGTTTCTAATCTTTATTTTGCAGCAAACTTCAACTGAGAAAACTTACAGGGTTCTGCCTCCCATTGTTAAATGGTAAAATTGTTTTATCCTAAAACAAAGAGCTTTAAAAGCTTTTGAATACTGGAAATAACGATTGAGATTGTGATGACACGCACGAAAGTTATCACATAGCGAACTCACCAACTCTATTAGAAACAAATGAAAAGTCAGTTTGGGAGCTACTCATCTGCTTGTAATGGTCTTAGGAGTGGGAGGGTGCTGGAAAACTGACTGGGATGTGTCTGGGACATGAAGGAGGTGATACAGTGGTAGAATTTGTGGGGCTTTGTAAAGAGGAATCATTGCAGACAACTACAATGAGTCCATCTTAAAGCAAGCAAGAAATAACTGGTTTTGGGATGAATGAAGGGAAACTATGGCCTCTTGTGGGTGTCCATGGGCTTACTGGCATGACACAGGGCTGGGAGCAGAGAGGACCAGTGCGAGAGACATGAGATGATAGTAAGGCAAAAGGCACAGCTGGAGGTATTTGCTGCTGAGTTGCACCAGCTTTTCTTTTTTCCTTCCCCCACAGCTGTGGTGACCCCATGGTGTACACCTCATTGGGGAGAATCTCAGATGAAGCAGCTGTGCATCTCTGAGGGAGGCCCAGACCCAGTCTTGAGGCAACTTTATTCAAGCAGACCTTTTTATGATGATAAATACCTTCTGAGCAACCTTTGTCAGATAAACTGACCTTGCCAAGCAAAAAGCGATGCAGAGATGCTGTCAAAGGAAAGGGTGACATTTTTCTGTTTTCTGTGCTTCTCGTGGTGTTCAAACTGTACCTGTCTGAAGCCTAGGGAATTGTACACTAATGTAAAAATGCACGTGAAAGCACAGAGGTCCTGCTCTGCTGGCCATTGAGGGGCAGTGCAGACGGTGCCCTCAGTTACCCCTTTCCTTAGAGCCCAAGTACATGTCCTTGCATTGTGTCACTCCTACGTTTCCAACTGAAATCCCTTATTGCTCATGTTTAGGAACTGGAGTCACGATCTCAAATGTCGTCACTATAGCTGAGTAGAGAAATGCCAAGCTTCCCACTATGTTTGTGTGGGTAGCACCTTTTCTTTGATTAGCTCAGAATACTTTCTAATAGGAATTAACCATCCTGACATCCTTAGGGGACTGGCCTGCTGTGATTAATCTTAATATCTCTATCTTACAAATAGGAAAATCAGTACTAAAACTTGCCTAACATCATCCTCTAAATCGTTGCTTTAAGCCTGGGAAAGACTATGCTCTCTCTCTTTTATTAATTTTTTTTTTATCTCCAAAGAGTTGCTCTATCAATTAAAATGCACAGCCAGATACAGGGAAGAAGCCAATGTGGAAATGCAACTCTTAAACAGTATCTGTATGTTAAAGAAGGCATTACTGATATTGTAAACCCTGTCTGGATGGGTCTTTACATCCTCTCAGTTCCTGGCTCAACAAGGACTTGAAATGTGTCTGGTTGAAGTCACAAGCTTCCAGTGCTGTCCCAGCACTGTATATACCTCTTGGAGGGAGTCCCAGCCTATGCTCATCATCCTGAGACTAAGAAATGCTCAGAACTGCAAAAAATACAAATTACAAACCAAACCTGGTGAAGTTTGAAGAGCAGTTTTTGAACACCCCAATGTGGACGGTAAACCACAACAACAGTGACAGGAAAAGCAGCACCACAAATGAAAACCCAGTACTCCATTTGAAACTAAATTCATTTAATAAACTAGAAGAAATTGCTCAGCAATGAAAATCTCCAGCACCACCACCCTGACCACATAAGATACATGAAAATAAACAGACTTGTGGGCACACCTCAAGCAAGCTTAAAACAGCAGCCTCCTCCAAAACAGTCTCCACACTAACAGGGTGATTTCACTGCCTGGTAGAAAAAATGTTTGTCAGCCAACTGTAATGAATCTGTTTCACAAGAGTGCATGCTATATATAAAAATTGTGGTTGGTAACATGTACAGGACGTTTGTGCCAGACCACTTTTTTCTGATCTCGATGAACAACAAAACTGAAAGTATTTCTCACAGAAACCAGTTATAAGTTATAGATCAGGTAATAACTTGGGAACTTCAACAAAGTCACAGTTCAGCAAAGCCTCCAGAAAATATTTGCAGTGATGTTTTTGATTCAGTACCAAAACATCACTTGAGGTCTGCTTTAGTAGAAGCATCCAGGAAATTAGTTTTATTCTTGCACTGGCAAAAAAACTTTGAAAAGTGGGCAATCCAGGTCATAAAGGGCATGAAGCTCTGCTTGTTGTAATGGGTGGCAGGTAACCAGGAGATCCTTTCTGATGCTCAGGCACATGACCAGATGATCTAACTTCTCTCACCGTGAGAAAGACTGTAGGTATAGACACATACATGTCATATCAGTAAAAGGTAAAAGACAGCATTTCTTAGAACTAATTTTTCCATTATTTGTGTCAAGGAGTTGATGGGTGGAACTGGAAAATCAATAAAATGTACACAATACCAACATTTGCTATTAATAAACAAACCCCCAACTGCTTTAAATGTGCTTCATGCTTTGTGGGGAAGGTTGAATAAACCAGGCATCAAAACAAGTTTTGTCCTTACATCTAACGGATGTATTAAATAAGGGAAGTAATAACTGTACTTAATGAACGGACAGGCTGTTTCTGGTCACTGAAGATATTTAAAGACATGTAAGTTCTTAAAGATACAGATGAGCTGTCTGTGGCACTTCCCAAAGCATCTCAGTGGAAATTAATGACAGTTGTGTGAAGTGGGAACGCTACCTGCTTGAGTTGCAGTTTGGAAAATCTTACCCATATCCTTCTTGTTTCTAAAATGAGCATGTCTTGACCTTGTCCACCTGCTTCTAGTCACAGGCTGGAAGAGGAAATGAGCATTGCTGCTTCTTCCACTCCCGACTGATTTCTTAACTGTGAATGAATGAGTTCAAATGAAGAAAGTGCTCTTTTCACACCCATTAGCTAAACTGAAACCAAAAGTCACTACACTAAACATGTTTCTGCGTAACAGAAAACTAAACTCTTTGCATTTAAAAAGAGCAAATATCTAACAGATAAAATATCAATAATATGATACATGATGGTTCAAAACAATCTTAAGAGTTAAGTTTAGGTTATTTTTTTTCCTGTGACTTTGCACATTGACTTGAAAGACGCCACTATCAAACTGGCAAATCAAGGGCAACAACTGCCAGAGCTAGAGAGAACAGTTTGTCTGAAATCTCTTACTTCTCTGCGTGACCTCTTCTTCTGGGCAGTGCAGATCATCTCTACAAAAGGGCAGGGCCTGATGGCACTAGGCCTTCTCCCAGTGTACAAGATGTACTGGAGATTGAAGATGGACAGGAAAAAAAGGACCAGGAATGGAGAAAAGGAAGCTGATGGGAGGCTGGGGTGTTGTCTGAGGCCACACAAGGAATTTGGGGCAGTCAGGTGAGCTAGCCTCTGGTGGTCAGGGAGGAGGTGTGCTGATTTCAGTGACTCTTCTCCAAGAAGCCAACAAGGTAACGATACATGAATTATCAACTGTCACCCAAGTGTCCCTTCAGAGTGACATTATTATTCATCAACTCCTGGTAGAGTTTGTCCACATGTGACTTAACAGGGAAAAAGCCCATCTTTTGAACTAAATGACATTCTGCTGTATTTTGAACAGAGCAGGAAGCAAAAATGGAAGAAATTGGAAGTCACTTAGTAATACCATCAGGATACATGTGATACCTAGCAAAACCCATTTCTCTCAGGTTATTGACTAATTCAGCCCAACCCAGGCACATACAAACTGCTGGTCTACATCAGCATGTGCAGGGGTACACTTACCATGGTATAAAACTTAGTCTTCCCTGGGGAGGTCATTTGGCAGAAGATACTGTAAGCTGTTGTATCTCTTGGTAGCCAATGAGGAGGGATTCTCTATTTTGAAAGCAGCTCTGCTACTATGAATCTGGATGTGAGCATGGGCTACAACAAGCGAACAGTCCTAAAGGAATTTCACCTTGTTTAGAATGCTTGTTAGTGTCACTGTTCTTGTTCAGTGTTATCATTTTCTGGGGAAAGCGAGTCAGACATTTACCTGCCTTTGCGAAGGCCAAGGCAACAGTCTAACCAAATTCCTGTGCCTGGTTTGCAGAGATCCCCTAGGTCTCTTTGTATCCTCTTCACACATACTCCATAACATCAAGGCTGGGGACCAGATGGATCTTATAGGTGAACTTTGCAAAACAGTGAGCATCAGGGATTACTTAAATTCTACCAGGTCTGGGAAGAGGAATGAACAGGGAATGAAAGCAAAACACTACATACTTCTCTCAAGAGGGATAGGGCAGTGCCTACAAATGGAAAATAGTGGGGTTTCTTTTGCAACACGCATAAATCTGGACTCCCTTCCCTTACTACCCACACCCTCCTGGGAGCGTCTGCTGAATTGTAGCTCCCTTGCCACGGCCTTCAGAGCAGTGTGTGGCTTTCAGCCACAGTGTTTCTAGCTCTCTTTGGAATACAAACTTTGGGCTTCATTCAAGAAAGCACTTAGGCATGTGTAATTCCTTAAATTTCAATGTGACTATTCATGAGCATAGAGTTAGCACATATTTAATTGCCTTCCTGAATATGAGCCAAAATAGAGAGTATCCCAGGAGTGCATGGAAAAGAAACTTAGTTTTCATTGCTTTAATAGAGGTAGTTGCTCCACTTAGATGCATTTGCAAATAGGAAGGTTTGGGACTTTTTGCTAGCACATCTCTAGAGGGTAAAGCAGGCAACTAACCCTACTGCAAATATGATGAGGATCACTGGTATCTGCAACCACCCCAAGGGGGAAGGCTCACGTGAGAATTGATAGTTTTTCTCATTTTTTGTCTGCCTGCCCAACAAGTGCTCAGCTCCAATGTTCTCCCTATCCATTTTTGAATTTGTCAGGTTTTATTAATGTCTTTTGGTTGGGAAAAAGCTCTGGATTTAGAGTATTCGGTTGTGCAGGTAAGAATAGAAAACTTTTTAAGTGTCTCATTTTTAAGACTCTGCTTTCCTTTTTAAAAATAACTGGAAGATTATCAGAAGAAAACCATGTCATGTTAACTCTAACATGGAAAAAACCCAGAAGTACAACATCAGTAAGGATGGTACATTTCCTCCTAGATCCCACAGACCTCCTTTGTTTTCAGACGAAGTAGTTATTGAGTGGGAAAATCCACCAAAATCTTTTGTATTTACTACCAGTTCTGGACCAAGGTGGATGGTAGCCCTCTCCACATTTCAAAAGCAGCTCTAAAACCTTATGTGGGTTTTCAGTGAGTAGCATGAGTTTCTGTTTGGCTTTTCAGTTGTAAATAGTGAACATCTAAATTGTGATGGAATTTTAAAAAAAAGCATTTGTCCTTAGATCTACATTAATTTCTCCACGTATTATGGTGGATACCTCCACATCTATGATGAGGTTCATCTCGTCTTAAAATAGATGTCTCTTAGATGGTTAATCGAGTCTGAGAAATCATTGCTTAATTTTTGGACCCCAGTTTGCAACACTTGCAGCTAGCAAGAGAAACCTACTTTCCTCAGGGTCATTTTCAGTGGTAGCTTGGTCTGTGACAGCCGTGACCCCTATATGCACACGCCAAGCTGGCTGAGCCACATTGCAGATTAGCACACTGACTGCTGCTGTGGGGTTTTGGGTTGAGTCATGTGTGGTGGGGGTAAGGCTTTCTCCTTCACAACCAGCGTTATTTTCACTGACTCTCTGGGTGAGATGATGGAGGAAGGAGGTTAATAAAACTGTGTGTGTGTGTCCTGCTTGTGGCAGCATCCGATGTGACTGCTCAGCACTCTGGGGCTGAGGGCGAGCATCTGGCCTCTGTGGTGGGTGAGAGGCTGCTAAAGCCTGGAGAGGGCATGTGGATGGTGCCTTGGTAGCATGAGGCCCCTGGAGTGCAGAAAAGTCCTTTTTGGGGGAGAGAGGCACAGCTGAGCCCTGGGATAGGGCTGTTCCTCTCCTACAGCACTGCAGAATTGCTGGGATGTGATAGGGTCTTGGCATGGTGCCTGTATATCCCACCTCTCCTTCAGCACTCTCCACAGATGTGCTGCTCTTCATAGAATAAAGACTCCTTCACCTAAAGGATCTGGGGCCATTCCCAATTTTGCGAGGGGCAGAGCTGCTTTGGGTGGTAAGGGTGAGAGCAGATTGAGCTGCAGTCCTTCTCTGCTGAGTAGGAAATGGGGTCAGTGTGCACAGAAGCACATGGCTGACGATGCTATGCATCAACATTGCTGATATTGCAATACGCTTCTCTGCCCGAGGTGACATGTGAATATGGAGGGCAGAGAAGTGCTTTTGAAAGATGTATGAGAGAATGCCAAAAGTAATTTCTGCTTCCTGAGGAGGATGGCCCAGGAAAGGCAAAACACAAAGGCATACTCACATTAACAAAGAAGTACATTTTTATATGTTGTATGTGAGGATGATGATCATGATGGAGACAAGTAAGAGAAAGTTTCCCCAGGAAAAAGACAACTCTAAAGCAAGGCTGGCCTGTACAAAGGAAATGCAGCACAACTGGAAGGATTATTTTCAAATTAGCAAACCTTGACAGTTCACTTTGTTTTTTAAAAAAATAATCTTATTTCTAAATATAAAACCATGCTTATAGTGGCATCTAGTGGCTATTGTGCTTATGGAGCTCTGCTCCCCAACACTGCTGAGAGGGTAGGGTCAGGAAAGATTTGCAAGACCAGTTGTTCACCTTTTCATCCAAGATTGACTTTGCAGCATTTTTTTTTATGCTTACTTTCTTCCTTATAGTATTATCTAATGGATCAATGCAAAGATCAACACTGAAGATGGGGGAGTCCCAGACTTCAGGGTGAATGTTGGGTTAGAGCAACTTAAAAAGATACATATGAAGTTCTGGAATCAGACCTCCACTTTATTTCAGATTTATAGAAAACAACTTCAAAAAGGTAAAAATTTAGGGTGGTTCAGATTGATGAGAGCTGAAAGCAGCTCAAATCCAAGTTCCCATTTCATGTCAACTTTTAATGTTTCAGCAAAGGGGAAATACACATGTACATGTTTACTAAAGGGCATTTGAGTCAGGTTCTGGCCGTGACCCTCCTCATGCTTGCTGGTGCCCATGTAGTGGGTGGGAGTCAGGGCATTTGGTAAGAGATTGGCCATGCCTTCTCTTGCTAGTAAACACCCTTAGGGGAACACTGTCAGTCAGGTGGCTGATCAAATGACCCAGTAAATGCTCTTCCACTCAAGAGACCGAACTGATAGAACTCTTCCCACAACACATCAAGAAAAAGAGGGAGGTCAGTGCAAGACCATACCTGTGGCCCCACTGACTGCTTCCTGCTCCTGTCCCCCACCTGCAGCCATCCAACATGGAAGAGAAACACTCCTGCCTCTCCCCTTGGCTGTCTGCTGGCCTTGCCTCCAGGGAAGGCTACTGCTTACCCTTCTCAGGGCTTCACCAGTGACCCCAGCTCTCCCCGCTCTTGTCAGCCCAACTATCCTCAGACCTCCAGACTGTCAATGCCTGCACACCAATGGCTGTCTGTGGTACACTCCAGCCCAGCTCCTTGCTGCCTACAGCTCCTGGCATTTCTTTACTCTCTTGACCTGCTCCCCAGCTGTGTTTTTCTCTTTCCAGTGCTGTAGATATCACTGATAGAAATATTAGGTGATGCTGAGTTTTCCCAATTTTCCCAGTTTAATTTGCCATTGTGCTAGCTGGTCTCTCCACCTTCCCTGAGCCCTACAGCAGAAATTTCAGCTCCTGCTTTGGCCCATGCTTATCTCTTCCCCTACTGCACTCCCTGCTGTCCCTTTCTGCAGAGCTCTGAAGGTTTTGCCAGGAAAACCATCTTTTCTATTTGACCCACTCTTTCCTTTACACAAGCAGAGCTTTGACTAACACAGGTATTTTGGGGATTACAATCTCTTTTCCTGTGAAGGTCAGACACAATAGCCATGCTTCTGCTACAAAGCTCAAGAGGTCAAGTGACAGGGCCTGAGCATGTCATGGTCTGTATGGTTAATTAGAAAGGTCTTGATACACAAGCACTCTCCCCTCAGTGCTGAGGCATACTCCAGGAGTACTCCTAAAAGGCTGCAACAGCTGGACAGGGTTACCTGTCTGGTGTGAGTAGATGGGTGTCAGACTCAGAAAGCAGTCTCAGGCCCATTTTATTTACTAAGGTAGCTGTAATCAGCATGATCAAAGCTGTTACGATGAATGACTCACTCATCAGCCAGAACATGACATGATTCCTCATTGAACAGCTCTCTGCTCCTTTCCTCTCAGCAAGCAAGAGCTGTACTGGCGTGGCTGTGCACCTCCTATGAGACCTGCACTTCTTTGACATGCCTATTGAAAAGATGTAACAGATTTAGGGAAGCACTGAGATAAACTCATGTCAGAAAGATCCACCAAGGAGCTTCAGACCCTTCATTCTTTCTTCAGAGATTCCCAAGCCCCAGGTTACTGTGAGCTGAGAAGGAGGATCATATACCTGCAATACTTCTGACATGGTTGCTCAAGCATCCCCCACCAGCCATTCTCAGAATGTGGATATCCCCTTGATGGCTGTTCTTCTTTGCTTGCCCTGGATGCAGTAACAAAAGCAAGTTCAAGGACAAGAGCAGTAAGGGGGATGTTTTCTTCAGCGTGTGGACAGACAGAGTTATACACAGAACTGCTGTGTTAAAACAATTCAGGCAAAAACACAGGGGAAGACCTAGAAAGCTCATGTGCTGCAAAAGCCCAAGGGAGTTTTTTCTTATATGCATACCTTATACTGTAATGTATGAAATATTGTAGCTAATGAGTCCCATTTTCCTTGGATATTAATACATCCACATCCTGTACCACTTTATCTTTTGACATTTTAGAGGTTCCTTTTTTTAATGGAAGCAATAATTTTCTTGAGTATATTATCATGAATTAAACACCTAAAAGCTCAGCTATAGTTTAATTGTGACATAGATATTGGCAATATGAAATCTGCTTTTGCAGTGCAACTTCTTGGCTATTAGCAGAATATTGTAAATTTGATTTGGAGTTCAGAGCAGCAGCTGTTTATTCAGTTTGCAGGTTTCTTGTGGTTTGTGGTTTCTTGTGGTTTAAACATTCGCAGGGTGTAGACACTAACGAGAGCACTGAATTGTTTATGGTGATCTTTGAAGCAGAATTGCAGATTTGTTATGAATTTTTGCCAGGCCAGCAGAAACATATTAACCTCTCCTTATGCAAAGTCCCATGTGCAGAGAAACCCTCACTAATCCAGCACTTTAGGACCATGACATCATTCTGGTCAGTGAGAGTTTATACTGCTACCTTATGGCAGCTGATCGCTTCCTTTCTTCAGATCTCTCATTTAGAGGATCATCTTTACTCCAAAATGCACCATTCAGGCATAAAGCAAAAAACCCCAACAAACCAACAGCCCTGCCCCGCCCCTGAAACTAATTTGAAAGCACAGTGCTCACAGAAAAAGCTGCAATGTTAGAGCACCGGACAAGGCAGCAGGTTAGTAGTCATCCCAGCGACTCATGAATTAGCTTTGTAAAGCCAGCTCTGCACCAGGAGTGCATGGAGGAACACTCCTCACTGGAAACCCAGCTCTAACAAAAACAATCTCCTATCAGAAGCTGTGAGGCAGAGATTCTCTCACATTTTCTCTGTATTTCTGCTGGTAATTCCACCCCAGTTCCACCCCTGCCTGTTTTCCACTTCAGTAGTCAGCAAAATGACTTTCCAGGAGCCTGGTCAGCTCACACCAAGCTCCCTTGCATGAGCTATAGGTAGAATGGACTAGTTGTCCCAAACTCAGAGAGCAAGTGGCCAGACTTGTCCTAATGATTCCTAACTTGATAAATATTGATTGCAAAGTGACTCACTAGAGTGTTATCCTCTCTACAGAGAAGAGGAAGCTTAGATGAAATAGGTTGAGCAAGCCTCTGTAAACGTATAATTGTTGAAATAATAGTGCATGATGGAGTAATAAGAAAATTAATCTCACAAGCCCTTTCTATGTAATTCTTGACGACATCATGTCTTCCTTAGGTACACAGCAAAAGGGAGCCCTCTAGAGTAAGTCTTGTATAGGAAGATCTCAGTTTTCAAGATGTTTTGCAGTTGGTTTCATTTTGTATTTCAGCAGCTATAAAAGTTCATGAAACATGATTTATGTTGCAAACTCCAGCTCAAGGGAAGCACAAGCTGTTCACACAAGTCCAGGACACTTTGCCAGCAGTAAGATCTCACCATCTATGCCCTCCTTCTCCAAGCATTCATCAAAGACAGGCTGGAAGGGTTGGGAGACTAGCCATTCTCATGCTCCCCAAAATGAATGAGTGAATGAATGCTGGGTCACCTCTCTTGCCATGCTGGCTGGATTTTGCTTTTTGCACTTCTGTTGAAAGTTTCACAGCTGTCGAAGCCCCATGTAAACGCAATGCTTCTCCTTTTCCCATTGTTATCCATCATTATGAATTTCTCCCACTCCCACTTACCTATGTGCTGCTAGTACTGCCAGCTATCATGTCCTGTTTGTTCACTTTTTTCTGTAATTACCATGTCTTTTCCTCCCCCTGCTCTCAGACACCTTCAATAAACAAGCAAACCCAAGCTGCTTGGCTTGTGTTAGCTACAGTGGGGGCGAGGAGCAGAGAAGGGTAAGAAGAGGAGAGTGGTCACAGTGTCAGCGCTGTGCCGAGGAGAGAGCTGACAGAGGATAAAGGGACAGCTGGAAGGAGTGGGATTAAAAAATGCAAGTAGATCTTTGTACATAGAAAGTTAAGTGGCTTTGGTTTATGTACAGTCTCTTCCTTGCTGTTGACTGAATGCCAGACTCAGACCTGCCCTGTTCCTGTGACAGCAGCCCCAAGGACAGGAAGGTGCAAAAGACCCTCAGTACCCAGTGGGATGGACATCCTTCAAATGGGGCATGGCAGACCCCAGCCAGCTACAGCCTTCCTGTGCTGCCTCACCATTGCACCCCTCTTGGAGGCACTCCATCTTCTGGGCCCTGTAGCTTCTTGACATTTCCTCAGTACAGAGTTGCTGTTGTGCCAAGTCTAACAATACTCCCTTCATTCTCCCTGCCATTTTGCTAAAGCACACAGCAGTAGCTCAGGTAAATTATAGGCCTGAAATTACTGGGTGTAACTTCTTGGCCTGAGTTGAAAGGATGGTAGACCTGGGGATTGCAGAACTTCCTCCTGAGCCTGGGAAACCATGAATCATCTGTGGAGCCTGTGGCTTTATGCAGTCCTGCAAAGCTGTCCTTTTTTTCTGTCCCTTTTGTTTACCACCCCAGTGGCAATGCTTTTACCATCTTGGGCAGCTGCATAGCTAAAGGGTTACATGTCTGTATATTCTCTGATCTTTCCTTCTAACGCAGAAAGACCATAGAGAGTAAGAAATCCTTGTTCAGAAATTACTGTCAGGGGAGGCAGTGTAATGATTTTATTGGGATAGCCCATTTCTTCTTTTTCAACTCTCACATCAAAGAAACAAGCAATTTTTCCTTGGGTCCCAGCCTCTGGCACCTCCTCCATCACATGTGGTAGCTTGGTCTTACACTTCCACTAGCGTTGAGCTTTCTGCACAGTGCCTGACTTCAGGCAATGAAATATGTGAGACAGTGCAGCTGTTTGGGTTAGAAAGGCACCACAACTCATGTATAGCTGTGCTTGTTAAAGTGGACTAAGGGAAAGGGTAAGAATAGCAAAATTAATTTACATTTCTTTCCTAATCAGATGCCATAGCAGAGTCAGAGATAGTTATGTGAACTCTTCTTCTCAGACTTCACTGCTCACCTGGAATGTGAGCAGATGCTTCAGATTTCAATTTTTTTAATTCCTCTAAAATTTTCATCCATTTTTGAACTGGTTTAGCTTGGGAGACAGTCCTGTGTCAATGTGCCCCTCTGCTCTCTGCTGGAGTGCCTGGTGGGTGCAATGGGCCAAGCTCATCGTGCTTCACCCTCTGCAGGGATGCTTTGTTCTCCCTGCCCAGACTACAGCTTGCATATGACTGAATTTCTCAGCTGCATCCTGGTAAACACACAACCACAGAGGAACTCCAGGCATGGGAACATGGCTCACAGGAGCTAGAAGGGCTCCACTGGTACAGTTTATGATGAGATCCATCAGTAAGAGAAGGCAAAGGGAGCACTGACTGGCAGGGTAAGACATTTTCAGGAGCTATTCTCTGGCACAATGCCCTTACCTTCCCCTGATGGGAACAGCCTGTCTTCATTAGAAAGGAATGAAGGCTGCATCTTGAGTCACCAATGGCATCAGTCTCCAAAAATACCTTCCTGCTTCTAGCACAAACCTGGTTATTAGGTCAAGCATATTCAACACCCAGTAACTAAAAGAGGAGTTTGGCTGTGACAGATGCTGATTGCAAAAGACTTCACCTGATGAATTGCTGATTAGTTGATGAGTTGTTCTGAAGGAACAGAGAGTGGCAGAAGACCAGATTTTGAGGTACTGGCTGCCATATCTGGAGTGACAGAAATCAGAATATGTAAAATGCAGCACACAGAAAAGTTACACAGTGTTTCGAACAGTGTTGTGGTCTCTGGACCAGAAAGAGGGGATCACAGTATGACTGCCTTTCCTGTCAAAACGGTCTTTCCATCCCAGTAAGCTCAATGTTCCCAGCACTTCTCCTTTTTATCCAAAGATTCCTTCTTTGGAAAAAATCCTATAAGAAGGATTTGGCCAAATCCCATCCAACAACAGCCAAACACACTAGCAAACAGAAACTTTGGGAGCTCCCTCAAGACAACATTTCTATTGCCTCTTGAACTTGGGAGACTTGTTTCCCATGGCTTCCCTACCAGCTAGGTAGGGATGATGCTACTTGCAAATTAGTGTTGTTCACTGTATTACAAAGATTGGTTTGTCAGATGCTCATACAGATGTTGTAGCTCCAGAGCATTTACAAGAGGCAAAGCGTAACTTAACAGCTCCAAATTAGCTTTCAGAAGAGAATACATGGTGCTTAAGGTTTGCCAAAAAAGCAGCATGCAACTCTTCTGAAAAAGCAATGCTGCTATGCCTCGTGATGCTTTAGCCTCCTGCGGTGCCAGATGTAGCTAGTATTTTACTATTTCTTTCTTCAAATAGCAGTGCTCAGGGGGGATAAACTTTACTTAACCTAATTAATTTTAATCACAGCTTTCAAATCTCATACTGTGCAAAGAATTACAAATTGGGATACATTAATAGAAGCCATGGTTTGTGCTGCAAGCTAATCGGGAAGTGTGCATTTACATTTTCTGCATGAGTTTGCAATTACCATTAAAACAAAATTCAGTTATGTCCTTTTAAATTACTAAAATGTGAAGAACAGATTGAGCTGGTCCCATTTGTTGTAGAAAATTACTTGAAAATGGCCTACATTTCAAAGAATTAAACGATTCTTACTGAATAAGAGGTTTTAGAAAATGATTTCCAGTTGTCTAGAGTTAAAGTGCTTCCAGGCATTCTGGTTTAAACAATCTTACTTTAAAAATAATGGATTGGCTAATGTTTCCTACCTGCTTCAGTATAGATTCATGGAAGTAACAAAGAGAGTTCTCCCAAAAAGCCTCAGCTACATCTTCCTTTAGGACTAAACCAGAGAAACAACAACATCTAACCTAACCACATCCAAAACCTAACTCCAAAATACCACAGCAGTGAGCATTAGCCCAGGAAATTTCCTTCACAATGGGGATGTTCCTCCTTATGTCATGAACTGCTCTTCAGCAATGCCCACTCTCATATCTGGAAAGTTAGGTGCCAATTTTCTGTGGTCTGTGTCATTCCAAGTCCAGGGGCTTCAATTTCAGGGGTGCCAATGACCACAGAAGAAGTAAAAATAAAGTGGCCCTGCCAAAAGACCTGATTTTTTTTTTCACAGGACTATATGTCCAACTAGATGTCAGATAAAGATGATTTCACCAACAAGCACTCATCTTCAAAAACAACTTGATCTTTTAGGAAAGCAAGTCCCATTGAATTCAGTGAAACCTAGTTTTCAGGGTGCCAAACATTCTCCCTGAGCATGGAGCTCAGATCCCTAAGTTACCTGGTTCTTTGAGAAAGTGTTATCTCACTAGAAATGATCTAATTTGCAAGAAAAGTTAAATAGCTCTGAAAGGAGCATTGTCCTTGAAGTGTATTTTCTTGCAGTTTGACAGTGTGCAAAATTGGTTTCAATATAAAGCTTTACATCATAATGACAGTGTTCAAGAGAGTAGAGTGGTGTTTGTATTTATTTTCTGTCACAAACCTGTTGAAACTATTTTTTTTTTAAATTTAAGATCATGTAGAGCAAGCAGTGCAAAATCTAGAGTAAAACCACAGTGTCATCAGATTGTAGAGACACAGAATCAGTTTAGTCGCTTTTGTATAGCTAAAAGGTCAAAAAGCATGGCTCTCAGGAAAACACAAGCAGGTGTATCTATTATAGATGATAACCTTTAGCTAAATTGTAAACTCCATGCTTATTAAATAATTGACAGTACATCAGAGCTTCAGGAAAGCTATGTTCAACATGCTGAGTTTAAATAAAATGCCTTGTGAAAATATTTTTTTACTAAAACATAAAGTACAAATATTGACACAGAGACCAACAGGATGAAACATTTCCAGGTTATTCAATAGGTTACTATATCTAAAGTAGCACTAAACCTCATTAAAATCTCTGGAAGAGGAAAATTAACCATGTTTTCACCACGAAATATCACTTCAAACTTGTATTTGCAAGAGAAAGCTTGTTGAGTGTTTCTTCTCTTTAAAAATGCAGCTTAAATGCTCTGTAGAGTGCTCATAACCACAGAACGATATATGGAGCTTTAAAGGAAATGATGAGCTGACTCTTAACTGATGTAAATCACCAGAGCTCTGCTAGAGTAAGTGGAAATTTATTCAATAGACAATTTTAATTTTAAATAAGATACAGATTGCTGTTCCACCAAAATAGTTTCCATATACTTTCTTAAAATTGCAATGAGAAAAGGAAAATTCACTTTTCCACCGTTCCAGTTTCCATAGGTGACTGTGAGACTATGTGCTTGTTTGGCAGAAGGAAATGTAAAAACATACCTCATTTCCCTCTCTGTCACACTCAGGTATCACTGGTAAATTTAGCAAGGTTGCACTGCTGCAAAAAGTCAGAGGGATCATAAATGCAGAGATACCTCATCTCCTGGTGATTCATCTGTGTCTTTTATGCCAGGTAGTAGGATGAGAGTGGTGCAAATGCCACAGTTCTGCCTTTCAAAGCACCCTGCTCACTGCTGAAACAGGAGCTGGACTCCAGGAAGCATTTTTGAACTCTCTCAGGGTTAAAGGTTAGATTCCACTATGGGTATGAGGCTTACTGTAGGGCTTATGATGGAGCAGGAGGGCCCTGCTCTTGTTCTTCTGCTCTTTGGTGGCTGCTGTAAATACTGCAAGCATCCTTTGGCCCTTTCAAAGGCTACTCTAGTAACTAATCTGGATGACCTAAGCACTGTGCTGTGGTGTTTTTTTTTTTTTTTTTTTTTTTTGGTTGGTTGGTTTCTTGTTTTTTTTTTTTGTTTTTTTTTTTTGTTTGTTTTAATGCAGAAAATTCTAAAGCAAAAGTAACGCCCAAGCTGTTTATTACAATAAATAAAGATCAATTTCAGATACTTCTGAGATTACTACTTCTTAACTGCTATAGTCCAACTTCTTTTCTTGAGTCCAAGCCTGCCCAGCTGCAATCAAGGTCAACCTAAATTTTAAGCAGGCTCTTTGTAGTAGCTGCAAAGCCCAGCCCAAATATACTCAAGAGTATATTTGCTGTGCTTTTACACTACTAACAATGTCTGATTTCAGACACAAAAAACCCAAAACCATTTTGCACCCACTAGAGAAGCTTTGTGTATTGAATAGGCTCCACGTGATGTCCCTTCACAACAATTCTGGACCATAAGGAGGAAACCACTGCAATTCCCATTTCCAAGCTGTAAAGCAGCTTTCAGCACCACCAGCTGACTACTTAGTGCATTTCAATTAGCTCATGAAGGTTACCAGGCCACTGTGTTGAAATGAAATGTACACACAACTGAAGACTTGCTCATTGGCAATCAAATTTTCAAGTTACCAGGCCTGCTGGGTTCTCTCTGCAGAGCAAAGCCGCTTCTTCAAAAGCAGCAATATTCCTCTTTGGGTAACAGAAAAAAAAAAAGACCATATTTTTGCATAATCACAGCTTTTAGTAATACAAAATTCACTGCTCTGTGGGAAATTGCAAGACAAAAAGTCTCAGTAAGTATGAAGTCCTCAGTGCTCTGACATGTTAATGCAAGGAAAAAATTGCCTTGCACAAAAGAGATTATGAGGGTTATTTGGCACCATTTTTCTGTTGCTGGGTCTCATCCAGTTACAGAGCAGAGCCATTGAGGTTTGAAGGCCTCTGAGCAATATAGCTCAAAAAAAAAAAAAGTTTTCTCCTGCTGCTCAGCCCTCCTTCAGCAGAAGTCTGTCACCTTCAGGAAACCCAGGCTATAGCATGATGTAATTTAGATGCCGCTTGGCAGTCTCAGTATTGTTTAATTAATTTTTTTCAAATTTATTGCTGTTTCTTGCAGATCCAGCGTAAATGCTGTGTCTTGGCTACTGTAAAGCTGACACTGAGAAATCTTGCAGAAAAACTACTTGTACTTATGACCACTTACATAGTGAAAAAATGTTGCTTTTGTCTACTAGTGTGCTCAATGACAAAAGGAATAGCACATTTTTCTTTTTCACTTTGCTTGAATTTAGAGGCTAATGGGCGTCTATCATATATTTATTTCTATATATTGACAAATACGGTCAATAATTAGGTAGTTTAAAACCCATGTGTGCACATATCCAGTCTTACAACGGAGATTATAAGTAGAAGATGACTGCGTAAGTCCTCTGTACTCGGCTAAACTTCAGCAATGAAGAATATGGGAAAAAGAAACCTCAGCTGGGCATGAAGAAGACATTGATCATTGAAAAATTGACTGGTCATTTCAATCATAATTAAGGGTGTGGGTGGTGCACATCGTGGGCACGCTCCAGGACAGGCATTGGCCTTGGCTGGCTCTCTGGCCAGAGCTCTGCAGGAGTCCCAAGGGGGGTAACAGCACACCAAACTAAGCATGTATAGAAATTTCTGCAAGACTAAAAAAGACAACTCTCCCAGCAAGAGATGACAAATCAGATCTTCACTAACACAGCAATGGTACAGTGAGAGTAAACACAGCACAGTGCCATTCTCTAGTGTGCTGGGTTCTGGCTGTACCCTCCTGAATTCAGCTGTTTTCTGGATCACTGCAAGAAACTCTGGCATTATTTTTTTTTTTTCTGAAGTAAATAGAGTTTGTCCTGGTTTTTCAAGCCAAGTAGGCCACGGTTCTTTCAAAATGATGGGCCTCCAGGGAGCCAAGAGTAACTGAGCTAAGTCAAGAGACTTGCACAGTTTGCTATTTTGCAGAGTCCTAAGGGTTTCCTGCAGATATAAGTGAAGCATGCATTTATTTAATTTTTTTTTGCTCTCTCATTGGCGTTATGAGAAAGTAATGCATTTTTATTTACAGCTTTGCAATCACTCCTAGATTCATAAAAGGAAGATGATCTTACATTTCCTGTGTTCTAACTAGCAGAGAAGAAAGAATATGAGCTTAGTGAGAAATTCTTTCTTCTTAAGAGCACCGCATGTGGAGATACTGCTTTAGGCACATTCTTTCCTAACTGCACAGCATTTAAATGTAATTAAGCACAGTCACTTGTACCAACCAAGGATCATGAAGTGTATAACATAAACAGATCTCTGCTAACCTCTTACATCAATAAAAAAATGATATCATAATTTTTAAATGATTTTGCAGAATTTTTAACAAGTAACAATGTGTTTTGTTTAAAATATTTTATTCTCTCCTTGAACTATAAAGTTCTTTAGAGCATTACCTGAAAGTTGTCTCTTAGGTTTTTTTATGTCATTAACAGTTATGATCCTGAACACGATTAAGCACAGTCAGCTAGTTTGTAGGAAGCCTGAAATTCATGGTCATTTATTAAAGCTTTTTATATATGTAGGAGACACATTCTCTCATATTAAGATGTAATTTCATCACCCTGCTATGCATATCCAAAAGATGTACCTATTCATTCTTTGCTATCCCACTTTCACAACAGCTGACCTGGTTTGTAATCGGTTTATTTCCATTTGCATCAGTTTCATCGACTTAGCTGCAAACAGCAGTTAAAAATAATTAAAAAAAGGACCCAATCTTTGCTAATTATAAGGGTGCTTCCTGGATCTAGCCAAGCTAGATCCAGGAAACCTCATCTGCATTGTACTGCTTAACTAATAATTAATCAGGGACAGAATCACTGGAGCCCACATTATTGGAATGACAGGTCACCTGTGCTCCCTTAAGCCTCTATTTTCCCGTAAACATGTTTTTTGGAAAGTTATTTGAAGCCTTCAGGTGAGAACCGCTCTGTAAGTGTTATATATCAGTAATAAAACTAGGCCTAATGGCCATATCTTTTTCCCTTACAAGCTTCCCATGGGGCCAGCATCACCCAAGGAGATGGTTCTGCAGTATTTTGCTGATGCTTTTACCCTATGATGCAAGATAGGCTCCGGTTACTGGTTTATTGTTGTAAGCCTGTGCTGAGACTTGTGCATCTAAATGCTGGTGAAAATTCAATCACTGTAAATTCTTTTTACTTATGCTCTGCACATTGCCAAACAAGCTGTTGCCTCTTGGTTGCTGCAATGACATTTTTTACAGGGCGCTGCTGCCTGTGAGACCAGATGACAGTGCTAATGACCCATGTCCTTGTTCTCTGCTTCCCTTGCTTATGCTTCTTGTTTCTCCACACTCAATTAAGGAAAAGGAATTGAGGTTAATATTCCTGTCCTTGAAATTAAATCTACCCTTGTCCCACAGTGCAATTAATGAAAACAACTCGGATACAGAGCCTTTCATCTGTTGTTCACTGGTTTATTTAGTAGGAGTTGACAATGACTCACACCATTAATTTGTCTGTTGAGTGGCAAACACAGCGAATTAGCGACGTTAGCCTAGATTGTAGACATCACCCTTACAAAATCACTGCCATGAGTTAATATCTCTGCTGCTCTTTGAGGTGAAGAGCTGTGGTGACTACGAGACTTCTCCTTGTGTCACAGGTCCTCCTGCAGCCTGCCTGCAGACACACCAAGGGTACACATGGCCTGTGCTGCTCTTGATACCACTAATTCTAGGGGTAATTAGATAAAACTGGCTATTACACATCAAACATCAGCCATTAGATGTCCAAATAACAGGACACTATGCACTTGTACTGTGAAAAGTGCTGGTTAATTATGTATTCGGCTATTAAATTATGTTAAGGTTCAAAGTAAGTTCAGCAGCAGAAAAACAATAGAAGGTCAGAATAAGTGTAGGTATACTCTCATTGGCATTTTTCTCATTGGCAGATGTTGACAAATGGAAAGTTCTTGTGGTATTCACAAATGCTAATGACATCTGAGAGTTATCTCTCCCATATCCACTTGTGTAGTCTGACTTGCAAGGCAGAGAGATTTATGTTCTACATCATTCACTTCATGACCATGAATTAGGCTCAGGGCTTGAATTACTGTGGAGGAACACATCTCTCCCTTGTCTGTGAAGCAAGTGGGATAAAGTGTCTTTGTGAATACTTCTACGACCCCTCCAGCTACCTGCTCCAAGGCTGAGCTCTGAGAAAATGGTTGGCACATGAGCAGAGACAGCACCTTGTCTCTACAACCCTGATTCTTGTTATGGAGGAGGCTGTGTATCTTCAAGCTCACAGCAACAGGAATATCTTCTATTCACTGCAGCTCTGATACAATCATGTAGGCTTTCCAACCCTGACAAGCACACTCAGCTCTTGTAACTAAAGTGTAGTTTTCTTTCCCCCATTTCTTCAGAGCAAAACAAAAAAGATCCCTAGAGTCACAGCTTACTTAAAGTCAAGTTGAAAATTTTTGAACTTTGCTGTGCCTGAAAGAAAGAGGAGCTGGCATCAGTGTGTTATCATCACTCACACAACAGCCATAAGATCTAACACCATGGGGAACATCAGTCCAAGTAAACACCAGCAACTGAATCATAAATTTTCAGGAGGGCTCAAAGTGCTTACTGTTCATCATCTGATTCTTAAGGTACTTGAATTTATGCCAAGATAATAAGGGAACAGCATTCCCTGCAATTCATTGCTGTACTGTACAGCAATATTTTATGCAACTGACTGCAATAACACTGATGTTGTATTAAGTTTTTGACTGGCTTGAGGAGGCAGCCACTTTTCTTCTTTTGACGTGCTCAGGCTGGAACACAGATGATGGAGTCAATAGCATTGAGATTTGAGAAATCTGTTGTGATGATCTTGCAGAAACTTCACAATGTAGTGTGCTGCTGTGGTCGCTTGAATACAGATGAATAAATGCCTCAGCTGAATGCTTCTGTATTTAAGACACATTTTAGAGCTACTGCATACTTGTCCATTACACAGCAGGAGGGACACTGAACCAGAACATAATCAGTCAGCGTTTTTAAACTTCTTTTAAGCGCTTTTAAAAACATTCAGCTCATTCATCCTGCAAGCAAACAGGGCTCTTGGGACCTAGCAGCACTGGCTGACAGAGGGCTACTATAGATAATATATTACACTGCCAGTATGGACAGCTCTTTTGTTTAAACAAGTGTTCTAGGCCTCATATTTCTTAAATATTAATTTATATATTACCTTCCCATTGATTCTAATATGTTTTCTTCAGGGGAGGGGGGATAAGTAATTACGACAAATGCTGTTTGTGGTGCAAGAAGCCAATGCAAATGAAGAAACCTTAAGCAACTTATCACTAAAAAACATTTGTAAGAAACTTGGTCATTGCAGCTGCTGTTGTGATTTTAGTGACACTTTCCCGGGAAATGGGGAAGAACATACCCTCTTCCTACACCTGCACGTGCTGTTACTGATCAAGCACTGTACTGTCTTGGGAGCCTGATGTTTGTTAAAGAGCAGAGTGCAATATTGTCTGTAGTTCTGACTGTGAAAGGGTCCCATGGTTTGCTGAGAGTAACAATCTCTCAGACAAACTGACAAAGTAGGAAAAAAGCCTAAATGGTCCTAAACCCATTGAATTAAAGCAGCAGACATTAAAAATGCAGTTTGATCATTATAGGACTTTTTTGGGGAGGCATGGCATAATATGCAAAATTATCAATAAACTGGCCACATTCAGCTCCCCAGTTGTGTTTGTAAGGCTTTTTCCTCTTTTTCCTTTCAGGTCTGAAAACCCAGAGCACTCAGGGAAGCAAGTAAGAAAGCCTTCACCACACCACTTTTTTTCACCACATGGTTCCTTTGGTATGATGTCCCACATCTATTGGTGTGTTCCCCAGATCCAGAGATGTGGGATACAGTGCACTACATGACCCTCATGCACGTTTGGTTTTGTTTGCTTTCTTTCTTCCCCAAAACAAATAAATCCCTCCCCAGCAATCTCTTGGGACCTAGGGTTTTTGATGAGCATAAAATTATCACCCTTAATCTCACACTTCACTGCAGCTTTGGTGTCTGCCAGCACTCAAGGACGGGTGTCATTAAAGGTCCTTAATGGAAAGCAGCAGCCCGGCTCTCACCATCAGCCCAGCTCACACTCAGCCACAGCAGCGTGCTCTGAGTCAAAGCACAGCTGCACTGACCAAAATGGCTCCTTGCACCGTCTCTGAGGTCATATCTGAGCACTTTACTGACAGAAGCAGTTTGGGCTTGGCAGCCCCACGGACCCCAGGCAGCCCTCAGAGGACAAGCTAAATTAGCTTCACCTCCTACCTCATGAACAATTCCTGGCTATGCCCTACCCACATTGCTAATGATGATGACAACGATGATGTAAGAAACTTTAATAAGAATCTGATTTGCACATACCAGGTTTAACTTTTTGGAGACATCTGCTTGAGAAGTCCTCCAGTGACAGGCACAGGCAGGCTCCTCTGGGACCTTGGAGAACAAAGATGCTCACAGGAATGCTTCCACAGCACTGTTTTCACAAATATGGATATTCCTGCATGATAGGATGATTTATTCCCTCTTACAGCCTAATCATCGTAACTTTGCCTGGTTTTGGAGAGGAGTCTCAGAAGTCTTAAAACACCTACTGTACAGACACCAGCAAAGCCGCATAAAGGGCTCTCCTTTTCTTAAGCACATTTTTGGCCACCACCCTTTTCACACTGCAGGAGCTATAAGGACAGTGATGGTGGCTTTGCAGATCACTCAAAGATGCCCCAACATGTGAAGTCCACATTGCTACTCTTCATGAAAAAGGAAACAGACCTAAATAGAGTTCTTAGGCATATCCACCTCAACAGAGAATGGTTCAGGTCGGAAGGGACCTTAGAGATCATCTAGTTCTAAGAGCAGGTTACTCAGAGCTCCATCCAACTTGGTCTTGAACACTCCTAGAGATGGGGCATGCACAACTCTTCTGGGCAATCTGCTCCAGTGTCTCACCACCCTTCAGGCAGAGATCATATAAGATCATATGATCTTCAATCTGCCTACAACTAGGATTTTTTTTCTAATTTTCTTCTATAAACTAAGATTTTGTCCCATCCCATATGCTGAGCCCACAGGTTATAGGAATGCAAGTCACTCAGTCCTTTGCCTAAATATGAGAGGAGAGCAGCCTATATGCAGTTGTCTCATAGCCTCTCCTGTTCAATACCAGTGGGATGGAAAAGCATGGTCAGGAAAAGGGAAGACCCTTACATTTCCACCAGTTGGCATGTGAATGTTCATCCGAGTCACTGATGAGTAAGTTAAAACTGGACACAGTATCAACCCTTGGGAGACAGGGCTAATGACAGCCTCCAACTAGACCAGGTGTCACTAATCATAACCCTCTGATTCATGTTGATACAGGGACCACTCACTGCTTAAGGACAGAAACAGGTCCAAGAGAAGCCAAAACTCACACATGCAGTCTGTACACTGCTGGGGAGACACAGCTGGGGCTGCATTATCCCCTGCCTCTCCCCCAGCCTTGGCCAGGAGCTGTGGTCTCACACAGAGGAGGTGGGGGTGCTTCCACCTGCTACCCCTTGCTTCACACAAAGCTGAATATGCTTTAACCTTCTTATAATGCAATGATCTCAGGCGGAATTTCTTCACTCAGAGAGTGGTTAAGCATTGGAACGGGCTGCCCGGGGTAGTGGTGGAATCCCTATGCCTGGAGGCATTCAAGAAATGAGTGGACGTGGCACTTGGTGCTAGGGTTTAGTTGACAGGGTGGTGTTCATTCAAAGGCTGGACTCATGATTGTGGAGATCTTTTCCAACCTCAATGATTCCATGATCTGCTCCTCTTCACTCACCGTTAAAAGGCAACAGTTTCCATGTGTAGGAGTAGGTGGGCTGCCTTTATCCAAGTTAGAAGGCAGGTATCAACAAATCATGTGTAATTACGCAAACACAAGCCTGTTGTATCCCTTGGGGTATCTCAGATTTTTAGCTACTTAGTGTAAAGCACACAATTATGAATAAAAACCATTTTTTCATGAACGCTTGTTTAAGTTAAATCCCTAGGATTAGTAGTGGTAGTATTTTAAGACAGTATTTTATAAATAATTAAAAATTTAAACTATTTGGTCTAAATTCAGTTTTGCTCTTTCATTAAGTACCTCTCTGTGACCAGAGTCATGATGTAGGTTCAAAGTCAAAACATTTGTAGCAAATCTCTCCAAGTTCAGTGGAAGATCTGAACTGTCCCTGCAAGAAGCAGAAAACCACTATAGGGGCATAGAAAATAACTGATGCACTCTCAGATACACACAACTGTATTTATCTGCCTCTGCAGAAGAACTTCATCTTCACAGGTGTAGAGCATAACCCACTTAGTGACATTATTAAAGTAAATGAAAGTTAACTACAGAAACGTCTGATTTTGGAATGAAAAAGAAAACTATCAATTCTGATTCAATATGTGTATCTCTCTACACCTACACAGAATCACAGAATCAATTAGTTTGGAAAAGACCTCTGAGATCGAATCCAACCTATGACCAAGCACTACCATATCAACTAGACCATGGCACCGAGTGCCACAGCCACTCTTTCCTCAAACACATCCAGGGATGGTGATTGCACCACATCCCTGGGCAGCCCATCACAATCACTAATCACCCCTTCTGTGAAGAAATCCCTCCTCATGTCCAACCTAAACCTCTCCTGGGGCAGCTTATGACTATGTGCTTTCATCCTGCTTGGGAGAAGAAGACAACCTTCACCTGGATACAACCTCCTTTCAGGTAGGTATGAACGTGCAAGTACATAACTGTGTTTACGTGTGCATATACATGTACACAGGTTTTACTTTCATAAGATCCTCCTCTTCAACCAGTTAACCAGGGATATCTGTATTCTGAGGGCTTGAGTATGCCACACCTTTTTTTTTTTCCCTTACCCTTTCAAACCTTCTCTGCAGGTTACAAGCAGGGCACCTAAACAGTTGAGTTGTTCAAAACACCTCAGAACAGATCTGAAGAACAATTCTGAGTTCTTCACAGGCAGTGAAACAGCTAAGGGGATTGTTTCTCTCTGTGGCACAGAGGCAGGCACATAAAATCCATTATGAACAAAATAAAGAAGTTCCAGGGAATCTCTTTGCAGAACATCCATAAGGAAGATGTGGCATTCTTAAAATATCTTGATACTCACTTACAAGTAGGACTATTCATCCTGCACCCTGCTTCTGCACACAGGAAGGGACGAGCTCATAGCAGAAGAATTTTTTTCAGCAGTGGGAACAACTGCACAATGATCATCTTCCACCCAGTGTGGGATTCCATCAGAGAGTACGGATGCCCCAGCAAGTGTTGGGGCATCACTACGTATTTGTGGAAGGCTCTCAGCTTTTACTAATTAATTCCTGACAAAGGAATAAAACCCTGTAGCAGAAAGCCACACTGCTCATTCCTGAATCATATGAAATCATTCACCATTTTATGTACAAGTTTTGAATTACAATCTTCAACTCCTCATCAGAAAAAATAACAAACCAAAAAGCCTAAAAAAGCATTTTGGAAGAACTGCATAGTGTACAGAAGCATACTTTCCATTACAAAATATCTTACAGAACACATACTGCAACAAAAAGCAGAGCCTATTACCTTTTCTGAGAAGGCAATGCCCAGCCAAAACTAGATGTTTCACCCCTATTATTAGAGGAACAGCTTTAACTGGACAGAAGAGTACGTGAAAAAAGTTCCTGAACAGTCCAGATACTTTAAAGGGAAAAATACAAGTACATTTGTAAACAACTTTAAAACAAGAGCCTTATGAAAACAATAAAGGTCACTGAAAATTAAGCTGTTAAACTCTTCTTAGTCCAAACCACTATGTTCTACCCTTATAAGTTTTTTTGTTATGATACACAAATTTTGCCACATGGAAATCTTCAGTGAGAAATTCGGGCAAATATTTTTTTCATTTTTGGTGGAATTAAGAAAGGGATAATTTGAAGGCAAAAGGTCAAACTCCAAATTCCCTCTAAAAATTACAAGAGCAACATAACCTAACTATTGAATGGAGCCAACAGTGCACGGTAGCACAGCACTTATTTTATAATCTGAGACCCTTTTTAATGTAAACCCTGAAAAGTCATAAGTAACTGCTAGAACAGACTTTTGTATTATGTACCATTACTCAAACCTTGCCATAAAGTGACTTTTCACATACAAAACTGATTTACCCTAAGGGTATCGGTTTTATGACGCTGAAAAGTAAAAACTGTCCTAGTAAATGATTTTGTGTAGGTAATTATCAACCATGCATCTGAAGCTGAGCATCAGTATTTATGCTGTTCTACTTAATGCTTCAGCATATGTTAAGTAAGCTACTGATCATCGAGTGTCTCCATTTTGGTAGATGGACAGATGTATGCGAACAGCAATGCTCTGGATAACTTGTGCTATTCCTAATACTACAGTTATTTTCTCTCCCAATTACATTTTGCTATAAATATGTGTGCCCTTAAGTTGATCCCAATATCAGTTTCAGCTAACTAATCAAATTATCTGCTAAGGTTTTGGAAATGATAACCCTTCCTTTATTTAAATAAAATGAGGGAAGGGTTTCTAACTCCCAAAGGTTTGCCAACAACAGATTTATTTTCAAGACAGGATGACACTGTTTAGTACATTGTTCATCATCTTTGCTGTTCACAGATAAGCACAACAGTACTAATGGTTTTTATGAAGTAGGCAGGAAAGAAAAGAGAAAATACTGTGAAGTTTTTACACTTAAGGTTTTTCTAAGTTCTGCTCATGGGCTCTTATAAATAACCATTTATTTGAAATAAGTGTAAGTAAAATTTCAGATTACCTTTCTTTTATTTGGAGGGCTCCACAGCTAAACTTCAATTTTCTACTTTTCTTTTGCAAAGGAGTGTTATTAAAGCCCTGCCCACAACTGGGTACCTCAAGAACTTATGCAAGGAATAACTTATCATTATATTTAGAAGTGCCTCATTTTTGTACCAGTTAATTCATAATCCAAGTAATTAATCTGCAATGTAAAACAAGCAGTTATTTTCTCCCATGTAATAATGGTGAATAACAACACTGAGCACTACATATTCTGCTTGAGTTCGTTAAATGCAACTCTTCAGTCACAAAGGCAGCAGGCATTCTGTAATGGACTTCCTTTGAACTATGTTCAAATGAATAGAATAACTGAGATTCCTGATGGAGATCTAAGCCATTTCCCTCATGTTCTTAATAGCTTCCGCTATTTGCACACTCAACTCCATTTCATAATTTGCTATTTAAAATAAATTCATTTCCCCAAACCTTTCTGTCCCTATCTAAAACAAACTTATTTACATTTATGGTAAATGCTTTTCAGCAAACAAACAAAAAAATCAATAAGGGAGCAAAAACATAAAAGGAGCAAGTATTTCAAGTTTTGTAATAATTCCCTTTCTGAATTTCCATCCAAAGATGCTACAGGGACAAAAGCTTTAAAGGTTTAAAACATGTTTTCACACATTTTTGATTCTTCCTCTTTACACAAGGGACCAACTCTGCCCAGTGAATCACCTTCATAACTTTTGCCCGGTAATTAAGCGAAACTGCATGTCATTCACCCCAAGAAAGTAAACAAAATACAGTCTTTTACTTCAAATATTTTATGAAAGCAAGATTACAAGAAACATATTAGTCAAAATGCAGGGCTATCAAGCACTGAACCAAGGATGCTGGCATCAGTTTGCCTACCATTTTGCATGTGGAAAAAATACACTATGTCTACAGGTAAAAGGCATCACTAATGCATCATGAATTACTGTGGTCAGCCAAGATCACCTCTGCAGCCTGGAGCCTGTTTAAGTCTTGAAAACAATCATCATAATAATAGTATGAGATGAGACACTGGAACAAAACCATTCTTAAACAGGAAAGTTTTGGTTTTTTTTTTGCTCTTATCGAGGTAACACCAAAAACTAAAAATAAGATCTTAAAATTTAGCAGCCTCCTTAACACTTGTTAGGCTAGCCTTCACACAAGGAGCATGCAAGCAGCCACTCTTCTTGCTTTAAATTGAGGGCTGTTGGTTAATTCAAGTCATTGTTTTCTCACCTTATTCGATTAACCTGTTGAACTGGATGTCCACCATAGGAAAAAGAAAATTAAATGATGTTAAGTGCAGCAGACAAGTACAGATCACACCAAGAAGCTAACACTCATGAGCTGTCATAATAAGGGATAATAATAACAATTAAAAAAAAATAATCAGTCTTTTCTGTGCATATTTTTCATTTGAAAGGTCCCAGGAAATCATGATGTGCCTGGCCGTTTCTGTTGCTGATTTCTGATTACCTCTAATTGTTTTTTGCATTGCTGATAGTATGTTGAGAGACTTTTGTTTTCATCTAACAGCTTTTTATGTTCTTGTACCAGACGGGATGTGTTTTGCTGGTCTTTTTCATCCTGGTCCAGTTCTGCTATTAGTTCTTGTCTAAAATAATAATAAAAAGAAGTAATTGTCATTTATAATCTATTTCTATTTGTGTGTAGACGATTTCAAATATTTCAAATCAGTAACTGATCATCAATCTGAACTCACAGCTGCTGATATTTTGCGCAAAAAAAGTCTTATTCTTTAATGTAATCCAGGGAAAAATTCTCTTCCAAATCAAGTCCACATTTGAACTTTAAACTAGCTGCAAGACATAGCTTCAATCTCTAAAATTGTCCTTTAGACTAGTTCTAAAGGTCACAGCAAAACGTCTAAGGAGCCACATAAAATTTCATATATATATATTCAACTCTAATTTTGCACATAGGCACATTTTAAATATCTAAAGACAACTTAAAATATAAAATTGCAGTAATTTTTCATAACTTTTTAGTGAAGTGTTATTTTCTATTTGTACTTGAACTTATGAAAGCAGTGGAAAAGCAGAATCAAGGAAAATATTTTTGTAACTGGCATTTCACATAATTTACACCATAAATGTACACTGTTTTTTAGCAGCAATTTTAGAAGAGCAAACACGCTGATAAACTTGCTATAATTTATCCTGCAAAACTGATGTAGCAGTTTGTTTTACTACTTGTTTACAAGGCAACAAGAAGGCAAGCTGCCAGCAATATTTTTCAAACAAAATAGTAAAGGAGAAAGTTCATGTTAATTAATTGTTGCCATATGGTTTGTAATTACAGTTGGAGAAAACTTAATAATTCTTTGAGGGATGAACTAATAACTACCTTAACCAGCATTAAATTCATCCATCACAACACTATTTTTTGTTTTAACACCCACGGACAACTACATTCTGACTAAGAAAAAACAGTTTGGAAGAAATGTCAATACAAAATTACTACAAAAAACCCTAGTAGGAATCTAAAAGCAGAGAATTAAGAGTTTTGAAACAGAAACACATTTTTATATAAGTTATTGACCCTTTAAAATAACACAAATAAAATCAAAATTAAGATATTCACTCTAGCTTCAGTATCTCCTCATCAAGTCTAAAAATTCTAGTTGCATGTGAAAAAATCAAATTGTTCTCAGGATACTAAGCCAAAGGTGAATACATGACAGGAGTTCAAACTTACAATAACATTCTCCCCCCATTCTGTATGCTATTTCTAATGTACAAAGGGTTTACACAACACATTTTTCTCATTAACTAATCCATAAACTCCAAGGCAAGCCCCTTGTTAACAACTGCTTGCCTGCAGCGGCTCAGACACTGATGGGTAACAAGCTGATAACTTGGTCTAGCGTGGGAGTATAGATGACCTCTCAGAACTGCTCCCCAGCGTCATGGAACAGAAAGGGTAAGTAGAGCACAATAGAACTTATTGTGAACTCAAGTTCTGAATCAGCAATAATTTCCACCCTAATACAAAAATACATGCAGTTGCTTCACTTATACATGTACATAATGTAAGAGTAAAGAGTTTATTTCTGGTGCACAAGGAGAAGGTACATAAAAAGGTCAAAGTATTAGGTCCTAAACCTCTGGCAGAAAAACATAAGATGTGTGTTGATAATACTGTTGTAAATGCAATGCTTGGCAAAAGTCAGATAAAGATAAAAACTAGCTGCAAAATGAGTAACACTGACATATTACTCAAAATTCTACAATCCATTAACTAAGTGATTATCTACAAATTACAACTGAAAACATGTTAATGGACAGCGTTGTAAATAAAATTCCAAGGTTCTTTAGCAGTCCAGATCTTTCATTTGATATGATACAAACAAACATTACTGTTCTGTTACAAATACAGATGTGCCACACACTTATCTAGGACCTGTCCGGAAGAAGTGTCTTGACATTGATCAAAATTATCTGCTCTATCTCACCTGTACTGAGCAGCTCAGTATTTCTGAGATTAAGGCTGGAAAATAATTATGCTCTATGAAATGTTACTTCATAAAGCCAGACATAACAGTCACAGAGAACAGACTCTGCGTAAAAAAAAAACCACACAGAAGAACAGAAAAAGTAAACCACATTTTACTTACTTCCTCTGCAACAGCAATGCAATTTCTGTCTGAACTTTCATATATTCTTGTGCCATTTTGCAGTGCTGTTCAAACACAGCCATAGATTCTTTGGAGTTTGGGCACGGTGCTAGAGGCTGAAAATAAATCAGACATGTTAAAGACTAATGAACTGATATCTTAGTAAATAGTGTGTTAGAATGTCTCTGCAGTGTATTTATAACATCTTTTAAAAACTGGTAAGCTTTTAAAAATAAGTGTTAAACCATGCCCTGGAAAACGTTACAGCACCAATGTCAAAGATGACTCAAACCTCAAATCTGCGGTTTTTAATCTGACACCTGTTACAAAAATCAAAGTAGTGTCTGATCCCATATACAACAAATAAAGTGTATACAACAATTTAATTCAGTAACACTCAAGCAAATAATGTCTTATTTTGACAGTCAAACTCAGCTTACATTTGGTTTTAGGAATCATGTTTCCCAGGGCTTGTTTTTAATAGCTTGATCAAATCTGAGTCAACCAATCTCGGATTACATAATATATTTTTTTTAGCCTTGGTCAAAAATTAGACAGAATATAAACCCAGGTAAATATGTGGTACTATATTTTGCAGCCCAAAAGTCACACGTTAGAATGAAATGCAAGCTTAAGAATCTCATAAAGTGTCTATTTTTTACCTGTAACTGATGATCTAATGTAAGATATGCCATTGGGATGGAGTTATCTGACCCATTGGTCTCTGTAACAATACCAAGAAAATTTTAATGTATTTTCAAGAGTTAATTCTATTCTTACAGGACAAAAACAAGAATTCTAAGTAATTTCACAAAACACAATCTGAATGTGGACAGGCAGATGGAAATAGCAGCAATTCAATCCCAAGGCAGATGAATAATTTTGTTCTTCTGACAGTTAAAAATTCAAAAGTATGGTCTACCATACCAAGAAGAAATAAAGATTATGGTTATCAACCTACATTTCTAGAAGCCATGTAACAGCATACAGATTTTAAAAATACTATTTTTGTACAGTTTGCAATCATTTCTGTTTATAAAAAAATTGCCATTTCATTCTTGTTTATGAAGGATCAGCCAGCCAGCCCATGCATCTAATCACTTTAAAATTAGAAGCTGTGCAAATCAGCTCTGCCAAAATAAAATAAGCACAACCTCCTGCTCAATTTTGAAACCTGCTCTCAGTGAGGTCTCTAAGTTTCTTCCTCACAACACGCTCTAGGGCATCTTCTCTGTTCTGCAGAGATACTTTGTGGGTAGCATGGAACCCAACCTGTCTCCTGGGCCGGGCTGCTCTCTTCTTACGCTGCAGTTACTCCAGATTTCTCTACTGCTTTCAGATTTCACATGTTTCTGAATTCTTACAGATCCTATCTTTTAGTAGCCCACAATCTGGGGATCACAAGGTTACTGTTAAGCTTTAAGAGACATAGAGTGAAGACACATGGAGAAACTACTGATTTTACAGCCGCATTATTGCTACTAGAGGATTATATGGAGGAGGGTAGGTGGGAAAAAAAAGGGGCTGCTTACCCATACCCCAAAAGCACCTGCCACAGAGTAGTCGTGGTAGAGAAACTAAGGTGTTGCCCTCAAAGACTATGCTATCTCCAAGAGCAGCTTCAAAAGGAAACAGAAATAAGAGGGTGGGAATGGAGAAAAAGTGGTTAAGTGTATGCTTGTAAGGAAACTGGAAGGTGGTAAAAACAAAAAAAGGAAAAGAAAACAACCCTAAAACCAGAGACTTAATCACTACAGTATCTTAAATGCGATCAATATAAAAAGTCCTTCCCTACATTAGACTGTTGCCGTAAATGGATACTGCTAAAACCACTGCAATGCTTCAAATACATCAATACATGCAAAATACTTCAGATGACATTTTTGAGCATTTCAACAGTGTCACAGAACTGCAACCTTTCCTGTGACTGACCAGATTCAGCTATATCCTTGTTTTATCATTTTGCCTCATTAAATTAAAAATGTACCCTCTTTTAAAGAAAACCAAAAATATTTCTCTCTTTAGAAGCTCAAACAATTCTTTGTTCATGGACTGCGTAAACCTAACAAGAAAATATACATATGGCACATTCTGTATTTACCTGAGTATAAGGTGAGGGATTTCTGTGGGCCAGAAAACAGACCTGACTTTTAGCTCTAGTGTGTGCTGCATTTAAGAACAAAGATTTGGCACAAACTGTCCTTGCACTGGCATAGGATTAGCAGCTTTCAGTTCCCAATGAACTACTGACTGGGTAAGACCTTGCTTTCATGTGAGGCAGCAATTCCCATGAGTGCTCACTGCCCAAAGAAACTTAGGATCCATGCTGCACAAGAAGGCACAGGGTGGGCTGTAGCAATGGGCAAGGGCTTTGGGAAATTATGAGTGATAGGGCACAGAATGTGATCAGGCAAAGTAACAATGGACAGAAAGAAGAAAACACAGAAGCTAAATGCAAGGGTATGATGTCCTCCTCCCACTAAAGCAGGGGGAAAAAACCCAAAGTACAAATCTTACAAAATCACCTTATATTTGGTGAAATACAAGTGTGCATATATACATACAAATGTATGTATATATACATATGCCTATGCAAGAGTTAGTCCACATGTGAGTTTCCATTTTGTACTTTGTTAGAGGAAAAGAATAAAAGTGACTGATCAGCCAGATGAAATGGACCACAAGAAAAAGATTTCAGAATTTGACATATTGTGAAGTACCAGCTTGAGTCTAAGTTTAAGATTCAATATGTACAGTTTGGTAACAAAATTCTAACTTTCATTTATATTCTAAAAAGGAATTTGTGGGATCCATTGTTTTCATGCAGTCCAGTACTGGTTCTTTTCATTATGGAATGCATTATAACTTTTAAAATCGAATTCAACTACTCAATTATATTCATTCTTAATCCTATTTCATAACAAAAGAACAGTGATGCTACAGTAGAAGTATTTACAACATTTCTGCAGACACGTGTTAGTTCATTTAAAAACAGTAATTTTATGTACACATGTACATTCTGCATAAGCAAATTACAACAGAGATGATAAACAGAATTAACCTACTCCTGATACTCACCTACATGGCATTTCACTCCAGATGTCAGAGCAACAAAAGTTTTAAATGTACATTCATAATATGAATGCACAAGACTAAAATGTAACAAGATGTCTATTCCTCTAATTTTCCAAAACCACACTACAGTAAAAAACTGGTGCTAACAAGATCTTCATTAAATATTAGTACCACTGCATATGTACAGTGCTTTCTAACAAGCAAAATACTAACAAGTTTATGTAACTCAATATAATCTATAAAAAAGTGTTCTCAAAGCCTACATGAAAAACAAGTCAGTAATGTAATGATTTAATTTAAGCAGAACTAAAATGGACCTTGACTTTCATTGCTTACTCTTATTGTCTAAGTAACCACAACCAAATAAATATTTTATATTTTTTACAGGCAAAAATTTAAGCAAGGAACAAAGGATTACCTGCATCATCAGGTGTCCATGGATTACGAGTTGGCTTTTCAGAGGTTGGTCCCGAGGTAGTGATCATTCTCACACTAGGACTAGATGATCTACTGCTGTTTCTACTCTCCTGAAATGACAAAACAAAACAAAATGACAAGTTAACAGAAGATTTTTGAAAAGTTCATTAAAAAGAAAAAAATGAAAGAAATCTGAACCTATAAACCTCCAAAATACCCTCCTCCCCAGGCTTTTACCCTGAAAGCTGTCCTGACAGTTTGATCAACTTTACACGCAGTGCAGGGATAATTTCATCCCCATTTGTACTCCATCTGTACTGTGTAAAATAAATTGATACAATTTTGCTACTCAGCATAATAAATGCAATGCTGAACAATGTGTTCAAGATCTTTACAGAAAAGCATGACAACATGTCTAGGAATTTTCACACCACCATTCAGTGAAATCTAGCAACTCCATAACATAAGGAAGAAATAGTTTGTCTCCAATGCTTAATCAGCGAATGAAACTACATTCAGCTAAAGGAACATAGCTTAGTAACTGCACTAGACTGCAGTGTATTAATCTACAGTTTTCTTATGGTTCTTTTGTTAACTCAGACGTTATGTGATTCATCTTCAGAAAACACGAAATAAGTGTTTAATCAAAAAGGATCAATCAATTGAAATAAAACAATCAGAAAATGAGTACATTGTCCCTCATGAAGCAAAATAAGAATTAAAATTCTCTAGGATGTTCTTTTATATACCGTTTGACTCCTCCAATCCTTTTGTTTACCGAAGCACAAAAACATAATACAGACTTCATTATTCTACTGAGCTTCTTTTTCAGAATAATTATTTACAATATGTATGCTTGTATTTCACATACACCCTCACTGACATAAAATTAAGATAGTAAAGGACTTAAGACTATAAGCCCCAATGAGTTTTGCAGAAAAAAATGAAGTAAAAAGATGCAACTAAAATACAACTACTTTCAAGATGGTGTATTTAATCTTGAAATGATTAAATGTCTCCATTTTTCAAAAGAGGCATTCAAATATACATTTCCTGGAAACCATATTTCTTTATGATTCTTTATGATTTCCAAATATCCTACCTTAATTTAAGTTTTAAAAGCCAGGATTTCAGTCAAGTAACAATCCAGAGTAACAAGGTTCTACACACCGAAAGATCCATTATTTTGATTGCATAGTGTTTCTTTTGTAATGTTTATTAAGCATTTAGTGTTTTAAGTCAATGGCCAGACACAGGGCAATAAACTACTCTAGAAATAATCTGATGGATATTTCAAGATGATGGCATCAGACATTTTGAAAAAGCTTTTGTGTTGGTGTCTTAGTTGATATTAAGCAAGATTTAAGTTGCTGAGCTTACTGTCAGCATCCTCAGATATGAATGATAAACATACCCTGCTGATGTGAAAGATCAGAAGACAGATCACTTTTAACAGCATGCGAACCCTCTAAGCAAAAAGAGATTTGCTGAGTATCTACAGTTGATAGCAAAGGGCACTTGAGAACTACTCTAGTTACAGTAACTTCTCAACTTGTTTTGGTCCATCAACAACAACAACAACAACAACAAATTTCCTTGATAACATTATTTAGATGAAATAACTAGAGATAAAAATGAAGGATTCCTATAGGAGGCACATCTAAAAAGTGCTACAAAGTCAAAGGGAAGTTCCCAAAACTGAACACCAGTTAAACTGCAGTGTTTGAGTGCGTGTTGAGTGAGATGCTTTAAGCCTCCTGGACATCAGCCCCTCTGATCGGAAAACCAGTGCCTGTACTTTAGCAATCAGTTTCTGCTACCTCTTCACCAGTATACTTTCATCCTTGCTTCCTTCAGGTATCTCAGTATGCTTAACAGACTTGTTAGCAGGTTATTCTCAAATCTTCTCTTCCAGACAGTCAAACTCACATGGTATTCCTAGCTTTTAGCTTCCACTTCTCAAAGACTTGCAGCCTGGAAAAGCTCACGTGCTCTGAGGAATAACATCCCATGCCCCAGTTTAATTTAAGTGGGCAATAAAATTTAAAGAAATTATCATTATTAGCCCTGTCTCCTCATCGCCTCATCTGTGAATTTTATCTCAGCATGAGAGAAAAAACCCGAATGCGCATCTGTGACAAATTTCACAATCTCACAGAGAGAATGAGTCATCTGTACAATATCAGATCCCCCAAATTATCCCACTTAGCTTGCATGCATGTGGGCATGTACATTCTGACCTTGCTTCTCAACTGTTCAACACAATACGTGGTTTTCTTTAATACATATTTTACACTTCAAAGTAAACTGTAAGAATTATGAAGGCAACTGCTACGACACCTCCCCTCCCTCAAAAACCAACAACCCCAAACCAAAACAAAACAATGTTTAAAAAAGGTAGTAGGTAGTTTTGATACTCCGATCAGATAGATATTCTGTGAAAGATGATGTATCAAAGCAACCAAATCAATACACAGTACACAGGGAAGGAGATGGATGGTATCTGATCAGTTCTTGCATGATTATGCCAGATGTGTTTCTCAGTATCCGTATAAAACTTCAAGTTCTGTTAAGACTCTATGCAGTGTAAATACCAGTTCACTGTGTTCCTTCAAGTCCCCAAAAGTATGAATGGCTGCAAAAGTATTAATGTGCAGTTCAGAGTCTGCACATGTGTTTCTGTGTTACAAAGGTGTTTAGGCAAGAGCAGTAGTGCTGGACAGATGACACAATATAATGGTTTAAAATGCATGTACAGGGAAATAGAAAGGCAGAAAAAACTAATCAGTGCAAAAAAAAATTTATGTGGAAAAATGAATAAAGCATCACAATATTTGGATGAAAAGAAACAAAAAGGTAGCATTTGACTTTACAGAGACAGTTGTGTCAGTGCCGCTCCTGTCACTTGGAATAACAACCAGTCTAAGGTCACCAAGTAGAGAGAAACTTGTGCAAATTCAGACTTAAACATATATTCTCAACACCAAATCACTCCAACACCTGATCCCATGATAGAAAACCTTTGACTTAGCATATTTTCCTACCTAAACTGTTGATGCTGATTAGTAAAACCATCTGCAAAGCTCTATTGAGAACACCAATAGCAGCAATACCAGAAAGTGTCTTAAGTGTCTCAACAACATATATATAGTAATCAGCAGCCATACAAACCACACAAAAAATTCTTATAAGAGTACACAGAAATAAAATATACATAAAATCATAAACCACAAAAGGTGGTTGAATTAAAACAGACAAGCAGTTAAAAAGGAAGACAAGAGTCTTGGTCTACACGTTCAGGTAAGCACCCAAAGTTCAGTATATTTATTATTATCAAGCCTGGTGTTTTCCTTCACCTTAAGAGAAAAACCTTAAGAAAACCTTCCTGATTAAAACCCAGTAGTTATAACAGAATCATTTGCTATTAACACAGCACCAATTTTCAGGAAAAATACGTTCAATAAAAAGATTTCTGATCAGCTTTAGTGTATCAGTCAAACAGTTAAAAACCAGAAAAGAGGCACCGTGTCAATCCTTCAGTTCTGAGTGGGATAGGGACATACACAGCCTGGGTGCAGGACTAGAGGCACGCAGTGCCATGGCTGCTTGGTGAAGAAGGCTGTGCCGCAGGGTGGGTGCAAAGGAGAATGCAACGCGGGGAAGAAGGATGTTTGCAATGAAGGGAGGGAGGGGGAAGGGGATTTTCACATTAGAAAGGATACCCTATATATGGTAGGGTGCATGTGGGAAGATAGGATGAACTGACCAGAGCCACGCTAGTCAGATGTTTTTTCAGCTTTGATTAGTAGATTGCTATACTGATAGCAGTTCAAGATTGTTAATAAAAATTCAAGGCACTGAGGTCCAGAGCTATAGAAATACATAGAGAATAATCTTAAGTCTTTAGGCATATTACTTCCTTCATTTTCCATTCCTTTTTTTTAACATACAAACCTATGTACGCCAAAAGTTAGCATTAGCTTCAGTGGATTTTTCAATCCCTTCTCACACCCTTTAAAAAGGGGATAAAAATTCACTATTTGTTTATATGGACAGCGCAAAAATATCTTTGAAAGCGCATTTTTCCTGCCTGTTAAAATATTATGTTTTCCAGATTTACCATAATGTTTCCAAAAACTGCAAGATAGAAACAGATAACGGCAATTCTTCTTCACATATTTCCAATATGTACACTATCAGAAGCAGGAAAGTAAAATGTGATTCTGGTACTTCTACAGACCCACATATAAAATTGGTGAAGTAAACATATAAAAAAAAAATGTGTATCCTCCTGGTCACAAGGACAATTTAGCCTGAACATCCATGCAAGCAGCAGAACAACTTTCAAAGAAAGACTGTTATAAGTTATTAAGATATGAAGCAAATGCTGAAATTCTATATTTTTAAATACTAACCATTCATTAAAATGAACGGAATGAAAACTTCTAAATAAAAAAAGCTATAATTAAATATATCCATACAATCAGCACAATTTGGTGTAACTGATGTACTGTCACTTAATTTCCCCCCCCAAGTCTTACATAATTTTAGTTCTACAATTAACTGAATAGGCTAATATATTTCTTTCCTCAATTTTGCAGACTCATTTCTTTCCTTTCTAATCAACCTGTCTTCTCTGAAGATAGTAAAATGTATTTAAGACTCATCTGTTATTTTCTGATAGATACACACAGTAAGTTCTACTAATACCTATAGGATTGATGAGGTTTCTGTGGCTATAATACTCTACCGAATTAAGGATCAAATGTTCATCTCCCTGATAAATACACACCCTAAGAATTACCACCTATTTTAGATTATTGCAGTCGGTTGTTTAGTATGCAAACCTGATTAACCTGATGAATATGCTAAGCTTCAGTATCCCACATCCAATTAATAGTAGGGATCTCAAAATTGCCCATTCACACTAAGGACCAAATAGGCCCTGTGAATTACTGAAGCAATTAGAAACACAAAATAAACACATCTGAATGAAGAATTAGCTGTACTTCTCTCATTTAAAATTGAAATTAAACTAAGAGCATGTTATGTAGCATACCACCGTTTCTGTTACCATGGCAGTTAGAATACCAGACAAGGAGCTATCTTATTATAAAATATTTTTTTGAAATAGTCTTTTTTTAAAACAAAACTTTGTGACAACATCCTGCTGTAATCTTTCACAAGAAATGGAGAAATTTTACTGTAAGTTACTATTCAGGATTCAGAGATTGACAATAAATAACATTTATAATAGTGATGCACATGCTTTTTGTTTTCATGCAAAAAATTAGTCTAATGTATGTGTAACTGCTTCAGATAGTAAGTAGTAATTATAATTGTCTTCTACATATAGAGAGAAGAAAAGGCTTTCCTGAGTAATATCTGCCCTCAAACAAATTAAGTGGTACACAAAAATCATGTGTATGTAAAAATGCTAAATACTGCATAAACTATATAGAAAATGCTTCTCATGTAGAGCTCATTCATAGATTACCCTCATGGAATCATTTAAATTCAATACAAGCAACGGTACAGTCTGCCAAGCTTCCACATCATTTCTACGAAAGCATCGAAGGTGAAGATTTCCAGACCAGTTCCCCAGTATGGATTTGGTGCTGACTTTACTGAAACGCAAAGAAGTGATGAGAAGCACATTACCTGACTGGACTCTGTTCCAGCAACACTAAGATCTTGAATGGATCTGCGCCTCTGCTGTCCGTTTCCTGCTGGGAAAAAAACAAAACAAAAACAAACCAGTGAAATATATTCAGAACAAAATAAGAAGGGTACGACTGTTGCAGAGGAGCTTGGAATTTGTACAAATCCACAGAGACAAAGTGGGAGAGGGAGAGAGAGAGACAGCTGCAGAATTTTAACTCAAAACATGCTGGCCTGTCAAAAAAAAGTATACCCTAATACAATAACCACTCCTACCACATGAATAGCTGCTGCACTCTACTCCACCATCTTCTGTCACATGTATTTGGTCAGGCTTAGTACTTGGGGCAGGAGCTGATGACGACATCTATTTCAAGTGCGTTACGTTATGGGGATTTCTAAAAGCTAAACCGCGAAGATAACAGGCTGCCAGCTTTAACCTGTTGCTCTTTGGCTTGCTCAAGGAACACAGCAAGGACTTCTGCCTGTGTGCTGCTCCCTTCAAGAAGATGAAGAAATGAAAGTGCTTTCTTCTGGTCTTCTGCCTCCTTCAGAGGAACGAAACTATGTCCTATTCTCATGCTCTGAGAAGTGTGAAAAGGGGACCGTTCAGCTAAATCACATCTCACCATCAACCTACGGAGCACAGTGCTGTAATCTTTTCCTCTTCTCCTTCCACCTGTTCACAATTATCCACCAGTGACAGCTACATAAAACAGTTTAAATTTTAACACTGACACGCAATCAAAGGCATTTCCAGGAAACAGAGTCTTCTTAAAAATAAAAGGAGATTATGCAACAGAATCTCCCTGGCTACTTTGATTTTTATTACAGTGATTGTTTATATTATCTCTTGAGAGCAGGTCAGCTGTCCAAAAGGAAACACCAAAACGTCCTGAGTAACAGCTGACAATGCTCAAAATTCTTGCTCTTAGCTCTGCATTACGTAACTTTGCTACTGGAGGGGAGCATCTGAAACATGTACTGCAGCCGTGGCAGCCCCTCGCCCAGCAGTCCTGCACTCAGCAACCAACCCAGCTCACTTAAAGCCCTGGAAAAGGCATCGCATTTTTAACCTTTTAGAGACTTCTCATTCAGCATCATTTCCATATGACTCCACAGCCTATCCTGACACATGTTTTGAATTGCAACAGTTACTACAAAAATGTAAGACTATTTAATACTGATCAATACATTTAATAATCCATTAAATTTTTAAATATAGATACTATTACATGTAGGAACACACTACCCCAAAACAGCAATAAAAAATTTTCAGTGTCACTCTACCGATTTGTCATGACATTTTATCATCTAACATTTATAGCAAGTACTATAAGAAACAAGCATGTAAGAAAATCAAGCAGTATTTTAGAACAGGAATATATTCTTTGCTCTGTCTACAAATGAATCTGAATTGCAACTGTTCTGTGGTCTTGATCTTTTGCTTCTGAAATTCAGGGAAAGTATATACTTACCTAAGCAACAACGGCTAAGTTATTTTTAATACTTTGATACTAGGGATCATGTGAATGACTAATCTATGTCAAAATGTCTGAACTTGTTCATTTGCAGTGAACTTTTTCACTATGTAATCGTTTAACAAACAAGATTATACATTTAATAGAATTCTGTGCCATGGATACTTCATCTGGCTGCCACAGCTCATCTCAGTATTCAAGATATGTGCAATCCACCCACAACTGACACAAAATTATGTGCACATTTCATTCAACAACACTGTTATAAAATTAGCTCAGCTGAAATAGGCTTGCAAAAATATCTGAAATTCTCATTTCAGATTAGCAACATTTGTGAATTTAAAGAACCCAGCACATCTGTTGCTGAAATATTAGAACGTGGCTGCCAAAATGTTAAAATAATCAGGGTGGGGTGCAAGAAAGAAAAGAAAATGCCTTGGGTTGAGGGGGGGGGGAGAGAGAAAAAGGGGTCAAAACTACTGTGTTGTAAAAAATGAACACCTTTATATGAAATATCTTCAATTTAGTAGCATGAAGGAAGAGCAAGCTCTACTAGGCAATGCCATTTTAATTAGTGTAACTACTGCAGACATCTGGCAAATAGCTTAGACAAGGCAGAAACAGACTACAAATCAACAAATACTTATTGCTCCAGATTCAAGAAAAATTTCAATTGAAAAATATACAACACAACATAAAATACTTATTTGAAATGATCACTGCTACTTCTTTGTGCTTTCCTCTCACAGTTATGATCTTGTTCTTACTTCTTTGTCCATTTAAAACGGATTTTTCCTCATTATAAAAACTAAGAGATTTGTACATGCACAGAAGTTCATCTACAGTAGCTTGATGCCCAGTGTCAGGCTTTTAGTAGTTCACAGGATTTTAAGATTAAAAAGCAAATGTCACAAATATACTTCCTGGCCACAAAAAAACCCCATTTTGCACACTGTTGTTTATTTTCTAAAATTAAATTCTAAAGGAACAGGAAACTTCCATTATGTCCTGCCCCACATACTGCAGGCAAAAATAAATTCTACAACTTATTTGATCACCACCCCCACCCTACCGCCAAACATCCAGACCAGCTATGACCTCTTCTCCCTGCCCTTTAACAGATACTGGCATCTCCTTTTACACTTTCTTATTTACTCACAGTACTCTCTCTTCCTTACACACCTACAAGACTCAAACCTCTCTCACAGTGCAGGATGATCAGTGACTGTAACAGTGCTAGAAGACATTCTGAGGAAGTTAAAAAATTGATCTGAACTCCACAACAATTAAGTGATTTGGGAAGCCAAGGGTGGGATTTTTGGTATATATTGGTTTTAAAACTAGATAGCAAAATTACAGACCTAAAGCATCCATAATTCCTATCCCCTTTCTAAAGACCCTCAACAAAATGTGTCCATCTTGAGTAATCATTTATGCAGTGTCAATGCTATAAAAATCGTAACGCTGTGGCAGAATTTCAGATGACAAAATTATAAAACCAAACGCACACATGCTAAATGCACGAGATGTCTAACACTGCCAGTGAAGAAAAGACTGTACTTGAAGGTTTGCTGCTTGACTGGTTTCTATTGAAAAGGTATGCAAACTATAATTCAGATTTTTTTTGTTTCTTTAAACATAAAGCTACTTAAACCTTTTGCACTTACTAGGGTTTTCATTTTTCATATATATATATATATAAAAAATAAAATGTTGGTGCTTATAACCTATACTATATATACACGGTAAATTAAAAAAAAAAGAATTGATACATCATTTGTCTACCTGATTGTAGGAAACCACCACTGCAAACTCCTGCTATGCTGTTAGACAAAGAAGGAATTATTTGATCCATTTTGCAGTTTCTAAGTTTGTAAGCTAGCAATACAAAATAGCATCTTAAATGAACAAAAAGTTCTAGTCACCCTTATTGTACTAATTTAGAAAGAAGAGCAAATATATATTAAAAACTTCCCCTTCTGCCAATATTTTACCTTTAATTGATAAAAACGTGTATTTTACGACCTTGGTAGCATAATCAGTTCATGGACGAAATGCAGTTGAGGCAACACATTACGAAAACCCCCAATGATAGCAGATGTAGTACTCATACTTCTAAAATAGCCCTGCCCTAAAGCAGCTGACTCACGGTAACATGCCTGCGTCGTGCCTCCCCTCCCTGGGCAGCAGCTGCTTTACCATGTGCTCAGCACAACTCCAGGCAGCAGCACAGACCGGCACTTGTGCTGCTCCAAGGACCTGGATGAGCTGCTCACCCCACCAAGGGACATGCCCAGGGAAGTTCGGAGGAGCTGGGTCTGGGGCAGAAGTGCTATGGAACATAATGGGGTGGGATTGATATGGAGGTGACAGTTTGGGGGAACTGAGAGAGTAAGAAAAGGAAAGCAGTGAGAAATAGATTGTTTTTAAAAGAATAACCGAGCAAGGTATTTTTGAATAACTGCTTTAAGTATACAGATGAATATAACTAGTTTACTAGGCAGATAATCATGTCCCTGTCATGTAATGACTAATCTCATTTTTTTGACTTTGGGATTATTACAGGAAAGCTGTTCTGACAACTAGGAAACTTTCAATATACAGCCCAGATGTATTTGCAGACAATTTAAATATTTCTTCTGTAGTGCCAATATTGTCTTTTAGCTTAAGTAGTTCTCTCTTCCTAGTTTTTAGCTGGAGATTCATCTATAGAAAATAATTATTAATTTCTTAGCTTTCATTTTGCGGGCTAAAAAAAGCCATGCTTTCAGATTCTTCTTTATACTCTCCATAACATCCTATTAGCTCTTCTTGATATTATTTCAGAGTGCATGTATGTTTCTTTTATATGACTGGCCACAACAGTATATTGAATTCCTGATTAAAATTCCACAAGGGCCTATAAATAGCATCAGCGCTTCTTCATTCTTCCTGGAAATGAATGTTAAGATTTCAGTTTTTCAGAACTGCATTAGATTAGTGGCTTATACTACCTGGGATTCATCTGCACACATCTGCTATGGTCCCATGTCATCTTATTAAAAGAAATAGTTGCTAGTGTGTGAGCCACAGTGCATGACCCTGGATTTTACCCTATTCCTTTTTGGCCACAGCAAAATTCACTTTATGTAATACTCTAATCCTCCTCTTTATGAATAGTTGCTTCTGATAAAACATTATCAGTGAATTTCATTATTGTTTATTTGACTTAAATACGTTAAAATTTGACTTAAATTTTGAGAAAATTGATTGATATGCTTGCTCCAACCCTTTAACTTCTTTCATTTCTACGAGGTGCTATTTCTTTCATATGTATTCCAAATAATTCATCTTGGAATTCCCATCCTGTCCAGCTCAATTAATATAGACCAGGTGAAAAATTTCTAATGACTCCTCTGCCTAACGAAGAAACCAACAGACTGGTATAATCTATTTTGTGAAAACAACATGGCATTTCATTTAACTTGACTTCATTATTCCTTAAAAGTCTCAAGGTTTCTTGGAAGCCTCAGTGTTGTTATGTGCAGACTGTGTGCGCAGAAGAGGAACTCATTAGCGTTTAGAGCTTATTTAACAGGCTCTCAGCATGTGGTAACACTGTGAAAATTGACAGATCTCTCCACTTTTGCTTTCCTTACTCTCTCAGGATTTCATTTATGCCATTGCAGGCCAGGACCCTTTGAAAGTTACAGTGGAAAGCTACCCTAGCAAACTCTTTTGCCAATTTGTTAGACTCAGTGCCAAAGATGTTTTCTTTTCATGGGTTGTATTGCTCAATTTTTTCTGTATTTTTATACGTAACCTTCAATAAAGTTATTTGAAAGAAACTTTTTACAAAATTATCTTCTGCATTCAACTTTAAAATACCAAACAATATCAAGATTTACAAGGTAACTTCCTCAGATGACACCAATTTAGACTCAGAGGCCCACAGTTTCTAGTGTATTTCTAAATTAGCAGTAGATACTATCATTTGCATCTCCTGTCTGTGACAAATAATTCTGAAGTGACTTGCATACTGCTAATGGTATACATATCACAGTTTGGGATTGATTATACTTATTTTTAGGCTTTGAGAAGTATGAAATGAAAGAAAGAAATCCACTTTGGTTGCAAAAAAAAATGGAAAGGGAAAGGAAAACGTTATGCTACTAACTAAAAATAGACCTGGGATACATGAGAATTATTCATTAAAGTCCCAAGTGAAATTATCATCTATGGTGCCTGATTATACTGATTTTCTTCCTGTCAGAAGCCTCTCCTAATAATTTTAGTTTGCATTTACTTAAACACAACAGAAATACCTCACGCAGACACGTTTTAGCTCTAGAACAGTGTAGTCAAATATAAGGATTACATAGATTAAGTGTTAATGTTTTAATCACAGATATCACACGGATTTGAAATTCTGTACCTAATGTATTTAAGTTTTTTGTTCTACTAATATTTGATTAAAAAATAGGAGCCCGAACACAACAAAGATCAGGACAAAATAACTACCTAGACAGGAATTTTTCAACTTAAGTCCATTTTCACCAAATGAGGCGCTGTAATAAAAGACTGTATATATAGATTTGCTCTATAAGATTCTAAACATCAAGATAATAAAGGAAAAAATGCTTTATCAATAGAACTAAGTTTGAACTAGAAGAGTGAATCCTTTACTGATAAAAGTAAGCCTGTAATAAAATATTATGCTTCTCTTTACAGAAGCATTACAAAAAATTTTGTGGGATAATTTCTAGTTCTGTCCTACAGCAACTGGAGCAAGAAGTATTTTAGCAGTCTGATCATTATTCCGGCATCTTAACCACTGACCCGTTCACCTGGTCTGCGATACCTGGTATGATGATCTCAGGGACATCCAGAATGTTGCCAAATGAAGCAGTTTTACGATGGCCTCGTTTAGGCTTGGAATAGGCTGAAAAAATACATATATACAATACACATGCAAAACACTAAAATGGCAATAGCAAAATTATTAAATTCCTAATACTGCACTTTTCATATACTTGGTTAAATTAGAGTTCATGCAAAAATGTGTCATGCAGAATAAACTGCATTGCCTTCCACTCATGCTTACACGTAATTAAGCAACGGTTAAAAAGCAAAAAATGCAGAACTAGCCATCATTACAACACGGTGTAATTAGTTACAGTTAGCAACACAAAAGTCAAACACAGAAAGCAGCATGGCAACACGGAAGGGAAAACCAAATGTAATTATCCAAACAGAGAAAAAAATGAAATTATTTCAGTTCACCTGTACATTCAGAATAAATTCTTGACCCTCTGAACTTATATAACCTTTTCTCTTTAGTGTTGAGAACAAACTATTTTATAAACAAGTTTAATAGTTAGATACTTCTTTAAATCACCTCCTTTTAAAGCAAATCTCATCTGTCTCTGAAAAAATGCTTACTCTTACTACATTTGATAATCATTCCTGCTGCTCACTCTTTTATCCCATTAGTGACAATTTTTTATTTTGGGAGCTGGATATCACTACCAACTTTGTAATTTTTGAACGATGTTCAAGAAATGTCATACACTATGAATTAAAATCTAATCATACTTTTTTTTTATTTTGCTACTTTTGTAGTTCAAGATAAATAGTTCCTATTTAGAGAAAAACTGAATGCATCTCCCAAAAATAGAAGATTGTAGCATATTCATCTCAGTAAGTAATGCTGATGTGTACTACATGATTTACTCTTACACTTAATCTAATGAAAGCTGGAACAAGAAGATTAACTAATTCTTGACTTGATTTAACAACAGCCCAATTCTTACCCAGCCACACAATTTTTTTTCAGGTTCACAGCATATTACTTCTGTCACGCAGTTAACAAGATTGAAAAAACAAACCAAAACCAACACAGTGCTGTTTCAGCTCTTTCTGAAAAAGTTATGGTCAGATGGGTTTGACCTCATTTCTAGTTGTCTTCAACAGCCTTAAGAGATTTTTTAAAAAAATACCCAAAGAACCCCAAACCAAAAATATATATATATTTTTGTTTCAAGAAAAAGAAACCCTACAGTGATAACAAAAAAAAAATTATTAGAATATTCTGAATAGTAATTGTTATTGTCTTCCTTAATGTACTTAAAGAAGACAAAATAGAAAAACTAAAAACTTGCAAAAAGAGGAGGGCCAGATTATCTCCACTAATGTAAAAAACTTACATTAATAGTGTCAGTGACCAAAGTGAGTCCTGACATATTTTAAAATAAAACCAGCATGGTGTTATTACTAGGTAAGTACACAGCTGCCTTCTGTGTTAAGAAACCTTTAGAGATATTCAGGGTGAGATGTGCTACACAATCATCCAGTCAAAGACTGACAATACAAAAGACAAATTTTGGAATAAAGCTTTAAAATAAGAACATGAAAGTAAAATGTGTTTAGGGCAAAGTAAATATTATGTCATGAGTAACTTCAGTATTTAGTAAAACAAGATCTTGGAGTAATCATAATACAATGAAGAACAAAATGAAATAGTCATGGAGCACAAGAAAGCCAGAATTTTGATACATAATTCCTTATCAATGGCATCTACTCAATTACCCTAATTTTCAGATTGGTAGAAAAATACTTAAACGGCTAAATAACCCTGAACTAACCAAAGTAATTTTGTTTTATTATTTAAATGTGTGGTTATATACCATAACAAAACAAAACTTTCACATATAGAACTTAAAACCTGAAGCTTACATAAATTAACAAACAATATCTTTGATGAAGAAAAGAGACAAGAAAGTGTTTGCCAAGTATACACATGTTTATTAATTCACTCCTCTGGGAAGAATAGATATTGCTTTCACCATAAAATTATGTACTTATACTTACAGATAAATTCCAATTCTCTCAAAGATTTAATGTTTAGAAGTAACAGTTTATAGCTGAAGCAAACCTGGCAAAACACCTGTAGCTTTTTTTTTTTAAACAGAAGACACCAATGCTTTGTTAATCTCATGAATAAAATCTAACTATGCTCCTCTTTCTGAAATCTGCCAAAGTGGATTTTAAAACTTATTTGGGAACATGCTGAACTTTAAACCTACCTCTTAATTTCAAAAATATTATAGAAATAACCTTGAAGAAAATGTTATTAAATAAATAATTACGCTAGCAGAGATGAAATAACACTATTTCAGATACAAAAGTGAAAGTTGTGCATTTGGAATAGGATTGACACTTAAAAGTCTTATAATGTGTTTTTTAAAAAAGTAAAAATCTAATTCAACAAAATCTCTTCTACAACCTTTAAAATACTGAATTACAATACTCAACATTGCTGACTGTACAACCATAAATAAAGCCACTTCCCTCCCACAATTAATAAAAGACAATAAAGACTACATGTAAAGTTAAAGTATTTTCATACAGCTACTGGTATTAACCTTTTGTAAGACTATGCACATTTCACATTTTCCTTCCAATTCCTTAATCTACGCCCCAAACATCCTTTAATTTTACCTGTGATGGAAGCTATTCTTGCTTCTATTTCAGACATATCAGCACTCATCCTTTTGGCTTCTCCTGAAACAAGGGCTGACGGTGGTCGTGCGCGAACATCTGACAAGCTCTCCACACTGCTCCCACGAGATGGGGGCAAACTCAAACGGCCAGGATCACCCTGTTTCGACAGTCACATTTTTAAAAAGAAAATTCTGCACAAGCCCCTCCCTGATATGCACCAGTATGTAGGTTAAAATACATTTTTATAATGTGCATTTTAAAAGTGACAAGATTTAAAATTTATAACAATAAATGGTAATAATTGAGCTATTATTGGCATATAAAACTGAAATATCTGCAACTTTGAAAATAATCTAACTATACACAGATAAAAAAATCAGTAGAATTAGGTCAATATTATCAGAATAGAATCTTTGTATTTTTGCATTCTACTTGAAATAAAACACAGTATTTTCAAAATTCACATAAATGTTTAATCCTTTTATATCATACTACTATTTTAGACTTAAATTAAGGCAGCAATTTTCAAACATATATTTTTTTTTAATCTAATAAATACCTTTGAATAGAATGAACTATTTTTCACATTTCATCGGAGATCTTAATAGAGCCTTCCGGTTTACATTTTTGGAATTATTCAATATATTTCCATCCCTTTTCATGTTCTTCTCCTATAAATAGCTGGGTCCAATTTTGTATGATTTTTGAAGGAGGACACAAATGTTTCAGAGCAGATACAACACTTTTGTCTGCCTATGTCCACTTCATTATTATGGTGCAAAATTGCACACTTTAGCTTACCGGCTGCTTGGTTGTGTTTTTGATTTGTTGTGCCAATTTTGACTCTAAACGTTTAATAGTGTCATTGGTAGAAGCTCCTTGGAAGTCACTTGGTTCTATGTTAGCATCACTCTTGTTACTCGTGTTTGTAGAAGTGATGTCCATGAATGAACCTAGAAACCAGTAACAAAGAAAAACATTTGGGAATGTCCACTGAAAATACTGAAGTGCATCTCTTCACTACAGCATTCTCAGAAGTCTAACTTGGCTTTAAAACAACACTTTTCAAAACTTTTAATGAAAGGCAAGTTGCAAGACTGCAACAGATCCATTACTGTAAGAAGTAAGAGGAGTGAAAAAGAATACACAACTACCTACTACGGTAACATTCAGAAGTCAATCTTTAGATTTCTTTGAAATTGTCAGGGTAATGTCATATTAAAAACATGACCAGCAATCTCATTCACAATTAATGACAAAGACCATCATTAACCACAGAACAGCATAAATACCTGATAAATAACAGTCAATATATATTCACAGTTTAAAATGATAAATTATGTCTTAAAATCATGTGCTGAGAGGTGGAGAACAACTAGTAAAGTCAGTGCAATGCTAGAGCTGCAAAGATTTTGTTAATATACAGGTCACTAAATTGTAAAGTAGCCAATGAAACTTTATCCAAATACCAGCAATTTCTTCGGAGATAGAAAATAAACCAACCAAGCAGAGGAAGTTGAAGACACCTAAGATTAAAAATTAATTAAGTGGAAAACCTGTACTCTAAAAAATGAGGAGATCAAATGATCTTCATTTTCTATTATTAAAAGGATTTATCGGAGAGCAAGACTACCTGAAAGTCTAGCCCACATTTTGTTCCATCCACCTTTCTGGTTATTTTCTTGCACGTAATTTAAATTACTGTATTTAATGCCTCTTAACATAAAACAAATGCAAGTTTAAATTCTGGATATTATAACTGAAAGAGGTGCAGCTTTCAAAAGTAGTGAAAAATTTTAAATTGACAACTCCTACATATTACATATTAGTGAAAAGGTGTTAATTGTTAGCAACATTCATGGGAAAAAAAAACCAACCTTAAACCTGGACATTTGGAGACAGCTTTTACCATAAACTTGTTCTCCATTACACATACACTTCATCAAAACCATTTGAGTGAGAACACTGAATATGATGTGGTAAGAAGTATTAACCAAAAAAATACATCCCTGTCAATGCTTATGTTGCTATTCTTTTTCTCTAACTTACACAAATGTACCTGTACTAGTGGCAGAGTTGCTTTGGCCTTCATCTGAATACTGGCAAGGATACTGCAGAGGTTCATCAGCTCCTGGAAAGTACTGTGAAAAAAGAGCAATGATTTGATAAAAAACCCTAATTAACCATTGTTTTAAAATTATTTTAATAGTATCTCATAATTTAGAAATACAATTTATATATTTATAATAATTTATTTTGAAGACACATAAATGCAAATATTTTTAGTCATACATTAAAATACACCTATGAGTATTTTTTTAATTTTCTCAAATCTGTTATGAGTTGGTATAGCCCCCCCATAAGGAGATTAATTACTTCCCTTCTCTACCATAATTGATAATTTTTATCAAAAAGAAAGAGGAGAAAGAAAACATGTAAGCCCATCTTTAGAGTGTGATGAAAGGCATACCTTTTGTAATTCAATTTCCTAGCTTAACAGATTAAGAACTGATTAAGATACTAAACTAAATTTTTATACCCGCATCAAATGTGTCATTATTTTAACAATTTCCTCCATGGATGGTCGTTGAGAGGGATCCTTGGACCAACAACGGGTCATTAAACTCTCAATTGGTTTAGGTAAGTTTTTGATCAGTGGTGGCCGAGTACCTGTAATTGAAATTAGAAAAAATCCTTAATTTTTTAACCAGACTATAATAAACAACTGACAGTGATTGATCTCTCTCCAGTATTTTGCTAAATAAATATAGGGAAAGGTAGAGTTAATCGTAGGCTGAAAGAACTGGTTTGTACTTAATTTTCTCTCTTACAAACAAAAATTGATCAAAAAAAAGTTACTTTGCACTACATAGAGGCTACAATTACATACAAACAAGTAGAAAAAAAATTAAACTTCTCCTTCAGTAGAGGTCTGAATAAATACAGCACAATACAATGGCTAATGTTACTTGTCTCTGAAGAATAAAGCTCTAGAACAAACTAGGAAGCAAGTAGTAACAGTCTTTGGTTCCTAATGCTGTATTCACAAGAAAAAAATAATGAAAAAACCAAAACACCTGAAGTATTTTTGAGAGCTGATTTTGCCCTTAAAAACTTCCTTAAAAATTACAGGCACTGGAAGTACCAATTTTGTGTGCCTTTCTCATGCCTACACACATTTGTAATAACATATTTTACTTCAACTATTGTATAACTATTCAGCTGTTTTTTGGTTCAAGGTTCTCTTTTACGATTTCAACAAGGAATACAATTGATGGACAACCGCTTGTGTCTGATATATGAGGAACAGTGACGGTTTGCAAAGCAACCAGCAAGTATTTAAAAATATATTAAACAGACCAAGTAATACATGAGTGCCACAATAGTTTTAAGTGAGATGAAGTGTACTAACATTTCCTCTTAAGAAGGAAAAAGAAAATGGAAGAAGATAAAAAGGATAAGTTTTTAAAGCAAAAGTAGCTACAGATAGGGAATTTTTCTGTCCCTAAAGGATATGCCCACACCTTATTGAGGCTTCCTGATTTATGACTATTAGATTTACATTTAGTTTCACAGTTAATGCTTTTATGCAAGGCACTCTTTACTCCTAACTTTAAATGACCTGTGTATTTGAAAATCCAGCCTTCATTGCTTGTTTGTTATTTTTTTCTTCCAAACAAGTTTGTGCTTGCTTTGATGTTGTCTCTCACAAATGGCAGAAATTCTTTGCAGTCACTGAACTACTTCACTACCATTACTTAATTGTTTGTAAAACTCTGTTTTGCCATGGTACTTAAAAACATAGCAGTAAAGAAGTTACACCACTAGCATGAAGATACTACAGTCTACTATCCTGACAACATTATACCACTGCTTTAAAGAAAAAGTCCATTTGAATACAATCGTGCCCTGTTTATAGTCTAAGCTCACAAAAATCTGTTCTATATAATACCTAGCATAGCAGAGTGCTGCCCCATGAGTGCAGGTGCCTAGGTAAAAAGGAAAAACCATTCCAACAGCAGAACAAAAAAAAACAAAACCCAAAACACCACAGATGAAAAACAAAGTGACATTTTTAATGCCTAATGGTCCCGCAGGAGTTTGACAGTTTCTAGCGTTTCTAAACACAGGTCAAGTTACTTCAAGTTACACATTTATTGTAGACATTTAACTACAAAGAGTAAAAAAAATAAAAGAGACAACTTAGCTAATAAAAATCACCATTCATCCAGATAGAGGGGTTGTGGGTTTTTCTATAGCACCTCTCAGATCACTTTTAAAATGGAGTGTCATAACAAAGAAGACATGGCTCTTTACCCTTCTTTATTCATACGCCAGTTACACATAGCAGCCAAATAACACAAAACCCACACTGACACAGAAGTGGCAGTGTTTAACTATGTAGTCTTTGTGAGAAAAGTGTATATTTAATGAAGCATAAAATGGAAACACTGGTAATTTAAAGCTGCATGGTCAAGAGTGTTTAGCAAATTTATAGGTCAAATACACAACTTCAAATGCAATAAAGTATTTTCAACTCACCATTGTGAACTGCCCACATTATTCGGAAAGCTGGACCACCAATCTCATCAAAAGGTTTCCTACGGGTGATTACCTCCCAGAGAATAATACCCCAACTGAAAACGTCACATTTTTCACTGTAATTGCTACCTGGAAGAAAGTCATCAATATAATTTGTGTCTTTTCTATGTAACACATTAAAAAGAAGTACAGTTTGAGTTGATCATAGAATCATTAAGGTTGGAAAAGATCTCCAACCTATGTAAACAATGGCAGATCACTAAGGGAAGCAAAACAGTCTCATCTATGCAGACACAGCACTTCTGTGACACTAAGCCTACGAAAGGAAAGGAGCCCTATTCTCCTGTTGGCGCAAGGAAATTCAGTTTTGTGGCCGAGAAGTCTTGGACTAATTCTGAAAACAGAGTCTAAAGAAAGTGAGAGAATATTCTCTATTATTTTATTATGTGATAGACCAAGACTGGATAGACACAATCATTCCTCAATCATTCCACAGCAATTTTAAAATGGTTTCTTCTAATGAGAGTTCTGATATTAGAATTGCTCTCTCTAACTTTATCCCGATCTAAATCATGTTATTTTCATTTAGATAATTTGATCTGTACAAGGCTTTAGGTGCCCTAATGTTTAAAATGGGAAGAAAATCTTAATATTAGGGCAACTGCTTCAATAGGCAGTTGTCGTCTACAACAGATACTTCTCATGTCTTTATTGTTCTAATCTAAAAACATTAGTACTAGAACAGCAACAGAATAATATTAGCATCTTTTACATTGTTGAATTCTGATTCAGTAGCATAGGTAAACAAGTTTTTAACAATTCTGACATTTGATGTGGTTATTTTAGTAGCTTAATAACTGTTTCTGGAGTAATTTGATATGCTGCATCATAGAAGCTACTAGATTTCTTCCTTTCCTTGATACTTGTCCATTTATAATAATTTGTCTCTTTATCAATAAACACTTTCATTTAAAAGTACATAAAAACAACTGTAGACTGAAGACTTTTGCTGCTGTCCAAAAATACAACTGCAATTTCTTTGTTCTGCCTGGCTGAATTCATACACCAGAGGAACTAGGATATGCACTGCAAATCCCTACCATAATATACTTATTTGTATTCATTTTAGATTAACATTTTTCACTCAAAAAAAGAAAATCTATCTGTAACACTAATTGTCCAACTGATTATTTCTAAAAGAAAAAAATCTCCTATTTGTACAATTTAATTTAATAATAAACAAACATTAAGAAAAGAAGTACTCCTAGCTAGAATTAAAGAAATAAAGTAGGTATCTGGAAAATTTTCAGGCACCAGAGTGAAACACATAACCCTTTGGTTGGTACTTTAAGCAATACGTGGAAGAAAATGGTACCTTCAGAACAAAAGCTCCAAAGGTGATGTTTGTGAGGAAACACCTCCAAAACTGTATGGGAACAGTCTCTGGAATAAGGACATTAAAACAAAAAGAGGCCACTGGGATCCAGAATCGGGGAAACCACTGCTCCACACAGGCACTTCCTAAAGCAGGAAGATGACTTTTTCCAGACCACTGCTAAATCACTTTGATAATTTAAGGTACTGACTGGCTAAATGGTGTTTAATTTGCAATTTAATATAGACTGGATTATTTCTGTGATAATCATGCAGCAATTATACCTATCTAATTATCAAGTGTCATCAGTCTTTCCCAGTTACACTCCAAGAAATAGCTTATTTTCCTACTTAACTAAATTAACTGGTAATAACAAGTTCCTCGGTACGTAGGAAAGAGGAAGTACATCAAATCTCTAGATTACACAAAAAGCAGACAAAGATGGAGTTACAAGAAAGTGGGGGACTGAAAATGAAGGCAATTATGTTTAATTTAGAGACACTAACAGGGAAACTCTAAAGTTAAAAGCCGATCAGAATAGCAAATGAAAGTAATGACAGTGTATTTAAATATCAGAAAAGTTTGAAATAATTTAAGAATCTTGGAAACATTAAAATTGTGGGGCAAGAGCCCTCTGGCTGTATTTGATGTACTTACAAAATAAGAAACAGCAGCTGTCTAGAGTTACTCCTTACGTAAATCTTAGCCATGACACAAATAAATATCTAATACGAATGTGAGAGAGTCGGTTCAGTGCTGTTCTTTAAACCTCTGCATAATTATTTGACAATATATAATTGTACAGATTTTTAAATAAATGGTAAGAGTTCTGCCAAGACTCTTTCAGTTGTTACCTCAAACTTTTATACACATTGAAATAAAGATTATATGATCCTCTATTTCCTACACCACATTAATTCACAGTTGTATCCCTAAAAAGAACACAAAATACTGACACTGTGAATTTTTATTACCTTCAAAAACTTCAGGTGCCATCCAAGCAGCACTTCCTTTATTGTTGGTCATGTGTGTTTGAATATCACAGGCTGTACCAAAGTCACAGATTTTTAGAACTGTCCCCCCAGCTACCAGGAGCAAACTGTCAAAGAAAAAAAAAGATATTAAAATTGTGTGATGAAATAGTCTGGCAATAAACCACTGATTTTTATTTTTTTTTATCCCAACAACTATCGTTGCAATATAGTTGAATGTCTTAGGCTTTGATTCGCACTGCTTTAGTTTTATAATCTGGGAAATCAGTAAGGTCACTTGTTTCTAATGTGAACATATTAAATATTTTAAAATACCCCAATATATATTGTAATTTATTCATATACGCTAGATTTTAATTAAGTATCTTTAGCCATAGTAAATCACTAAGCATATATTGACAAAATTAGTCCTTCAGATTCCAGAGGCTGAAAAACTAGTGCTGTAACAATTTTAGCAAAAGAAGAATGGTCAAGATGCCGGCTAATATCTGTCAACATAGATATTTATTGAAACGAAAGCACTGAAGTTACATGTTAACAGCTCTCTAGATCAAAACTGGGGATACAAGAAAGAACTAAAGATTTAAAGTGTGGCTTCATATTAGGATTTTACCTGGTAATAACTGCAGGCCACTATAAAAAAGGGATGATTCTGCTCATACTCAAATATCTGTTTCTACTTAATCTGTACAGCCAGATCTGAAGCTGTAAAGTGAGTCAGATAACAAGCAGTGGATAGGAAACTACTAAATTTTGTTTCAGTGGAAAGTGATGGGAGCTTCTGGCAGGGGTAGTAGAACTGGCAGAAGGAGGGGATAAAAGAGGATGGCCATGTGGTGAAAGAGCTCTAATATAATAAATATGACATTAGAACCAATCAACCAAACAACCCCACCACAATGTTCTCTTACTGAACAACAAAACCATTTCAAAACTGGAGGATTTTAATTTCCTCTGATTAGAAACCTTATTTCTAACAAAATCCTCTTCCATGATACAGGGTAGGAGCAGGACATTTTTCCAGTTTGACAGAATGTAACTGAATACAGTTCATTTTCTGTTTCATACACCATCATTCTGTAACTGAAGTTTCAAATGCACAGCTTTCATTTGGAATACAGTACACCCAAAAGTATCAATTAAAGGTTCTTTTCAAATGCAGTAAATATTTAAAAATTATTTTAAATTCCAGTTGTAAGAAAATATAAAATATGAACCTACTTTGGTGGTTTCAGGTCTCTGTGAATTAGAGCCTTTGGTTTCATGCTGTGGAGATATGCCACTCCTTGGGAACACTGTAAACACCAACTCATGGCATGTGCAGCAGTATAATGAGGCAGAGGTTCAGCACCATGTAGCACTGCAAAACAAAGGCACAAACTAAAAAGAACTTTATTGCATATTACAACACATACAATGGAGTTAACAAAATACCAGTTAGAAAGCTCTACGGAATCTAAGTAATTATCAACACCTCCTGACTGCAACTGAAAATATCCTTCTGGAGACTTTTTTAAAATAAATGACAAAATATTTTCTGCTTTTTAGTATGCTTTCCATAATTTTTAATGTCAAAATTCAATATGAAAGGTGTTGCTTGTTCTCAGCTATCCTTGGTAAAGTCTGTGTTAAATAAATGGTCAGGGAATTTACAAATCTTTTCAGATGTTCCACTGGAAAACCTTTAATTGCTTGTATAAAATATAAGAAACTGATACCAAGAACAAACCAGTGGACTGAAAAGCAGTTTTAAAAAGCACACTCCTTTTTCCTTAAAATTATTTGAAAAATTTAAAAGAACCAGAGAATGGTTGGAAGGGACCTCCAGAGGTCTATCAAGCAGGGTCAAGCAGGCCACCTCCAGCTGGTTGCCCAGGACTCTGGTGAGGTGGCTTCTGAGTATCTCCAAGGATGGAGACATACATATGAAACAGCTTTATAGTTTAGATCACGTTTGCCCTAATACTATTGCTTTAGGTCCAGCAAGACACTATGTTGAAGTGATACTCACCATTGTATAGAGAACCTCCTTCAGCATACTCCATAACAAGACACACCTTTGCAGGGGAGGGAACAAAAAACAGGGATGTGTTAAATGTAGGGGTAGAAAACAGCTTCTGTAAACTGAAAGGAACGGTCTTTGAGAGCCAACTACAAAGCCTCTGTGCCTAAACTAATGGAAAATATATCTATGAAGTAAAAGGTCGGTTTGAAGTGTACATGTTTACGTGTAAGAAACAGAAATGAGTTTTATACTTAGTTCCCACTGTAAGTTACAAAAGAAGAGAATGACCTCCCCCTGCCTCAGTCTTAAAAAGCAAATCCTGTCTTCAAACTGCAATTCACTTGTTCTTACTTTTTTCCTTTAGCAATTTACAAAAATAAAATCAAATACCACATCAAAATAATTTTACTAGTACTTAAAAAAAAGGGATGCAGCATTATTTTAAACAATTAGATAGCCCATAAAAGAATTAGCTAAGGATATATCAGTCCAGTCATTGTACTTGCTTTCCTGCTTTGAGAATTTGTGGGACTGTTTGCAGCTGTGGCAAATCCTGAGAATTGCATATATGAGAATAGGAACTGATTTACAAGGTACAATTGCGTGTTGCTAATGTATTTGCTTTTTGTATTGCTAATTTGCAATTAGTAAGACTGTAAATATGAATGTAACTACATATGTAATACACCAGATGCCATTCTGACAAACTGAAGTATAATCTGTGCTTAGAAATGGCTTTGGGGTTTCCTTGAAAGAAATTATTTTTCATAGCAGTGGAAAGAAAAAAACCTAAAAATCTGAAAACATCAAGCAACCTACATATCTGTACATTTCCTTATTATGACCAAAACATAAAAAACATATATAAAATATACATTTTTAGTACAAAATACATGTTTTGTGCATTGATGCTTGCATATGCTAAGCTAGTCACTTGCTGTTATACTGACAAAGCTATAACTTACTGGGTTTAGACAGGCTCCATATAACTTGACAATGTTGGGATGGTTCACTCGTGACAGCTGTCGAAGCTGCAATACAAATCACACAATTTCAAACCATGGGGAAAAAAGGCTAATGCTTTATTTTCACAGCTACAATTAATACACCACAACAGCAAGTACAGTTTTATATGTCTGCATAACTCCAGATAGCGATTTTAGAAATTACAAGACGGATGTCCCTCTTTGCATTTTAATTTATGTAATTAAGTTTGAGTCTAACTGAACTGTATTTTAAAAGAAATTTTTAAGAAGTTAAATTTAAAGAAAATATTTTGATAGGTTGTAGTAAAATCACTCAAGCCACAAGCACTCTGCAACTAAGACCTCTGTAGGTTCGATGCTCTTCCTGAAGCCTGCAATTTTGGAATCCCAGTTGACTGACTACATAAAAAAATCAGAATCATTTTGGCTTTATTCACAATATAGAATATTACTGTTCAAAAAAACCCCAAGCCCACAGTCCTAGAAATTAAGCCAAACAGTTTAATATTAAAGGGACATAGTTCCAAGAACCTAGTCCTGCTTGTACTGACAATTACACTACTTTGCACTAAGTATTTTTTTTTCCCAGAACGTAACAGAAGAGAAGGAAACAAGAAATTTTTTTCCATTTACACAGACTTCTGAAGTAGTTTATGCTGTTCACTGCCTATGGAACAAATGCTATTTTTTCTGTACACTTTAGAAGACCTAAAAAATCAGAACAGAATATTACAACCGATGCTTGCACTATGTAGAGTTTCCAGAATACCAATAATTATTTAAGTATTTTTAGGATTATCTACTCAGATCTCTTTAGGACACAAAAAATGCTAAGAGACCAATCAGATTTACTGAGTATTAAATTAGACTCAGATTAATAACCTTAAAAAGCATGGTAATGAACAAAATATAAATATTTACACAGAGGCCTATAACAAACATGCTTCTTTCAACCCTTCAGTGTGTTACATTTTAGTACATCTAGTTCCAAATTTAAGAGATTTATTTTTAACGTATTTTGCATATCCTGAATATACTAAATGATAACTGAATAAATATTAAGCAACATGTCACAATATATCCCATTTAAATTACACGGCAAATTTTTGATTCTAATAAATATTATGTATCTTGGTAAGTTTATCATTATATCTGAACTACTCAAGGTATTTCTGAAGAAGTAGACATGAACCAAAACAGTGACTGCCTTTAAATGAGTTACAGGTAGCAATATATGTAACGAAAAAATAACGAACTGCTGATAAAACTCAGAAACAGTTTCAAGTATGGACCTGATTGTATTGAAGAACCTATGCTGTAGCCCCTGAAGTGTTAATCAGCTCCAAGACTTTGGTGGGTATTTCAGCTGCACCCTGATTCCAGACTGGGACAGAATCTAGGAACTGGCATTTCCCCAATTGTGTGCCCTTCTCTCTCTCCTCCTTGCCTTCCAGCTTTTTATGGGAAGCAAAGTAAAGAAGCAGCAATGTTCTCTCACAGGTCTCCTGTTCTGCAAGACAAGGGGTCCAGGCCTGAACTGTGTACCACAGGCTGCATTTATCTTTTAATAGACTTTAGTACTTTAAATAGCTTTTAGTACACTAAATGCACCCATGAATTTAAGAAAACAAGCTCTACCAAACCCGGTATTTCCATCAAACTTACTGTACCTCTACAATGAAGGCTTTTCTTTCAGATTCACTTTCTATTTGTTTAATGGCTACATCTTTAGCTCGCCATTTTGCCTTGCAGACCACACCAAAGGCTCCTCTTCCAACAACCTAGAACAAAATATGAAACACGAGTTAAAACTTGAAATGGTTTGCTGCGCAGGACTTTGCAAATAGAAAAGAAATTTAACTTTGAAAACTGAAGACACACAGGCTCAAGTTGTGCCAGTGACTGAATACTATGGCATCGAAGCATAACTGGTGCTTAGCTAAGCTTCCTCCAAAGATCATTTATAGAAGAATTGGAAAACACACAATTTACAAAAAATTGCAAACAAAACAATTTATTGTTAACATTCAGTACCAGTATTTCAGAAAAATATGATCTCCATTATTTCAAACAAGATTTGCTCAGAAGAAAATTAGAGGAACGACAGAAAACTTATTTATTTAGATTTGACCAGTGAAGTTATATATCTATTTGCTGCATTCCTTTATTCTTGTTAGGAGCAGGAATGTAAAGTTCTGAATTTCAAATGCATACATAAACAACACATACATACACAGGGCTATGATGAAGTCGGGACGAGGTGTTCAATGTGCTCAAAGTTATGCTTTCATTTTCCCCAGAGATGACTCAATAGTGTGAGAGCAGTAAATTCTCCTGCAAGTCCTCCAAAGAAGCACAGTGTCTGTATAAACTAAGCTTTCTCTATTTCTGCTGCTTTCTAGCTTATTTGGAATTAATATTGCCCAAAAATATAAAAAAAACAGACAAGAGCCATAACTCTTTATTGTAACTTCACAGAAGCAGTAGTAGCAGCTTCTGCATACCATGTTATTCAAGAAACCTTTAACCTTTACTGTGAAGGAGCTCCAACGCCACCATTGTTTAGAGCAGCTCTTTGAAACCAAGCACAGAAACGAGAGCAAGATAGAGACAAGTGTCCTTTTTTCTGACGTCACTTTTAGTAACTGCTGAGTTACAAATGACTGTAAACTTAACTTTTACTTCCTTTAGTTGTGTTCTTCAGGGGAAAAATGGCAACACACAGAAAAAAAAAAACATGCACATGAGATGTAAAGTTGAAATGAGAGCATCACCAAAACAGTGACTAACTGCTAAGGGAAAGCACAGACAAGCAAGTTGTTACAAAAGAAAGGTGGTGAGAAGGAGAAAACGTAAGGCACACAAAGGCACAGAAGCAGCTAAGGAAAAGAAGCTCCTCCAAATCTAAAAAATTCAAGGCAGGGCATATGAGAAGGTGGGGAGAGGAGGAGAGACAAGGGGCTAAGTCAGCTGGTCTTGGATTCCTATTTGGCCCTCGCAACCTTTCTTCACTGTTGGTTTTAACAGCACTCTGTGCTTGTGTTCCTAGTCCTTGATTGCAAGTAATATCATACGTATCCTAAGGAACAAAACAGATGCTTTTAATGAAACAAACATGTTTCTGAGAGGTGCATGGGAAGGGATGGGAAAGGAAGGGAAATAGGGAGAGGGTGAAGTGCAGGCATTGACAAATATGACTATCATAGCAGTTTATTATGGTAGAATTTAACTTTACTGTCTTCCTTAAATGGGCAAAGCACAAACAAGAATATTATTTTCAATGGAAAAACACACTGCCTAAAATTACAAAGCTCTTCACTAGAAAGTCATAGTTATTTATAATTTTACCCAATAAAAAATGTGAAATATTCTTGATGGGGGGTATTAAAAATGTTTACAATAGAGATGCAACATAATTAGAGGACCTACAAAATGTTCAAACATAATATTGCATCCACATTATAAACACTACACCGATTCTTATGGGTTCACTGGTAAATTCACTTTTTCTTAACAGGATGGTTTCTTTAAAGAAAAGCGTGATTTGTAGGAGATTAGTGAATAACCACATATTCCCAATGCTGAAACAATGCAAACTGCCTGCTGCCCATATACTTATCCTTTGAGGAAATAACATTCAACCTTTCTTTTTCTTGAGATGCCCCTCAATACAGCAGCAATTCAGATCATAAATTAAGAGTGCTGATAGAGAGAAGGTAACTCAGTAGCCAGGAATGTACGAGCACCAGATTACTTGTCAAGGCTTCATATGAGAGCAAACTAACTACTGCTTACATAAACCGTGCTTGGGCTAGGTTCTTAGTAAATGCTTTCCTAATAAATAAATAAATAGATAAATAAATAAATAGTGAAACTGATTTCCCTTGGGAATGGGGTGGAAAAGGCTGCAGGTGCATAACTCAAGACCTGATAAACTATCATGATGAATACAAGGAAGTCTGCAATCAAGGCCCCAATTTGAAGAGAGTAAAAATATAAATAATAATAAAAAAAAATCAAGCTCTTGCATTAAGAAAGATGAGAAAAGGGAAATTATGCTCAATCTTTTTGAAAGGTTACACATGGATATGAGAGATGGCTGCCCAGAAATGGTGATCAATGGCATTTTCTTCTTCTGGTTTCCTTATTACACAAAATACTATTCTTCTATTATACATTGCAGTACATACTTAGCCCTCAAGGAGTTCCTGCCTTCTCACCTTTACCCTCCACAACAGTGGCTCATAGACTGTCTGCCACAAGATATTCGCAGGAGATAGACAGAACATGCCCCATTCTGTCCCATGTAAAAAAGGGACCTGTTGATTGTAACCTCCTCCCCTAGCTACAGGGCCTTGACTCTTCTCCTGATGTAACACACACCAACTATTTTCTTACAGTCCACAACTGAGGTCTGAAACACCAGGCCATGCGAATGATAGTTGAGCAGCCTACGAAAATAGTACATATAAACAAATTGGAAATAATGAGTCACTGGAAGACACACAAGTCCCAAATAGTCTCCCTTGGTATTTCCTTTTCCCTCTCAGACCACTTTTTGAATAAAACTGCCTAAATAAAATAAAATTTGAATAGAATTTCTTGGCAATGGCGGGCCCCCCACCTTCTACTGGCACAAGGGAGTTGTGCATTACAACCTCTTTACCCACCTCACGCAGTGTGTGACCAGATCTGTGGTAAAAGAAAAATCAGTTGGTGTGTGTGCCATAAGTCTACACTTCACAGAAGCGCTGATTTAGTGAGCACATGAAAGTCCATCGTGCAAGCACACGTAACTCAGCAGCCTGCTCACACCTGGGAAGTACTAAGGACAGTTAAGGAGAGAAGGATGCCACAGAGCAGCTTGGGCAGGATGAAGCATACTGGCAGCAGCAACACAGTACATTATGAATGAATCCAAACTAGGTTACCCAAGTAATTGGAAAGAACTCTCCCCTCCATATAACGCATATAAGGAATTCTCCTAAGTGGGCACAGTTGGCCTATGAGACTTCTTTCAGAAGGTTCCTTTTCTTAACGTACCTTTTCCCATACTCTCAGTTTTTGACTACGACTCTGTAACATTTAATCCAGTGACAGAGACAAAAAAATGCTATTTGAAAACAGTACATATATGTCAGTTAAAAGACTGGTCTTGGATACATATGATATAATTTAATGAAGCAATTTAACTTTTTTTTACTTAGCCTGAGTAATTTACAATACTTTGTGATTTATCAGGCTTATTATATACTACACATATTTTTATAAACTAAATATATTTATTTTTCACATGAATAACAAAAAAAAAAGCCCAGCTATCTCTTGCATTTGATTCCAAGAGGAAGAGTTTACCAGGCAATCTAAATCTTAATTACATAACAGAGAGCTGCAAGAGACCATCAGGTTTGTAAATTTTATGGTTGGTGAAAACAGGTTGATAAATGACTGTGCAGTCAAGGTTTCATAACAATTTATCAGTGACTTGGTGCCTGCTTAGGCAGAGGGTTGAACTTGAGAAGAGGACACGAATGCAGTGAGTATTTACCTAGGATACAGGGAAAACAGAAGAGCCAATCCTCCATTAGAACAGCTCAGCCTCTTGGACAGCAGATGAAAGGAGTAACTGTCAGAAGCAATGACAGATCTGATACAAATTGAAGCTTGCCATATGTGAAAGCCCAGTATATTTTTCCTAATTAATCTGGAAAAAGTACCTTACTCATAGCAAAAAACCCCTTTATAATCAACAGAATGCAGCTTGTGGTGGATTCCATTTACTTATCATCTTCTTCCCTTAAGGTTACGCTGAACTTATTCTTTAAAGGAGTGAGTCTTAGATTTTGTCAGAACTGTTTAAACACCACCTAGTTTCCTTCAACACCGTGTGCTGGAACTAAGTAACTTAATAGCACAGGAGGGAGGCGCTGCCTGAACTTCAGTTTCTTCATGCTCATTCCTTCTTGTCCCCTGCTGTTGGTGCCACACCATATGTTTGGGCACTAGTGCATATTCGGAATTATATGAAGCACAGTTAATGGAATTATTGACACAACAAATCAATAAACAGCAGTTGATCTGTAGCACCGCGTATGTTTGGAAAATGATCTAAAAATAAACACATTCTTTTGGTAAAAGGTTTTGTCCCTCTAAATATCTTCTGGGAGAAAAAAGGAAAATATAGGGCAGATGACTTGTTTAGAAATAGAACAAGAGTGCTTCTACTTTTCCCACAGAAGAGAACCAAGTTTGTTGAGAACCGCTGAGTACATGACACAAACACATTTTAAACCGGAAGAAATGCTTAAAGAGCTTTAAAGATTGAAAAGTATATCTATTCTTCTCCCTATAAAATTTATACCAGTGGAAAGTTATGTTTTCCTGTACGGCAAAGTGACATGGCGAAGTACAGTGCCACTTGCATGTTTTCCAGATAATGTATTTAGAGTCTTATTTAAAGAATATGAACCATACAAGAGCCCTGGAATAAGCATTACCTCTGTCTCTGTGTACAAATAGTATCAAATGCTGTACATAAACAAAGATACATGATACTGACTTCGAAGTATGTAGACTATACTGATTGCTAAGTTATGTAGACTAGAAATCATGCAGGAAATAGAGACTGAAGATATGTTAAGACCTTAAGGATGTATTTTGTCCTCAGGGATGTGACCAATAATTTCCCCTCCCCCAGTAAAGCAAGAAAAATGCATCTCTCTTTACTCAGATGCACCATAATCTCCTATCAAATGCCAAAACTTTGGAAGAATTTATTTCAATTTTGCATTAACTTCAGAGGTTTCTGAAAAACATAAAGATGCAAAGTTTTTGTCTCTGTCCACGAAGTTTCCATGTAAGGTAGCTTTGCATGCTGGATACCTAGTGCTTTTCTTTCTAAAAAAAACTTGCGGGATATATAACACTGCAATAAAATATAATAGCTCCCTGGTTAGCAGATGTAGTATTCTTTGGAGAACTGACTTCATAATTTGCGGTATCTATGGTGTGACATATTTGTTTATGATTTTGGGAGGCAAGACAAGCAGTTAAAAAAACCCAACAACAGAAAGTCAACCTGCTTCCAAATAGACAGCAGGTTCTAAATTATCTTTAATATCTACGTTGCTTTCCTTACTGGCATATTTGCAAATGAAAGGCTTATGCAAACTGAACTTTTGGATCTCTAAAGCTTCAGACACTACGCAAGACAGAGTGGAAAAAAAAGAAATGTTCTACAGTGCATTGTAAAAACAGAATCCCATTTTTAAATTCAGTTGCTTCTATTCTTTCTAAGAGAGCTCCAGCAGTACCAATACAGCATACTAATATTTTCAGTTTTTCACACATCTGTCCATATGATACAGGGAACATAGAATAAAAAAAAAAAAATACCAAAAGAAGCCATGAACAACAGTTTACAGCTCCTAAAAATATATGCCTACACTTTCTATCATTCATTCAACCAGCCTCAAATTCCGACTTTTGTTCCTCTGACTGTGCTATGCTTTATTAAGTAGGTTGAAGCAAATCGGCCCCGTGCCACAAATGACTGTGGCCAATACCAAGTGACTGGCAGCACTTTTAGGAAGGAGTTCACATCTGCCAATTCTTACAACTATGTTCTTTGACTTATTAAGTTTATTTGGACTAATGTTGACCCAATTCTAAATGTTGCCTTCCCTTTCTTGGATTCACATAGCAATGATAAAAACCCCAAATTCCCTCCACTTCCCCACCCCCAAAACCCCTGTAAGCAGTCCTACCAATTTTAAGTAAACTAAGTCATTTAGTTTAGATTTAGTTTCCAAGTTTCAACTTTTAAGTTACGCGAAACACCATAGGAAAAATATATCCCTTAATGATGTTTTAGCATGAATCAATTTGTTCTGTTACAGCAGTCGAGACAGCAGATTCTAGTTTTAGACATAAAATGTTGAGTACTCAGGGTGAAGGACTTCAACAGGAGTTGGGCTTGCTGAGCTGGCGCCGTCTAAAATTACTGGTCTTTGAAAAACAAATAATCATTCTACAGTCAGTCAAATACTGCTAGAATCCACTGGGTGCGATAAAACAAGGGACATGTGAAACTTGCTCTGTTTTAGTTTTTTCCTTGGGGAAAGGCATTGGACAGGGAACTTCATTATTATCTCATAAATACACATCTCGCGTTCATCACTGAAATATAAAAGGCTGTGAAGTTTCTTTCCCATGTGCTCTTTAGGAGGGTAAAATATAAGTTTATTTTACAGGACACAAACTGATTCATTGAATATATCTGCTATATATCTGCATGTGTAGAAATAAATGTAAAGTCTCACATTAACAGTCTTGCTAGCTTTTCAGCCATCCTCTAACTCACTGCACATTGAATTTCATTCACATGGAATCGGTGTTGCATAACTTCAGGTATAAATTCACACTCCAGAATGAAGAGAATCTTCCACTGGTGTAACAAAACTAAATTTAAATATTGACTGAATTAAATCAAGAATTTATTTAGAGTAAAATCAGAGAAAATACTGGCATGTTTTCACCATGTACTAATTTTTTGCCTTTGCTTTTAGGATACTCAGCTTAGCACCTTGAAGTCTTATTTACTGAAAAAGGTTGAGAAACATGACTGACTTCAAATGAATTCTTAACTACCACCCTTGGCTCTTGAGCACCAATCCTTTCGTACTCATGAAATATCCAAGAATACTGTTCAGATCTCAAATTGCACCTGCAGTTCTTGTCCAAACTGCTTACAATTTTGCAGATCAGTATTCTACAACTACCTGTCTATCTCACATTGGCCTTTTTAGCCACCAGCGTGCTTGTAGCAAATGTGGGTAGAGCCCTTCCCAAATCTTCGTTCGCGAAGCCTGGCCACGAATCATGATTCTACAACTGGACACGATCTCCCAGGACATAAAAACAACGGAGGTAGAAACAACTCCATGTTCAGCAGCAGCTTATGCATATCAGCTTTTCCTTGTAGTGTAATGGACATAATCAGTTACCACACCTCATGAACTTCTGAAAGTTAAATGCTATAAAAGGGAGCAAAACCTCGTTGTCTTACTGTATTGCTCATTCTCTTGCCTCTGAATGGCTTTGCTCCATAATTGTAAGGAACACATGCAGTTCTCAGCACACTACTCAGTTAATGAAATTATTCAACTGTGTGAATGTGCCATAAATTGCATCTCCTTAGTTGCTGGGACCTTAAGCAGGTTTTCTAAAATAAATACTCACAAGTTTAGCTTTCCATCTTTAAGAAAACATTACCGTAAATTCCCTTAGAATTAACTACTGTTGCCCTAGTATATTGTTGAAAATAAATATCAGTGTAGACTGCAATATACCAGCAGTATTCAAATGACAGTTTTCAAATAATTTACACTTCCACGCTGTTCAAAAGTAACTTGCAACTGCACAAATACAGCAATGGTTTTCAACCTGGCTAAATCAGCCAGTGGCTGGGCAGAATCACAGCATACACGACCAGACATGTACCTTTGGCTGTGTGATCCAAGGCATACACAACATCATGTGATGAAGTCGACATTTTGGTCATGTATGGCACTGTTATCCAGTGACATAATGGAGGAAGGGCTGTGGAATTTTCAGGAAAGACTAGCAGGGAGCAGATTGCCAGAACAATTCAAAACCAAAGTCTGTTGCTTAGATGTGGAAGCTCCTCTGGGAAGAAGAGACAGGAGTATTTAGGCTAGATTTAAACATGAGATTTTAAAATAAGGCTATTAGGCTTGTTACTGTTACCTTGATTTCAGTTATATTAAGTTTTATTTGTTCCGTTTCTAATGATTTGTCTATCTAATACCTAAAAACTTGCGAGGACATTCCCACAGTCAAAAACTTGCATGGTAAAATAGGGAACATTTCGGCTGAACACAATTTTTATGTTGTTTTTACCCTTCTTGTTTTGAAGATGCTCCTGCTGTGCCATATCAATTTTTATTTGACTCCAACTCATTCATAATTGTCTCTACATTTTACTTCATTTTAAGAACTTGAAAAAACAAAAAGGCAGCCTGAAGCTGGAGACACATTTAACAGGGGGGAAGTAACACAGACTATATGTGCATGGTAGCTAATGCAAAATATGGTATATTTTTTTATATTATCCAGTAGAGTTCAGGTAAATCTATATAAAAGTGCACTTACAGATCTCACATTTATTAGCAAGGACTCAGGGCCTGCAAGTATTCCAGAACTTCAATATCTATTAATAAACTGGTGGCAGAGTGGGACTGCTATCTGCTGACAAGACAGACTCGATAATACAACAGCAAAGCTATGATTATAAAAGCATTTGAGTTTCCAGTGTAGATCTCTTGACACTCCATTTTGAAACACCTGAAGTTTGCCAAGCATAAATCTGACCATTTTGAGTCACTACAGCCATTTAGAAATCCTTGAAAACTTCTGAGCCTGAAGTGAGAGCACAGAAAATCCTCAGAAAGGATGTATGTTTTGTTATGACTGCAAAGTTGACTACTTCCACCGAAACTGCATCTTGAGTAAGAGGTGAACACCCATGCCTAAGAAAAGCAAGGTCTAAGTATGGTCTCCAATTCATCCATTTTACAGTAAAGTAGCTCTTATTTCTTCCTCTGTGCAATGACATTTACACTGTTCAGCACAAGGAATCTCCACTGCCTGTAAGAACTTCAGGTGGGACAGGTACACTGAATGTAACTTAAAATGCTATGCCAGCTGTCATCAGATTTTTCACAGAGACAACACATTATCAGAGTTCTCCTGCTTATGCCACATGAGTTTTGTCATCTCCAACAGAGATACTACTTTGAGAATAATGCAACAATCACATTAAAGAAATTCTTACTTAGGCATCATCTGTACATACATTTTTGTGCATAGTCCTGTCTCTGCAGGTGCTAGGCATGTGTGTGAGATGCAGACAAGCTCCCAACGCCAAACCTTAGAATGATAAACTCGAGCCACACACTGTGCAAGTCCACACTTCCTCTATGTAAAACAGCAGTATAATCCTTGTTAACAACCTTCCCAAGGGTGTTGTGAGGAGTAACGATTTGTATAGTTCTTTACTAATTCCAAGTGCTATGTCTAAGACAGCAGATGTGCTGCTCACCTCTGTGAGCCATCTCTGGGCACCGTTTTATGATGGATAAATTCTTACCCACTGAAATTTTCTTCTTTGGGTGAGAAAAGCCATTTCTCCCAAAACATGTGATTTGATCACTGTCTATCAGTAAGTGTTGCAAAAAGGTTGGCAAAAATACAGAACAGTTAAATGCATAAAGGGAAGCGAACAATTAGACTTAAAGAGACAAAAGTCTTTATGATTGCCATATTCATAGAAAGGGATAAAGGCAATCTTTTGGAAGATATTGTATTCAGAGAACTTCCAGTGCCTACTATGGTGAAAGCCAAAATTACCATAAAACACTAATACAGCTGAAAGTGCCCTGCTGTTCTATGGAAACATTACAGATTTTATGTTCTGTGAACTCTCCCCAACCCATGTAAGCCCAGTATGATAATTATGAACAAACCAGGATCTAGCAAACTACTTTAAAAATGTGAGACACAGGTCGTCATACCTCTAACAGCTACTACACAAAACTAAATTAACTTCCACATAAACTTGTTTAGAATATGAGGGCAATTATTACTAAAAGGGAAAGATGTTAATTTACAAATAAAAGCACAGAGACTGTTTCAGCAGTCTTGGATGCCTGTTAGGTCCAGACTCTACAAGCTGACCTCACCAAATTCATTATGGGTCTACATGAGGCAACTTCATTCTTGCAGAGAACTTAGCAGTGGAGGAAGGAAAAAAAAATCAATAGCAGCAATATTTTTGTGTGATTTTAAGCGTTAAACAAACATTGTAATATACATACATAACTACTGAGCCCTTTAGTAAAGCATGCAAACTATTCCAGATCACATACATCCTAATTTCACAGGAAACCCAGACAGACGACAGGTACATCTGAAATTCTGTACTTTATCCATTCCATTTAAGCCCCAGAGAATTTAAGGCAACAATTTCACTGTGAAACTTTCTACAGAAGAAAAACTTGCTTTCAACTGTGTTACACATTAAGTGAATGTCACTTCCCGGGTCACATACCCAGGTCAGAAATGAAATGTTACATATTCATGAGTGCAACATCATTAGCCTGCGTTAAGAAAAAAAAACCTGTTCATCCTTACAGCTTATAGAGCTGTAAATTTAGGAAACCATTAACAGTGGTATGATGATTATATGTGCAATGGTGGCAGAAGGCAAAAGCAGGGGCATACAGAAATAGAGATCCGAAAGAAACATCAGAATTAACAGTTCCCTCTTGTCACAGCGCTTGACAACAGTGTTTGCCACCCATACTAAAGTGGGTGGCAAAATGGGCGGCGAAATTTTAAGTCCCGAATAAATCTATCTCGCTTAAATAAAACCCCACAGTAAAACCCCAGGGCTGGCAGAAGTAAGTTGGCACGTCCACTCCCAGCCAGACCGCCTTTGTTCGCCGGTGCCAGCCGCTGCAGCATCCAGGGGAGCACAGAACCCCGGCCAGGTACACGGGGGGGTCCCAGGAAGCACCCGGGGAGCCCCCGCGACCCCTCCCGCGGCAGTGGGACGGCGCCGAGCAGGGGAACACGGGGGGCGCTCGGAGGGGCCAGGCTGGCCGCGCCCGGAGAGCGAGGGGTGTGCGAGGGGCGGCGGGGCCCTCACTCACCTCTTCCACCTCGATCTCTTTGTAGTCGATTTCTTCGAAGTTGAGGACCGGGGGGGTTTCAATCATTTCAGCGGAGGCGGCAGCGGACATGCCTCCTCTTTCACCGCGGGGAGGAGAGGCCCGGGCCGGGCCTACGCGAGGATCTGGCACCGGGCAGCCGAGGGCCGGGGCTACGCGGGGCGCGGCGGCGGCTCCGGGCGCAGGTCGGGGCGGGCCTGGCCGAGGCGCCGCCGGGGCCGCATCCGCGTTGGCCGCGGGGCTCAGTGGCGGCAGGCAGAGGCCCCGGCGCCGCCGCTGCGCATCCCGCGCCTGCCCGCACCCCCGCGGGGCGCCGCGCCGGCCGCCCTAGGCCACGGCCTCTGCTCGGGAGCCGCCTCGGCCGCGCGTCCCCGGCGGAGAGAAGGCGGCGCCCCCAGGGCCGCAGCCGGGCGCCTCCGCCAGCCCCAGCGGCGGCAGCGGGCGAGGGGGCCGCGGCGGGGTAGGGGAGCCGCTCAGAGCAGCGCCGCGGCCGCCGCTGACATCAGAGCCGCTTCCTGCTGCCCGGCCGGGGAGGGTGGGACGGAGGGAGGGAGCGCCGGGTGGGGGCGGGCAGGGAAGCGCCAGCCCCGGCGGCTCCTCGGGCGGCCGCGGCGGGGCCACGGCCTGGCGGCGGCACCGCCCCCGCCCTGCCGCCCGCCGCCGCCAGGGGGAGCAGCCGCGGCCCGGGCTCGCTTCCTTTGCCTGCCGCCTGCCGGGAGCCGCCGGAGAGTCGGGGGCGCGGCGACGGGGCGGCGGGCGGCCCATCCCCGAGGCGGCCCGGACGTGGCCGGCTGGGAGGCGGGTTTCGTCTGGCGCTGGGGGGCAGAGTCCGGCCGGGCTCCCCGGGCTGCGGGGTTACTGCCGTGCGAGTGCGGAGCCTCACGCCTTTTCTCTGTGTATACACCGTTTCCCTATATATACACCTTTTCCCTATATATACACACCTTTTCCTATATATATACCTTTTCCCTACACCCACAGAGACACACACACACAATATACATGTACGCATACATATTTCTTCAAGGGAAGAGATATCCTGTGGGGCACACGAGCCTTGGTACCAGCGCAGCCCTGGGCGGCATGTGCTCTTCAGCGGCGCTTTCCAAGGGGAAGTCTTGTGTGTGGGAGGGTGGCTGTGGAGCGCGAGGTGATTAAGCAATTGATGTAAACACATAGCAATAAAGGGATGAATGTGTACGTTAGCCGCACCATCTCTATTCTACAACTAAAGGGATTCCCACTCAACCCACTCTTTCCCAGGGCTAGCTCCTGCTTCCCCTTTTGGCTGGAGCAGCGCATCAGTGTTTTGGTTGTAAATATCCCAGGCTGACGCTTGAGGCGGTCCCCGGTGTGAAATCAATGCTGGGATGAGTGAACAGAGCTGCTGTGTTCCACTGAAACAGCTGTGCTTCATTTTGATATGTTTAGCCTTGGGGCTATATATAAAAAGTTATGTTATTGTATAATACTATTAATAGTATGAAATTTTAGTAGATCTAGTAAGCTTTCCTAGATCTTCCTCTGCTAGCATGCTGGCGAATGTCTGTACCTCACAAGGAAATCTCATAAATGTCGATGGATCTGGTTTGCAGAGCTAGCTGGAGAAAGATATTTCAGCAATTAAGTGGGAAAGAAAAGATCAAGGATGAATATGGGCAGTGGCTTAATGTCATGATGGGTCAATTGCTGTTAGAAAAGCTCAAAGTGAAAGTACTTCTGTCAGAGCTGCTGCACTTTGTGACAGGTTGCCATTACAGGTTGTTTGCTCCCCTCTCGCATTTTTCTGTCAGTTTTTGTAATTGGTCCAGGATTTTCCGATGTGTAGCAATCCAGAAATCCTAGACAAGCAGTCACGGTACAAGAACATGTTGACAGTGTTGCGTGCAAGGTGTAACTAGTATGCAAAGCCGGTTAGGTTGGTGCAATTACACTGCCCAAGCGATCTGTGTGTGCGTGGGGAGCAGACTCAGATCCTCAGTGTGCTGAGTTCCTGTTGCTTTTTTATTTTCTGATATGGTTTGGTGTAGAAAGATCTAAAGAGTTTCCTGTTCTACATGGAAAGTTTCCAGGTACCACAAAATCTGACTAATATCTGCTTCATGTGCCAGTGGGGTTGTTCAGAGCCTCTAGTTTCTCGGGTTGTTTACAGGTTTGGATGTTCATGTTGACTCTGTTGCTCTCTAGATATGTAGTCTCTAGATGATTTGGACCTAGCACCCCCTTATACCCGGAGGTGCATTTGAGTTTCATTTTCTTAAAAGCCACCATTTGTGCACATCTTGGTCATGCTGTGACAAAGAGTCATGAAGTAACATGTTTATACCTAGACCTGACAACTTCTTAAAGGAAAGCATATCGCTTTTGTGTAAGCAGCTGCTACTCTCTCAGCTGCTGAGTGTGCAATATATTGATTTTTGGAAGATGAATATGGATTTCTGAGGTATTGAGAAACTGCAGGTCAGATGAAAACCAGACTCCTCTGAGATAAATTCATACTCCTGGATGAATTGCTGTAGTTCTCTAAACACTTTTAAAAGTGCAGTTCAAGACAAGTAGCAATCAACTGAAGCCAAGGAAAAGGCATGAATGAAAAAACAGAAATGGCGTGTGAAAATCTATCACCGCTATTCTTGATACCTAGTTGTGATCATGAGCATGATGTCAGGTAAAAATCTTAAAACTTTGTTTGAACACATGTTATGCATTGGGAAGGTGAACTACTTCGGTGCTTTTTAGAAAGATGGCCAAGTGGGTGGTTGTGCTTTAGTGGGTGGCCTTTGGTGATCTCTAGTAAAAGTAACTGAATATTTGGCTTTTTGTTATGTTTCACAGGCCTCTCTTTAGGATATATATCAAGCAAGTGGCAGTTGCAGTCTTTATGTTGCAATTGAGAGATTTTTCTGTCACTTTTGTTATTTTTTGTTGATGAGTATTGAAAGAGCAGAGGATAGCATTCCAATTATAGTTGCTTGTAAGATTAATTTTCTTTCAGAAATTGATGTAGAAATATGTATCTCAAAAATAATGAGCTCTTTCTTTGTGAAGACAGAGTTGTCATCATTATCAAAATGTCCATGTTGTGAATATCAGGAGGCATTTTAAGGGTGTTGTACTTTTGATATTACTTCTCTTTTTTTTTCTTTCCTGACTAACACAGAGTTAATTAGCTATGTTGGTGACTGGGTATAAGTTGTACGGCCCCAAACACAGGAAAAAAAAGAGAAGAAAAGCTGCATCTGCTGTGTTTATTTTGGCAAAAAGCTGCTCTTGTATTTAGAAGGAAAACCTAGAACCTTGGAAGCCCACATTCTGGGTCTCAGTCAGCTTTTTCTAATATTGGGAAAAGGTTCCAATGCCTGGAAGGTGACCACTTAAAGATTATTGGAAATGTCAGGACACCATAGTCAGAGTATGCACAAATGCTCAAACCTGAGACAACTGCTGTGAACCTGTTTGTAGAACCTGTCATAAAGCAGGTTTATGAGCTATGTTTTTCCAGAAGGTGCAGCAGTAGGTCTGTTGCAAAATATAAACAAAGTCTACCTGGCCAATTTAACAGACCTGAGACTTAACCCTAATATCTGCATATCTGAACTAAAATTTATCCAACATATACAGAATTGTACAGCTTAGAATCTGAGCATGAGTACAGACAGAGGTGCAGATACTTTATCCTGGCTACCCTTTGTCCAGCTTCCTTAAAGTTGCTCCATGTGACAGATGTAGGAGTTTTTTTAAGAGGAGCGAACCAGCATTATTTTTCACTAAGTTAATTTAGAAAAAAAACTAAGTGATTTCTTTTCTCAAAAAATTTCAACTTGTGTTGTATTTTCAGTATATTTTCAGTTGATTAAAATGTCTCAATTTAAGCGATGGAGGATTGATACTAGAAAGCAGTGATGAACGGTGTTGGGTGTATCTACAACTGGAATACCTACAAGAAGAAAGGTTACCTTCTAGATTTAAACGCAGGAATAATTCATGTTTCTGCCAAGACTGACTCTATTTTTAACTTGTAAAATATTGTCCTGTAAATATCTCGTTATGTCATTTCAGTTTGTGGGAACCCTGTGTGATTAAAGATCTTGACACCACCTTTTAGAACTGTTTGAGAGTCGTCAACCTGAACTGACCTGTGCGTGGGAAAGTGTCTGGGTGCATTTCTGCTGTTCATAGGAAACCTGCAGGAATTAAAAGGAGAGGAATTAGCCTGGATGACTGAAAGAGCTGGTGGATGAACTGTCTTGTGCATTGCCTTGCAAGTGTGAGGCCAGAGTAGGTCCCTGGTGACCAGCAATATGGAGCATACTATGAAACACGTGTGCCATACAAATTCAGGTCCCAGCTGGGAGGGACTCCAGAGGAGCTCACTGCTTGTTCCAAGGCAGGTACAGTGAAAATATCTCATGAGGACAAATCACTTGATGATATTGAAAGATTTCTTTTGGTCAGCATGGCAAACTCGTTGCCTAATCAACTCTTCTCATGCAACTCCTTTGGCTCTTACATTAAAACTTCCCAAGAGTAGGTTGCAATATTTTGTGTGTCAGATTTTGCTATGAGTCTCAATGATTTCTCAAATTCTGTCTTGCATTAGTTGTTTGGAAATTCTTGCAAAGCAGCACAGGGGCATCTTCTGCCAAATACAGTGAGATAGCAGCCCCAGCACGCTTTATATTTTCTTATTGCTTCTTTCCCTTTCTGGAAAGGATTCCCCATAGTATGTAACTAACTAAAAAAAAAAAAAAAATCCTCTAAATAGCTATGAATTCCTTCAATTGTGCTGGGCCTTGTAATTTGTGATAAAATGCATACATTAAAAAACAAACCCCAAAAAAGCCTTGCAAAATAAATGCATGAGCTGCCTTGCTAAATACCAAACACAGCTGTATGCAAAAAATCATATTCACTTTCGTAAAAGGAAAAAGGAGTTCTCTTGCATGAGTATTATAGAAACTCAAATGGTCACAATTGTTTCTGGACCTTATTTTACCTTCTAATTTGAGGTCTAAACCACCAAGAGAGCTAGGAAAGAAATGTAATGTGCATAAGGGCAAAGGTGAGAGATTATCTAGATGCTGTCCTGAAACCAAACAAACACTTTTCCTCTGTTGCATCTATGAGCAGCTGGGCTTGGCTAAGTGGCCAGTGGGAAAAAGATAGTACCAAATTTAGCATACAGAAGAAGGAGACAGATGGCAGTAGACCGGCCAGTCTTGAACTGGGAGGTTTGGAAGATATGATACATGAAATTGCTGATAGATGTGTTAGAGAAAGGCATAAATGTTACTAGTGCTTTTATGATACTAGGTAACTGTAAAGTAGTGAAGGTATTTTAGAAAGGTGCGAAAACTAATCCAGATATCTAAGTGTCCGTTGCTCTGCTCTCAAGTAGGCTTTAAAATAAAATGTGAAAGAGAGAATAATAAAGAGCAGGGAGGTAAATGGAATGAAATGTCACATCTTTTTAATCAATGGTAGATTATCTCAGATTAACAAAAGATCATTTTTGATAAATTCGATGATATTTTTAGGCAAGGGGAATGGATAGAACTTTTCTATCTTGAATGTATTTGATATATTGCCTTGTGGGAAATCATTAATTAAGCTGGACATGATAAGAATCATTAAAAGAACTGAAAGTGGGTAAGGAGAGTAGGGGAGTAGTCAGGAGACAGTGGGGACTATCAAAAGGGAAGTATTGGAATGAAGTTACTAATAGATTTTTTTTTTAAAAGATTGAATTTTGAGAGGAGCCTTCTTAATAATTTCATTAACAATGTTGATAAGAGAATTAGGAAGGTGACAGTGATTCTGAAGACATGAGTTTAGACAGCATAGTTAATGGAGAGAAAGATAAGAATATCAAAAGGGGAAAATTAGATGACTCCAAAGACAAGAGAAATAAAGCAGTTAATATTTAAAATATTAAGTTCATGAATTAATTTTAGAACTCATAACATCTTGTTATCCTGTAAGAGACTTCTTAGGAAGAGATGAAGAAGATTACAAAGTGCATATTTTAACTCGTTTTAGGAGGACTGAATCTTGTAGATAATGCACCTAGAAAATGTGCAAGCTTTTATATCCTGTATGATATATCAAATAAAGCTATACAAATTTGTGCAGACCTCATCTGAAAGACTCTGCAATGTTGGTTATCTGCTTTCCAAGAAAAATGAATTGAGACCTAACTAGTTGCAGAGAACAGCTATAAGGATGGTCAAGATAAGAGAGGGCTTACCACAGAAGGGAATATAAAACAACTTGACATGTTTAATCTTGTGAAACAAAAGACAGAGAGGATATACGTTGCCTCTGTTTAAACAGATTGGAAAGAGAAAGATACTGTGCAGTAAACAGTACTGTTGGAAAGTGATGTTCAAGTAAAAGGAAACTTCTTTTTGCACAAAAATCCTGTTAATGCATGCAGATTAGAGACCTGCAAAGACTCCTTGCAACTGGGGCAAGTTGCTTCACTGGATGGTACCTCACTAATGAAATCATTTATTTGTCATAACTATCTGTGAGAGCAGAGTACTGTATTTGTTGGCTAAGGAGGTCTCTTCCAATCATATGTTGACCAAATGTGCTAATAAATGCAAATAAGTGTAAATAATGTAATGAAGTCTTATAATGGTATTTCTTTAGCTGAGTATACATTGATATGAACTGGTATGTTCTTAAGATTAAGTAAAAATTACGTTGAAGTATGTGAATAAAACCTTGTTCTGAAGTAGAAAGTGAAATTTGGAGGCAGGGGAGATTTTTATTTTTTTATTTCTTGGAGAAGGAATATCATTCCCCTTCATATTTTAAAGCTTCTAATTCATGAACCAGAGCAAGTGAAGAGAATTCTTGCAGGTATGATTTTGAAATAATATTAGGAAAGGGAGATGACAGTCTTGTATGTTTTATGCAAGACACCCAAGTGGGTGGAATATCACACAGCATGGGAGCAGTGGATTGGAAGTAGGAGGGGAAACTGTTCGTGAGCATCAAATAATGAGGATAAAGACTAACATAGTTTGAGTGCATGTATAGTGATGCTTCTGTGTATGAGGAACTTGTCTTCAAAATTTTTCTTCTAGAAGATCCATTCTGCTATTTAAATGAGAAACAAGAATAGATACTCTGTGTACTTACTAGCTGGTTTCATACCAGCTAGAAGTGACAGAAACAAGGAATATACAGAGCTCTAAGTCCAATGGAGAGGACCTATGAGGAAAGTCTGAAGTGGTTTGTGTGAGTGTAATTTTGGCCTGGCTCTCTTGCCAAGTCCAAGCTGTCTCCTCCCCCCTTCCGCTCTCTCAAGCAAGGGAAAAAAAAAAACAAAAAAAAAACTACAGAAAAACCAAAGAAGTCCAAACGAAAATGGGATTATATAAAAAATATATATTTACATATATTTACAATTTTATATATATAATTTGAATATATTATACACACAATAGGGAAGTCCCGAGGGGAAAAAAGGGAAAAGGGAGGGGGAAACAGGGATAAAAAAACCTAAAAACAAATACCTTCCAAATATACACTGCTAATAGAGACCTAGAAAACAAACAAATAAAAAAAAATAAATACTTCCCTGAACGAGACAACAGAACCATGTGAAGCACCAACCAACTCCCCACGCCTCCCAGAGGGACTGGAGATAAGGGCAGGTCTGAGCAGGAAGGCCTTGGCCCATACAAGCAAAGACCATCTGTGGAGAGACCTGTTACCTTCAGCCACCGGAAGAGAGAAGAGCGCGAGGTCTCTTATCTACGCCTTATATATATGTTGTGTTATGTTAAAGGATGATATGGAATACTTCCTTAGATTTCTGACCCCTGTTGCTAAGGAAGGCCTAAAAAAATCCAAAAGCCAACCCACTACACAGTTTTTTCTTTTCTTCCTAGAGAAGGCCCAAGAGAACCTCATCACAAGTATTCTAAAGGGTTCTACAGAGAGAATGGAGTCTCTCTTCTCACATGGAAGAAAAAGTACTAATTGTGCCAGGAGAGGTTTCGTCTTGATACAAGAAAGAAATTTTTTACCATGAATAACTATTGACTAGAACAGTGTACCTAGTGTCATGGCGAAGTCTCTGTCACTGAAAGTTTTCAAGACATGACTGGACAGGGTGCTAGATAATTTCATCTAGCCTCCCTTACCCACACAAGGTTGGACCAGATGATCTTTCAAGGTCCTTTCCAACCTGGGCTGTTCTATGTTCCTAGGAGATATGGTAGCAGGCTAGAAACACCTCCACAGAAGGCACCCTGATTCTTATGTGGTTTGCAATAACCAACGGCACAAGTGTGAAACATGGACCTGCAGCTCCAGCCTGGCTGGGTGCACAGGAATGCCCTATGTGTGGCTCTGCCTTCTGGTTGCTTGTGGATGTGTGTTTGCCAAATAGCACATGGAGGACCCAAAAATACTGCCAGATAATCATATTTCTAATTGATATGTGATTCACATGTTATATACGCTGAAAGTCAGTGTTCTGTAATGTAAAATAAAAATCACAAAGATCTGGTTCTTTTAAAGAAGTACTTGTTAGTATGCTTTGCCATGAGTCATTAGGATGGTATTTCTTTCTAGAAGATATCTTAAAAAATGATCTGTCAAAATCATCTGTAATCAAGATAACATATTCCTAACAGTGGAAGAATAAAGCAAATACAATCACAGGTGAAGGAAGTAAGTGGTTTATACCATTGTATCACTTGTTTGGTAATGAAATACGGACACTGTCTTCTGTTTTACCAGGAGTGTGAGACACATGATGCTTCCAATTGAATGAGATCACACAGGAGCAAAAGTCACAGTAAAACTGGAAGTGATAAATCACCAGAAATTTTCCTATTTCCTCTAGAAACTTCCAGTCAGGTGGTACTTGACCACTGTCAGTAACGTAGTGTTTCATACAGGCAGTTTTCTTCAGGCCATTACTGTAGCCATTGCTTCAACAGATCAATGTAATAGAAGTGCTGAGCGAGGTAACTTGTTAAGGTGTAAGTTAATTTTTGGCCTAACCCCAGCAAGTTCTAGTATTGAAGCAATAATTCTTCAGTGAGCATAAATATCTCTATCTCTTGGTATCAGACCAGTAGGTTAGATGTTAATGACCCTTGTGAGAATTTCTTCTCAGTGAAGGTCAAGCTGCTGAATGCAAAACCATTATTCTCTTTTATACCTAGTAATTAATAAATTTACTTCCTGCAACAAGGCTCAATTTCTTTAAAATTTGAGAGAATTTTAACCCACATGTGTTGCCTTCTAGTGGAGAATCTGGCCCGAGATGCTGAGTGTTTTACATGGGACGTGCTCTTAGTCGTTCCAGTTGGTACTGTTCCGCTTCATGTGATCTGCCATTTATTGAAGCAAAGGAAGGAGTCCAGTCCTTGATTGAATTTTCAGGGTTTCATGCAAAGCGGAACAAATGAGGATGGAGAACAATCAATTCTTGTTGTCCTAAAAATGGTATTTAATGACATCTTTGGGAGATAAATGTATGATGAATTTTTGCATCCCCACAGGCAGAAGCTTTTGAAAAGTGGTCTGTTGCACAGTGACTGAACTATTAGATAAGAAGGGCTTGTAACAGTGATACTTACTTCACTTCCATCTCCTGTTTGTCAGTCCAACACAGAATTTGGTTTGGTTTTCTTGCAAAAAACCCTAAACCATAACATTAAAGCTGAGCAATAAAAAGCTGAAAGTAAGACACAGTGCAAATAATTCAGATCAGAATCTAATTTGTCAAGCCGAGAAGCTTGTACTGCCTCTTGTTGTGTGATGGCGGAGTCTAGAGGCAACTGCAAAGGCCCTTCACCACTGCTATGATTACATGGTGCACTGCAGCTTGCATTTCGGAAAAGTCTGCACTGAAAAGCAAAGAGAGGCCATTGTCCATATATCTTCTTTCTGTGGTCAGATAGATCAAGTTTTCAAAGGCATTTCATTGTCTAATTCATTTACGTTGATAAGACTTGGAGGCCTGTGCTCTCTTGGAAATGTAAATCTGTGTCCATTGGCCCCTACTCATGAAGAGGAAGGAATATGAACTTTTGTAAAAAAAAATTAAAGACACAGATCTCATGACTGTGGGGGAAAACTCAAAACATAGCTTCAAAGCCAGCCTGAAATGGTAACTTTGAGACTTGCACATTTTTTATCTGAGAAATTCCCCGGCTGAGAGGCATATATGGCCAGTGGCACAGCATGCACGCTAAGGTCAGTGTGCTGGGTGGTGGCAGCATCTTCTAGAAAGATATCTACCCTGATGGAGGCTGGGGATGTGGAGATTGAATTTAGGGAATGTGGGGAACACCATGACTTCAGAGTGTTAGTTTGTGGAGGTAGAGAACATGCTGAGAAGGAGGCATTGGTTTTGATGTCTTTCTGGCAGATGAAATGTGGGTTTGGAGAAGAGAGGTACTGCCTATGTTGGGAAGAGAGCATGGGACCCTAAAAGAGCAGCTGGGTGCAGAGGCACTGTTCATGCATATGAACAGTCCCTGGCAATCAGACCTCAGTTGCTGCTACTGCTGCTGATTAAAGCAGGACTCACTGCCACCACTAGTGTTGGCATCTGAGCTGACTGGTAGCCTAGAATAATGTATACATTATAGTGCAGATCACACTATACAAATCATATGTACAATGTGCAACTCAGATCGTATTGTCAGGATGCAAAAATAGGGACAAAATCTATAATCTGTTATATATTAACTTTCAGTTTAATCTCAACAGGATGTTATCACCTGAAGGTTAGCTGGTTTCAAAGTGCCTTCTTTGATCAGCAGGGAGAGACAGGCACCTTCAGAGGGTATTTCTTCCCAACTGTCATAGACATACGTGTTAGGACATGATGAATTACTCTTTCAAGATGTCTCTTTCTCTACTGAATGAGCCCATATGACAGACTTCAGTTAGACGCCTAGGGCTTGATTCAGCTTCCCATTCATAGCCATCTAGTGACTTTGGAGGCCCCAAGGATTCTGTGACCTCTGCATGGGGCTGGTAAATGTAATGCAGGCTATGAACTGAAAGTCCAGGAAGCCTGGGGAATCTGAAATGGTGCTAGAGAGGTATGTGTGGGCAACTGAACTGCTTGCCTAAATTCTAGTTATTTAAAGTGAGGTGAGTGGAATCCCACAATTGGGATTTTCCCCTAGCCCAGCAAAAGCTGGTGTCAGTCTCAGTAGAATACCTGCAGGTGGATGAGTCTCCAGACTCTAGCAGGTTTAGTCTTTGGTTTTGTATTGGAAAAAAACCCCAAACAACCCAATAAAATCCCCAAAAGAATATTGCCCCCCTACATACCTGTCAGTCAACACTCAAACAACCTGGGAAAGAAAGAACTAGTTCCTCTGCTTTATTGGGGACATTAAATTCAGAGATGCCTATAAGAAGATATATTTGAAAGTGTGAAAATTGCACTTAATAGAGCTCTTAAAATGTGATGGCTGGGCAACTATTTTTTCTGACAACCAGTAATTACTTAATCATACAAATTTCTTTCACTATGTGAAAGAAATGGAGAAAAGCAGGTGATAATTCCCTTTGGGCATCTGAGGATTTAATAACCTTATTTCTTCAGATGTGCTCAGGAATATTAGTCTCTAATATCTACATCAGAACAGAAAAACAATAAAAACAATAAAAGTAATTTCAAAGATCCTGGCATTAGTTTGTTTGTGTCAAAGCCTTTAACTTTATGAAATATTTTGTGGGGGTGGAATTTGACATGCCTTATGCAATTGTTCTCCTGATTCAGTGTAACTAGAGAAATAAATTTGCGGCAAATGGAAGTCAAGTAAGGAATGCAAGCAAATGTAAAAGGAGACATTTTTCTTTCAGGAAGCTTTTACAGTAGACTTCTGAAAGATTTTATCTGGAACACAGATTCTTCAAAAAAAGTAATTTGACACTGAGAGAAATCATGCATCACATACATTGTTGATGTCTGAGTCTGTTTCATTTGTCTTAGTTACAATTTTATGTTTATATGATGGGTATCTCCTGCAACTGTGCAGTGGAAGAAGTCAATACTGAAGCCATTTTTATTTCCCCACCAGGTGGTACTGTTGTACTGACTATAGAACTTATTTTGGCTATGGTTGATTTATATCTGTACTCTCTTCTGCACATGTTTTAAGGACAGATTTTTGTCTGTAGAGAAGAGAGTTTCAGTGTTAGAATTAAATTTCTTAGCAGAATACTCTTAAGACTCTTTTTTGGGTCCTTTTTTTCCTAACTTTTCATCTCATTAAAAATAGATTTTACTGCAAGTTCTGTGATTGTCAGAAAATCTCCATTATTGTTGTTTGGACTTTTTCACCTTTTAATGCATTTTTAAAAATCTAATCAGTCTATTTCAGACTCCCTTGTCTTTCAAAATACAACAATAGCTCTTTAAGTTTATCTGGAAATTCATCTTTTTTTTTTCTCCCCTTTAGTTACGCATAACTAAAGAGGCACCTACAGTTAATTACAGAAGAGAAAATAAATAAAAAACATTTAATATTTAGGAGCATGCAGGTTTTTTTCCCTCTGAAAACAGACCTAACCACTATCAAGTACAGAAGCAAAACATGATTAATCATTTTAATCAATCTCTGTTGCAGTACATAGGGTTCTTCCAGTTGCTTGCAGAGTCTGTAAGATCTATTGTGAACATCTGTGTTTGCTGACCCACCATCACACTTGACACTTGCATCATTTCTGTGGTCATGTGGTCATACTACTATACTACTGTAGTTTATAGCTTATATTAGAAAATAGAATAAGGCTAGGGGAGAAGCCTGAGCCCTAGTCTGGGGGTCTGCATGCTGTTAAATGGTCAACATAGTCTTTGACAGGGCTGGGGACTCCTCCAGATGGAGTTTATCAGTTTGGCCATAGCCTGTACTTTACATGGAAGAGAGTTAAGCTATATTGATATGCACTGTGCAGGAATTATTGGTCTCAAGACTGCAGCACAGCCCATGGTCCTTTTCATTCACCAGTATCAATGTAGCCACTGGGATCCACTGAGTCATCCTTATGCTCAAAGCTAAGGATGGGCTCAGGTTTACTCAATTTTAGAAACATGAACTTCTATTTTTGACCTAGCCTTTTCATCCATTATGTTTCTCTGTTTGGCTGTTTCTATTCAACCCATGTACATGGATATACCATGGGCAGCTTGATAAAGCAGTTACCCCGCAGATGCTGGTCTACAAGCTATCAAGTGTCATGCACAATCTATAGTTAAAAGCAGTAGGAAACATCAAAATGGGCTCCAGTATATAAACTAAAAAGTTTTTTAATGCATGTGGAGGCTTACATTTAACTGTTATTAAAAAAAATATTCAAAACCAGTGGTCTATGCCTTTTTTAGTGATATCTAATAGTTTTTTAAAAAAGTTATTTAGTTTTCTATAGATTTTCTATATATTCTTCATGAACAGAATAAATACATTGAAGAGCTGAGTGTGACTATTACCTTTCAAACCTTCCCTTCAAACAGCTTCCCACTTGAGGTTCTTGTGCTTTATGGCAGGCAGGGACTACAACATAGTGATAGAGACCCCAAGTGAGTCCCAGTGAAACCATGTGGCACAATGCAATCCTGTAGGCAGAGTGAATGCCTTGAGTCCACAAGCAGGCCTTGTTTGCCAATGTCCACAGCATGCTCTTCATGGCCTCTAGGTCAGAGGATAGGTCCTGCTGGGGTGAAAATGGGACAGAAGATACTCCTCTTTTTAGGAACATATGACTTCCCAACACTGAGGTGAGGATGTGGGAGGCATGGGAACAGCAGATAGGGGCTAAAACAAGAACTGAAGGGACATTAGTATCCTGGCAAGTAGTGCTTGCAAAGCAGATCTGTGGGGTCTGTTGCCAGTATTGTGGTCATATTATTGTGCCAGAGGTAACCTGAGAGCAGGATAGGAAGAGTTACATAAGACACTTCTGCTCAGACATTCTGTACGCTCTACAAATGGGAACCCTTTCTTTAGGCATCAGATCCCAGGCAAAAAACCTCTCTGTGATTATATCTTCTCAAAGCATAAAGTTATAGTCTATTAAATATCTGTACACCCCACCTAGAAAATGATCTATCAGCATCTTCAGCTTTTGGCTCTGCTTTTGAACAATATCCATCTATTATTGTTGATAAAGGCTTATTTCTTCCTACTATTTTCCCTCATCACAAAGAAGTCCCCATAATCCTGGGACTTTCCTACAAATTTGCATGCTTAAAATAACAATTTCTGTGGGCTTTTTTTAGATTTCGATTTTTTTCTTGATGGCAATAATAATATTAATTCTACATGACAAAAAAATATATCCAATGTCCTGGCAAAAGCGTTCTGGATCTGGGAGCAATGTCTCAAATGTGCTTGAATGAGATCTAACAAGAATAAGCATGTGTCTTAGGCAGGCTCTTGAGATTGCAGGATGGGAGAAATATGCTTGAAGGAATCACACTGAAGTGCTTTGCCAGTAGTACATAGATAGGATTGCTGGTAGGGATATTTAATAACATGGGTATGGTTCTTGTTTCCAGGACTTAGAGTTCATAAAGAACAGGTGAAAAGAGATTAAATGCTTCTCCGACATAATTTTTCTATGTCAGAATTTGTTGTTGGTGCCACAGGTCATCTTTGCAGGGGGAAAAGTGAGCTACATAGCTACAAGCAGGAAAGGGAGTGTGCCCTATAAACTGAGAATCGTGTTTCCTATGACACTAGATCCCAGTAACAGTATTTCTTTGTTATAGAAATGCACTTCAGAGATTGAATCAAAGCCATACAAGATGATTTTAAGAATCCTACTTCTGAAAGCAGAGGAATATCACACAAAGAGTAGCAGACATTGAAAATATTTGCCCTGTGGCTTCCAGCTTTGGTTTCTGTTCCTAAATGCTCCTTTTCTGAAGCCTAGGAAAACCTATTAAGCTGGAGTCACACCTGCACAGGCCAGACCCAGCTCACATGCACTCTGAAACATCTGCAGACTGATGTAAAGCAACCAGAAACCCCAGTGTTTTATGAGCCATTTTGGGCTTTAGGGAACCTTTACTAAAGCACAGCTTTGCTATTGGAAAGAATATGAAGGGTCAACAATTTGAGATGGCCACCAACAGGGACAGCAGGGTCAAGATTAAAAGAAATCTTTTAAGAATGTATTTAAGAGGGAATGGATCCAATAAAATGACCTTTGGAAAGTCTCTTATTCTCCTGTAATTTCTTTGTTAGTTGCTTTTGCCAGGTCTACATGACGCTTCAGGGTGAAGTAGCTGACCTTCAAAGCTTGGGAGTCCTTGTACTTTCCTCTTCTACTGCTTTTATCATTTTTTGGGAAGAATTGAAACATATATTCTAGTCACCCACTGAAGAATGATTCTGGTTTATCTAATAAATGATAGAAATTGCTGGTCTGTTCTATCTGGAAATGGAAAAGACCTCAGATAAAAGCCTCTCTTTATTAAGGAGCCAAAGACGTTTTAGATCCCATTTGGCCTTCATGCCTTAGTCATTCGTGGTCATTTTATCTAGTGGTGCTTTGTTGATACAGCTATTATCATTCTCAGTTACTCTAAACATATAGTATTTATTCTGCAACTGTCTTTCTACCTTTTTAGCCCTTTTAATAGGCACTAAAATCCTGTGAGGCTAATTACCCTCTGATCACCCTGCATATTTCTCACCTGAGTGGGCATCCTCTCATTCCCTCTAAATGGCCCATTTGGGCCATCCTCTTCTTGCTCTGTTTATGCTCTTGCCTTCTCCTTTCTTCTTACTTCTTTTTACAATTTACACCCCTTCTTCTCCTGTATCAGGAAAACCTCTTTGTCCTCATTTTCTGAATTTTTTTTCTATTCATCGAGAAGCAAAATAGTCAGAGAAAGCGGTGAATAGACTTGGAATTGAATTCCACCTGTGAGGTGGGTTCAAGACCTAGGTTGAAATATTTCAGTTACTGTCCATTTTGACATTACAGCCTGCTTTTGGCATCATATAAAATGGTTGTCCTAGACTACTGTAATGGTCATAATCACTGATTTTAAAATCATGGATTCTTCTTTAAAGATTCACTTAACTAACTCACTACTTCAAACAATTGCTTCTCTCTGTCTCTCTTCATTAGTAATCCCCTCACACTCTCTTTGCTACAGTGTTGTTTCATCTTGTGTTTGTTTGTCCTAACTAATTTAGATATTAAGTCCTTGGTGACTGACAATGTGTCTATCTATGCAAAGCACACTTAAATAAATAAATTTAATAATAATTAATAATAAATATGCCAGCTGAAAGCTGTGCATCTGAGCTAGCAAGGACAACACTGACTGATGAATTTGGTTTCAGGAATAGTGCTTGCTGTTCCACTGCTTTGGCTCTTTGGGAAGTGCTGTTGATGGCTGTTGTGTTCTGAGGGCTGTCAGGTCCACCTCTCAGAGCTCTCCCCACTGGAGAATCACTCTGCCTTGACCCTCATCACTTGACAATTTGAAATCCAGCCTTTCAAGCTACCACTCTCCTAAAGGTGGCCAAAAAACAAGAGGAAAGCGTAGAATCTGTTTTAGGGGAGATGATCCTTCAAATTTCTGACATCTCCCAAAAATCCCTGTGCACAACTAGTACCAGTCACATACAGATAGAAAATTCTTTGCGTCTTTATTCATTCTTCTGTATATGGAAAATTATTTCTCTCTCTTTCTCTCTCTCTCTTCCCCTCTTCCTCAGTTTCGTATATACGAAAGGTTTGCAAAGCAACTCTACAGTTTTGTGAAGCAGGCTCTGTAAACACTCGGACAGAATCATTAAACCTGGCAGGAAAGAATTCTTGTCGTGTGTGTTAACAGTTGTCTAAGCTTGAACACTATTTAATCTGTTATTCCTGGTGAGCACTACCTTGTAGGAAAATAATATTTTTACAGATCTAATCTTTCAGTTAGTAATAAACCTTGGGAGTAGTCTGGTGGAGAAAGAGGAGAAGTGAGTCCTTCTTAAGCAGAGGTAAACTGGGGAAAATCTGTCCTTTGTGTGTCTGCCTGAGGAATTATGTCTTCTGATAGAACAAGTTAGTCACAGTACATATTGCCTTTTGCCTCTTCATTATTGATAAAAGAGATTATTTGCCTATACCTTCTCTGGTCCATTCTATAGCTCTAACAGCAATAAAAGTCAGGAAAAGAATAGCTGAATAATATCTAGCAGAAGAAGATGAATTATTGTCATTTCTGTGATTATTAATCCATCTGAAGATGACACCTTTTATCAGGCGTGGCAACGTCTAGAACACATTCATTGCAGTAGTAGTTTTACTGCCATCAAAATCCTAAAGCATTTACTGCCATAAATAACATTTGTTCTCCCAGTTCACCCCTGGGGAAAAGGGATGAATGTGCATGAGCTCTCTTTTTGTAGAATCTTTATTTTTTTGCATGAGTATAAAGTACACTTTGGAGGAAGTGGTGGGATGTTTGGTGGGATTCAGGAGCTGCAAACTAGACCACAAAGCAGTTATTTCTCAGGCAAATAACTTTGCTTCTTACCCCATAAGGCTACATTGTGACAGAACTTTGTGAGGTCCCAGGAGTACTTTGAATATAAACACTGCAATCTGGAGCTTAATTCAATATTTTGCAGAGTCAGTGGAGAAAGTAATGTAATTTGTTCACTGTAATCAGCTAGTAGGTGTCTCTGAAGGTCTGATTACTTAATGTTCAAATAAAATGTACTGGTACAATCCAGATGGGAGTTGATGATGGCATATATAACTAAGATGGACTTGCTTAGTATGGAGTCTTTTAACCAATCAGAGATAAAAGAAAGCATTATCGATGGATACAGCTCCTTGGGAGCTTGGTGTGAATGAGAAATCCAAACCTTAACTAAATACTGTGAGCATACAGTGTCAAAGAAAGTTTATTGCACAGTGACAAAAAACTTTTCGAAGTCTGCTGCAGAGCCTCCAACATAATCCTCTGTGTCTCACAGGTTCCAGATTGTCCAGTAATTTTTCAAATACAAGCTATTTTTGGCTTGTGGGGGTGAGAGGCCAGTATATTTGCCCTCAGCTATTCCCCAGCTCTTTCCTTATCAATAGCAGAGGTATGGCCACTCATGGCATCTTTTCTACTTTACAGTGGTGTGTGGCTCGTTAGCAGTTTGGGGATACTGTCAATGGGCTCAGCCATCACTCACGTGCATCTGTGATTTGAGCAAGACGGGGGATAACGAAGGCTGCACTGCGCTCTGTGTTGTTTCTGGATTATTGGCTTTTTGGCACATATAGTCTGACCCCACCATTTCGTGGCTGCAAATAGATGCTGACAAAGTCTTGAGAGAGAATTATTTCCTGCAGAACTCTGCTTTTTAAGCAGTCGGTTGAACAACATTAGTACTTGTTAGATGCTTCTAACCCTGAAATAAGCAACTATTTTTACCTGTTCCTCGTGATGACTTTCTCTTCTAGGCAGGACCTGTCAGGCCCTTTAACAGGTTACATTTACAGCTTATTCCAGGATCTCATACTTGCCATATTGAAGATCCCCTGAGCTTCATGTGAAGCAGAGAAATGCTACATAATGGTCTTCTAATTTTTGTTCCTTTTGACAGCTAAATACCAAGTCATTGTGAATAAAACTCATTTGCCCAAACACAGCTTTCTGCAGCTGAGCTAATCACCTTACTTCATTAATTAATAAAGAAAACTAGGCACTTCTGGGATGTAATTTGTTTCATACCAAAGTACATACCTCAAACATACAAGAGGTCGTGAGGCCTGGTAGTTTCTAAAATTGTGACCTAATTAGGTCACTATAATTAGTTCAGGAGATGGGACAGACTGTTAAGGGTTAGGGGACAACAGATGACGATTTATAGCTCTACTTATTAAGAGGAACCTTGGTAATCAATATTTCCATGTTTTGCAGTGCTTTGCAACAACTGTAATTGTCATAATTTCTGGTTGTTTTTTTTTTTCCTTTGGGAGAGCAGCACCAGGAATCCTTTCTTTCCAGCTCAAATGTGACTTTCATCCATATTTTTGAAAGGCAATTCTACCCAGGGATCCCTCAGAATGAATAAACTGAAACTGAAAGATGTGTGACTCAAACAAATGCAATGGGCTCAAGACAGGACTAGCTGGATGCTATTTTATGAGCAATGCAGGAGATCAGATTAAATGATCCAGTAGTCCCTTCTAGGTTTAAAATCTATTAAAAAACCTGAATAAGTTCAATAAAAATGTAATAGCATTTTACAGAAATTACTCTAAAACCTTTAAGAATTAATAGTCATTAATAGGCTTTTTATGATGTTTTCGCTATATATTTCTAGAGCAACAAATCCTACAGAGAGGGATTTATTTCTCTTTAAATTGATGATGTGATGGGTAAGAAATGTCCTTATTTGAAAGGTCAGCCCTGGTATAGCAAAAAAGCTTGTTTCCTAGTGTTGATGCCTCATATACATTTGCAATTAGGAAGAACAGTAATTTAGAAATAAGGGGGGGATCTCCTTTTAACGTGAATTTTCAAAGCATCACTGTGTGTAGCATTTAGACAACCCTTGGCTCTGACTGCTGTGTACAAATGCATCAGCCAGTGCATGTGGGCAGTGTAAGTCATCCAATTTTCCTACCATATAATAATAAAAAAACAAATGATGATGAAGCCAGCATTTAGGTCTAGAGAAGGAAGCTGTGATAATGCCACGAATCCTTGCACTCAGGGATCAACAACGATGGCATACAAAGCAGACACAATGACAGGCAGATTCTTGCTTAGCGGATGTTGATCTGAGCCGCAGGCACATTTATTCAATCTTATTTTTATCTCACAGCTCTTGTACCCTGACTAATACCTTTAATAGAAAGAGTGGTGCTTTAAAAGATGGTGACTCAAGCCTATGGGAATTAAACACATTTGAAAACAAGTTAATTCTTTTGGGTTAACATCACAGATTTCTGGCCTTTCTTCCTTCCCCTTATTCCCCTCAGTTATATCTGTTTTACATTTTAATGTAGTATATTGTACTGTAGAGACTGTAGTTTCAATTCATGCTAGTGAAAAAGAATAGAAACCCAGAACTGCTGCAATACTATATGCCTTCTGGGGATCCCTGTAGCCAAATGTGTCTGGAGAACTTCCTTTCATAGAATATAACTTCTTCATCATCCCTAGTAAGAGACATGAATAAACATCCCATAATAAAGTTAAATACCTGTTCTGCACACACAAACAAGTTTTTTTGTGACAGAAAAAGTACTTTTTTATTGCTTTTACTAACATTACTGCACAAAGACAGAACTAAGAATTGTTCCTACAAATTTTATTTGTGGTGAGACATGGATATTTTTAGAAGATCAAACATGGAAATAGAAGATTATTTCAATAATTTTTAATAATCAGACCATCACATTCAGGTTTACAAGTTGGTTGTAGATAATGTGATGGTCTAAATTAAGAAAATTAAGAATGAAAACTGTCAGAAATAGAGTATTAAATAGGGAAAGAGTCAAGCCTCTAAACCCATTACAATATTCACAGATACAAGATAGCCAATTCAGTGGCACACGAAACATGGACATGTTGACTCCAGAAAAACTTGTTGAGGCCAGTCACATGAGTAGAATAATAATTCTGATGGCATGAACTCTGTATGTAAAATTGGCTCAAGAAGGATTTTCTGAACTGCTCAAGACTCAGAAAAACATTTCTGTCTGAAGTGCTTTAAAAGTAAAGCATTATTTTTAGGTCTATATAACATCCTTGAACTATGGAGACTCTAAATGCTAGCAAAATTAAAGTATCTTTTAGGAATGTGCTGATGATAATACTTAGTGATGCAAAGAGAAATGTGATAGTGCTGATAATGATACTCTTGCATAATTTTTTCCTCCATGTGAAAGGATTTGAATCAGAAGTATGGGTATGCTGTAGCAATGCCCACAGTACCTTCCTAGCCCTGCGAGGGTTGGAATACTATCAATATTCCTGTGAGATTTTGGTCCAAAATGAAGGAAAAATTATGGGACTGTTTATTGTTGTCAGAGAAGTAAGATACAAATTAATAAAGAAAGCAGCAGCACCAAAATGCTGCTGATCACAATTTGTGATATAAAATTGAAGTAGACAGCCCAAAGGAGCTAGTGACAATAAGTAAATAACATTTGCAAATATGCTGAAAGAAAAAAAAGGAAAAGTAAGAGAAGCAGTCAGTCTCTTGATAGATGACAAGGGTAACAAAAAACAGGGGGATGAGGCTTTGCACAATTCTCTTATCTTTCTGTCCTTGTTCTCACTCATGCATCCTAAGCTGGAAATGGGATCCTCTCATGTCTAATGAGAAGGGACAGATAGTAAAAAGAAAATAAGAAAAGCAGACATATTCCAGTGCCTTCACTGGTGCTTGTGCGAGCTTATCACCATATGGGGAACACGAAATCTGCAACCCTGTAGCAAAGCTCCAAATGCCTGGTAAGGCTTACAACACTGCAAGCAAATCCTGGGTTTCCTGCTGGGTCTTGACATCTGGGCCCACTATCTTCCCACAGCACCTGCATCCTGATATAAATGAACATGTCACAGCCCTGCATGGGTGCTCCAGGACTGGACAGGTCAGGAGGCAGCAGCTCTCAAGCTTATTTCTGCCTCTGGTCTGGTTCCTCACCAGAGTTCATCTGCCTTTCTCCTGTAATGTGCTCCTGCACTACTAGTTCTCTAAAACTCTTCCACATCTGCTAGAGATGTGTATCCCATGAAAAGGGCATGACACACTTGAGTGACTTTTTTCGACTTCCCAGATTCCTGGGAAGTAGGTGAGACTTTTTCGGGGGAATAAACTACCATTATAATGCTCCAGTCCTTGTGTTTCCTTCCCTGCTGAGATCTCTCTGGGTGTCTTGGCATCAGACACCTACCCCAGCAGGCTCTGCCAGGATTCCCATTGCAGCAGTGCCACAAAGCTTCCTTGAGCAGTCTGCCTTCACCCTTCACTTTCCCAGTAGCTCTCCATTACCGCTTTTCCAGGACTCAGTGCCACTCCTCTCTCCTCCCTCCCCCTTCCCGCCTCAAAATCATTTTGACCCCCATTTTCCCAGCAGCAGCAGCTCCTATCTCCATGTCAGCTTGATGCCTCTGCCTGAGTTCTGTTGTTAACAGAAGTCACTGGTGTAACATACAATGACATGCTTATGGATTATGGAGCTCTATTTAGTAACCAAATCTTTGCTTTTCTCAAGTGGCAGAATATAAGTGAACTCAAAATTTTGCCTTCTGTGGAAATTTAACGGTGGAGGCAGGGAGCCACATATGTGTGGAAAGGAAACTGGAAAGATTTATGGAAGGAAGGTAACGAGATCTTGACAAATAGGGGAATTATCCCATAGAGGCTCTCTTCACTGCTCAGACTGCCTTCCTTCTAGCTGGAAGAGTGCTGGCCTCCAGGGCTGTTCAAAAGGGGTCTGTCTGCAGACCCACAGTGCCGCAGGAGTGTGACAAATGCAGCTAGAAATGTGCTGGCAGCTGGGACCTCCCTGAGCCTGTGAGCTGCTTTCAGCCAAAGAAGAGTGGGATGGAAGGTCAAAGGAAATAATTTGGGAGGAACTTCAGGTGCAGAAGGTGCCTGGGCTGTCTGGACATTGAATGCTGGATATCGATGGAGCCCAGGAAGGCTGTCCCACCTCTAGGAAAGGAGCCAGCCAGTGGCTAGACTTGGGTTGACTCGGGTGGGGCTCGGTGCCCTGGTTGAGTCAGGAGAAAGCAGGTTTGATGTCCTGTTGCCTGCAGGGACAGCCTGCAGGAGCCTTTGTAAGGGAAGGTATGTGGAGCTGCCCATGGCTCAGTCAGCCTCAGCAGACATAACCACACACTGTGTATGCCATTTGACCCTCACTAGCTGGTGTCAGCCTAACACAGCTATTCTGCTCTTGATAATGTAGCAAATTTATTCAGTACAGATTGCCATTGTTGTGGTCCAAGTTAGCCCTAGGAGCATGCTCAGACGGTGAAATTTAAGAGATCTGTGAGTGATCCCAGCAGCTGGTTGTTCACATCTGCATGGGCTGGTGCTCTGTAGCCTCTGTCACCTTCACTCAGTGCAAAGCTTGGAATAATCAGCAAGTAAAACGTGTAACATACTGAAGTAGATTAACTAATGCAAAGTGCTTTTCCATCCCTGATGCAATTCTGAGCTATTGCTCATTCTTCATTTAAAGAAATACATTAAATTTTGTCCCACTAACATGCAATACCTTCATCTGAGCGTATGAAAGCTCCAGTTTGATCACGCATTCCTGTCCCTTGATCATGTGTTTGGAACATGTAGCACTCATGCATTGCTTCTGTCTATAGAAAAACATAGAGAAAAAATTGTAGTGAAAAGAAGTGAAGAATTTTCTGAAGTGAAATTCCCACAGCTATGTTGCTTAGCAGGACTGAGAACACACACAATATAGAAACCATTACAAAAGAAAAACATGTTATTTGTGTTATACAATATGATAAAGTTAATACCTGTAATGGAATCTTAAATTTTGGATCTCATGATTTCTATGTGTGTAACATTTTCAGAATTTGTACTGTGATAACAATCTTTTCCATTAATTTGCCACCTAGTTGCAAAAACAAAACACTGCTTTTGTTTTATTAGTTTACCTTTTATTTACAGCATTCCTGCTTCACCAGGGGTGTGTTAAATTATTAACAGGTTATGTCTGTGTTCATAGAAAAGCTAAATTGAATCCAGTACAATGTGGGCTTATTAAAGGACTGGCTAACAGATTTGCTTTGCCCACAAAACTGTGCACTGTGGTTTCAAATATTCTTTTTCCAATTAAAACTATTTATTTATTTTGATTTCTAGCAGTCATGGTGAATTCTTGTCAGTGGTATTTTTTTCCACAGAAATGCTCTGTATTTTTGCAGGAGTAAAACTGCGTGTTTAATTGGTTATTTTAACACCTCTAGTGCAATATCTCCGTGCTTTAATAGGGCTATAATTTTTAAATGTAGGTCCATTATTTTCTATGGCATGAATATTGGCAGACTTCTCAAGTGTCTTGCTTTTCACTGGTATGTTTGATTTCACATTAAAATCCCTCTTTGTCCTTTTTTAGTCCCTGCCGATTACCCTTATTAACCAGAAGGATTTCTGGAGCTGAAAAGATTATCAGGTTAGAAAGGGGCATGTTACAAAAATGTGTTTTTGTTGGAACTTAAAGTAACTGTCAGGATAAAAAAAGAAAACCTGTTGTGTTGCACGGGGCTGCATTAAGAAAAAGACAAGTATGCCATAAGTTGGATGACTTTTTTTCTAAGTATTTTTTCTGCATGATGGGATGAAGTGCTAAGCAGAATCATTTAAGTTTTGCTCCACTAAAGGACATAAACCTGCAGTATCCTGCTTTCCTAGGAATTGACTGAGCCTGCATGTCAACAGGTCAGATTTCCTAGATGGTGACAAGCAGGTAGTCTACCTACTTTCTAGATGTGTTTGGGGGAAACTCAGTTGAACTTTTGTCTTCTTTGAGACCTGGCTCTTTGAGTTGTGCCTCTTTAGATGGCAGTTTCGTTCAGAACGACTCGTGTTAGCAAAATTTGGCCAACTGTGGTAAGAAAAATCAAGTGTTATATCCTAAAATGCAGTGTGGCTGAAAAAAAGGCTAGGGTTTGTGATACATTTAGCCACTGAATGTGAAACTCAGTGAGAAATGCTAAGGACAGAGGGCAAACATGATGTTTAGGTGTGTAAGAAAGGAATATCAAGTATGAATGGGAAAACTGGTGTTCCACTTTATTCAGTGTTGGGGAGATATTTGCTGGAATAATAATAAATCAGGCCAGAGTATCTTCAAAAAGGATACTGAAAACGAGGGAAATGTTAGGGACCTCATTACAAATCTTTCACCAAAAAAAGTTTTAAGTCTATAATATACCATAAATTTAGAGATGTAAGAAGCTTCATGTATTTTGATGCTCCAAAGAGGGTATGAAGAGGTGAACTGATTATGATTTACATTTATGTAAGGAAGATATTTTTGGAGATAGGTCTTTAGTGCAGTGGAAAGCCATAATTGGATACTATAACCAGAAAATAAGATGGACAAATAAGATTTGTGGTTTTAGTATTGAGGGTGATTAATCCACAAAACTACTTAACTTAGAATATGATGTCTTTTCAATTGCCTGATATCTTTGAGTTAATAGTGAATATTTTTCTCAGATATAGGCTATAGCTCACTGAGACATTATAGACTTGATATAGGAGTCTATTCTTGAAGTTCTTTGGGGAAAGCTAAATCACATCATATCATGTAACCTATGATCTATGAATAATCTTGTGATTTATGAATCAGTTATGTGATCTTGGCCAGTTCTACATTTTGATTCCTGTTTTTATATGACCTATGTTTGGGTATAGAATCCTCATGTACAATAGTCTACAAAATCAGGCAGAGTATCAGCAACATTTCTTGGGAAAATATGTGACCTACTAATTTTTCTGATTTTCCGAAGGAGTCAAGCAAATGGAAACAATGTAAGGCAAATGGACATTGAAACCATTAACAATCCCTTCCTGCTGACCTGACCAAGTGGTCAGCTGACATTTGACCCATTGTGGCTGGGTTCAGGGTCAACTGTCTCAAACTACATAGAGATGCGAAGAAGATATTTTTGCTCAGTCTGGACCCCTATGAGAGTAGTTCAGGTTGAGTAGACTATACAAGAGGATCTGCATTTCTTCCCTCTTTAAACTTCATTCCTTTTAAAGTATGTCCTCTTTCAAATAATACTATAAGGGAGGAGTGGAAATAGAAAAAAACTCAGTCCTAGGAGGGTTTTTTCTTTGTATCCACTTAAACTAAGAACATAAGTGAGGATTAAGCTATCTGAACAAATCGAAGGCTGAGTCTCCATAAATTGAAACATGAATTAAAAAAATGAAAATTCCTCCTTTGCAAAAGTATGTCATTATGTTGCTGGTGCTATTGGAAACACTTGTTTTATTCAAAAGCCTTGTTATAAAACCTTCATAAGAGCAAAAAGACGGCTGAGAAGCGGTACCCATAAGCCATAATTGGAGAATCATAAATGTAACAATTATTTTTGTGCTCCTGGATTCTGTGCAATTTCTTTCTCTCATCGAGGATTAAAATAATGAAAAAATTGTAGTAATATTGTCAGAGCATGGTTCATACTTTAACTCAAAGTTTGTGGGCTAATCCTGGCAGTGGCATAACTACAGTGAAGTTTATTGAAGTTACTCCACAGAGGGATTAGATGCTGTTCATCTCCTCTACTTTCCACTCTGATAAGATACCTTTATGTAATCAGTCAGGTTTTTCAACCATGGTTGAAATATTGACTATATTGTTTTTAACATTTGAAGCTGCAACTTAATTTTTTATTTTGTTTCAGTAATATTTTTGTCAATTGGCAACACAGAGTGGTGAGTATGTTAGGTTTCTGTTTAGGTTGCAAATGTGTAATGAATGCATACTCCCAGAGTAATCAGAAGCTGAACTCTAATAATTATGATTAATACTGTTTGGAAATAAATTGTGTTAATTTTAAGCCTAATGAAATTTAAATAGTCGATTTTACACTAAAAATTATGCTTGCAAGATCTTGAACCAGCCCCCATCTGTGATGAGTACAATCACATCACCATGCTCTTATCTGTGAGGAAATCTCAGCTTCATTTTGCTGTGGAATGCAATTTGTGGCATGAAAATGTTATGTCCAAGAACTATGCACTCCTCCTTTCCAAATGACCAATACATGATTTTTGTTTTGCAGGTAATCCATTGGCTAAAATAAGAAGGAAAAAAGAAAAAAAAAAAAGAAAAAAAAAGAAGTGGGGGTATTTCCAATTCTGAAGGTTTTTATGTATTACCAGTGAAGAGTGAGGAGAAGCATTATATTCTTAGACCCTGAGCACAGTAATATCTTCTGTGCCATCACGTTACAGAGGGATTACATGTATTTAGATATCCTTTATGGAATTTATGGCTTATATCATACTGCTCTTAACCCTAAGGTGCAGACACACCTATAGAAGTAAAATTGATAGCTGTGTACATTTATATGTCTTCTGATGCTTAGTCAGCTCTGCAGAAGCACAGCACAGAGAGAGTTTCCTGGAAAACATAACTCCTCTGAACTGTTCCAGTAGCAGCACGGAGTGCTTGTGCATCTTCCAGAGAAGGAATGGCCTTTTCTGAGGCAGATCTACAGGTATGTGCTTACTCTAGGGCAAGTGCACATTAACACACTAGGGGGGAACAGGGGGAAGAATGAACTGTGTACGGCCACAGCACAGGCTATTTACATTTTACCTTCTACAGGCCAGGCCGTAGGGTGTCATAGCCTATTTTCTTGTAGCAGCTCTAGAGCTCTAGAGCCTGCCCATCAAGCAGGAAGGGGAGTATTACCTGACCATGGAGGGATAGCAAGGGATGGTCCCTCAATCTTTTGCAGAAAAATAGGATTGTGGCTCTTCTTTGCCTGTGAGGAAGCTTCCAGGCTCTGGTGGTTACTCTAATGTCTATTGAGCATCTTTTCCCCCCAGTAGCATTATTTACCTTTCCTGCCCCTATGTCCTCTTTGTCTCAGGCTCTTGACAATGCTGTCAGTTGGTGTGGCAGGTATGTTTACTCTCTTCTGTATTTCACTTTGAAAAGAAGAGAAGGACTTGGAATTGAAGTCATCAAAACCATGATTTTGACAATATGAAAAACTTACTCTAATAAACTATATGTAGAAAAAAAAATAAATTCAATGCAGTAAGTGAATTAGTGAAGTTTTGTGTCACTGGGGAAGCGTTCTGTAAAAGCTGTGACAGGGATGAGCAATATTTATTTTATCCTCATGTTTCATAGTTTCTCAGACTGCAATGCCAAAAAAGCCTGTTAGGATCATCTAATTTGGACCCCTTTTGCATTAATAGAATTTCGCCCAGTAATTTCTGTGTCAAGCCTGATAATTTCTTTCTCCAAAGATATATTCTTTCAGCAGCTTTGTGCTTCTTAATTGTTATTGATTTAAGAATCCTCCATCCTGCTCTTAAAAATGCATTGTTTAGGGGAAGAAAAAGTACACTTTGTTTCTTGTCTGAACAAAATAAGCTTCTTTACTCAGCTTGGCATTTCTCTTGTTTCTCTATAGCAAGAAACTTCTGCATAGTAACTCAGGGCATTTCAGGGAATATTCTCAATTGTTAGTGGAAAAACCTGATTGATTTCTGGTAACAACCGGGGGGAAAAAAACCCACGAAAAAAGAGAAGAGAAAACCTGAATACTTGGCATACCATTAGCAGATTCAGCAGCTTCATTCACTACTCTAATTGTTTATAGACCAAAGGATAGATTGATAGCAATCACTCACTTTTTCCAAAATAATTATACTGTCCATGTCAGCTTTGCTTATCCTCACAAAACAGTTTGAAGAGGTGACTCCCTAAAATACTTATTCCTCGGTCAAAAAGATGGGAAAAAGGCAGCAATACTGGCATGGCATGAATTTTCAGAAGTGCATTTGTGGAACAAGAAGGATGATCTGGAAGCATCTGTCAGCTCTCAGAGCTGTATCACTGGTGTTAGTGAGACTTAATGGAGTGAGTCCTATGATTGGAGTGCTGGGATGGAGAGTTATAGGCTGCTCAGGAGGAATAGGCAGGGCAAGTGAGGAGGAGGTGTTACACTGTATGTAAGGGAGAGGTTTGATTGCACAGTCTTTAAAGTTAGTGATAATGTACTGGAGAGCATCTATGTGAGGATTAGGGGGATGGAAAACAAAGGAAATGTTGTAGTGAGTGTCTACTACTGATTGCCCAGCCAGAATGAAAGCACTGATGAATTACTCTATAGGCAATTAGGAGAAACTTCTGAATTGGTAGCCCTTGTCCTTATGGGAGATTTCAACTTCCCAGACAGCAACTGGAAATATCATACTGCTGTGATGAACAAGTATTAGAAATTGAAGTTTATAGGAGATAACTTCTTGTCAGAGGTATTCAGTGAGCCAACTAGGAAAGATGTGCTCCTAGACTTGCTATTATGAATACAGAAGGACTAATTGAGGATGTGATGGTAGGTGACTGTCTTGGCCACAGTGATAATGAAATGGTTCAGTTTAAAATTTTCAGAGTGATGAGAAAAAAGGACAGCAGAGTTGCTACACTGGACTTCAGCAGAGCAACTCAGGTAGTTGGACTAGATGATGGTTATAGGTCCCTTTCAACTGGAATAGGCTGTCGTGTTCTATTTGAATAAATGTGGTTGGGAGGAGGTCATAAAGGACCTCCTGATAGAGGTAGGGAAAGGAAAGATCGAGGACTCCCACATGAGTACCATTGGCTTGGCCTAAGGAGCCACTTAGAACAACTTTTTAGAAGGTTTTATAGGTGCTACAGTCACATTGTTCCTGTGAAGCACCATATGTGCCTGCAAGGCATTAAACACTTTGCATACACTGATAGTGGCAGGAGTGCAAGTTGGAAAACATCCTTCCTAACAAAGTCCAAGGACTTGTAGGATCAAAGTAATATGTTTCAGCAATTTAAATTTTTCAGATCTGAGTTTTGCAATGACAGTTATTTGTGCTGCTGGTTCCTGTTCCCTTTTAGACTGGGGTCCCTCTGGCAAGAAGATGGAAGAAGAAGGAGGTCCACAGCTCTACCTAATCAGTCCAAAAGAGAATATAAGACACAGAAAAGAAATGGAAAATGTCCACTGTGAATACTAGAGGCATTTATAGTAAAAAACATTTTCATACATTTCTTTATATTTCAGCTCTAAAGTGGCTTAATATTCCAAGCTAACCCTCTCTGGAGTTAGGGCAAAAAAAACCCCCCAAAAACCTAAAGGAACAGCAAAGTAAACAGTGCATGTGGACTGCTGTGCTGCTTACGTTGACATTTGGTTTTACTCATTCAGTTACAAATGGGAAGAGAAAAGAGCATAAGGGATAGCAGTTGGCATAAGCCATACTGTTTGCCATTCTTCATTGCTTATTTCACATCTGCTGGGAAGGATGCAACAGGCTTGGCTGGACCTGATAAGCATTGTCCAGCAAAGGAGCCTATGATAGATATCACCACTGCATTTGTGATTGAATATTGGTAAATGTGCTATCATATTACAAGGTGAATGCTGTTCTACAGATTTGTAGCTAACAAACAATATCAGACCAAATAATTGCTGGTAAATACATCTTAAATTTCACCAAATCAATTTGATATAATTTTTACTATTAGAATTTGATATTATTTATGTAAAGAATTTGATACAAGATTTCATTCCTCTGGAAGTTCTTATTTCTCTTAAGTCATAAACTACAAACTCCTTGTGTTTTTATTTGTTTTCATTATGAGGCCATCTTTTGGTATTTCTAATATATACTTCTTAGCTTTCACCTTTGATCTTTGTAATTTCTAGGTTTTTAAACTTTTATTGTTCATTATTACATGTTTTAGTGATGCCAATGAAAGGATAATATCACTTTCAGTGGCCTAGTTGGAGCTTATTAGTTTACTACCCTGAGAATTGCAAATAAATAAGCCAGTAAATAAATATTATGGAGCAATGGTTGTGTGTCCATAGTTAGAGGTTGTGACTAACTCTGTTCCAAAGTTGATTATAATGTCCTCCTTCACAAGAAACTTCACTAAAACCAAAACAAGGTGCCTAATAAATCACACATGAAGTGTCTTGCTGGAGGTTAATTCACTGTTCAGGCTTTGAGGATACTCAAAACAAGGCTGCACTGGAGTGCAATGGTAGTATTTTATCTCTTCATATACTATTTCTCCTTTTTTTTTTTAAACTGAATCCTCAAAATTATTTTCTTGAGTAGTGCCAAATTTATGTATGTAAACTGAAGCAGAAAGAATGACTCTTACAGTAGTCAGAATCACTGTTACAGTAGTCAATGGGGCATAAAATAATTGGTGGTATAGCACTTAGCACTCAATCTTCTCTCTGTCACTTCCCACACTTCATTATAAACTAGTCATATCCTTGAAACGAAAAACATACTCTCCAGAAAAGGGCAAAGCAAAAGAAAATGTTTTTATCTGTCTTTCACCTTTTCATTGTTTTTTCTTATTCCCAGCCTTCATTAGAGGATATTTCAGTATTCCTTTATCACTAGTGCATATTCTCATTCACATCACTATGCAAACTTAATGCTTCAAATGCTCCTTTTTTTATTTTTTTTTTTTACCAAAACCTCCCTTTTAACCAAGCCTAGCCCAAGCCACACCTGCCCAGAAAACCTGCAGCCTAGAGGAACCTATGCTGAGAACATCTCCCTTTTTTCTCTAACATCTCCCTGGGTCAAAACAAATTCTAATTCACTGCAGGATGCTCCCTTATATTGCTTCTTCCCACATCTCAACCCAAGAGGCATGACTCATGTCTACAGGGGGCTACTTCCTAAAAGGAGGTTGAGGTGACTGGCTTGGATGTGCATGGCTGCTGTAGGTCACTGACATATGAACATAAAGCTCTGCAGCTCAGATCCTCCATCACTCAGAACGATGCAGAATGCACCATTTTGCTCTTATACCTTTGGTGTGCCCCATTTTTCATCATTGTGAGCATTTCTGGCCCTGTGTCAAGAAAGACATGGGAGAGTTAGAGGAGATGCAGAGAAGGGTGAGTAGAATAATTAATAGTCTGGGGCAGCTGCCTGATGAGGAGGGATTAGAAGGTGTGAGATACTTCAGCTGGAGAGGAAAAGGTTGAGGGGGATAACAGTGCGGTTTCTGAAGTCACTAAGGTGCTAGGTAAGATAAAGGCAGAATTGCTGGTATTCACCAAATCCTGTGCTATTGGATCTAAGGACAGTATCAGAGGCAGGAACGTACCTTCTGGTACACCTACAGCAACAGCTGTGGGTGCTGGGAGTACATGAAGAAAGGGCAGTAGAAGGTAGCCTGGCTTGTGTGTTTTCCTTAGTAGTGTATGTCTTCTTGTACAAGTCAGAAGCATGATACTGGGGTAAATGGGTTACTGGTGAGACCCAGTGGGGCACATCTTAACATTTGCCTCCACTGATTATGTAAGGAATGAAGAATAACTGTGCTCCTAATTTCTATTTCCTGACCCTTAATATTGTTTGGCATCAATTCCAAGTGGGATGCTCTGGAAGCAGCTACCTCTGATGTTGGTCTGACTTTCTGGAATTGCAGGAGTTTGCCAAGAGCTCTGTCTTTACTAGTGAGGTCAGCCTAAATGACCTGGGAGAGAGCAAGTTCTCTCTCCTCCTAATGAAATCAATGAGAATTATGGGCACTGAGTGTATTCCAGCAGGTGTTCAGCATTCCACAAGGTCAGGCACTTGGTTAATAGACTGAAACTGTGTAAAATGGTGATGCTATTAGCAGCCAGGGATAAAAATCAAAAGGTAGAGAAGGACATTGGGCAGAGCTGTCAATTACATATTGGAACAAGAAGAGAGAAACTGTCTGTAGCACTCAGAGCAGAAGGGCTTAGACAAAATAGAAAAGGCTGCTAATATTTGCTGCTACCAAATTTATTCTGCCTTTTGGAATACTAAGTATTTCTAGCAGTGAAAAGAAATTCTGCAGCATCAAATGTATTGAAGAGTCATCAGTGCACAGTCATATTGCTCAGTGATACTGAATACTAACTTGCTTCCAACTTTGCACATATGCAGGCTCAGGTTAGCCTTACATATTTAGGTAAAGTTGACTTGTTTTTGAATGCTTACCTGCATGAAATAAGCAAGTCTGAAAAGTCTGTTCAACTCGGGTCAAAAAAACAGTCTCTAAAGTTTTTGAAATTACTAAAGCAACTTCATGGAGCTGGTAACCTCCATTTAACCATTTTGTCACACCAATCATATTCGCTAAACTTAATTTATAGCATCTATACAAGACTGTGTCTCACAGTAGAGTAATTAAATTCATAGAAGCTTGTCATAGTTTTAACTTTGTAGCTGGGTGTAGCATTCAATAAATAATACCAATCTCATACCACAAATTGACTGTAATGCAAACAGATACAAGAATCAAGCCTGTTCAGAAAAGACCATTAGCAATATAATGGAAACAAAAACTGAGTTAGTATTGCTTAGCTAATCAGCACATGTTTTATTATCCCATTCCTTTTTTCTCCAAGTTGTAAGAGACCAAGTCAGAGGTTAAGTTACCAAGTTCAGATTAATTTTTCTTCAAAAACTAAAGCTTCAGCTCTGAAGGGCTGTGGAGAACCATCCCATACCTCATAGCCTGGGGGAGGCTGAGCATCCTCTGCAGGCAGCAATTGGTAGTGCTGAGGTTCTCAGCATCTGACAGCAGCAGTGGAATGCTACTGGCAATATTACTCTCTGAGAATCAATTAGACAAGAAATATTGGCAATTAGTAACACAAACCCTGTGATATTGCTATAATTGGTTTGCAATATATTAACATTGGTACATTAATAGTTCCTTTATTAAAAGTGGCTGTGAAATACATCTACTTTACATCAGAACTGTAGTGGTGGCGCGTTTTTCCACCCATCTCAAACTCTCTGGGCTGAGGAGGATATCCCTCAAATGTCCTTCATTTTAACTCCTCACAGGACTCCTTTCATTGTGCTGGGGTAATGTAGCTTTTTAGCTTCCCAGGATCAGGCAGGTATTCCTTTAGGCTCATATTTGATTACTGAGCCTGTGAACACTTCAGGGCATGCAATATCCAATGCTATAGCACAATGGTTTTCTCACTTGTACTGAAGCTGCTGAGTGCTCCTGCAATAGGAAAAAGATTATATTTTTCCAGTTTCCTAATCATCTGATATTGCATTCTGGTATCAAAACTCCCCTGAAGTAATTGTTCATCTTTCTGATCCCTAATTGCATTTATCAACTCACTATGAAACCTATTGCTACCTGGAGCTTTGTCTTTCTTTATCCGAATATTTTCTCACAGCTATTTTCATAATCTGCAAAAGCACCTACAAAATATATCCTTACAGGAGGCCCTGTTAGTATTCTTCTTAACAAATGAAGAGAAAAAAAGTCATTGAGTTTTTATGTTACATTCAAAACTACTGTTAATATGAAAGAATGTTTTTTTCAGCATACAAATCCCATGCGGCACTATAGTTTGTGAGATAGAAATTGTTTCTGTATTATTAAGTTCATGCTGTTTTGAACTACAGAATCACTTCAGTAATATTTTTCTTGGAAAATCAATTATATATGAAATTGTGTAGCAATTTAGTAACATAAACCCAGGTAATAATATAATTAAATATTTGCTGCATGAGGTATTTTGTATGCATCTTAATTATGTACCTTTGCTTGCTGACTTGTGTCATGTTTATAACCTTTGGGTAGGTTTGCCATCAAGTGGATAGGAAAATAATCAAAACTGAAAACACAGTTAGACTTTAGTTGTAATTTGAAAATGATTGGTATCTAGACATTTGTTGCCAGTGGCACTGTGAATTGAGGAAAGAGAAAAAGTATTCCTCAGCATGTAAATTTTACATAATATTGTGAGCAATAAGACTGTAAGCATCCAAGTAACTATGTTTTAAGTATTTTAGGCCAGATTGGTCTAAGTGTTGTAAATAGTTTGACTGTGGCAGAGTCAAATTCTTCATAATATTTCTTTGGTGTGAGTCAGCTCTGAATTAGATCCTTTGCTTTATTGTTCATTTTAGTGAAAAAGACTTTGAGAAATATTCTTCCTAGATAACGTACAATAGTAGACATGTACAGTGAGTGATTCCATTTTTCATCTTTTATCAGAAATTATTTCTTCAGTTTTTAAACCAGGAAGATCATCTTTACACATCTTGGGCTAGCTGTTTTATTAGGAGCTATAGATGATGAAATCACCACAGTCATTTTCAGCATCACTGAAGTAAATGAGACAAGACTTAGCCAGCTAGCCAAGTGAAGATCTCAGGCTTATATATCAATATTTGTCAAAGTATTTACAGACTTTTGGAGTCTTTAATTAGCTGTTGTATGTTGAGGATACAGTTCAGTGAAGACAAACACACTGTATTCCCTTCAGTAGTTGGATGAGGTTTACTGCAGTCCTAACTTGAGGATTTTTTCTGTGTTGCAAAACAAATCAAGCGCGCTGTGATTATAGCTCCTCATTAATCACTTTCCACATTGTTTCCTTACCAGCCTTAACAAATTTTTTTCTCTAAACTTTTAAATTAAGCCTAAAATCCCTCAAGGGGATGTGTCTCCAGTACTCAGTGAGCTTGGGCACTTTTTTAAAGAGGACTGCTTCACTACTTTTGTCTGATTTTAGGTGGGAATGTTCACCACTGAGTAGGTGCCAAGTTTCCTGTTGTAGTCACTGCTGATCTAACCAAGACCAATCAAGATCAATGGAATTTATTCATCAGACCAAACACTCCTCCAATAAATTCAGATGTACTCATCTATGCTGGTAGACCTAAGTATGACATGAATACCACTTTTGGTGCATAAAATATAGGCAAAAGTCAGATGTCTAAGTTAGGTAGAAGTGATCTTTAAACTTTACCATCAGAAGAGGAGCCTGTTGTTCAAGGATATATGATGAATACCTCATGTGGCAAAAATATGTCTCAAGTATTGGTAAAGTTGGTTCTGTGGTCCACATGCCTGTTTACTCATTTTGAACTTGCTGCCTTTTTTAATTATATAAAGTTTATACATTGTGGTTTCCTTCCACCCCTAGGGCTGACGCACCCTGCTGCAACCTTGACATTCATGATTTCTTCACCACATTTCTCCAGTCTTACATCCTTATATACACCTCCAAGACAAGAAAAAAACCAGATTTGCTTTATTGTCTCATCCTTTGGGAAAAGAGAAGGAAGAGACAAGAATTTTTTGTGACCTTCCAGCAGCAACACACTCTCCCCTAGAACTTGTTTTTTCTACAACTAAATTCAACTCACAGTATCCTTGCTATTAGAGGCCAGTGAACTATTCTATACTGATACTCAGCTGAAGTCAGTGTCAAATGCTGAACTGGACAACTGCCAGGGATGGCAAGTCCTTGTTTTCTTTGGAGAGTCCCATGTATGATTTCATTTATCAGTATTACGAAAGGTTTCTTCTGCAAGTAATGTTGGATTTCACAGATTCTCAAAAGGACAGCTTCTCCTGTAATAATGAGTAGCCTGATTCAGTTTTATCCAGAACATCCTGAATGCACTCTTCTTTTTGCCTACTGCCTTTTTTCAGGCTTTACTTTTTTAATTAGTAATGTTTCTTTTATTTACAAGTATTGTTATCACTCTCTTCTGAGATATTTCGCTGGAATTTATCCTGAAAAAGTTCTACCAGTTTGTTCAAGTTCTTACCACCAATCTCCTCCTAAAAGATGTTGGCTTCAGCCATGGTCTATATTTTTCTTTAGGCTTTAATATTTGAAAGAACTAAATAGAGCCCAGATGTCCTAGATGCTTTTTCTGATGTAGGTATTGCAAGACATCTCCTTCTTTCCCTACTCATCTCAGTCTTTGATTTGGTATATTTTCTCTTCATTAAGTATAGTGTATCAACCTTAATATCCACCTCCAGCAGTACTATTTAGCTCCTTTTTAAGTGCATAGCATTGAATTTTCTTCCTTTATCTACAGTGCATACTTATGTACTTTCTTCTAGGCATCTTTCTCCTTTTTAAAAGTCACATAACTGATGGGTTATTTTTGTTTTCCCTGTTGGGCTTTCTGAGTCAGCATTAAGGTGCTCTTTTAGATTCATAATGGATCTTGACTTGAGTCGGAAGAAAAGAAGACTGGAAGAAAAATAACTCACTACTGCAACATTTTAGATAAGTCAGCTTTCTTCCTGGTGACCTCCTACAATACAACATGTCTCTACTTACTCATGTAGCCCTTTCTAGTAGACAATAAAAATAGTTTGGGATTTGTTAACTAATTGCACATGCTTGATGAAAAAATAAATGACCCTACCTACCATTATGTAAAAAGGAGAGGTACTAAAGAGTAGTTCTTTAAATCTCTACCTTGATTACGCAGCCTATTAGGAAAAGCAGCTATGAACTGACTTTTGGTTAAGATAACCAAGTACACAAAAATCTTCTTCTCTTTGTATCCACAGTCAAAAATTTGTATTTACAGATAATAGAAAAGCTCCACACAACAATCTGCAACAACTAAACTTGCTTTTTGGCCAGTAGAAAAGTAATTTATTTTTCTGATCCAGAGGAAAGAAGAAAGAATTAATGCAATCAAGACAGGTATCAGAACATCATCTCAAGTTCCAGGACATCATTTTAGATCCTGGTAAATCATTCTTCAGATGCCACTGCATAAGAAGCATTTGATACTAATCTGTTTCTCTGACCTAAACCAGAACACCAACAACGGTAGATGCCCCAATTTTCTGTCTGTTGGAGCAAATAAACATTGAATGGATTTCGAGCAGTTCTCCAATTTCAGGCAGTTGGGCAGCCCAATGCAAAATCACAAAAGTAAGACATTTAGGGTGAGTGAGATCTTCTAGTTTGTTCATGAGGCACCCAGGTAAATTAATAAGGGAAATTGACAATCATTTATACACATCAGCATCAGCAGGCATCTCAGCAAAACTGTCGGTGAGAGGTTAAAGCTCATCTGCCACTGGGACAACCAGAAGCCAAGCTAAAATTATTCATTTTCAGACACTGTTTAGGTACTTTGTTCACTGTGGAGGCAAAAGACCTTCTTTTTCTTCTTCTTTTTAATTTTTTTTTTTTCCGCAGGCAGAAGCAATAAATCACCCAGGTTAAGAAGACCCAGCTAGCCCAACATAGATCGATTTCATGGGTAAGTCGATGGACTACTAATAGAATTACAACTACCTGTCAAAATAGGGAAAACCTATCTGTGACAGTGACAAAGGGCAAATCAATTGAAGAAGTGTTGTGGGCTCTCTTTACTTTTTTTTTTTTTTGAGACATGGATGCAAAGTACAAGTGTGTCTTTCGAAGTCTACAACTGTGACAAAGAGCAATGTTTATCCCTTTACGGGAGCCATCAGTCCTGCAATACTGAATTATGTGGTCACTTTATTTCTACTGCAATCACTAGGTTACTCCCATGAAACAAAGCTAAAGAGCTGCATCCAAAGCTATTTGAGCAGTTTCTCATGTATTATGAAAGCTATTTAAACAGGTTTTATTAACAGCTGTTATAATGTTCTCCAGGTGAAAAACCTTGGCACATTTTGTTTACCACAAACTGGTTTTTTTTTTTCAATTAAGCACATGAGTTTTCCAGTTTCAGGTGTTTTTTAGTGTTTGTACAGCTTAAGCAGAAAATCAGTTACAACAATGTTGTTGGCTCAGAAATGGTGTTATAATTTGCTGTAATTAGATAAAAATTGAGTAAATGAACAGTAGAAAGTTGCTGCAACACAACTCTGCTGCCTGTATAGCATATATATAATATCTTACTTTGGTACTTTACCTATCTATGTTAGAGATTAAAAAAGTTATATGTAGTTGGAAATGTAAGTACAGTATATATATATTGATGCAACAGTTTGTGATGGCTCTGCAGATATCATGGTTGAATACTGAAGTTGTGAGATATTTACCAAGTCATGCCAGCACAGGCTTCTGCTCTGCTGGTAAAGCTCCAAAACAATGAAAAAATAGCACAGGAAAATAAGTAGGGTGGCAGTCCTTATTATCCTCTCACTGCAGACATTCCTGGGTCTAAAGCTACCTCTGACTTTCTATGGAGAAGTCCACATATTTTTATGAACTTTGTATACATGAGCGAATGACAACTTGGAATAAAACTGTAATCAAAATTAATTATCTGGGAGTCTTATCCCATTGCTTGGGTGTATAAACTGAAGAGGTATAAGTCGTGGTTTCATTTCTTAGTGTATACCAGTTTTGACAAAGATCGGGTGCCAGAAAACTGTACTACCAAAATCAAATAAAACAAACAGTTGCATTCTCCAAAATTCATTCATATAGTTTCTTTCAAATATATGTATATGTATACACATGCTGACTAAACCGGGAAAGCTTCCTTGAAGTCAATTGAATTTGCATTTAAATAGATGATAAAACTTCCATTGACTCCCAATGAGGGCAGGATTTCATGCAGTGCAATTAAACCAGACTATAAGAGGAGTCAGGGTTAAAATTCTCAGACCTGAATATATTACTTTTCTTACATTTCTTTGCTAGCTTTACCTATATAAAATCAATGCCCAGCTGTGCCCTTTATCATAGGCTGCAACTTCTATCGACTTTGTTGGGTCCTTCAAGCTTCCATGAGTATGGCAACAGTGTCTCTGGAGGCAGAACTGTGTTTTAAATTCTTTGGAGCAAGGAATAAATCATAACATTAATCTTTTTGTAGAGCATTCTATGCATTTTTAACACTGTGATTTTTAATAGATAGTAATAATAGCAATTTTGAAGTACCCTGCAGATTCGAGTAAAGGACTTTTCTTCAGAAACACTATCCCCTGCTGCTATTTTGCAAATCTTCTAATTCATTACCACATGGAGTGTCCTATGTGTGCAACATTTTTTTACTTCAAAACAGATAAATCCATATATTTTACCAACAAAGGTTCCCTGACAGCATGTTACCATTTCTTCTGTGTGGAACTACAGCTACTTTAAATCATTCCCAAATAACGTTAGTGGATAATTTAAAGATAATGAATAAGTAACTTATTTAAATTAAGCATTTAGATTAACCATCTGTATTTCTAAGCTTATAGATGCATACTAAGCTAGAACATTTTTCCTGAATAGTGTCTTCATGATATGGCTTATTCAGCGAGTCACAGAATTCCTCAGAAAGTCCCATCATCCTTAAGTTATATAGATGTGAGAAGTGTCTTCCCATGCCCAGCATGACATGGCTGTAGATCTTTGTGCTGTACAGACCTCAGGAGCCCAGCGGATAGTGACTGGACTGGTGGTTCACAGCTCCTATGGCAGGGCAAACAATGGGGAAGCTGCTGCTGAAGCTCTCAGAACAAATGGTATGAAGTTAGATCCAAGCACTGAGTGATGACAGTGAGTGTCTGTCTGCCATAGACCATGGCTCTTTCTGGAACCTCACTCACTTCAAAAGTGGGAAAACTCCGGGAAAGAAGGCAGATGGTCCATTAGTTTCAAACACATATATAAAAACTAGGTAGCCAAAAGGGGTTTAACAACAGTTTTGTATTGAAACTTGGAAAAGAGCAAGTAATTAGGGCTTTGTCATCATGGCTTCAGAGTGCATCTGGTTTATGCAGCCCAATTTACATTGCATGTGTTACTTCAACTTTGATCTATGTTTTATAAATTAAGGCTTAGAACTCAAATCCTTTCATGGGAGAGTTGCCATGTACTTTTAATGTCTCACAAATAAGAAAGATTGAAGGAGAGTTTGTCTCTCTAGAAGTGCCAGAAAATGTAGTTTTACATGTCTGAGGAAAATGATTAGGGAAATAGGTTATCGAAACACTGAATCCTAAAGTATTAGCACAACAAATACCCTGCCACCATGGGTCTGTGCCTCAAAAACTTGGCATCTTTGTGCAGGATTGTACCTGGGAGAGAAAGCTGCTGGGCATAGAATGTGTAAGCACTGCCTTCTGCTCAGTGTTCAATCACTCTTGTGGTTGTGTTTGGCCCATTTTTATAAACTATGTGTTTTAATAGACATTATGAACACTTGACTAACAAAGGTATTCACTTTTATTAAATAGAATTTCAGTGAAATATGTCTTGAGAGGATATATGACCCTTTTAGGACAGGAACAACTATTAGTTACTATAGAAGCCTAGAAAATATTTGTTCAGTGCTCTCTTAAGCACGTAGCCTGAATGCCTCACAAACACAGTGTCACCATTATAAATTAAGCAGAAACAAAGTGCCTGACTATCTTCTATTGTTCTGCTACACATTGTATCTGTACACTTCTGATACACAAAGTCCTGTGAATCCCAAGGCTTTTCAGTAGCATCAAGTCAGCACAACACAGTGGAAAATCAGGTTGGAGGGGTATTTCTGGTATTTATTAGCCCTTTTGAGAAGAGGTCATGCTTCTACTCCTTTGGAGGATTGTGCTTACTAGATCAAGTTTTAAAAACACCAATATTTTAATGTTTTGGTTTAGCATGTATAGCATATACTGAAAATATACTAAAATACCAAGGGTAAAAAGCCTGGAATCAGCTTTTAAAAGACATCTTTGGAGGCTATTGCACCATTCAAGGTCTCTGAGGTACTCAGCACTTGCAGTGCAGTTCTTACCAGAACTGCAGATTTGCACTGCATTTTGAAGGAGCTGAAGAGCTCTGTGTCTCCTCTATGTCAGCATTTGGCAGATGATCTAAAATGACGCTAAGCACTAAATAATATCAAGTATATCTGAAGGATTTTAGGCATCTTATCTACACACTCAGTTTTTTTTGGTTATTTCATTGCAATTTTCAGATGAAAATGAAATTAAAGACAAAACGAGGAAAGCATTATTTTTTTTACTACATTTTTCAGTTGTGGTGCTACTTAGGAAAAAAAAAACCCGCCACCTCATTCCACTGAAACAAAATTAAAAACAAGAAAAAAAGTATCTACATTTGAGCAAAATTAAAGTCCCCCCAAAAAAATTCCAAAACAAGGCAAAGTCATTCCAATTTATGTAGTTTAAGGTCTACTCACAGTATGGAGAATTATTTTCTGCAAGATTTTTACTCTAATTCATTAATTTCTTCATAGACTTATAAACTGCACTAACTCTCCTGTGGAAAAATCAGCACTGTTAAGTAGCTCATGAGCAGATGTGATACAAGAAAGCCTTTGGATTTTTTTTTAAACTCAAAGAGTAATGACACCGCAATATCATGTGGTGAAGGAGCAATAATTTGATAAACATTGTCTTTCCATTAGATTAGAGCAATTAATCTGATTCTAATTTAGCTGAAACATTACCATACTGGAATCCCTAGAGCCCGATGAATAATCTCTAAACACATTGACACACTCAGCAGACAAACATTATCTCCACTCATACTGTTGTTCCATATGGTCTCCTCCCATTCTGATGGAGGGCACCCTGCTGTTTCAATCAAATAAATGTCAATTATCTGAGATAGATTTTTTTTACTTCCCAGCAACAGTGGCTGTGGAACAATTGTCTGCAGTTCTTCCCTGATTGCTGCTACCTCATTTTTCAGCTGCAGACCTTGCTGGATTGCAAAGCAAACTTTGCTGCATCATACACATTTTCAAAATCTCTCTCTTGAAAATTGTAGGCACAGAAAATCATTTGTACCTGGGGAGAAAGCAACATAACATAGAAGAAATGGCAGAAGGGTTTACCAGGTAGACTTCTTTACCCTATTAGTTGGGATGGTCTTTATTGCCTTTTCTATTTGTTGATCTAGCAGGGTGCCAAAACTCTATGTGACTGAAGGCTTCTTAGAAGATTTGATAGAATCTTACTCTTCTAAGGCAATATCTCACAAGCCTTTTGCTTCAGGGGGTTCTGGGCATGCTCGTCACATCTCATGGGCTGTCTTGCACTTTTATTTGAAAAGACTATAAAAGAAGACAGGCTGAAAACTTCAAGCCCTTGCAAACCACAGTTTTGACCACTGCTACAAGGTTCAAAGCTCATCCAAAATATCTCTTCGGTATGGTAGGGCAGATTTATATTAGATATTAGGAAGAAATTCTTTACTGTGAGGGTGGTGAGGCACTGGAACAGGTTGCCCAGAGAAGTTGTAAATGCCCCATCCCTGGAAGTGTTCAAGGCCAGGTTGGATAGGGATCTGAACAAGCTGTTCGAGTGGGAGGTGTCCCTGTCCATGGCAGGGGTGTTGGACCCAGATGAACTTTAAGTTTCCTTCCAACCCAAGCCATTATATGATTCTGTGATTCTGTGGTAATCAGACTGCTTAGTATATTTGATGAGTGTAAGCCTTGTGGCTACTCTGGTGTCTGATAATGAGGCAGTGCTGTGCAATTCAGGTTGCTATCAGTAGAGATAAACTGTTACCATCAGCAGAGAAAAATAGTCAGAGAATCTGAGGCAGAACCCTCTCAGTGGTGGTCTGATGCAGCACTTTGCAGGCTGCATTTATTATTATATTACATGATATGTGACCCTGGTTTTCTTCTCTAGATATGTCAGATAATCCTATTGCACCTACGCCAAGTTATGTGGCAGTAGTTAATTACATAGTTGTTTATATAGATATGCAGCTTTAGAGAGGATGTCTGTATATATGTCTTGGAAACATAAGTTGGATCACTTGGCAATCTGGCAAGGAGAAAATTTTAAAATTGAAAATTCTGCAATTTTTCAATGATACTTGGCATTCAACTTGATCTAAATGACATGGCCATTGTGAGAAGAAAAGTTTGTTGAATTTGGCCTTTGATCTGTGTGAGAAACTGCTCCTCTGATCATGTGCATGAGGGCCAGTGCAGAATTCCTCTAGCTGAGGAAACCTTTAGCTTGAATAAGTTCTTTTAGGCCCAGTAGACTGAGATAGTAAGTACAGTGTGCATAGGTTCTGAACAGCTTTAAATAATGACTGTGAAACTGGCCTATTTTGACTTATAGTATACCTGCTCTTCCCAGCTCCCTTCTCTGTTGCCTTCCTCAACAGATTCCCTCTAGCACCTATCACATAGACTTGAAATGATGTAATATCTTGCTGCTTAGAAAAAGTCTTGTTTTTCAAGATGCTGGCTACCTTCCCCTCTTCCTAATATCAAATGGGATCCCAAATATTTCAGTACCTCAGAAGCTAATTCATTCAACCGATTTCCACTAGATATTCTTCTTCTCTATCACAGGCAGCTGAAAACAGGACATCTGTCAAAAAAAGTGGTGTGATTTGCATGCAGCAGTTACCCATACATTCTCACAGAAGACAGGACTTTCAAGAGAGGGATACAGTTACCAATTTCTAATGTAGAATTTTAGGCTATCTGTAATTGCATTTTGTAGAAGTAAAAAGTGTCTCTTACTATGGATTTGGACATTCTGTCACCATTAATGTGCCAGTAAAGGTTTTGCTTGAGGACACTGTAGAACAACACACCTCTGTTAATGTTGCTGAATAAAACTATTAATATGATCAATTTGATTTGAAATGTCTCGTCTTGTAAAGTATGAGATCATTAACTTTAACAATGTAAGAGAGTTCTGACTATCATATTCAACTACATTAATGTCCAATGAATAGCTAAGACCTCACATTTCATAGAGAAAAGTATTAATGTACTACTGGATGTAAATAAACTGAGCAACATTCAAATGCTTCAGGAAGGATGTAGCTTACACTAGTACATGCCATAAAAACAAGGCAGTGAGAGACATGAGGCAGAGAAGGAAACAATAATGGTTCCTGTACTGAAGTCATGAGATAAAGAAAATGGTGTTGAACATCTGAAATTTGCATGTAATCACAGTGATATGTTGATTCTTAGGGTCTCAAAGTAAGGCATGTTATATAGTGATGTTTACCATTCTTATCTGTTGTGTTTCTCTTTGAATGATATATAATGAGTAAATGAGCACAAACAAAGCTAAAATTGGGGAAAGTAAAATGAAACACTTTGATAGAAATGGGATATTATCTTCAGTCAGAAGACCTGAATTCTATCAGAAGTACTTTTCATGCAATACTTGCCTTTCCCCTTTCCATTAACAGTCTACCCTGTGGTGGAGTCACCATACATGGAGGTATTTAAAAGCCATGTAGATGTGACACTTCGGAACATGGTTCAGTGGTGGACTTGGCAGTGCTGGATTAATGGTTGGACTCAATGATCTTAAGGTATTTTCCAACCCAAATGATTCTGTTGTTCTTTCTATTGAGTGACAAGGAATAGGATCAGGAAGTGCACAAAGAAGAAAGCCTACAAGTACCTCTGCATTAGCATTTTAGTTCAAATCAGGAGAGTACCTCTGGAGCACAAATCTTAATCTTTACAATTTACAATACTTTGTTTAACATTTTAGAGAGGTCTTGGGAGTACATGAAAGTAAACTGAAAGATGTGGTCCCAGTTTGCACCTAATTCACTCTGGTCATGGCTGATCAAATCCATGGGAATAGACTGGAGCTAGTCAGAAATAAAGTGCCCTGAAATTCTCATAAAATGTAAAGTGAGTCCTCAGCACTAGCTGTTTCACTCAACAAATCCTCCTTTATTGGGCTGCACTACTTGCTTGTGCGGACATAGCAGTGAAATATACTGAAGACTCCTTCCCCTGCACTGCATGTATGTTCTCACCCTAATACACTCTGGCTATATGAACATGTATAAATACTGACCAAGCCAATGATAGTTGTTCTGATTACATTTGGGAAGGTCACAATCTTAAGCCTGTTTTTAAAAACATCTGTGGATGCTCTGGTACTGGCAGTTCCAACAGCTGAATTTAATAGTCACATGGGGCAGAGCCTAGTGTGGGCAGTGGGAGTACAGAAGGGGGAAGTAAGGAGATAATGGGAACTGAAAGTGTTATTTTGTTATTTTTGTATGGATGTGCTGTGTTTAGGGTTTTTTTATCCTTGCTCTGGTCCTCTGCCTAAAATAAACTCACACACCAATAATACTGGGAGCTGACTGTCCAAGTGGCAACTCTGCTGAAAAGGACTAGGTGGATGCCAAAATGAATAGGTGACAGTGCACCCTCATTGAAAGAGAGCTACATCATGCAGGGTACATTAGGAGGAGTATGGCAGGTAGACTAATAAAAATTACTCTTCCCCAGTCTACTCTGGTGAGGTTGCACCTAGAACAAGGTAAAATGATTGAAGGCCAATCACAAAGATGATACAACTGCAGGGCTTCACAGTGGTGGCAGGTTGTACAACCAGGAGCAACAGCCAAAGACTGCACTCACGTTTGTCATTAGGAAAGAGCTTTTGCTCTGAGTGTTGCACTGGAGTAGATCACTTAGAAAGACTGAGTCATCTCTAATGTTGGATATTTGCCCATAACTGGGCAAAACTAATCTAGTGTTTGTGGTGGACCTGCTTCAAGTGGAATGTTAGACAAGATGACTTCTGGAGGCCCCTTCCAATCAGCATTATTCTGACTGTAGAATGCTGTGAATCAGACTTCAGTGAGTATTAGGGACTGACACGATAAGTAGATTTGTTAACTAGAACATTTGGCTTGGCCTGGCTTTGTAGAAGGTCACAGGTAGCATAAGCTGTTGCACTCACTGAGGCACCAAAATCTGTAGCAGTTACCTGGGGAGAGTCTCTCCTTGAATCTAAGATTTCTTAGCAAGGAGGGGGGTAAAACTAAGGCAGAGAAAAATAGAGGGAGTGCCTTGGGGAGCCTGATTTATCATTGCTGAGAGGAAAAGAGGAATGGTAGTTGCTTCATGAATGAGGGCTGTCATTCTCCCACCTAGAAGTTGCTGCTGCCCTTCATGTTTCCAGCCGTAGTGACAGCAAAGGCTGAATTCCACCCTGGCAGCCTGCTGCCTGAGGCAGCTGCCTACATCACCTCACCTTGATGACTAGCTCTATTCAGGACATGCAAACTTGCTCCAGGGAACAGAGCAGCTGTACTCAAAATACTGAGCAGACATCTTCACCTCCACCTCAATACTGAAGGTTTGCCTCTTCCTCCCCATGGGGTGACTCAGTGGTACAGGATAGTAGCAGAGACAGGTGTCAACATGGCCTTAGTGAGACATCTAAATTTTCACAGCTTTACTGAGATACTGGGAGATAAAGCCACAATCTGGTCTCAGAAATGTCACACATATGGAATGGCAACTAGATGTGACCCACAGAGGTATAGCTGAGCAGATGTCTGCTTAAAAAGCAGCTGCCTTGGTGATGGCTTTTCTTCACTGCCTGTGTCAGTTTTCTTGTCCAAAGTCAATGGGATCAGTGGCACTGAAATTACTCAGTACAGTGTTTCAGTTCTGATTTTAAAATTAAAAAAAAAAAAGTAATTAAAACTTTTTTCTTTCAAGATAAATTTTTTTCAAAGTTTGACTTTCATTGAGGGTGTTTTTTTGTTAACATCACAATTTTGCTTATTTTTCTTAGAAATCAGTGACTTTTTTGTTATTGAGTTCCTTTCTGAGAGTTTTAGTGAAGCAAAAGAAACTTTCCGTGTTGTGTGACTGGAGAAGCAGGCTCCATTCACAACACAACAGTCTGTTAGCAAATGGTAAATATGTCCTATGGCTGTAAGAGTCTAAATGGATTTTTTCCCCACGCTCTATTTTCAAGATGTGACAAAATTACTAGGTAGCCTATGTATCCAAAGTTAGAACTATACTGGGAGCTGAATACTGTCAGCAATACCAGAGAAGCCTGATTTTAGCTCCATTGCAACACAGAAGAGTTCTGCTTTCATGGTGCATTAATTCAACACCTGCAGGCGCTCTTTTCCCTCTCTGAAATTACAGGCTGTCTAACGAGTAGTTAAGGCTTGGGACTGAAGTGTAGAGTAAAGTCGTGAGGGCTTTATTGATCAACACAGTGACAGATCCTAATAGCTTGATGTAAGTTACAGATGCTCCCTATTGTTGCCTAAAATGGAGACAAAGGATGAAACACAGCTGAGATGTTTTACTGGCATATCCAGTTCTTAGAGTTCTTTGCTTTTAAAATAGAAGTTTCTTTAAATTCAAAATTATATGGTGCTTGAAAATGATCAGCATTCAAATTTGTTTGTTAGCTTATCCACTGAAATTGTAACTTTAAAGCCACCTTGGCCTCTCAAAAAGAATTTTGAAGCCCAGGACCACATGAATCAGACAAAAGCCATACCAAAATATTTGCTTTTGTTGTGTGCATTAATATATTAAATTAGAAGCGTTAGAGAAGCTTAGTTTAATTTGAAAATAGGCAATTGGCAGCATTGTTTGGCTATTGGGCTACTGAACCACTCTGGTTCCTGTGCTGGTAGGAAGGGCTGGAAGTAACAGAGAGTCCAGAGAGGATGCCATAAATAAAAAAGACATTTATTTCAGTATCTTGGGTAAATGTTTAACGGTCATAAAGAAACTGCTGTGGGGCACGATAATATGCTTCAATAAGCAATGTAGTGTTGTTATTTCTTTGGTTTCCATAGCATGGCATTTGAGTTATAAGCTTTCTGCCTGGCAGGGTAGAAAATGGAACTGTTTCTGAACTCAATGGAGAGCAAGAGCTGCTACCTCATTCCAAGGGGGGATCCCACTCTTCTCTTGTGTCTGAAGCAATGGTGCTGTGGGGTTCTGCAGTGCCTCATACTACACTGACTTATGTCTCTTGACTGGTTTTCCACCTTCAGGCAGATAGTACCTCTCAAGGCTCTGTGCCTCATCAGAGCTTTGAAAAGGGAGCTGCTACATCACTGGTAGTGGGTGCTTGGTGGTATCAGGTCTCTGTGGTGGAAGATTGTGCCAAATTCGTGCCAGTGTTTGCAGTGAGGCAGTTACCTAAAAGTCTTGGTGCTGTTCAGTTGCTCAGTGGAGATGTGCATATAGCTGCATGTACTGTTTCACTCTGAGTGTTAAACAACTTGCACAGAGTTAGTGGGGACTAGTTGTACGTTGTAAATTTAGGACATAAAAACTTAGACTATAAGAGCACTGAATGGGGTCGTACCTTATGGCTGTCTAGCTCTCTGTCCTGTCCCTGGTAGCCATCAAAAGGAAGTGTGTAAGAAAGAGTATAAAAACAGGATGCACAATATGTGGTACTTCCCTAGGCATTCACCCTGCTTCCAATAATTTGCAGCTCAGAGACTTCTTGGCCTGGAGATGTTTCTTTGAATTTATAGCCTGAAAATATTTCTGATCTGTGAACTTGCCCTACCTCTCCTTGAATCCAAGTAAGCTTTTAGCATCTGCAACATTCTATGGCATGGTGTTTGTCAAATGCGCGTGCTTTTCTAAGGTCATAGCCTCAGAGGTCGGGCTGACTTCTTGTGTCAAAAAGATTCAGTCCCCCATTGTCATCACACCAGGGTTGGACTCTAGAAACAGCTCTTCTTTGGTACCTTCTCTCTGTACCTGTTATTACATGTTAATATTGATTAATGCACTCACCACATATGGTGCAGGCACTTGTCTTACTTCTCATCCACCTGGGATACACATTAATCAACAGTACAGCATGGTATAGTATGTCATGTCTCATTGCTTAAACATTTTCCTATTCCCTTATGTTGTTTTTAAATTGAAGAAAACTGAGTGCTCAAACAGAAGTAATAGATCAGTGTAACTAGATTTGTCTTAATACACCCTAGATGAATTTGCCCAGAAGAGTTTAACAGAAAATCTTTTTCAGCATACAGAAACTTTTGAAGAGTTATATCACTGAGGATTGCTTTCTGCAGGAAAAACAAAGAAGGCCCTTTGTTCTGTTCGCATGTCTCCCACAAGATAAAGATATTATTTCTCTCCCATTAAAAAAAAAAAAGGTTTACTGGCTTCAGAAAGCCCGCATTTAAGTTTCCCAAACTTTTAGTCTCCAAAATAGTGTTCTGTAATTAGTTATGGGCTAAATATAGCTCTACTGTAGCTTAGTTCAGTGGAGGACAGTGATGGTGGCACTCAGTTTCCCCCATGTTAAGATACTAGAAGTCAGGTGCTTGGTCTAAGCAGCCGACTCTGTAATGGGCATAGAGGGATGGGTACCTACTGACACATTTATTTCACCCTGTGGTAGGTGTTTAAAATGAGCTTCTAGAGATGTCTTTCCTGCTCTATCAATTAGAGGTTATTGATTAATTGAAATCTAGTTTGGACTGCACATTTCCTATAGGAAAAGTTAGACCCAGGGACCTGGAGCTTAGAGAAGAAAGCAGCATGATGGAGAACAATTTCAGTTGTGCTTGGTGTAACAGGCTCCAAATATATAAAAATTCATGCTCAGTAGACATAAAAAAATTGAATAAGCCAAATTTTCATAGAAGCCTAACAAACAGAACACAAGACAAAAGAGCTCACAGGGCAAAGAGCAGGTCCTTCCAATGTGAGTGGTTACTGGTGAGAATTGCTCTGTTAAAAGTCATATGACCAGTTCATACATCTCACTGATCACTAAATTGCTACTGTTGATGGTCTTAGTGTAAAGTGAGGAGCTACTTACTGAGAGCAGGAAGTCATGGAAACTATCCTGTGACCAATATATTTACTTTAGTGTACCAGTGAAAGAGTAAAAGAGCTGAAGATGATAACCAGAGGTTTTGCACTGTGTTCTATGCCATCTGACCTGCCTTTTGGGTACATAAAGTTTCTTTTTATGTTTGTTTTGGAGATTATGGACAGAAATGTATCTATTATTACTTAAAATATTTCTGAGCTCATACACAACCTAGAAATTATGCGGTATATTTTAATGTGTTTACACAAAATGGCAAGGTTTTTGTTGCTTATGCTATTTTATCCTTTCTGAATGCAAGTTCCATGGCCCATTAATGCAGTTTTTTAAACCTTTTTTTTTTTTTAAATTCTGTCAAACAAGCCCACAGCTTCTTTGTTTGTTTTGTTTTTTTTAATCTTCTAGATGTCAATATGCCTTGCAGATTGTTGGTACTGTATGAATACCAGATACAAACTATGAATTTCTTACATTGACTGCATATCAGCTAGTGTGAGATAAAGAATACAATCAGACCTTCCGAGCATTGCAAATATAGCTTGTGATGCGAAGAGAGAGTCCAGAATAACTTTGATGCAGGAAGTATTTTGATGCATTATCAAGAGCTTTTTCACAGAATGATAGTTTCCAGAATATTTATGCAGTGCCTTCATCTGTAAGCAACTGTATAAACAATAAATAATCCTTCTCATCAGTGTCACTACATCCTACTGAATAAGTCCCCAGGGCACTATAAGTAAAAGTTATCTTGTAACCATTAATAACAAACAGAAGAAGGATTTCCTTACTGACTTCTATGAAGTTTTTAGTAGTGTTTTGATTTGATTCCACATTTCTAAAAGTGGCATAATGTTTGCCTGCCTGCCTGTCTGAGATGTTCAAAGGCAAGTAAGTTTGTTAGGTCCACAAATCCCACCAGTGTCTGGAGGACTTCAGATCTTGCTGGGCTGTTTGTTAACATCACTGCAATCTACTGCTCTCCAGGGTACATTTGAAACACTAATTGAATTGCAGCATATCAGGACTGTCCCTAGACATGCCTATTGGTTGAAAACAGGCCAGCCTGCTCTTGCTCTAACCAAGGAGTGCTTATTCAGGTTCAGGACAGCTTGGGTGGCTTTTAGCCAGCCCAGGGTATTATAAAATCATAGAATAGTTTGAGTCGAAAGGAACTTTAAACATAATATACTTCCAGCCACACTGCCATGGACCGGGACATCTCCCACTAGACCAGGTTGCTCAGGGCCCCATCCAACCTGGCCTGGAACACTTCCAGGGATGGGGCATTCACAACTTCTCTGGGCAACCTGTTCCAATGTGTCATCTCTCTCACAGTAATGAATTTCTTCCTAATATCTAACCTAAATCTACCCTCTTTCAGTTTATGGTCATTCCCCCTTGTCTTGTCACTATGTGCCCTTGTAAAAATTCCTTTTTGATAAACATAGTATGCCAGTGAAACTCTTAACATAAGAAATGGACCTAATTTCACTTGAAGGAACTTTTTAGACGATATCAGGGAATGACCCCTCCTTACTAAAAGTCCTAGATCAATTTTATTATCACTTTCTTGCCTTCAGTTTAAATCAATCGAATGAAGGGATGGAAAGTTGTTTAGTAAGAAAATAAATGTTAATTATAAATCCATTAGTATGTTTTCTTTTAACTTTTTCATTTGGTCTGCAGATGCTTTCTTGCACTTACCAGTGAAAGAGCTGAGAACTGACCATCTTCTGAGAGTGCCTTTTGGCTTCAGGGAAGAGAGTGATACAAGAGGTGAGTGCATTTTTCAAGAATGAATAAGGAGCTCTGGGTTTAAGTCACATCGCCCCCCAGGTGCCTAAATTGCTTTGGAAATAGGACTTGAGGTACAAGAGTCAATGGAAATGGTTGAGGCTCTGCTGCCTCAGGCCTCTTTCAGAGTTTGCCACATTTGTAACAGTGATTAGTGAATTGCATGTTAAACAACTCTGAACTGCCTTAGTTTTGAGAGCCATATATTTAAATAGACTAAAGTTAGTTGTTTGCTCTGACAAGCCACAGGAGCTTTTCAGCAGTGATCTTGGCAATGGCGATAGCAGCTATCACAAGAAGGGTTATAATCCACCGCTGCAAACAGCACTGCTGGCTCCTGAACTGGCTTCCAGTTACTTTGCAGATCAGTCCTTCTGAAACAGCCTGAGTCTTGTGCAGTTTTTTTGATGTTGAAATTTGACATTTAATAGTGTAAGGGCAGGGAGGCCGTGCCTCCTTCATTCACCAAGAACGGAAGTTCAGAGTGCATGATGCAGAGACCCATAATAGCAGGATAAGACTCAAATTAAAACTGACCCAATTGGAAAAATTAGTTTGGTGTGGGCTAGTGGACAATGCCGACATTTTGAGACCATCAGTTTGCATGCAACAGGAAGCTGCATGCAATGTGATTAAGGTAGATTAATTTGGGCAAATATGCACTGCATTTTGAGCACATCTGGCATGGCAGAGTAACACTCATTGAACCAACCTGAATAACAGATCCTCTGTACATCCATGGGAACTCTTGTTCCCTTCAGTGTAAGTCCTCTTGTGCAGTTTACGTGACAGGACAGGGTTTTGATGTCACAAATGGGTGCTGGGATGGCTCTTCCTGGTGACTACCCTCTCTTATCCCAATCTGTACACCAGCTGAGCTGCAGCCAGTCAGCAAGAACTCTTCACCCCTTTTCCTTTTTCCACCTCTCTTCCCAAGAAAAGAGTCTTCCTTACCCCTAGTGCTATATACAAGAGGCCTGCCTTTCGTGCCTCTTCAGCAATAAATACAGAGAAGTGAAATTCAAAATTTCTAGAAGACCAAGTATTTTATGAAACCTATTTGGAAATATTTTTAACCTGTCCTTATTTCCTTACTTATTCCTTCATATGGTTCACTCACTCACTCACTGGTGGTGAAGGCCCTCATTACTTTGGATGTAAATGCTGGTTTGGCTTTTTAGGATCATGGATGCTGGTGATCTCTGCAAAAGGCTTTCCCTGGTCCTACCTGAGCAGTGACTTTGAGGTGCCATCATTCAATCTCCAGCCCCTGCCCAGCATCATGCTTTGAGCAACACTTTCCCATTGCTGTCACTGGCCATTGTACTTGTTCTGTTTCTTATTTCTTGGTATGTTTCTCATGATGGAGTATTTTGTTTCCCAGCAGTGGTACATGAAAGAGAAACTCAAAGCTCAACCAAAGGAGAAAACTGAAAAAAACACTCTTATGTTAATCAGACAAGACATAAGTAACTGGAAGAAGAGGTGAGTTGTAGATTTCCACATTCAGAGGATACTGCTTACCTTGTACCTTTCAAACTTGTTAGTGCCACTGCTGATCCAAGCAATATTTCTGGAAATTCTCGTTAAGATTCTCCTGCCCAAAGTCAATGGACTGCTTATACCATAGAGTACAAGGACTAAATTTACCTTTGAACTGCATATACAAAAAATGTGACTGAAAAGCTACCTCTTCATAAGAGAGCAAAGGAGACAATAAAATAGCTCGTGCAGGACCTAGTCTGATATTAACTCCTTCCATGACCTTTATATCATGAAAATCTGATACCTCTGAGAGAAATAACCCTTAATGTTTAATAAATATTTTTAGGAATTATATAATATGAGGCCTGACTTTTCAAGGGCTACAAATATCAGTTGATCCCATTGCCTTTTATTAGCTCTAAAGAAGAATTTCATAGTAGGCTTTTACTTCTAAATTGACAATATTTTTTTAAAAGAAAACAAAGCAAAATATGAACAGAAACACTATAGGTCTAGAAATGTTCTGATTTGTTTGCACAGCAGAAACTTCTTGTTCTTCAGTGGAGGCCCATCTTGGGTTGTTATACCCTGTGCTTTTGTCATGCTTTGTCTTTCCCTGTTTAAATTAAATCCCAAAGCTACTGTTGGATCGATTTTAGGTAAAGTAGATGTGGCATAAAGCCAGTTTTTCTTTGTTGAGAAAATACTTTTCCTCTGTGATAACGTCTTTTTAAAAAAGGTGCTATCAATAAAATAATCAGTAAAGTAAGAAACATCAAGGTAGAGCCAACAGTCACACCAGAGAGTTTACTAATGTGTGAGAAACCCGCCTGCTTCTCGTAAGATCACCATAATAGACTGAATGTTTTTTTGGTTTTAATTTTATATCAGCATAAGCTCTGCTCTCTCTATACAGTATAGCACTCTTTGTACTGAGAAAGTGGAAGTGACATCTATCCAAATAGACTGGCTCAATGAGTCTTGGTTTTGATGACCTTATACCTTTTTGGTCTTTTGGTTTAACTGATATGTTTATTGTTGGCTTTGAAGCAGTTAAAGGTAGTCCGAAAGTCTTTTCTTATTTCCTGCTTTTTTTCCCCCCTTCCTCTTTCTTCCTTTTCATTGTAGAAAAAAAATACTATGTCAAGGAAAAACACTTAGCTTATGGATTTTTTTCTCTTCTATTACTGTTTTTATTACAAAGCAACCCTGAAGACCTTTTAATTCTCTTGACTGTTTAAAGATGCTTCATGAAAACATGACATCTGAGATGTGAAGACAGGTATAATTGAGTGCAAGATTCTGTTTGTCAGGAGTCTACTACAGTAAGATCCTAAGGAATTCAACAAAATGGAAAGAGTCAGTAAGGGTTTAGTGGAATTTGATAGGAGGCCCCATACAAATATCCAGATGAAACTATAGCCAATTATTCTGTGCTGAATATTATGTCTTGATGAAAATAAATAAAATACCTGAGTTTAATCTTTCATTCAGAGTAAAGATTTGTAGTATAATGACCTGATTTAGCTGAAAAAAGGAAAAAATAAGTAAGTCTGACAGCTGAGAACAGAAGGGGGATTAATCTCAAAAGCTGCTAGTCTTTGTTTCCCATCCTTTCATTATTGTTCAATCAGAGCAAAGAAAGGACTAGCTGCCCTGACACAGCTCAAGTTTCATTGCTTGGAGAAAGGGGGAGGTATGGTGGAGAGAGATATTCCATTATTTACAGACAGAGGAACTAAGAAGAAAACAGAGAAATGGAGCCAGTTGATCCACCTTCGGGTCTGCCTGGTGCTTTGGGCAGAAACAGACTAACAGTGCCTGCACTCATCAGCAGGTGCAGCAAGGGCAGCTGAAGGTATGTATGACAGGATGGGATGGCACACAAGGTGCAGTAAGTCCCCTGAATGCATCATTATCCCACTTTTCAGTGTTACATTTGACCTCCAGTGAGCACAACAAGAGGAGAAAGAAGATGATGCTGTGACATACATTACAGTGCTGTCTGCTCTTCTGATCTCTTTGATGGTGCCTCTTCTTGGCATGTGACATGAACCCAACTCTCATTCCACTTGTGAACATTTACAACCACAAGCTCCACTATGCACCCTAAAGGTCAGTGGTTGCTGCAAGTCAGGCAGTTGTGCAGCTACTTGCTTCAGCTGACCAGAATTGCACTTGAAAGTAATACAATTTACCATGTACTTCTTATGCCAGCTGTTTGAATTAATACTTGAGTTACTACATTCTCTTCAATCACCATGTTAAAGTAGCAAGGGACAGAAAGGCTAGCAAGAAAACTTTCTGCAAGTATGTTAGAAGTGAGAAAAAGTCCAGGGAATAAACTGAATTCACTATTAAAAGAATAATAAAATAAGATGCCAGAAGTTGAGGTTGAGATGGTTGAAAAGTTTAGTGGTTTTCGGTGTTTTTTTGCATGTGTCAGTCTTCAGTAAAGTGGTCAGCTGTGCTCTTAAATTTAATAAGCTAACCTTAGAAGAAAATAATAAGATAGGAGATAGGTCATTTAATAAGGTAGGAGATAGGTCATTTAGAGGGTATTTAGCTCTTGGGTATTTTCAGGAACAAAACAGATTTCTTGTCTCAGAAAATTCACTGTGATGTGAAGCCTTACAGAAACAACCTTAGAGCTATTAATGATTATCTTTGATAATTCTTGGAATATGCATGGGCTTCCAGAAGACTGGAAAACAGAAACCATGGCATCTGCCTTTGAAAAAGAGTGACATGAGGAACTAAAAATGATAGTGTGGTCTGCTTAGCTTTGGTTTCTGGAATAACAGTGGAACAAATGTTCAAAGTATTTTTAAAGACCTGGAAGATGGTGAGGAAATGTGTTAATAAGATTTTCTGTTAAATTTCAGGGTTGTACGATCTGGTTATGAACACTTAGAAAAACTGCTTCAATGGACGACTCTGAGCTCTGTTATTAGGATTGTTGATTTTGGCTGGTAATTGCAATCAAAGTTGAATAATTAATAAAAGCAGCAATGGTTCAAAATGACTGCCAATTGTAACTACAACCTACTGGCACCTTCTGCTTTTTTGTGCTCTCTGTGACTATATTTCACCCATTTCCTCTTCTCATCCAGGATGGGACACTCTGCACTTGCTGCTTGATCCCTTTTCAGGGCATCAGAGCTGGGATCTTCCAGGGGCCTGTTGCTAGCAGATGCCTCCTGTTACAGGCATTCTGCCCACGTATATGGGTTTTGTCATCTCTTCTCCCAAGAACCTGTCATGTGAGAAATGCCTCTTGTTGAAGGAAACATGAGGTAGCCAACACAGTTGATGAAAAAACTTTCATCATTGTTAAACTGACAGCTGGAAAATTGATTCTCAGTTAACAGTTCTAATTTCTATTGCTGTGTATCTATCTCCTTGAAAATAATTCAGGTTTCTCATTTAATAACTTGAATATATTCTTTTTGCCTATGTGCCATGTACTGGATTTGCATAACGAGATTTGAAAGCATGTCCAGAGGTAAAAAACCCCTAAAATAACCTAGATTAGGTTAATGTCTCCTAGACAAGGAGACATTAACATTTAGAAGCCAGAAGAGGGTGAAGAATAGCTTTTTCATGGCTGTTAAATATTCTGCAAGTTTACAGTAACATCTAATTTGACATTTCTTCATGAGTTATAGAGGCAAAACAATTATAACATAGGACATTGCAAACAAATGAACCCAAAGCATAAATACAGAAGAAGCAAAAGGAAAATATTTTTGCATATAGTTATTCACACTGGTCAGGGGCCATAGTGTTACCCCCTTCAGCTGCCCAAGTATCCCATTCCTAGTCTTGTACCTAGTTTTAAGCTCAGTCTCCTGGTTTCTGGGAAAAAAAGGAACTGTACTGGTGTCCTAGTTTTGGCCAGGAGAGGGTTAATTTTTTACAGTAGTCAGGAAGGGAGCATGGCCAGACCCTAATTTTATTTGATTCCATCTCACAGTCACTTACAAGGGGTGGGAGTAAGGGATTTATTTCCAGGTGTGGTGGGGAAGACACTGTTGGTATTTTGTTGCATTTTTTCCACATAAATAGTTTCTTTGTCTTACACCTTTTGTTATTAACATTGTTGCCTTACTGTTTGTTGTCTTATCTCATTGCTGTTTCCAGTAAATTGTTCTTATCTCAACCCATAATTTTCACCTTTTTGTGCCTCCAATTCTCAGCTTCATCCCTGGAACTGGAAGGGGGAGAGAAAGGCCAAGGGAAGTAAGCAAGCGGCTCTAGTTTGGGAGAGTCTCGTTTGTGGGGGTAGAGGAGGACACTAAACCATGACAAGTGGTTTCCAGTGATTTTTTCACTAATTGGTGACTTAAGAGAAAGCATATACGTCTTATCATGTTGAAATTCTTTCATAAATGTTCAGAAGAATGAAGTAACAAGAAAATCACTTGGATTTTTTGACATTCAGACACTTGAATCTCAATACTGCTTATGTAGAAGGCACTCACTAGTCAAGACTTCCCTCTCAGAAAAAAGGCTTGTTCAATTTAATCTACGGAGATACAAAAATCTTACCCATAACCTCTTCAGTTATATAGTGAAGAAGTAGATTACCGGACTTGAGCTGCAAGTCTGCAGGTGATACTGAAAATCAATTTTTTCAAGATGAAAATGAGCTACAGAACTAAGATTTTGTTTGAGGGAAAAGAACATCATCTCCTGTGGTATACAGAATTTAGGTGGCATCTTTTGTAATTGTTCATGAACTATCTAACTTTACAATATGATGTCAAGAAGTGGCTGAACAGCAGTCAGGACATGAATACATCTGTAAATAAACCAGCAGAATTGGTGGATATTTAGTGAACTGAGTTATGTGTATTTCAGCTGTGCCATCTTCCTATTGTGAAAAAAAAATCCCAGCAAACAATATTTTACTAGGATTAAACATTCTTATTCACTTTCCCTTCTATTTTATGTTATGAACTGGAACTTAATTCTTAAAATCCAAATAAAGGGAAGAAATAACAGTAATGAGGTTATATTTGATAATTTCATATAAATGATGAACAGGATCCCACAAGCTTTTGAAATAAAACTGTTTGAAATTCGTCCTAGTTGGCTCCCATAAATCTTAATTGTAAATCTGCATTTCAATTTAATAAGTTGCTAAATTTTAGGAAGCTGTGTTAGTGTTCGTGTATACTTGGTTGGTTTTTAATTCACAAAGTTTATAATTCTGACTTCTGTACAGGAATGTGAACATTGTCATTTTCCGTATGGGTGTTTATCTGCCTGGCAATATTTCTCTGATTCAAAGCATCCAGAGGAAATGCAGAAAGTTCTATTTGAGCACAGATTTCTGTACCTGGGATAAATTTGGCTTTTTTTTTTGGTACAACTTTTAAAACAAAAATAAATCATTCTGTCCACAAGGAACAAGGTACTGGTAAAACAAACTAGTATACACATGCATTTGCTTCAGAGAACTGTGCTCACTTTTTTAATGTCCAGAAGGAAGACTTGGCATTTGTAACACAGTACCTGAGAAGACAAAAATCTCATCCTTTCTTCTTTCGCTGACTTCAAGGAGAATCGAGTGTTCTCCACACCTTGCAGGATTGAATCCTTTGTAAACTTCCTAATGATTAATATATGTTATGAATATCTATTAAATGTTACAGTAGGTTGATAACACCCAGCCATATCACTCATTTATTAAAAGAAACTGTTCAGTCAAAGTCTGAACAGGGGGGCGAGGGAGCAACTCAACTGCAGTTAGATTGATGATACTTCTAAAAATTGTCCAAGCATGTGTGCAAGAACCTGTCAAAGTAAGGGTTTAATAAATGAGAAAGTGAAGGGCAGGTAACTTTCCCAATATACAGAAGTTGTGCACATGCACGTGCATGGTTCATTTATCCCGTGCTTCCTAGCAGGTAAACAATACAAAAAGAGAGTCTGCTTGCTATTTTTGAGCTAGATTGTCTGGAAAAGAAATTTGCCAAGTCAGTCATTACTGGGGTTACAGTAGCATGCTGCATGGTATCACTGAAGACTGCTTTTGCATCAGCAAATTTCCACCAAACTCAGTGTAGCAATTCTTGCCTGTCACTCCAAGCACCTGCTCTGATCTTCTGGGCAGTGTCGGCAATAGCAGGACTGGGAGAGCAGGCAGCTTCTGAAGAGAGGATGGGTAAGGGAGGGCAAGGAAGCAGGGAGAGATGCAGATTAGCAACTGGGGAAGCAACTGATGCTGTGGAGATGCCTACTGCAGTCAGCCTCATCCTTCCTCCACAATGACAGCATCAGTGCCTGATTTTGTAGGAAATTTGCACTTTTCAGATGTCTGTTGCCCAAGTTAATTGCTGATTTTGCCTTTGTTGGAAGTTGGCCCTGTTTACGCCAGAACTGGTGAGGTACCATGGTGCTGTAAAACTCTCAAAAGCAACAGGACATGTGATATATCAAAGCATTTTCCTCCCTACTCATAAATTGGAGGTGTTTGTGGTGAATATTTGGTAAACTAGATGAGGAATATATTTTGAAAAAGAATGCGCCTAGTACAGGGATTGAAAGCTACCTTTAGCTTCTTGCCTGATGTGGAACCATCATCTTAACTCCAGGCTTTGATTGTGTAAGTCTCTGAGAGCAAAATATAAAGCACTTGGAAATGGCACTCAAGCAGAAAAGGACTGTTGGCTGAGCAGTTTTTAGTGCCTGAGCACTCCATAAAAAGAGTCTTTTCTGTGCAGTCATCTGCTCTGATTTCTCCCTCATAGCTACAGATGTTATTCCATTTGTGATTGCAATAAGGGGCTTGACATAGCCCACATTTCTAATAAACTGCTACAATACTTACCAGCTAGTTTTTTTATTACTAACTCTTGTTTCACAACATAATTCATATGTAACATTCCTGATAGGTTACTGAGTAAAGTCTGGGAGTACTACCTCCTCTGTATTTCACCTTGTCATTTTGACATTATTAGTACTTCCGTGATTGCTGATGAGGTATCTTTGCTTAGTAAGCGGGCTGTGTGTTGTCTATGATAAAATGTTGCTACATTTTGGGGATTCAGGCTTTTGTTGGAATAAAATTGCAAAGGCCGAGTGAACTTTCTTTGCCTAAATGTCTGGTTTTGACACTGTGGTTGATATCTGGTATCTGATTTACTATGATGTGACGTGTGGTAGACTGAAGTTGCTAACCTCCAGATGTTCGTGATTACCTGTGTTCTGGTGTCTGTACAATAGGAAAACATTGTAGAAGCTGGCTGGTTAACCCTGATATTTACTGTCCTTTGAAAGGGGAAGGATGCTGCCTGGGCCATAAGGACACCCAACTGCCTCTATTGCTATTATCACCCATGCATCCCCTGCCTATGGACAAGGAGTACCATTTCAGGTCCCCAGTCCTGGCTGAGAAATATTGAGGGTTGCTTGGTTTCTTTCTGTCTTGGCTTCTTGATGGACTTTCTGGAGGAATTCCAGACCTATACTCCAGTCAGGTCCCAACCCCTGCTTCTCCCTGTTCCCAAAAAGTCTTTCTGGATAGACCCCAGGTCTGACTCATTCACCTTGTCTGATGGTCACCAGCTGTAATAGGTTGGTGGCTGTCACAGTCACTGGGCTCCCTCTCAGATATAGTAGGTCATCACCCTGTTAGGAGAGGACACTGGCTGTTCTGTGTCCCTTCAGCTACCCTGGGCTCCTCTTCCCTCAGGAACAGCCCTGATCCCCTGGAGGCAGTATTTTCTGCCTCAGTTGGCTCAGGCAGCTGGTCATTATATAACGACCTCTTTGAATTGCCAGCCCCAAGTCTTAGCAGGAGCAGGAGCCTTTGATGATTTGATAAATCTGAAATAGATGAGGGTCACTTTGCAGTCATGGTCAGGTTGCCTAGAAATATCATGGTCAGGTTGCCTAGAAATATCTGCTTCATCTAGTGGCATTCGGTGCCTTCTATGGGAAGGTGGATTTGTCTGAGCATGTGACGTATTTAAAGAGTGTGAGTCATCAACATCTGAAAGGACTTTAGTGCCCTCATATTGTGTGCTTGGCATTGGCAGTAAATGTTAGTGAAGACAGTATGCTGAGCCACACTGGAAACACTCACATCATTGTGTCCGCAGAAGCACTGGAATATCTCAGCAATTGCTTCTCATGGCTCTGTTTGCCCCTTTGAGAGTGAGGAGTAATAGCTTATTATCAAGTTCTGTGGGATATGAATAGTGTGCAGCTCTTGCCTGTTAATTCCTGCTGAAATTGCACTGTGATTCCTGCTGCACACTGTAATGCAAGGTAAATTAAATGTATTTCTGGGAAAGGGAAAACAACCCCAAACCAAACCAGCAGCCCTTAAACAAACTAAATTAATTGTTTAATAATTTTCCTTGATGGAAGAGGCATGTGGATGGGAAAATTAACCAGTCAGGGAAAATAATATCAGGAGTAAAGAACAGAAATCAGTGTGAAATAACCACCATAGTATCTGGGTGCTTGTTCAAAGTCCAAAATTCTGCATCAAGTCCCAGTCTTCTCCTGGCAGAATAGAGGTCATTTTCTGTCATCTTGGCATAAACTGCTTAATATGATGCAATGTGAAAAAAAAGTCCAGGTTTGGGGTATGTGCCATTTGTGAAAAAAATATCCTGTTCAGAAAAATTACTCCTATTCATGAAAGATGTAAGCCAATGCCAGACGGATTTTAATGTAGGTTACATAGATGGCTGTACGATATAGTTTCCTCTACTAAACTGAACAAACCTTGCATTTATCAATATGGGTTTCTTGGCATGCAGGTGGTATTCAGGAGCACATGAAGGAAGGGAAAGGTGGGGCAGAATAGAGGTGAAGAATGAGAGGAAGTTGGCACTGACACAAATTATACTGAAAATGCTGTTTTAGGAAGGAAAAATGTAAATCATTTTAGTGTCTTTTGAGGAAATGTGCCCAAGTTAATGTTGTCTTGAAGGCACATGACCCAGCCTGACGTTTTGGCAGCAGAAGGGTGTGTATGCAGAGATGAAATGCCCACTGATGAAGAGTGCTCACAAACAGCCTTTCTGAGGGTGACAGCAATGCCAGTACCTTTGAAGATCCAGTTACTGTTTCTGTCTCTGGACCACGGGAATGAGGTACAATTTGTTAACAATGAAGGAAAATGGATTTCATTTTCCATATATGGATGTATTTTATCCCCTTATTTCTTCAAAGTCAGCAGGTAACCTAGCACTGACTCTGAGCATGTAACTGGTTCAAAGCTTTATTTTTTCCTGAAACAGAGAGTGATACCAAACTAAGTTTGAAATCATTGTAGTCAGTTTGGGACTGAACCTGCAAATAGTTACCACTTCAAATGCTGAGTTGGCCATAAAGTAACATCTCTGCTGGGGAGCTATTGAACACTGGGACTGTCTATCCTCTCGGGTATACAAGGCCACATCACATGGAGTTTTCCTGCTCCTAACCCTCCTCTGATCCTCCACAGCCCTGGATTTTCCCAGTGCGGGCAGGAGAAGCCCTCATTTCTGCACAAGGCCATGATGCTTGGCAGATGGCTACTTATTAATTCAGGTACTTTTTGTGGTCACTTAGCTCTATTCCTTTGGTTTCTTATTTTGCAAGAGGGAGGAATGCATTTTTTTGCAGCAGAGCCCTTTATATGTCTTTTGAACCTTGGCAATCCTGCGGGGTACATCACTGTATAAATGTATATCATTCTGTACATCTGGGATGTAAGCAGATAGCAGAGAGGTTATTTTTTTCCTCTCTCTTCTGTTTGATTTCTACAGCACAGCAGCACCCACGCAGTGCCACAGTGTCTCTACATCTTCTTAAGCCATAGGGGAGAGGTATGAGGACACTGTGGCACTCTGCTACAAGTGTGAAGAGTGCCTGTGCTGCTGGGGGAGCAAGGACTGTCCCTCTGGCTGAGCTGCACCTGAAAGTTTTGCTTTTGTCACATGCCCATTCCTCTTTTTAAATGCAGCATTTTTCAGTTTTAAATGCTCCAAGGAATTGCTGGACCTGATCATGACAATTATGGGCCTGAACTGGGACCCAAACTAGAAGGATTTTAGTCCCAGTTTAAACTGAACTGAGATTGGATTGAAAATGTACTGGTTCAGGTCCCATCTGCAGGCTGCTTCAATTACTGAAATCCCTGTTGCACTACACATGCTCAAATCTCCAATGTCTGGAAAGCAGCTGCCAGCGTTGGATGGGTCAGTTATATTCTGCAACTGCAGTTTCAGCCTGAAGAGCTTTAATTTCTCCTGGTGCTCTTTTGTGTAGCTTGATAGCTTTACAGACTATATCACCACCCACAGCCATGGGAGCAGGAGAATTAGAAATGGGCTCTTTACAGAGGCTACCTGGGTCCTGCTGGGAGAATGGGTTAATTTCAAGGTGGAAGAGATTGCCTTGCTATGTGTGTGTGGGAACTGCTCTGGATCTTTGCAGGTTGCTGTGAAGGTGAAGCATGGGACTCACAGCAGATGTTCTGAAGGGCAGGACTTTGTTTTCATATTACAAGAATTAGAGGTGTTACCTTCACTAGCTCAGAAAAATCAACACTGCCAAGTTTACCTGTGAGCAAAGAGCTCCCAAGTGAGGCTTACGCCTGCTACTTGCTGATCCACTGTTTTGGCTTTTTGGATCCACCCTTTGCAGTTTCTTCGTGTGCTCCATTCTGGGTAAAACTTACCCTTAAGGAGGGAGCCTGAAGTCCATACAAAACTTGACTCTTTATTTAACCTTGTGCGGACCAGTTAGGAATAAATTGAATCCCTTCTGACTTCTGCTTTCCAATCTGTATATTTTAAAACCTAAATTAACTGAGGCTGTTTCTGTCTCTCAGAAATATTAATAACATCTCATAGCCTCTAAATGCTTGGCTCAAAAATCTATTTTCTTTCTGAAGACTTTTCTGACTTTTAATAAAGAAGGAACTACCCCTCCCAGGCAGAGAAATACAAGAACACTTTCTTTTTTTGTTATTCTTTAAAAAAGGATATCTTAAAAAAAAGGTTAATAGCTTGTGACCTGGGTACATCAACAAGGACACTTACTAGTATCATTTGCTTAGTCCTAGATGAAAACAATTTCTTTCTTTATCTTTATCCTTCAAAACGAAGATTTGTAGAACCTTCCTGGAGATTTAGGGAGATGTTCATTTCTTCATCACCAATTTAACATTACCATTTAATGTACACAGTATGTGGGCTTCTCTTCTGTATTTTGCAATGGATTCAGTGTAAGAGTCATAATATATCACTTTCACAAGCAATTTAGCACAGCACAAGGGAGGAAATGTAGCTGTACTGTCTTGCTACTTATTTTCTAATAAAATTCTAATAGATTTTGGGTTAATGACAGAGAAGATGACATTTATATCCTCTTTTTTTTTTTTTTTTTAATCTGCAGCAGCACAATGAAGGAGGAAGTTGTAAGACCAGATGATAAGATAATGCACTCCTTGCTTGTGCACAATAAAGTACCCTTATAAAATGCTGGCTTGCCTTTGGCACTTAACTAAAGTCTCCCTGTGAGAGAGTACCTGGCAAGTCAGAGTCAGTAAGACTAGTTAGGCTTTCCTTCACTAGAGATTGATTTGCTCCTTACGTGAAAGATGATCTGTTTTAACCACACACCCACACATCTCTGCCCAACAAGGACATTTTTAAAAAGAAAGGCAGGAAAAACAACAATTTTTTTAATGGTTAATAAAGGAAGAAGATTAAAAAGACTCCCTTGTTGATGAGATATAACCATTTATGTTCTTGTGTGATAAAAGGTGAATACCTATTTAGGATTTGTTTAGCATTTTGTCATCTGTAATGAGTCTAAAGGGCACAGCAATTTGTCTTAACATTCCATAATGCAGTGAAGCTCATTTTAACAAATAACTATATAAATAACACATTTACTAAACCCCTTGGTTGACTGATCTTGTGCTTGAGCTGTAAAACATTTTTAATTGATAACAGACTGAATCTGAAGCAGCAGAATGGATTCTTTCTATATAGAAAAATAAAATAAAAAAAAGTGTAAGGCACTTGTATCTATGGCACATGTATCTGTAAATCTTGCTGTGCATCTATGCAGGGTCTCACTTCTCATTTTATGCTCTTCAAAGTAACTCTGAATATTATCACTGACTACTTTGGACATGACAGTGGACAATATCTACTCTGGAGTTTCCTCAAGTTTTTCAGAATTTAAATGAAGCAAACATCACAGTATATCTCTGGAATGTCATAGTGTTCTTTGATTTCCGGAGGCAGAAAGAAGAATCCTTGCTTTCTGATAATTTTTTTTTACTACTCGCCAATCCTACCACTTGATACAAAGGATGAGCATCTCTGTACAAGAGAAGTAAAAGAATATTGTGTCTGGATTTGGTGTTTATAGAATTGTGCAACCAATCTAAAAAGTTGTGAGACCTCAGTGCTGTCACCCATGACTTTCTTTTCAGTTCTCAATGGCTGTGTTTCAGTTCAATATATATGATTTTTAAGATGGCTTTTGCCTGGTATTGCGACTCACTCGGCTCATTTTTGGAAAACTGAGAAGCAACAAATCAATAAGAAAATGAGCGTACAGAGTAGAAATATGCCCAGTGGAAGGACTAGTCAAGCTTCCCATAGAATCACATCAAATTGTCTCTGTTCTGAGCTGCACCTACCCGTGAAATAAGTGTAAGAGTAGAAGATCTGAGTTTTACTTTCTGCTGTGGAGGATGTTCTTTCTTCAGCAGTTCAGTTCAACTTCACTGGAGTCTAGAAGGACAGAGCACAGGCACCAGGCTGTCAAATGTATCTTTTCCCTTCCAAGGCAAGCCCTGAACAACTGAAAATGCACCGTTCATATGCCAGCGAGTTTACTCAAGTAAAACAGGTCAGTGTGTTTGTTGCAGGCAGAGTGGGAGCTTCAGACGAAGTTTATTAGAAAAGTCCTTGTGTTGAGTCACGAGGTGCAGAAAGAACCCCCTTGCTTTTGTAACTCCTCTCAGAGATGAACCTAGATGTGACTCGATCCAATCCTATCCCCTAACTCAGTTAACAGTTTATGTCTAAGGTGCAACTGAGCCTTTATACAACTTTGTCCTGCAGGATTAAGGATGGCAACCCAAATATATTTATATAAATAAAATGAATTATTTAAGTTGATTACAATAATTATAATGATTAGACAAAACAAGCTTAATCAGAATTATTCACTACACAGTAAGGATTGCTGTAACTACTAGTATAGTGCTATTTTTTAAAGCAATATTGAAGCAATTATATTAATGCTAGCAAATCCTGTTATTAATACTGGGCAAATCTCTTTCACTCAGCCTTGAGAAGTAACTCTGAGGGGTGTCCCCACTCAAGGTATGGATCATCACACACCTTAGGGAGGTATGCTGGGCAAGACTTGAGTAGTTTTTAAGGATGCAATACTGAAATAATTTAGCAACATTCATGTTGGCCCCTGCGGATGGTACTTTTGAAGTATTATCTGATCTCTTTTATTACCTCTTTCTGAAAATGAAAGGAAGTATTTCCATACCTACTTCTCTCAACAGACTATACAAAGTCCAGACAAGTAGCTCAGATGCAGACCTCTAGTTGCTGAGACCTCATGTTAGGTGTCTATATTATAGACTCTACCTAGCAAGTCCAATTTACTGTGACTCACTCCAAATTTGAACTCATTTAGCATTTCATTTCTGATGAAGCATTCTGAGAAGTAAGATACATGAGGAGGAGCTGGAGCTACAGTGCCGGAGCAGAGGGACTGAGAGTCTTCTCAGTGGGACTCCAGAGGGTCCTCTAGGGGTCTTCTACTCTACTTCTAGGGGTCTTCTGCTCTACTTCTCTCTGTGCTCCCTTGGATTATGTATGTGCATTTTTTAGAAATGACAGGTTGAATGCATTAACCACGACCTTTTAACTCACCTTGTCTGAAATTCTTTGTTCTATAGTGCCAGTCACAATTCTTTGGATGCATCTGAGTGGTATTTTCTTAAAAGATAAAGAATACAGTCAATGTCCAGCTGAATAAGTACTAAGACTTTGTCATAAAATATGTTGAAAGCTCTTCAGTTGTTTTAAGAAAATAATCAGAATTCAGAGCGTATATTAAATTATCAACTATCTAATAAGCGTGCTACTTCCCAGCTGGGATCCTTCTGGTACATTCATTCATCTTCAACCAGTGTAATTAAAGATGAAAGGTGTAACACTGATGATCCTTCTCTAGAGATCTCATCAGTTTAATTCTAGAACTATCAATGGGAATGGAATATCATATAAATTGTTCAGACTTAATTGGACACCTGCTGGAGGTCAAGCAAAACAACCAAGGTCTACTGAAATAGGGTTTGCCTTCAGTAATTTAGTAATTTGGTAGGAGGGAATTTGGCAAGGTAATGCAATCTTTGTTTCATATTTGTTAAAACCAAGCTGGATTTGTCTAGCAAAGTAAATACTAGGAAAGAAGTAGAAAATAAGAAGAGCAAACAGGAATGTGGTTAAAATCTTACCATGAGAAACCGGTAACCTCATACACGGAGAAAGTGAAGCAAAGATTGCAGTGTCAGGGTTGCTTTTTTAGTAGCTTCCTACTGGTGCAACAGAACTATTTCTGTGTTAACACAACTTCTTTATAACCTTCTATTCAGAAAGTGTGCTGTAGTGGATGACTGAAAGAACTGTTTGTTTCTCTCAACAGTGATTTTAAATCACATCCGTGCATTTCGATTTAGTGAAAAAAAAAGATAATGACTCATTTTAAAATAATTTTTCATACAGTGGTGTAAAAAATAATTTTTCATTATGGTGATGTCATTGGATCCACTTGATCCATTTATAGTTGTTATTTAAATTGCTGTTTCCATAAATGTATATGACTGCCTTGAGGGTGTCTATATTTGTTACTTGTCTCAGGAATCTTGGAGCAATCTCCCAATCTAATTAAGAGTGCTGTAATTACAGCTTAAAGGTCCGTGCTGCTAATACTAAAGGTTCAAAATCATGAGTCAGGCAGGCCCCATAATTTGGGACTGGCTCCCAAATGTGAATATTTGCTTTTAAAAAGACTATATTATATTTCAGGCTTGTGGTTAATTTTTGAACTCTCTCTGCCCTTTGCCATGCATGGCTTGTGTATGTGTGCGTGTGTATATGCATGCATGTATGCTGCTGTAATTCTGTAAATAATGTCACCTCTTCACCGTGTGTTTAGGATAAGGCAGTGCTGGTCCCTAGTCTCTTTCCTGTCTACCTGCTTATCTTTAAGCCCCTGCAAGAACTGTTACTCCACAGGTTCTCCTGTAGTACCTAACTTTACTTACTCCTTGAGAAGGGGACATATTGCAGTGTCTTTTGCCCTTTTTATCAGGCCTGGAAGGGAAAGGGGTGGAAAAAAGGAACAGAGGGAGACTTCTCACATGGGGGGCAGAGATGGGTCTCTTTTTGTCTCTTCCTCTCTTTGCAACTCAGATGAGAAGTTTATCTCCTTAGCTTTCATTTTCCCCAGAGGTTAGGCAGTACATGGAGAATGCAATAAGTTCTGAAACAAGACCAAAGTCTCTGGATTTCTCTGGAGCTTAAGCCAGGATTTTCCTTGTCCTGGCTACAGGACAAAGCTAAGATTTGGTGATAATGGTTTGAGTCCCTTTGTTGCAGGAAACAGGACTTATTATGCAATGTTTTGCTTCTGTCAGCATTGTATTCAAGTTCTCTAGGTACCAAAGGTGCTTAGGTAAGGCACTGATGGGTACAATATATGTCAGTCTTCCATACGAAATCTCTGCTTGGGAAGACTAATACACGAGTTAAGTTCTGTTTTTCTTACCAGTTTTCTATAGCTTAACTAATCCCTGGAATCATTTATTCAAGTTATCCCCGGAATATCAATTAGTGAATTACCATAGAGCATCACCATGTCTTGCAAGGCAATTTGTATGTTTTGCCTCAGAAATGGCTATGTTACAACTTAGTGTAGGAAGCATTGCCTGTGGATGGAAATATTTTTAATTTCCCTCCTCATGGCCATGACATAGGTAAAGAAATCGAACAACATTCTCCTCACAGAGCAGCAGGGAGCTGCCTCACCACAAAATGTTCTTTGCCATGACACTTCAAAGGGTTATTGTACTAATTGAGATGGATTTTTTTAAAAGGATAAGAAGCTTTCAAACATTCTTTTAGAGTGCTATTAATGTTTCCTCATACTTCAGCCTTTGCCTCATCCTCTGAACCATTGCATATGCTCTTCTACTGTTTGCAATTCCCCTGCAATAATTTATTCTTTCTGTATCAGCTGACTTAAGGTCCCTGGGTACTTTTATCCTTTTATGTTTGTAACTTTTTTGCAGAGACAACATTATTTAGGAATGACTAATGGCAGATGCCAGGTTTCACAAGACATTTTTCTCATTCTAATAAGCATGTTTGTCACTTGATTTTCTTTCCTCAATTTTGACTCCACTATTTGTATGTTATACATCCTTGTTGACTGGGCCAACCACAAAGGCCACATATCCCCATTCTTAGCTCTTGTTGCACATTGTCTACATTGCACTTAAGCAGGGAGGTTCTTAAGCAGCCTTCTGTAATTATTAAGGACTATATTTTTAAGTTGGAGAGTTTGGGTGTTTTTCTCTGTTACTCTTGCAGAGTCTTTTGGAAAAATGCAAAACTAATGGGGGGCTCCTTCAGTAGTATTGAATATTTTTCTTGTCATCTAAACTTCACCTCTAGTCAGCAGACATAGAAACAGGTACCACAGTGGCACATTTTTTCCTAAAAGAAAAGACCAAGCATAAGAAACTGTTCTCTGCAGGTGCCAGTAGTCCTTCCCTTGCATCCAGGTGAACAGTGGTGTTCCAGTCGGCACACCCTAATTTTAAAGACACATCAGGCCTAAGCTTTCACTGTTTCCTTTTCTTACACTTCAAGTCTCCACCCACTGGATGTAATGGAGAACTCATAGTGGGATCTCAGCTCCAGGGTCAGCTCCTCCTGTCTCACCAGTGGCATCCACCAGTTACCAGGTTTCTGAGAGGTATAGAATGCTTTATTGTCTGTCTAGACAGTTCTCTGGAGCCTGGACCTTCACCTCATTAAGAGAAAAAGACCTTTCACCTGGAAATTTTGCCACTTATGTTTTGCACTTCGTTCAGGTTGCAGGTGTCAAGTTGCTAGGAGTATGACTGCATTGTATGGGCCAAACACCACTCCTGTTTCATCAGCCTCCAGGAAGGGCACAGGGATACTACACAATTCCCCCAGGTTCAGCCAACCATAATGCCTCAAAACACAAATTGTGTCCCGATACAAATTCTTTTTTCTAAATTAAAACAGCGAAACCCTGAGAACTACATAATAACACATTGTATTGCTAAACCTTAACAGTGCATAAGTTCTGATTAAACATTGTTCATTAAAATGTCTCAGTTCCAGAAATTTCGCTTTTGCTGACAGTTTAAGAAAGTGAATTTGTCCTTGGCAGGTTGCAATTCTTCCCTCCAGAACTCACACATTTTCCTAGAACTCCCCTACATTATACTTGGTTATTTCAGTGTTGCAATGTATAGCATGAGCTCAGTTCAGCACAGTTATTGAGCTATTGTACTGGTTAATATAGTGAAATTTATACAAGTTTAATCACATTTATTATCCCTGACAACAATGCAGATGTTCTGAATGCTAAGTGAATTTTTCATAAAGAATATAATTAATTTTTCTGACCCTGTCCAAAAATGCTTAGTGGTCAGTTCTGCCACTGAAATGTATTTGATAATATGTAAATCTGGCATTTTGGGAAGTAATTAAAAATAAAGTTGCTGTAATTTTAAATTCAGCTAATATCTGTCTCGCTACTTGCTAAAGCGGTACTGGGCTAAGTGCTTGAACTAATCGATTTTTAAAAGGGTTTGGTTAGTGATCTCAGGGGAAATAAGGTAGGTTGTATGAAAACATATTAATTATGAAGCCTTCTTTTTTAATGATGCATGCCCTTTTTGGAGTACAATATATTGATGTAGCAACTTCTTCAACTTAAATCATCCAACCAACCTTTCTAGTTTTGTCTCATCTATCTTGATTGTTAGCTATATTTATTACAGAATGAAAATAAGATTTTAGATTTTTAATTATTAGCTATAAAGGGTTCCAGAGTAGCTCAGTGATTTAATTTCTTTGTAAAAAGTATACAACTTCAGCAAATTTTTGCTGACTAGGAAATTTGTCTTTCTCAAAGATTAATTTTACTTTCCTGCTCAGTATATAATATTTTGCTCTCAAGTGTGCAGAAAGCTTATTTGTGAAAAAGTTTTTACATTTTGAATAATATTTTAAAATAGTTTTAGAATGTCTGTTGCAGTTCTGCTTTAAGTGAATCAATATTTTAGAATTTTTATCAAAAAATAATAAAGGTATTGTGTTTAATGCAGAGATAAATGCTATGCCTAGCCCCTGGATTGCAGTGAAACATCAAATTATCTGGTGCAGAGAGGCTGGGGTTTTACCTGGAGAAGGCAGGCAAAGGTGGAACTGTTTCTAGGGAATGGGGGCAAAGCTGTTTCTGATGGTCAGGTCCTTTGTTGGAGGAAACTGCTTGCAGGCACGGTGAGACATGGCAGAAGCTGCTCTGCAGAAGGAAGGTCGGCATGTCAGGATTTAGTATGGAGATAGCACGGGTGGTTAGCAATGGGCAGAGCCTGCTGATCTAAGTAAGACAGAATGCACAATACGCCAAAGTGCTAAGGCGAAGCTGCCTGCACCTTTCTCCTCCAGCGCACTGAGTATGAAAAAAATTCAGTTTACTGGAATGCAGCTTTGAATACACTTGTTTTGAAACTGAGATAATTCGTCTGCTGCACAAGAACAAAAATGAAAAGCTTTGAAAAGAACTATTTCTCTTAACCATTGCTCCTTGAAGGACAGGTCCTTTCCTCCAGCTCTGCTCTCAGTTTGAGTGGCTTCCCAGGTTACAGTAAACACTATATAAAAAGCCTGGTCTTTGATCTGAACCCTGGCTGTGTGTCTGCTCCTGCTTCTCAGGGTTTTTGCCACCCTGGAATCTAGAAGGTCAGTGTGCTCGGGGGCAGAATTCACTTCCTACAGAGAGTTTTTTTGACCCAAGGAGCACCTCCTCTCACAAATCAAATGGACATCTTTCCCCTGTAACTTCTTAATAAACAAAGCATAAAATACGACAGTCAGTGAGCCATGGATCAACAGATAAAGAAGAATCACAGGATTGTTTGGGTTAGAAAAGACCTCTAAGACCATGGAGTCCAGCTGTTAACTCAGCACTGCCAAGTCCACCACTAAATCACGCTCCTAAGTGCCACATCCACACCTTTTTAAATACCTCCAAGGATGGTGATCCAGCACTTCCCTGGAGTTCCTGTTCCAGTGCTTGACAACACTTTCCATGAAGAAATGTTTCCTAATATTCAATCTAAACATCCCCTGGTGCAATTTGAGGCCATTTCCTCTTGTCCTGTTGCTAGTTGCCTGGGAGAAGAGGCTGACCCTCACCTGGCTACAACCTCCTTTCGGGTTGTAGAGAACAATAAAGTCCCCTCTGAGCCTCCTTTTCTCCAGGCTAAACAGCCTCATCTGCCTCAGTCACTCCTCATAAGACTTGTGCTCCAGACCCTTCACCAGCTTCACTGACCTTCTCTGGACACGCTCCAGCACATCTGGGTCCTTCTGGTAGTGAGAGGCCCAAAACTGAGCACAGGACTTGATGTGTGGCCTCACATATAGGGACCAGCTTTTCTGCTTTGTGTCATAGATGCTACAATAAGGATCAAAAGGTGTGTTTTCTTATTACAGTTTCTTTAAATAAGATTTTCTGACTTATTTAGTTTGTGGTTTTTGTGTTTTTGTTGTTGTTTGATTTTTTTTGTTGTTTGTTTGTTTGTGGGTTTTTTTTTTTTTTTTTTTTTTTGTGTGTGTGGGGCACATGTTTCAGAGGATGTTAATTTATGAATACATCCACTGCTAGGTATGATCCTGTGCTGTCTTTGTGACAAGTGAAACCACTACTTACACAGGTAAGACAATACTAGGCAGATATCTCAAGTATTTTTAATGAACTTTGCAGGTAAGAAACAGGATCGTATGTCACAGGTTTGGTCAAATTCTTCACATACCATCAGAGAATATAACTTTCAGCTAAAAGAAAATTATTAAGTGAATACTTATATCTGACTATCCTGTCTGAAAGAGAGATGTGAGCATTGTGAGCATTATGATCATTTCAGTTACTGTTTAGGCAATAGAGATTCGTGTGCATTCAGATAACAAAACTCTTGAGGTGTTTGCCTGAGCTTAACAAGGTGGTGTATGGAGAGTGGATGATCTGATGATACACAAAGTGTCAGTTGCATTTTCAATGCTGGGATGTGGGTGACAAAAAAATGTGTATTTCAGAAGATGGTTGTGCTAATTTGCCAGCACAGGAGATCCTGTGCCTCTTTTCCCATTGCACTCTGGCTGTGTGATCCTATTCATTTTCTTTTGCTGTCTCTGAAGCCAGTCTGGCCCCTTGATGAGACATGTCATCTTATTCAACAGGCAGAAAATTACCTCCCTTTTTTTGCTTGCTGAGTGAGCTGAATTGAGTCATCAAACTGTTGGAGCTAGCACAAAGGAAGTGGTAAGTACACACAGCTGGGAGGGAGAAAAAGGGAAAGCTGAACCATATTTTTAGTGGTAGGAAGCTGTTAGACTAGCTCAGCACTCTTGTGAAAACTCATTCTCAGTGAAGAACTCCTATGTCATATTCACTCTGCCTCTGGACTGGTGAAACCTAAATATGTTGGCTGTTAAGGCTGGTGGTTCTGCAGAAGTGTTTGTCAGAAGAAAGGTCATTTGATTTAAGTGGGTCCCTTGGTGGACATGTCATTGGCAACAGATATTGATGGATTGGAGCTAATTACTGAGTCTAAGTACATAACCTTTTTGTTCTTATATATATTTTTGTAAATGTAAAGCTGGCTATAATTTGTCGACTCTTGCAAAAGATTTTGCCATTTACACTTCAAAAACATTCACGGAAGGCCAGAAGTTTTTGTTAAAACTACAGATGTATCCACTTACTGTATCTGTTAGTCTCATGAACATGTGGATGGGAATGCCTCTGAATCTGCAGTGCTAAATAATGTGAGACTTACTGAAGAGAATGCTTGCTGGTAAAATATAAAGCCAAAAGAAGTGAGCATATTGGAGAGGTTTTATTTTTGTCACTATAGATGAATGCTAGTGATTATGTCAGGACTTTAAATTTTTGCAGTGTTCAGCAACCACCATAAATAAACTCCCACAAGCAATGCAAAACCCAACAACAAAAAAAATCCAGCTTCTCTCTTGGCATTAAAGAAAGGGGTAAATTTTTTAAACTATATTTAATACCCTCACGTATAGATCTTTTGAGCAGTCTTCGAACATGGTTAACGCTGAGATTTCAAGCTCTTAAGAAAGCTGGCTTAAGCTTTCCATACCATGCTGAACAGCCTCCACATAGTAGGGCAGAACTGACTACCTGTCCATCACAACAAAACAAATTATATCTCCAGGTGCAGCTGGATATACCCAGGAATGGATCAAAACAATCGAAAACAAAAGACTTGAGTGGCCCTCAATGAAATGTGCCAAGCAACAGAACAATAGGCAATAGGCAGAAGATAAAGACTGGAAGTTCCACATGAATAGGAGGAAGAACTTTACTCTGTGTGTGTGTGGTGGTGCCCTGGAACAGATTTCCGAGAGAGGTTTCTGAGTAGGGAGGTTGGACTAGATGACCCACTGTGGTCCCTTATACCCTTACCCATTCTGTGACTCTGATTCTGTCTGTTTAATTTCTCTGAAAGGTGCTCAAAGAATGACAAAGTAACAGAGATCAAATCATGGATCAAAGAAAGGTAGGTGTTTTCAGAACACATTCATAGAAAAATATTTTCTTTGTGGATAGGTTTCACTTGAGCAACTAGGGTACTTAAATTCTGACTTGCAAAAATGATAGAAAGATTTTTGAAACTGCTAAATGACAAAAGGTGATGACTCTGAGACACCTGTATAATCTTTATACAAGATTATTGTTACTACGGTAATTTATTACAAGTTTCTTATATGGATAAGTGTATATCAGGAAATGGGAAAATAAAGAAAATGAAAAGGAGCTCTTAAGTAGGTACTGGGTAGAGGCTGGCCACAAGGGGATATGTGAAATATCAATTCAAGGAGTGTGGGCAAAAATGGAGGCATTAGAACTGTTAATGTACAGAATGAAACTGAATATCACAGAGGGAAGAGAGGTGGCCGTGGCTGGACCAGGGAAATATTCAAAGGGTCTAAACAATAAGAAAAGCCAGGATCAAAAAATATAATTTCACTCAGTATTAGTGATAAACATAACACCCCCCCAACCAAACCAAACAACGAATACACTGGATAAAACTATCTTGGAGTCAAAATTACTTTTAGAAAGGTGATAAAAGTAGTAATATTGACAGTGGACCATCAGACCTTGATTTAGTGATAACTCTGGATCTGGTATTGATTTCAGAGAATCAGAATCAATAGCACCGGAAATGTATTTATTCAACTAGATATTAAGTTCCCCAGGATAAACTAGAAAACAAATGCTGTAAAGAAGTCTGTCACCTCCTTATTTCTTAAGAGCAATCTATTTTTTCCCCCATAGTCACTGAACTAGCAATGCTGATGCTATTTTAAGCTTAATTTTGCATGAAGAGGTTGAGAAAAGAGTATAATACAAAATTATTTTGAATTGAAGGGCCCTGCTGCCTTTCAGTCATAATGAAAGAACAGACAAAGGAAAGTCTACAGAGTTCTCGGTCTGAATGGGAGAGAAGTGCTTTCAAAGAAGGGAGTTTGGCCAGGGAGAGCAGCAGAGTGAGATATTCATGGACTTGTTGGTGGAGGAAACTCGTAAATAAGTCAAACACGGAAAATGATGTTGCGTGGGTCTTTATATAATAAAGAAATGGAGTCAGCTCTCCGATGAGGTGGCAATCAAAGAGATTTATTCAAACGTGGCGCTCCTTCTTATCCCTTAAAACCATGTGACCTTGTGACCAATGGGGTTGTCCGTTTCAGCGCATGTCCCTTGGGCTTCTCTGTCCTCGGTGCATCCCCTGCACCTTTGGACGCGCCTCCTACAAAATGAGTTTAGAATTTCAGTCCCAGGAAAGCAGTGAAAATATGTTGGAAATGCAGCTGTATCAATGTTCACTGTAAGGGGTACCCTCGGAATGTCTAAAGTTAAAAAAATGGATAACTTCGAGGCAACAGATAATGGTTATGGAAGAATTGGGAAAACTCAACCCTTGGAATCACAGATCCAGTATCAATTTTTTCAATAGTTTTCTTGGTTTTGAAGTGGTTCTGTGGGGGATAAAGAGTCTGTTTATGGAGAAAAGTAACCAGAGAAACCTATATCTGTTAGCCGAATACTTTATAAAATTCAGAACATGTTTTGAGAGAAATAATTATTAAGGACATCAAAACAAATGAGAGGCTGGATAAATGTCAAAAAATTTTACCAGGATAGAAATCTGAAAATCCTCTCACCTTTTCTAGTATAATCAATTATTTTCAAGGCAAAGGAAACACATTAACTAATACTTAACTAATTAGAATTGCAATAAAATGGCATATGAATTTCCTATTAGATAAACTTGATAATGAGGATGGTAAAAAAACTCCAATCTGTCAGGAGAGGAACTGCCTAAAAAAGGAGATAACCATATAGGGTAAAGGGAGTTTATTATTAGACTGCCCCAGGAGAAACTATTGGAATATATCTCTAACAATCTTTTCATTAATGTCTGTGTAAAGGCTCAATGTTTAGACCCCAAATTAATTTTGCTGATGGTTTAAATTGGCAAGGCATCATTAATGCAGAAGAGGATCATAATATGCCAGTGGCAAGACTGGATGAACTTGAGAACTGTGATCACAGAAATGGGACGGAATTAAAAATTTGAAATACATGGGTCATATGAAGATTTTCTGCTAGGATTTGGGATCTCATCATTAAAACAGACAGAAGAAAAAGCTTGATCAAAGAATGATACAAGTAGCACAAATGATGCAATGCTACAGAAAAAAAATTCAATTCTAGGATGTGTCTGCGGAGGCACCACTACGGAGGGAGGGAAGGGAGGGTGTGATTGGATGAGGAACATCTTCACTATTGTATAACCCCAGTGACCTGTGTTTGTGAAAGATAGCTGAAGCCAGAAAAGCTGCGGAGAAAGGCTAGGGAGATGATGAGGGGAGTAGAGAGAAAACAAAGACATCTTGTCACTTTTAGCCAAGTAATTTGAAGACTGAAAAAGTATTTAGCATACATTGGCCTGTATTGCTTGAACATGTTCTTGTCTAAGACTGCTGGGAATGAGATTCTTCCAGTCGTATATTCCTACATCTGCTGATTTTGGTTCCTTTACTACTCACCATGGAATTTCTCTTAAAATACAGCAGCTCTTCAGAGACTAGGCATAGGGAATTAAAAGAATTTAAGTAAAATAGCATACGCTTAGATGCTTTCATCCTGTCTCGATCTGCCATTAGATGCATTTAAGGGGAAAAAGCTGTGGAAAATATGCACAGTGAAATTCTGGCTCCAGCAAAGACAATGGTGAAAAGGAATAATTATGGTTTCCCCCAGCAGTATACTTTGTTTGAAATAAAGTAGCTCTAAGTAGTTCATTTTTATGGTCATCTGATCTTTCCATTGTTCATATTCTTTGTTCAAATTTAGAAGTGTTAACGTAACCATTTTTTAAAGAATAAAACCTGAGATTATAAAAAAACTAATATTCCTGGAATGAAGAAAACAGGACAAGTCCTGTTTTCTTAATCTGAAAAAATAATTATTAGGAATTTAAAAACCCCTCACAAATCCTTAAACACACTTTCTTTGGAATGAAATGATCTTAGATTATGGGAGAGAGAAGGGTTGTAATTTTGCTGTCTTTCACTGTCACTCAATAAATTTCAAAAATTATTGGAAGCAGGTTCACCCAAGACTGTTATCTGTCTTTTGAAATACACACAAACTCATAGGACAGTTCATCTAAATCACTTTGAAACACCCAGCAGCCTGGTACTGTAATGCAAACAGAACTATTTTATAAATCAGTCAGGAGAACTCATTCTTTAAAAGATATGCTACATTACTGGAGGCAAAAAGCTCTCTGTTTTGTTATATAACAATGACAATAACTCAATTTAAGTGTATAATGATCCAAGTCAGCAGTCCACAGCAACAAAAATTTAATAGCAGCCTTATCTAGTTTGCTGACACGTTCTTCTCTAGAAGCCATTATAGGCTCTTCAGTATACAAAACAATTGGCTCTAATCTTTAATATTGCTAAGCAGTGGGGGGCAAATAGGCATTTTAGCACTGCTTTGCTTTTTATAAACAGCATTTAATATATTCACGTGCTCTTAGACACAGAGCTGTATGTCAAATGTTTCTGAAGTTTGGCCATTAGAACAGACACTCTCAAAGTAGAGAAGCATATCTTCACTCCCATGATGTCCTTTAAAATGGATTGAATGTCACCTTGTTGCAAAGGCGGAAGATTCCAGTGAGGGCCTCCTTCAGGAACAGCGTGATTTCTGATTATCTCCTGATGTAAATTAAAGCCATGATAAAATTAATGTGCTCCAGAGAACCATTATAAAGAAAATCACTCTATTAAATACAAAACCAAATGTAATTTCCTCCCTATTTCTTTCACTAGTTTTCTATGTACTACATGTAAAGAGTACATGCTAATGCCTATACTGAGTAGGTTGTAATGGCCACTTAGCTTATAATATGGAATACTTATTGGGGTAGTAGTCCTGGGACAAGGACAGCAACAGAGGAATATGCTGTCAGAAAAAAACCCTCTATCTACATCTCAGTCATGGGTGTTCAGAATTCATTCACTGTGTTCATTTGAATGCCACTTTTTTTTACTTTTACAGTTTACAAGGCAATCAGAGGACATAAGATATAAATACCTTTTTTATGGTTTTAATGCTGCAGTGCTTTAGCATTACATATTGGCCCTTCCTAACAGAAAGGTGAAAATTAGCGTACAAAAAACATACTCTTTGCCTGAAACATAAGATTTTATAGAGAAGGCACTGCCTGAGTCCCTGAGTCCAGTCACATGTCATCATAGATTAGTGATTTTTAGTCGATGCATTTGAGAGATGTGAATGAGAAAGGGAAATCTAGAGCTAAGAAGTGGAGAGGGAAGATGTTTGGTGCACATGGAGGTCCAATCTTGACTAAGTCACACCATGTTTGCCATGGGATAATGTCACAGACAATTGTTGCACCTTGCCTGCCACATGGCGGAGGTTTATTTCACTTCAAATGTTAGTGATATAAACCACTGAGCTAACCAAGCTGATCTCTCTTTATTCTGATGGAGAAAAATAGGCAATTTTAGAACAGGACCAGTTTCCAACATGTACTTTAGATGGAATATGTTGGGTCATAGAAGTACCTAATTCTTGAGTCCTGTGGGATTTTTTTTTTTGTTTAGTTTTTGCTTTCATTCTGTACATGAGAAATAGATCCTGCTGGTATGGACAATTTCTGCCAGAAATGTTATTACAGGACACATCCTCTGTTTCCCACTAGTGTAGGCATAGAGCCATCCTCCCATGTATAATGATATGGTTGCGTGAGGTAAGTGCTGTCTGTGCTCTCTTGTGATGGCTCTGTTTGCCTCCTCCCTTTTTCTTTATTGTTCAGCTAGCAGAATGAGTTCAAAAGGTTAGTGTTTATGCAGCCAGTGGTGAAGGAAACAGAAAACCAGGAACTCTGCGGAAAATCATACTGCAGAAGGAGGATCTTTGGACCTTCTTTCATTATATTATGGTATTCTTTTCAGTGCTGCTGACAACTTCCTATTTAGTATTGTCAATCTTTTCTAGTGTTTCTTTTCTACAGAGCTTATGGGACCTCCTTTTTATTTTAATTTTTAACTACCAAATAGTTATCTGACACCTTGTGAATGGGACCTGAGGAATAACGAAATTGAAAGATTGTGCCATGCAAGGATGTTATTTGCCAAGATAACTGTGCTGCTCCCGCAGCTTCCAGCTGCCAAAGAGGGTGGTTTTGCTCTTGTGTTCTCTGCTCCATCCTCACTATCAGTTTTCACTTACTTCAGCACAATGAATGGCCAAAACTGACTTGGCAAAAGAATTAAAAAAAGGGGAAAAAAAAAGGAAAGAAAGAAAGAAAAAAAGGAGGGGAAAGGAGGCCATAGGGCACCAGTGCAGGAAGACAAGGAAGACAGGACTGTCTGTGCTGAGGAAATGTAGGGAATGTGCTTGCAGAGAGGAGGAAGGAGAAACTCTCCTTTGGGCAACAGCATGTTTCCTGTCCCCTATCTTACCTGGGGACAAATATGATAACTATAGCCAAGCATCTGAAGAAATGAAAAAGAAGTTGCAATGACCTAGGGATGATGACATTTGCTCAGAAGCTGGTCCAGGCAGGTGGTTTTAGCTGTGTGGAGTCCTGAGGTAAGGCTTGCACCACTGCTGATGCTGGTGATTCTGAGGCCTTCCAGGACTTGAAGGGCTGCTCGGGAGGCTTTGTGGTTTTAGACATGTGAGCAGGAGGAGGCTTAGAGGCTCAATCAAGTGTTTTCCATCAGGTTTAACAAAAAGAGGTAAATGTGGGAAAGAAAGAAAAGGTTTTGGAAGGTACGTTCATGTTTTTATTAAAGCAGTCCCACTGAGTTTCTTTTGACTGTTTTTCTGATTCCTCACGTGGGGACTCTTATAGGTTAAGTAAAACACACTGGTAAAGCATTTCCACTTCTAAAATAGAGTGTTGGACTGTCATTAGACCCTTGAGTTGGCCTCATGTCCTACTGTCTGTGGTTAGGAAGGAAACTTGTTTTACATGCACTAAAACGCCTAAGGAAAAGTTGTTATTCTTCCTCCACTCCCCACCATGAAGCTGGTTTTATTCCAGTTAAAACGTCTTTGGGTTTTTGGAAACATTTAACACTTGCGTTTCTTTTTTTTTTTATTAAAAGTAGCAGGATTCAACACCCCTGGAGAGAAGGTGAGCCATGTTTGATGGAGAGCTATTAGCTGTCGGGTGGTGAAGTGTGAAGTCACCTTGTCTCACTAAGGAAGCTGACAGAGGCTACATCTCATTTTCCTCCCTGTGGTGATTGCTGTAAGGCAAAAAGATTTTTTGAAGACCCGGGAAAGAAAAATTCCCATTAGAGTAAGTCTTACTGATTTTATCATTGCCAACCTCATAAGTGGCTGCTAACTGACTTTTTAACAGCCAATAAGAACATTCCTAGTTCCTTTAAGAGGAAGTGGACTTAAGAAAGTGTCTGTCATGGAGCAAAACCATAGGCTCAGAGGATTTGACATTGTTTATTTCTCTTAGAACTCATTCATTATGTTTCCCATTCTTTTTGGATTTCAGAGGCTTATTTCAGAAAATGAACAGCTCAATACTGATCTGTACTAAAGCAAACACATGGTACATCTGGTGGATTGTACATCCGTCCTCAGACAATAGAGGAGGATTGGACGATCTCCAGGATGGTATTATGCCATAGGCCGTGCTTTGTCTTGTGTCTTACTAGAGATTTCAGACTCTCATTTTTGTACCAGTGTCTTCATATAAAGATATTTCATTTTTGAACTTTTCCCTTAGCAACCTTCAGGAAATTTTATCTGTGTTATCATACAAGCACAGACTGTAAAATGAAAATACGGTATAAAGCCAGAATCCTGCAGTTGATTCAAATAGCTGATTAAGGGGTTCCTCCTGCACAGAACCATTTGAAGATTCAGGGCCCAAGTCTACCATATCTATAAAGACAGAGATTGGAGAAGACTAAATGATTATATAATGATGATTAAACACCAAAGCCTTTCTCTAATAAAGAAATGAGGTATGACCTAATTACTCCTGTTTGCTAGTAAAGATTGATCCATTTATCATTTCACTCTCTGTAATGGTTAAAGTATTTTCCCTCAATTTTTAATAAAGTGGAACTTTTGAAATATTTTCGAACTTTTAAGTTTTAAGTTTAAGAAAAAGTCCACATCAGTTATTGGGGCTCAAGTAATCATAATTAAATTACAATGAACTGAGAAATTATTCTGCCACAACTACTTTGTGCTTTTAGCCCACCTCAGTACAATGTAAAATGCTAAAATTTTCAGGCTAAACCTTAAGCTTGCTAAAGTTCAATCTATTTTTTTGCTGAGAAGTAAGTCAGCAGTTGTGACTGGAATACACCAAAAACAGTCCCATATGGACTAGATTGGCTCAGTTCACAGAGTAACCTATGAAGCCATTGAAATTTGGTCAAGCTTCATCAAGAGCAAGAGTTTCAGCATTTTTGTCTGATATCCTGGGAAGAGGAATGGAAAGATGCATTTAACTCCATGGGATGTCCCATGCAAAATAATTTAAATGTAGAGATATATCTGCCTTCCCCTCCAGGCTTTGAAGGTATTATTCAGTAACAGAAGAGCAATAGCATTGTGATGATATGGATAGTGGTTGAATTAGATAGCACACTCTCATTTTTGTTTAAGAGAGGACATTAGTTTTAAAATATGATGCAGAATAAATAGCCATGCCAGAATCCAAGATTTCCTTTCTTGCACCAATGGTCTCATGACACTAGTGTTTGTGATTCAGGTAGAATCACATTTCAGATAGAATTTGTGATTCTGAGGTCAGTCTTTGTGTTCTGGGGTCAGTCCCATTCTGGCTGGACAGAAAGCCTTTCCCCTGGTACTTTGGGGTTTGCACAGTAGTGTTTTACTTGTGTTGGGTTCCTGTGCTGCAAATTAAGTGTTGCCCCAAGGAGAAAAATGAATAGCAGCTGTCAGGCTGACAGTGAGCTTTTTGCCATAAACCTTGCTCAGCCTCAGACTGTTGATGAACACAGAGTGAAGCATCTTTACTATAAAACCCATGTGAGGCCCTATGTGTGGAAAGGTTAAGGCTTCAGGTGTTTTAAACTTGTAATGCCCAGTGCTGTCCAGAAGAAAGTCAAATCCTTAATTACAGTTCCTACTTGAATTTCAGACACTTTCAGAACACCCATTTTTATTTATCCAGGCAGTTACGGGGAAGAGGATCGTAAATCCTAGATCAGAGGATCTATCTGAAGAGTTTGCTTTCAAGATGGCAAGCAGCACACGTGAAATATGGTCATTGTGATTTCACCAGCATACTCAGAACTTCATCAGTGACACAAACACTGAAGCTAGTTTCCACTGCTTCCATGGAGCTGTAGTATCTGATTGTGTCTGTTAAACTGACCTTTGGAAAAACTTTAACAGAATAAATGACAAACTGATCAAAACTTCTACCTCTTTTCATAGCTTTTGAAACCTTCAGTAAAAATGTTTACTGCTGTCACTGATGGTTAAAGAATGTATATAAAAGAATTTTTGCAAGTTTCCCTGAGTATTTCTTCGTTTTTTATTTTGAATTCAATTGACTTCAAACAAGGATCGATGTATGGATTTGTCCATAGCAAAAGTATATTGTTCTGTGTATCTACTGTTCCTAGATGACCTGAATTTTTGCTAATAATTGTAGTGAATATAATAGCTTCAGTTTTCAGGAATGAGAAATGGATGGACTGATAACACATAAAAGCTTAGGTAGGACAAGTGTAAAAGTTATTCAATTCATTGCAGAGTTGTTTTCCTTGCTAGGTTTGGTATTGTTAGAGCAGAAAAATGAAGGCCATAGGCTTGTGGTTTGTTTCTCTGCTGGTAGCCTGGTCTTTGCTTCACAGGCAAGCCAAGAGATTTCTCTCTCTTGCCTCTTCTTTTGTCTTACATCATTTCTACTCCCTTGACCTTTCCCTCTACTGATACTAGAGTAGATCAGATGGTGCTTTTGACACTTAGAATTTTAGAAAATGTTCAGTTTAACTTTAGACTTAAATCTTTCAACTTAAACTTCAAATAAAAGGTGTTCACTGTTAGGTCTTTGGTCCTCTGGAGAGCTGAAATTCATTGCTCCATAAACCTGTACAGTTGCAGCCACAATAATATGCTTCCTACTCCTCTCCTCATGCTATAGATTTTATGATTTTGCAATACACTCTTTGTACTGCAGCTGTAGAAACCCCCATTTATTTTCCTTGATTTTGCCAAGAGATCTTGGCAACACATCCTTTACATCCTTAGAGAAGACCTCTAGTTCCGGTGGTTTGCTTGTGTTATTCTTCCTTACCCTGGCATTATATCACATGGGGTCCCAGAGAGTTCCACAGTTCCCAGGTCCAGTTGTGCCTCACACTGCCAGGGACACCCCTGTCCATTCTGTCTCTCTATTTAAAGAAAACCCAAGAAGGTAGATGCAATCTGTGCTCTATCAAGTCTCCTGAGGTCGATGATTAGAACAGTGAGACTGCAGGGCACATCATTATATGCCTTTTGCCTTCAGTCTAGAAATAGCCTCTGGGCTGAGTCTAAATTTGTGTGTTATTGAAGTGAGTGTACTGTTGCTGTGTTCCCCAAAGAAGATGAGAGAAGGAACGAGGAAAATAGCAGGGAGTTCCAGCATTGCAACAGATCAGTTGAGCTACTGTGGGAAAGGTATGTTTCATCCATCACCTGTGAGATAATTATGTGAAAAGGCTCTATTTCTATTAAATTAATTGTTAATGCAATTATTTATAGAGTTTCTCCAACTGTAGCTACAATTCCTCATCGCTGATATGAGAGCAGACTTTCAGAGGCCTCCTGCAGACTATTTATCCTTGCAAGCATATTCTTCTTACCATTTTCCATTTGGACTAAGCACAAGGGAAAAGGCCAAACTTTTGTAGGTGTCTGTGTCTGTCAGATACATGCACAAGGGACAGTGAGGCAATATACTTTGGAATATACAATGAAAAAAAATATGGCATCTGTTTTTGAGATAATTGATTTTCATACATTTAAAGTATATAGTCTGCAAAGGGCTGACTTAGCATTTTATAGAATATTTACCATTTTTCCCAAACTCTGTCCTCCAGTTCTGATTATATTTTGCATGTAGAATTGAATATTGAATTACGTGCAAAGCTTTGGAAGCAAATTTCCCTGTTTCTAACTACACTGCTTGCTTCAGTTCCCCTTGTAATAGCATTTAGATTCAGTTGAACATGCAGTTTATCCTCCATGTTTAACTTAAAGTACCCGAAAATTTAGCTCCATGTACATATATATATGTATACACACACATGAATATTTACTGAGTTTTGCAATGATCAGATCCTTGACTTTAAAATGCTGGCAATGATGAAAGAAGTAATTATAAAGTTTATATTTGCTAGCATCGTTGTATGTATTTTATTTTGTAAGAAATCCAAGGCAACGAGCAAGTTAAGGGAAAAAACCATTGCAATAACAGAGAACAGGAGGTCACTGATGAAACCTTACAATCAAATTTCAAATACAGTAGGGAATATTTCAGATCACTTTCAAAAGCTATCAAGTCAAAGAAGCCTGATACTCACAAAAAGTGAAAGGCATTAATACCTGCGTGGGATCTAGAAGTAGCCATTGCTTATCAAACACAGTTTTCACTCTGTATAAACCCAATCATTCTAGGAGAAAAATAGTGCTACTAAATAGTGTATTATTTCATTGTTATGACCCTCAGATTCAGGATAAACCCTGATGGCTACTGTAAAACTGCCTGAAAGGAAGCCTACTAACTCCCAGTATGTGTGTAAATTTTCTTGTAATTGCTGAGGCTTACTGCTTTTTGTGCTTTCTTCATGAGCAGGGTTGCAGCATAGCTGCTGGCAGGGGCTTGGAGCCTCAGGATGCTGCCACAGCCCGGGCTTCTGGCTCCTTGTTCTCCTCCTCAGGGAAATGTGGCTGCTGCAGCAGAGACGAGAGTTTACAGCTGCTTGTTGTGACCAGGCTGACGTGGAGGAGTCATAGCGTTCCTGTGAATCTGGTCAATGCCCTTTTTATAGGGTGAAATCCTATCCTTGTGAAATCAACGGGATATTTGCCATCACAGGGCCAGGGTTTCTCCCAGAATTCCTTCATTGTAATCCGAGACAGACAGGCAGGCATCTCTGAGGGTGGTGAGAAAAATTTCTCAACTTGCTCTAGTTTGTTCCCGGTAGGTCCAGTTTTCCACTGTCTTGTATATGAAGTTTAATTTTTCACTGTGCCTGAGGCCTGGCAGATTGGGAATTAGTACTATCTGCTGTCTTTATCCCCACCAGGTACCAGCTAAAATTGCAGGAGGGAGCTTTTGACTCAGGCTGTTCCAGAAGGCTATGCAACAGAGCACATGAACAGTAACCCACACTTCACCTCCCGTTTTTCCTTTCCCAAATCCTTTTCTCCCTGCGTGGCTATTTGTTTGCAGGGTGATGGTGATACAAGAGGTCTCTTCTCTCTCTCCTCTCTCCTCCTTGGTGCAAGGGAGATGGCTGCAGGGGAGGCTGGTGATAAAGGAAAAGGACAGGGTTTTCAAGCCCAGAGAAGGACATCTGTTGTTTCTCAGATTAGAATTGAACCTATAGTTGTCTGACAATTTGCAAGTTGGATTTATAAATCTGCCCTTGTAAGAGCTGAGTTATAAATGCACTGTGCAGTTTATAGAACCTGACAGCAAATCTTAACTGCAAACCCTTGATTTATATACCATCTCTTAAAACACTAATTTTTGGTTTGGTTTTTACTGAAGTATTTCAGTACATGGTAAGTCAGAGAAAAAAAATTTCGGTATCCTAAACAGGATTAGCAAATCTTAAATCAGATCTGTAAGTCTTACAACAGATTTACAAATCATACCAACAAATCCAAAATAAAACTATGCCTATTTTTATTCCCTTTGGCTTACAAATCCTGATTTTGCAGATGCTTGGTAAGAAAGTGATTTATACAGTAAGATAAGCTCAACTGTCAGCATGATCAACTCTGAGAGGTCTGGCTCTCACATCTTATCTGAGTGGTTTGATTTACAAGCTGTAGTCAAGCTTTCTCTGTCAGAGATTTTCTCCTGAAACTTGGAGTTGTTTATTATGAAATCTACAAAAGGTTAAACTCTCTGTATACCACAGTTTGACTGGCCTGGCAGTGTTATAGAAAAGGTGATACCTAATCAGATTGCAGCTGGCAAAAGTGCTCTGCATAACATTTGGTTGTCAGAGAAAGCAAATTCTTGAGCAACAAATTCTTGAAATGTTAATAAGCTGAAATCCCTGACCCTTTCTTCTTGCATGCATGGGTAAGGCACAGTGCACACCTTCAACAGCTAAAAGGACAGAGGTGTAGGTCTGCAAGCTGCTTTACACTTGTTTAAATCCTGTTAGAGGTAAGATGAAATGTGGGTCGCAGACTTTACCGTGTATGTATAGATTTAAGCACATGCTTCAGCTTGCATTTTACTACACTGCTGAACAGGATTGTAGCTGATTCTTTTTCAGATTTGAGATTGGATTTTCTTTCTAATTCATGTCAATACCTTTGAAATTCATACAAATAAAAATGCCAGACAATTAAAACTACATAACTACAGAATGCATTCTGGAGGCTGAAATCAATGTAGTAATCTGTCTCCTTCTGATGAAAAAAACCAAACTTCACCAACAATCGAAAACAGCTTCAATGACAAGAGAATATTTAATTTATGGAATATTTATGTGAATTTGTTTTTACTTGACAGATGAGTTCCCACTAATCAGATAAGTAATTTAAAAATCACTTTCTATACTCTAGATTGATCTCTTAAAGTGCCTATTTTTTCTTTGTCGATAGTCAAGCTTTTCTTTATCTCATCTAACATGTTGTCCTTATACCTACTCCTCACCTCCTCTTTATAGATTTAGTACTAAGAATTCTTTCATATTAAAGAACTCAGCAAATAGCCTGTGTCCCTTCTGCTGTTTGGATTCACTTGCTGAGCTATGTATATAACACCTTGTAGTTCAGGGATTGCTTTTGTTGTTGTTTGAGCTCCTTGAGAGCTTCTGGATGTCTGCAGACAGAAGACACAGTGGCAACCACGTTATAGCACAACTTACAGACTCATGTTAATATTGTTATGTTCTTAAAATTAATTAGTATTTACCTAAACTCAAACGCAAATGCTTCGTTGTGCTTTAGGTGTTCAAACCCATAAGTGTTAAAGATAATACATTAGCTGGTAGAAAATAAGTGAGCCTATACAAATAAAATTGGAAGCTCTTTTCATAGTATAAAAGGAGATTATTTTAGATTTCTGAATTACCAGCACAATATGATTGTTGTGGCTAATTTTGAAGCAGTTACTGCTCCTGTCAAAATTTGATTAAGATCAGCTATTTTAGATGCAGATGTATTTGTATCAAGTAAGCATGTACCTGCCAAAGCCAAATGATACTAACTACAGCTGTCATAAAGGAGTTCTATTTGGGCTCAATTTTGTTGGACTGTTACTTGATTGGTCTAATATTTCCTCCAAGCACATAATGGGCTGGGGATAGCCAGTCAGTACTGCTCGGTACTCTGGCCTCGTTAGTCCTGGTGCTGCTTAGGATTTGATGCTAAGTTCAAGACGGCCATGTTGCAGCAGAATCCTTGCAAAACCAGAAAGCCCATAATTCTTTTCTAGTGAATTCACTGAAACTCCTTAAAAAGTGAGTGATATGATTCTGATGCAGCTAAGCAGCTAACTTTTAGTGTGATAAATGGTGTGATTTGACAGGCAGCTACCTGGATTTCAAGAAGTGAGATCCTATGTGCTGGTGCCTACTGATTACACAGTGATTATTTAAATCCTTGTTTGTTGTAGGGAGCTGTTTACTGAACACAGCAGCTCATCAAGAAGAGACTTCCCACTCTGAACAAATAAATCGCGTAATCCTAATAGCAAACAAAATGTTACAGAAATAATGAAAGACTTCAAAGAGGGTGTGGGGGCTGGAGCAGGGTTGAGTAACTTTGTCTGTCAGTGCATACATTCCTCACTAGCACTTGTCAGTAAATTTTCAGGGACCAAGCAAGTTAATGGCAGGGAGCAGTTGTACTGATAACAAGATATTACATAAAGATAAACATAATTACAACCATGGGTCTGTGTCTTTTTTTTTTTTTTTAACCCCTAGTTATGATAGTAGTATGGTTTTAATAATGAATGGAGCTGTTCCAGAATAAGCAAGTATCTATTACTGCTCAGGAAAACTGTGTTTTACTTTACTTGTGCTTGGTTTTGTCCAAGCATACCGAAACTACCTCAGAAAGAGCTATGGGATTTGGAGAGCCATTTGACCTATGATGAAAAGGAAAACAGGAATCCAAAAATTTGCTTTGTGGCTTTTGTGGCTTTAACAAATCAGATGAAATCTCACATATAAAATGGCATAAAATATATTTACTCTACTACCTTGGAGAAATGGGTACATAAAACTATGCAGACAAAGCTTATGCAGATCTGGGAAATGGTTAAGTCGTCTTTGTTTTTATTATTGCAGTTGGCATACATACATACCTAAAGGGGTGTTTGGATTTTCTCAACTACATATCAACGTTTCTTCCTTGAAAATCCTTTCCTGGATAAACTGAAAACCCTGGAGACTTTATATAAGCAAGGGTGTAGTAAAGAATTTGAAGTGAAAGGTCTTTTCTGCATTGCCCTGCACTGAGCTGGAGGAGGACTAGGACATCCCAGGGACCTTATGTGACATGCCAGTGACAGTTTAGGCTACAACACTAAATTTGAGAATGGACTTTTTATGATCTGAGTATAAAATGTCACTTCAACAGCCCAGAATTTGGTTTCACAGTTGTATGCTATGTTTAATCTCAATTTGTACCAGAGTGAATGGGAACAAATTCTGGCCCATGATATAAATAGTAGAATTTATCAAAATGTGCCTCTACTCTTGGAAAACTCTATTTTTTCTTTTAAAAACATGAAAATTCTTGATTGAAAACAGAAAGTAAAATATTTATTTCAAGTTGCTCCAATGTGATTTGCAATGTCTCAATTCATTTAAACAAACCAAGAGGTTTTATCTTGGGACAATTTGAAGTTAAAAAATGTAGTTTTAAATTTTTGGGTTTTTTTCTAAACTGTGTCTTTCTAGGGCACAACTACGATTTTCCCATCATTTGAAGTGCAAATAACTCATACCTCATTCACCTCAATGGGTCAGCTTTCCCTGTCGGTACTGCGGCACAGATTACTTCAGGGAATTCTTGCAGTACGAAATGGAAATGTTGTTGGAAAGCAGTTCAGAGGAAGCATGTTGCTTTGAGAAAACAGGGATATTTAGCTCCTAAAATACAGTTCTTGTGAAGTGTTCTGACAGCTTACAAGGATCATATTGAACAGTGAACCAAAGTGAAGCATTTGCTTATAGGACTGTTGAGATGTTTTGCTTCAGTTAAAAGACATATGTTCGTATTTCCTTGGAAAAAATCTTCAGCCTTTGGCTAAATGTCTTTTGGAGTTTTTTTGGTTGGTTGGTTTTTTGGTGGTTTTTTTTTGTTTGTTTGTTTTTGTTTTTTTGTTTGTTTGTTTGTTTTTGTTTTTATTTTTGTTTTGTTTTGTTTTTTTGTGTTTTTTGAATTTTGTTTTTTTTTTTAATTCTCTTTGCTTTTGTTTGTTTCTGGTTTTTTTTTAACCAAAGAAATCAAAATTATACATGGAAATAAGATATTACTATGCAAAAAATATATTTCAAGAACCTTCCCGCATGAACAACTATTTCTGATAAAAAAATTGTTTTGGTCTGTTCTTTCCACAGTCGTAATGGACAGTTTTGCAGCAGTATTCATACATAAGCATGTGCAAACATGCACAGCTCTAAGTTGGCTGATATGCTCAAAGAGAATCCAAGCATTAAAGATAAGCTATTACATTTTACTCTGTTTTATAAGAGACTACAAGCATTTCTCAGCACAATAAAAAGAGAGATGGGTAGATGTGTTTTGTATTTTACTTCTGAGGTTTTCAGCTTGTTCTGGACAGCAGATACTTGAACAATAAACTAGTACTGTTCTCAGCTCTACACAACCCTACCTCCACACTCTAACTAAGAAAGTAGTGAGGGGAAAGAAGAAAGATCTCTTTCTGCGTAGCTAGAAGGCGGAAAGGCTCCATAGTGAGACAAGAGAATAGCAACCCTCCATACTATCTTCTCTACGTGAGAAGAGCAAAGACTGTTTTCCTGGCCCTTTGCCTTGCCTCCCCCTCTTCTCCCTTGGTGGTGGAAATCATCCAGCTCTCATGTCCCAGCAGCCCCAGCAGTGGGGAGGAACTACTCTGTCTTCTTTCTGTGTTAAGTCCCCTGTAAATTAGTTTCAGATTCTCCGTCTCTTGGAAAAAATGCATGTTATTGAAGCAAGTGTGTAAATGGCTGGTTTACAGAGTTTAAAATTATTGTTAACCTTTCACAGGAAGTCATGAAGAAGAAAGGAAGGTAGACTTTTATGAACTGATATAGCTCGTAACAGCTCCTTTAATGAGTCCTCAAATCAGAGGAGATTTAAAGTAAAGAAGAGAGAGACTCCTGATGGGACAAACTTTTTCTTATGTCTTTGAATTACAGCTCAGGCTTTGCTTATAACAATGAAAAAGAAGTCAGAGCAGGTATTGACTTCACAATGATGCAGATCAGGTTTGTGTACTCATGCAGACAAAAATGAGAATTCAAAGCCAGACAACATCTCACAGAGGGAAGAAATGAAAAATTAAACCTGTCATTATTGCATTGGAAATTATAGGATTATATCTATCATCCACAGCATATAACAAATGTTGTAGCCAGCTTTGCTGAGTGGATTTGCAAGACTCTGGAAACTAGACATTTAGAAATAATAGTTAAAGAAGGAAATAGTAATTGCAAGCTGTTGTTTATCTTTGTGACATATATATAACTTACAGCTTTCTTTAAAGGAGAAGAATTATCTCTTCAGCCTCATCTGCTTTATAAGTTAGATTTCATTGCGGAATAACAGAGCAGCTTAATGAAGACCATATCCTTAAACATCTGCATCCATTTGATCAGTAGATCAGATCACTTCTTCCTTAGGTGTATTTGGCCTGATCCTACTCTTACTGGCTTCACTTGCAGTAGGAATTTAATTCATAGTGTTTAATTTTCAAATCTTAATACTCATCTGTGCTGTCAGTGTATTTGCTAAACATTTAATATTAATCTAATTCAATAGGGTGATGTTTAAAACTGAAAAAGTTCTGCTTTTTTTTTCCCACTGCTATCATAAGTTGTCCTCAAAAAAGCACGTTATATAGGAAAGAAAAAAAACCCAACAGTAACAGTTAGAGTTTAGCAGCGAGCAGCACTCAAGCTGTCAAGTGTTTTTCTTTGACTTCTTGACACAATAAAAAAAGACCTAAGATTTTTTTCCACTGGCACTTACAGATATTCTGGAGTTAATGTGTGTGTCTGAGAAAGGGAAGAACTTGACCTAAGTGTTTACTTTTACCATTTTGGATTCTTATCCATTACAAATGTGCTTCCAAACATGATGGGCTATGGAGTACTGCCATGCCAGACAAAATGGGTATTTCAGGTTTCTCAGGGATCCATGTTCAGTGAATGGAAGGAATTGTTAAACTGTACTAAATGAGAACAAAAGCCCCAGTGAAGTATTCCCTTACTTAGAAGCAGCTTTCTGTTTCAATCTCCTTATTCACTTACATCATGGGACGATATGCAGGAGACATTGAGCCAGAATCACTTTGCGAGAAATATCTCCGATTAAAATTTTGGAAACAGCCAAATAAAGTGAAACAAAGAACTTTATTAACAGCGTGCTGGGTGCACCGAACTTGTGACCAGGTTGAGCACACCCCAAATGGGAGGGGCGAGCCCTTTTAAGACCCTTTGATTAGCATAACCACTCCCTCGCTTCTCCCATGGCAGGCCTCGCTCTTTTCTCCCTTAAGAGGCGATTTTTGTCTTCTGGTGCAGTCCATTGGTTGTCCTCATCCACCTACCAGGTTGTTTCCCTGCCCTCGGCCGCATGGTTCCCTGGCAGTGAGCCCAGGCTGGTCTCACCACCTTACATTCTTCCTGGCTCGCCTTCGCACTGTAGCAGTAAGCAAGTAGAACTGTAAGTAAAAATAAGTTGTAGTAAGCAGGCAGAACTATAAGCAACAGTAGGCAACAATGAGCAGCAATAGGCAACCCTAAGCAGAACTGTATGTAGCAGCAGGTAGGCAGCAGCAATAAACAACTTCAAGCAGAAGCAATAAGCAAATTCAAGTAGAACCACAAGCAGTCTGCCAGTCCCTGACCACAAAATGGCTCCCCAGTCCTTCAAACAAAATGGCCCCCAGGTGCCCCGGCGCGAGATAACCCCTGCTTGTAATAAAACTGTCTTAATTATTTCCCACAACTTTAATCAAATAAAGAAACTAAAAAGTACTTATCTCAATATTGTTTTATTGAGACTAATATTGTTATTGACTACAGTGTCTGTATCAAAGAATCTGGATTGATTTAATAATTTCAGGCAAGCTTATGGAGTATCCTCAGTACATGTCCTCAGCATATGTTTATGGAGATCAGTGCCCTCATACTGACTCACATCAGCCCAGAGTTTACCTGGTAGCTTCAGCCCCAGCCCTCTCGGTAAGCTTCTGGATGAACTTTGGCTGATTCACTACGCAATAATCACAAAAGGGAGCACCCTAAATTGAAGAGATGTGGTATATACTATTTCCCATGTGACAGCTGGCTGCTTTTTAGCAGGCGAAAGGTGGCAAGAGACTCTCATTGCCCTTGCCCCCCATGGTGGTGTTGGTCCCTTTGCTGCCAGCACAAGACTGGACCTGTTTCTGTGCTCAGAGAGCAAAGAGGGCTGCCAAGAGCTGATGACTGCCAAGGATAAGTGATGAATAGGAATGCAACGAGGTAAGGAAAAGCTTCTTGGTCTTCCTCCTCCTCTAGTACACCTATATGTGATCAGCCACTATCTGGACTGAGTACAATGTTTGAGTCAAGCCAGAAGCAATAACCCTTACATCAGCCTGTGACGAGGTGAAAGAAGGACTGTTGTTGCTCTGGTTTGGCAGTGCTGGCTTGGTGTTTCCACAAAAAGTGCTGCATTTTTAAAACATGAATGAATTGGTTTAAATTATTGCTGTAATTAGGCCTTTGGTGATCCTAATAAGGGGTTTGTCAGCTAATGCAGTATGGCATTTGAGAATATGTGTGTAAGGTGTGAATGACAAAGCATGGGGGCTTTATTTGCATGTCTGTGTTAAAAAGCTGTGTGAGGGGATTTTTGTCTGCAACTAAGCCTTCTTGGTATGCCATGTGCTCAGTGATAGTGATAAGGAAGATGGCACGAACACGGGTGCTGCTCAGTCTTCTTTTGTTCAAAAGATTTCTGTTGCCACACCAGGGGAGAAATGATAACACACACTTATCAAGCCATTGTGACATATCAACAATAAAGGTGAGATTGAATCTGAGCATTATCTGACCTGAACATCATCAGAAGAGATAGCCAAGGACCTCCATGGTCAATTGTCTGTCAAAGTGTCTGACTGATGACTGTAAATGGCAAATACATCCTCTGAAATACACATCAGTTCTGGAAAAATTTGCTAAGGACAACAGGTCATGAATGACTTAACTATCACTTATGTGATCTGTAATTATTACCTCGTTAGGCTGTGTTCCTTTAAAGCCACCCCCTGGGAGAAGCAATGAAGTCAAGGGCACATCTTGGGCAGATCTCCCCCTATGGATCTCTCTGTGGGATTACCTTTGTGTTTAGCCTTGCTGTTGAAATAATCAATTACGTTCCTCTTCTAATTAATGAACTAGTATCCGTTTCATAGGACATGCTCATGCTGTAATTACCGCAATTGTGTTACCAGTGGAGCACTCAGGGAATGAACGTGTGTGGAGTGCTGTTGAGTTTGAATTGCATGCTGTGGAGAGGCAAATGGAATGTTTCCTCTGCTGTTGAGTGGACACATTTTTGGTGAGAAAATACAGAAGAATCTGATCAAAATGCCACTAATAAGACAACATATTTTTCTCTGGCTTATAGTGTATTAACCACATCTTTCTCATTTATGATCAGAATTTATCTGGTTTTAGTTGAAGCATTTGTCTTAACTGCAGGAGAAAGTCTGTTCTGTACTGTAGAAAAAGTCTGCAATGCACTGTGTGTGGAGAAACAAAAAAGCAATTTGCTTCTTTCTATTTTTTTTTATAATATGCTGTCAAACATTTTTGTGTATAAGATTTCAAAATTCCACGGTATCTTGAAAATCTTTAATAAAAAGTGTAACATTAATATTAAACATATCTGAATAGAGGCTATATGAGGAGTGAACTAGATGAACAGTCCGATCACTTGGAAAGTAGTACTTCCATTTGAAATGAGTTTACCTAATAATATTTTAGACCTCATGTCAATTTAATAAAGTTTTAGATACGTATTTTTTCTTCAGTATAGAATTTAAGTCAAGTAAAAATGTCGCAGTGAGTTACTGGGGCAGTTCTTTAACTGGTGTAAATTAGCCTGGCTCCACTGAATTACAAAAGAACCTAGCTCTTTAAGTTCTAATTATAGGAATAGCTTTTCTATGTTCCTCCTGGAATCTGAGAATAATATACAGATTTATTTCAGTGAATCAAGACATACAGCAATTAAAGGTAGCAAAGAGGGTCAGTAAGAGGCTCTTTGTACATAAAACCAAATGCCTAGACTCTTACTACACTTTTGACAAACTGTGAAATAAAAAAAAGAAAAAAGCAAAGGATTTATTTTTTGTTGGTTTGCTTTGTCAGTTTCCCCCATTTATTTCCTTGTTATCTATTGAGCACTTTAGTTTCATATTTGCATTTCAGTTGGTTATACAACTGAATTTATTTGTATAGCACCTCTTTGCTACTGATCATCTGGTGGAGGAATGCTGCTGCATGCTTAACAAATTACTGTTCTGTTATGTAGACGATGACAGAAAATACCTGCTTTATATAATTACAGTTTTAGAGCAAACAAGAAGAAAATTGCATTAATAAGCAAGTTATCATATTCCACACTCTAGAAGAGAGGCAGCATGTAATAATTTTCTATAAATTAAAGTAACTATTTCTTACTTTGTCTTCCTCATGCATTTGTATGCCAAGTTTCAGCCTGAAGCAGATTTTAGTGGTTGTGTTATGAAACTCTCAAAGTGGCTGTGATGAGGACACTGACAAACTGAGCAATACTGGTGTTGCCCAGTTACAATGCAAAAGTTGCACACGAGAAGTTACATAAATCATTATGCAGTGGATGCATGCCAGCTGCCAAATGATGGGATTTGAAAGAAAATTCTGTATGTGCAGCTTATTCCAGACTTTTCTTCTTCAATGTTTCTTTTACCTGCTAGTAAAATCTCTCACTTGTCTTGTTGCGAGAGTATGAATATTGAATTAATGGACCTCTGTCCCTATCTGGAAGTTTTCTAACAAATAGTCCTGTGTTTTGTAGTGGCCAGCTGTACCAGGGCTTTGTACTAGTGTATATGTCTAGATGTGTGTTTGCTTTGGCAGCAGCACGCACAGAGATGGCACTTCAGAAACCTGTACTGGCTTGCACTTTCCCTCTTCCCCCCAGATCTAACAGGAAAAATCTTTCTCATGAAGAGGCATGTGAACATTCTGTATGGAGTTGTGATAAATTACAGATGTGTAGTAAATTAAATTTATGATAGCTGCCTTTGACCTCCTCCTATATGCTTTACTTATTAATCGCCTTTCTTCTGGGATCATTTCTGCTGAACAGCTTCCAAGATTTCCACATTTTTAAACTGGTCTGCTAGAGGTGTGTGTGAATATATGATGCTACTGAAAGAGGTGTGAGTCAGAGACCTCATCAAGGAGAAATACTTCCCTGGTTTGGAAAACTGTACTTGAATGGAGAAAAAGGAGGAAAGTTACAGCACTGAGCAACACTAGATTAATGTCAGCCCATTTCAGTGGTGCTTCCTCCTATTGACTATATTGTGATAGTGATGTGCTCTTACATAGACAAATGTCTAATCAAGATTAGGATACAATGGCCAAATCTCTGCTCTAATTTGATCCAATTCTGGATTCAGATCTTAGATGATAAGTCAGCGAAGTCAACCTCTGTGCATCCTCTCTCCCATGTCCCCATACCAACTCTTCCACCCTCAACACAGAAGTTGAGAAAAGGGGTCCATATAAACTAGCTCAAAGTGTCAGCTCCAGGAAATTGTGCCCCTTCTTTTCATGAGCCTGTGAAGATAAAAATACTATCCCACCACCATCCATTATACGTATTCTCTATATATAGAGAATATATTAGAATGATACTACGGATATTGAATTTATCTTCATGAGATGGGGATGGTCTCATCAGTCATGAGTGTCACAACTAAGCAAAGACACAAGTGAATAATGAAGCCACCCTTATCGAGTACGGATGAATTCAATTTCCTCTGCACTATAATGTCATATTTGATTCAGTGAACTATAACACTTTTTATTTTTTAAGTTGCCCATGGGTTCCATCTTTTTTTCATTGTCCCTCTCTGAAGCTGTTTTGGTAATGCATTTTTCTGCTTTTATGCATCCTGCATCTCTTTTTCCTCTGTCTGACATAACAAATAAGTTGAATTCATAAATGGTATACACAGAATGAGAACACTTACCATGTCAGATGCCTAAATTCCCCGACCCTACTAGCTTTTCTGAAGGACCTATCCCTGGGAGTTATACTGAAAAAAATGTTAACCACAAAAATGCAGGCCAAGGATAAATAGGCTTGTTCTGGGATATCTATAAGGCTATATTCTTTTATGATTTTTGAAAAAGTGTGAGTCTGTCCATCTTGATGGACAGAGTAGCATGAGGGAATGAACTGTAGGAGTGGTCCTAGTATTAAGCAATCACAACTGCTGTGAACACAGGTTGAGAAGAATAATCCAAATATGTGCAGTACTATGCAGCAGTAGGTCATATGCAGAAGAACTTAGGGAGCTAAAATTGCTATGGCCTTCCTCTTACCAGGACAGTCTAATATGAGAAAAATTAATCAGAAAGTGTGTTCCTCTCCACACCACAAGCCCCTTGAACTTTTCCCTAGAAAATGCCCTTACTGTAAGCTGCCAGTAAACTGCTGTTTCAGGATGCTTTGGATACACTGGGAACAAATGCTGCTTGCACAGCTCTGCCACAGCTGGGCATCAGACACTGCAAGAAGTGCAAAGGGACAAAGCATATTTGAACCCTTTCTCACTGTTGAAGCTGTGCCAACATGCTGGCTGCAGACAATACTAGATTTTTTTTCAGGCGAACTAACCTTTCACATAATCCTACAAAACTAAGGTCTGTCTGCATAAACAGAAGAATGTACCACTTAAGCTATCAAGGGCAGAGTGTACCGGTGTCCCTGGGAAGAGCTCCTCCTGACTGGCGCAGCACTTGGCACAGCAGAGACATGGCCTCTAGCTCAAATCCCCAGAGCTTGCTCTGATTTTTCCTCCTTGCAGTAAAGAAACCCACAAACATGTTACGTGAGCGAGGCAGCTGCTGCATTGACTTTGGGCATGGTGCTATTTTGTATCTAGAGTGTATATTCTGTATTGCTTAACACAGAAAAGGACACAATAGCTCAATTTCAAGCTAATTATAGCAGTAGAAGATTCTATGGGAATGACTCTCCAGGTTTTACCAATAAACCCCTTAGAGAAACCAGGAAATGTATTCACATTATATTTACCTAATAGATGTGATTCAGTCTATTAGATGAGATATGAAGTAAATTAAATTCCATGGCAGGTGAACACCCTGAGGGTACTGTAGTTTATAACACTACATTAATATTCTGTAAGACCACTGCATGAGCTTAGTACAGCTAACTTCAAAATTACAGGCCACCTGCAGAATTTTTTCTGGTTGCTTTCATAGTCAGTGCTGCAATCATAGATAATTTAACATAAATATTAAGTAAATAATTGGTTCAGAATATTTCAAGGTTAGGGACATAAATCTCATTCCCATTACATGAATGCAAACCATAATAATACAAGGTGGTACTTAACCTGGCAATTTTAGTTTCCAACGAGCCATATTCCATTTTTTGAAAAATGGAAAAGACCCAAACAAATTCTACAGAATGCAGTTACTGAAAGTGTAGAAGAATTATTGTGGAAAGGAGATACTAATTCAGAGCTCTATGTAAAAAATTCTCAGGCTGATGAAATGACTGTAATGAGCACTACTAAGGTTTTAGAGTGCATTTGTATAGATTTAGTGATATGAATATAGACTGAAGTGGTTTTGTTATGCTTTATGAAAGAATTATTTCTGAAGCTGAGTACTATCTGAGGTAATAAGAAAGAGGTAGTAGGTGTGCCTCATTATGACAGCTGTGGCTATGAGATGCTTTTTAATTAGCTTTCAGAAGCTTACTACTTGCAGGTTAGCCAGAAGTAATCATTACAATAACTAGGTGGTCTCTTAGGCAGAAAAACACATTTACATTTTGAAGGAGGTAAGCTCTTTTTCTAATGCAGTTCTCTAGTGCCAGAGCTAGGGAATGAGATCAAGGAGAACTACTCTTAGATGTCAGACTTTTGGCAGTTTCCGAAAAAATCTTAGCGGTTTGTAACAGTGATACTCTGGAATAAGTCAGCAAGGTGCTGTGTCTGTTGTGTGCATTTTTCCAACATCAGAAGACCTTTAATTTGATTTTTTTTCCATATGTACTTCTTTAATTTTTTTCTGACTGCAATGTGTCTGTGTAGATTCTAGTTTGATGCCTCTATGCCTAATTTGTCCTTAAGGATACAAAGAAGCTTGTATTTTAATCTTTGCTTTTGACTGTAAGTTGGTTTAATTAGCCTTTCATTGCTTTCCAGATCCTTCTCAAAACATTTGCTCTCTGATATTATTGTCCAGTTGTAAGAGGTGGCTGAGGAGGGAGACCTGTGGTGTTTCTCATGGACTAGAGAATGCCTCTTAATGCAAAAGACTGATGCAATGATCTGAAGAAGTAACTTAAACACCACTTGTCACAGAAAAAATTGCAATCTGCTATCAGAGTTTAGATCTGTCAACTTTTACCTGTTGCTTACTACATATAGTGCCTTATTACATATAGCATCACTTTGGGTTTAGTAAGATTTTTCTGTGTTCTTTTTATTTCATACCATTAATGGGCCTTCTTTTTAAAGGCGAGTATGCAGAGGAATTGGTTCTGGAGAGGAAGGCCATGATTTGAATCTTCTAGTCGTGATAGCAAAAGCCACCAGAGATGGTTGTTAAGACAACATCTAAATATTTATACAGATTAAGTAACTGTAGGGAATGTTGCTTAAGAGTAATTGAAATGGATTAAAAAGGAGCCAAAATCCACTGAGATCCTCACAAGAAACTGAGAATTTTTAGGAAGAAAGATTTTCACTGTCTTTTCTCATGTATGTAATAGATGTTGTTCTTCTTATGTGCCCAGAAGTGAGTGCATATCAGTGTGAACTCTTAATTATAAAGGAATGTATTGACTTGTGCCTAATTTCTCTCTCAAAATTGAGGTATATTTGTGTGGGGACAGTGCTTAAAAAAACAATTCCATATGAAAGTGTGAACAAAAAACAAATTTAGAGGAGGAAAATAGAGGATAGAAAATGAAGGCAAAAGAAGGATATAAAAAGAAGGAAGGGATTATCTTGCTTATCTTGATAATTTTCTCCTCAGATTTATCGAGGTCCTAAAATGTGTCTTGATTACATTTTTCTGCATCTGCTAACATTCCTGATTTTGTACTTTGATGCTATGTGGACTCACACCTACTATTAAAGTTTCATGATTGAATAATTTCAGTAGGGAAAAGTCTGCTCTATTAAAGTGTATAAGTTCACTAGCTAAAGTCTAAGGCAGACATATGAGGTAATATATAGTGTAACTTTTTATATATTTGATTCTTCTTACTACACCCTAGAGATACCAGGAGACAATGGAGACAATGTGTAACGAATGACAGAAAGTGTGTGTTAAAGCATTGCATGGTGAATAAATTAAAGCATTTAGTCATAAGGCAAATAATAGGAGAAGTGAGAAATTAAGAAGTATAAGCAAGGGAGACAAAACATCTTGCAGAACAAATGGATATAATAATTTTCAAACATGTCAGCTTGAATCAACTAAAGTAAACATTCAAAGCCTCAGTGCATGCCTGCACTAGGCAAGCTTTGCCACCGAGTACTATAAAATGGAAAGGAGTCATAAACTGTTAGAGAACAGAACAGGAGTACGTGTCTGATCATTTATAATCTTTTAATCAAACATGGAGCTCATAGCTTGGAGTCTGGTAGCTTTGGAGAGTACTTTGTCTGTGTATTCGTAGACCATTCGTAACGCAGTGAGCCATAAAATGCTCTCTCACTTTCTTGCTTCAGTGGTTTCAACACCTTCCTCTGGGACAAATTTCTCTAATAACAAGAGGTAATTCAATTTTGCTCTTGCTCAGTCCTAAGCAAACAGTTCTGACTGTTGTGACTACCAGATTTGTGGAGGTTGTGCAGAGAAGATGTAACACAAGTTACCGGGTGCCCTGTTGAACCATAAATTGACTGTTGTATGGACTGTCATGGATATTGATGCTTTATAAAAACCTAAAGGTGTTGCTGTGAGTTGTGGCGCGGTGGAAGTGGTGCACTCTTTTGCTGTGTGTGGCAGGGACAGTGCAAGGAAAGGGCTCTAGAGGGGCAGCACCACTTCCCTGCCTTCCTCTCCCTTCTGCCACAGTGCTACTTACAAGCTTACCACTAAATGTGTGCTTTGCTGATTTTAGGATCTACTGAATGGATAAGCTGAGTAATAAATCTCGTTCCAAAAGTTGCATTTCTGCCACAGATACAAGGCTTCAGCCAGTAGCCGTGTGAATCGGGACAATTTGTTTGAGGGTTCACACACTGATCTGGTTTGGATTTTATACATGCATTGAAATTTGCAAGTTGGGAAGTTAATTTAATTTGTAAAACTGTTGAGTTTGTGAAGAATACCTTGAAATGTTTTCCTTATCAATTTCTTTAAATTTTTGTCTTATAACTGTTTTAGAGAGAAAATTATACTTATCTTTGTTTTTTACTAATAATGAGCACTTACAGACTTGAATTTATACTACTGCAGAGAGAATGCATATAGTTATATTGGGGCATGAAAATTGATTTAGAAATTGAATAAACTTTTATTCTATTTTGTAAGAACAAAACATTGATTTATTTTCGTTAGTTTAAAAAACAAACAACAAAAACTTCAGTGGATGAATTGTCTTTGCAAAGTTTCTTGGGACATTCTGTGATGCACCTCACCCTTTTAGAAAGTCCACTAATGAGATTTGTGTTGTCAGATCAAGTATTTTCTTCCTGTAGCTCTTTTTCTCTCTAACCTATGAGTTTGAGGCTCATCTGCAGGCCACATGATGCCAAAGCTCTGGCCTTGTCTGGGGATTTCCCTTCATGTGAGGGTTTGACAAAGAGCATCCTTACTGCTCCTGAGGATTTCCTGGTTGAAGAGGTTCTGAACCCTTCTCCATTTTAACTATTTTTTTAACATTCCAAAGCAGTCATGTTCACCTAAGATTTTTCTATATTTTCCTTTTTTCTTCTCTAGATGGCAATGTAGCACTTTTTCTGCCACTGGGAGCCTCATGTTTCTGTAAGATTTGTATAAACCTAGTAAGCAAGCAATAGATGTATCTTATTATGTGTATATAGTACTAGCTGTAATGGCTCCCCTGCCACTCAAGTGTGACTCTTGCCCCATTTTTTGTATCCCCCCTCCTTCCCTGTCTTCCTTCTGTCCTCACCTCATGGGCTCTATCTCCTGCTCCTGCCATTCTTATCCCACCAGCTTAATTTTTTTGCCTCCATCAGATGAGGATAACTGTTCATGAGACAGCCTTTACTTCTGATATTTTCACTTTTTGTGACACTAGTCCAAATCTTGGCTTTCACAGTCTTACATTTCCACTGGTTTCTTCGTGCCCAAATTACTGATTTCATACACAACCCCTCTTTGTGTTTTCTTTATATTTTTCCTTGTTTTTCCTTGTTTTTCCTTCTTTTTCCTTCTTTTTCCTTCTTTTTCTTGTCAATAGCATATTTTCCTGGTTAATAGCATAAATTTCCAGTTATTTAAAGGCAGTTGTACTGCATCAGACTAACATCTATTATTCTATAGTGGTGAACGGGGGATGCTGAGGGAAAGAATCTTAGACAAGTGGTGTATGAATTCCCTTCAGGTGGCACTTGGGACTTTAAAGATTCCTTGAGTTAAAGGTTGCTATGTATTTTTGCATCTGACCATTTTGATGGAGATTTCTTCTACGAATTGTGGAGTTTGTTCCACAACTAATTTATAGAACCTATGTAAACAGTTCTTAATTTTCAGATGCTTCAAATCTTCTTCTTGATAATTATGATATCCCTAGTTAGTGAGTTATAAGACATCGAGAAAAATTGTTATCCTTAATTTTGGGCAGGATGAGGTACAGCGAAGTGCACGCTGTGTAACTGAGTTATTTTATGCTGTCTTTTTTATTCATTTTTCCTTCCTTATTGATCCCCAGTGGTCTGTTTTGTTTTTTAATCTGTTGCTGAGCATGAAGATGATGTTTTTTTGAGATGAGTGCAAGATCTCTTTTCAAGTGGTAATAGTTAATTTGGAACACGTTGTGTCTTCATTCTGTGGTTATTTCCCTCTCCTGTTCTTTGCTTTTTATTTATTGGCAGTGAATTTAATTTGGTGTGTTATTGCCACTTCACTTAGAAACAGGGTATGTCCTGCAGCTCTTCATAGTCAGTTTACAAGTGAAGTGAATAATTTTGAATAGTCAGAAAAGTTAAATGCCCCATTCATGAATGTGTTGAGGAGCATTAGCTTTATCACATAAGACCATCATTGGTTACCTTCTTAAAATATGAAAATTGACCATTTATTCATATTATTAATTTTATAGCTCTTAGCTAGTAATTAATTCTTGATATCCTTCAGAGGACCTTCATTTGTATCCCAAGGGAGCTGTTTGAGAGTCACATGTGGTGAACCTTGTAAAGAGGCAGGGGAGAAGGCATCCTCTGGGACACACTTTTCCATATGCTTTTTTAACTCTTTTGGAGCACTCCAATGCATTTCTGGGTCATGACTTCCCTGGAAATCATACTTACTATCTCATTAAATTTGCCCATGTGTCATGTGAGTTGGCTCTTACTGTAATTTCAAACAGTTACAATCAAAAGTTTGTGATGAATGGAAATTACAAACTTCTGATTCTAAAAAATGGGAAACACAATGAAAGAATTAATTAACAGTTACAAAATTACAAAATTACAAAATTACCATTTGACACAGCGCAAAAATACTCTAGAATGGGAAAGCAGAGTGTGGGGAAGGAAGGAGATGGGAGAGAAAACAGATTTTTTTTCTTTTTTTTTAAAATAAACTTAAATGCAGAGAAATATGTTTGAAGATATGGTACTAGTGACATGGACAGAAAAAGTAGCCGTGACAAAGCATAATAGGAAGTGTATCAGAAGCCACCTTTGTTAAATGGTGGGGTCACTCTTGACCTCTAATATGGGCACACACAAAACTTGCAAGTTGTATTGAAGGTTGAAGGATGACTGTAACAGAGCACAACACAGAAGAAGCCATGGCTGAGAGTAAGATGCACCTGACAAAAGACATTAGGAGTAATAGGAAATCATTCTGTGTATATGCAATTTGTAAGAGAAATACCAATGAAATAAGTTTCTTTTTCTCCTGTGCAGTAAAACTGCTACAAGAAGAGGGCAAGAAGACTTAGGGGGATGTGATGTCCTTTTTGCATCAGTCTTTGGAGAAAAGACTGTCTGGAGGACCTTTTAACACAAGTAATACCAACTGAAAAAGGAAGTAGAATTCAAGACTACAATTGAAAAGAAAGTTAGTTCTTAGAAATGTTAGATGTCTTCAAGTGAATGGGACAGACCAACATCATCCTGAGATATTTAAAGAACTTGAAAATATCAGTGCTTATGTTTAATATATGGAGGATAACCATAGCACTGGTTATCACAGCAAAGAATCACTGGAAAATTATATTTTTAAAATGGAAATTTAAAAAGGGACCTTCATTTAAGATCCAGAAAGATTCTGGAACAACTTATGGAAAAACTTGCGCTGAATTCACCTTGAAGATAAAAAGATGTTTAGCAACAAAAAGGACTTGGGAGGAAAAAAAGAAAATCAAAGAAATTCAATGTCTTTGTGTGATAAGATAACAATCCACATGGATACGATAGAAGCAGGAAATGCATATCTTCTTTAGACAAACATGGTCTTTGTGAAAGTTCAAAAGGAGGTAGTGTAGCTGATTGATATCCAGATCTAGACAGTAACTCTTTGTGGTTATTGTCTAAATAGAAACACAGTCCTAGTCAGAATTGTTTGAGGCCTTTCTGGTCAGTGTTTATTTTGAACTTTACGAATGTTCTGAACTCTGTGTTATTATGAAGCTGGGAGGCACTGCAAATTCTCTGGAGGACAAAGTTGGAATTCAAAATTATCTCAGTGAAATGATGAAATCAATAGGGATATTCAGTTAGGCATTGATAATCAGCTACACAAATACGGGATGGGAAACAACTGATTAAGCAACAGTCCTTTAGGAAAGAGTCTGTAAGTATAGTGATAACAACCTGAACATGAGTCAACAATGTCTTGCTGTTACACAAGGACAAACTTCATAGTAAGAAGTTTAAGCAAGAAGAAGTTTACAAGTCATCTGACATAATCTTTTTGCTCTGCTCGGCCTTGGTAAGGGCACACTGGAGAACTATGAGTATGAACTGGTTTAGAGTATCTCATTGCATGATAAATATAGGATTATGACAATGGACTTGTAAGATATGAAAGCCTTCTGTGAGGGAGTAATCTGTTCTCTGCATTTGTGATGTGGTCCATAGGCATGAACTGCAGCAAGAAAGGTTATAGATTAGATTTAAGTTCCTAACAGAAGGGAGTCTGAGTCACTCGAACAGTGTGCTTTCCTAATGCCATAGAAGTTGTATGGGAGGTTTTCCCATCACATCTGTCAAGGATGATCTAATATAGTAGAAATGACCCATTCTTGAGGCAGGGGGTGGACTGGTAGCACTTCCAGTCCTGTTCACTCTTATCTCTCACTTTACCTCTTTCCCCTAGCTCCTCCCTTTTCATCCCTTTTAAGCTGCTTGCCAACTGCTTCAAGACTCTCTACTTCCTGTCCAAAGTTTGTTTTTCTTGAATTAACCATGGAGAGCTAAGAAAGCCAATGTCAGATTTGGTGAGACTTCGTGACTCTTTTACTTTCACTCATTAGTTTACTGAACAATGTTTGTCCCAGCATTGATTTTTAAGGTACATGAGCTGGCAAATTTCCCACCTTCTGAGAAGGAATTGCTCATTCCAACCTGTAGTTTTCTGTCTTCCAAACTATTATTAATCCCTGAAAGGCTGTCTCTCTTATCTTGTTCCACCTTAATTTCTCTTCAGAATTGTTGTAGAAGGACCTTATTTAATCCCTGTGTTAGGGTTTGTTTTTATTTTGAATCATTGTACCTACTGAAACACTTTTCTCACTGTGTCCTTTAAATCTCTGTTTCTTGAATTTTAAAAATTATGTTGATTCTGCCCCAGTATGTTACAGTTATTCATATGCCCACCTGTTCTAGTTTCTATTATATTTTATGCTAATTAGCAGGCAAATGAATTTTCTGGCATGTTAATCAGACTCATTAGTCTGTAATTTCCAAAATTGCCTCTGTGGCCCCTTACAAAGCTTGGTCTGATATTTGTCTTTTCTCACTCTGTTGGAAAGTAATAGAACTTGCAGTCAGCAGAAGGGCATACACTTTTGTAATTTATTCTGTGGTTTCACAACTGAATTTCTTTAGAACTTTTTGTGAGTATAACCTGACCCTGGGTATAATATTGCATATATTGTTCAAAGCCATTCAAAAAGTACTTCTTAAGACCTCTCAGATTCTGTCTGACTTGTGTTGATGCCAATAAAAATAGTTAATTTCTTATAATGGTATTACCTTTCTTTAGTATGCTTCTTTGAGTGTCATTTTGCCCAACTGTCTAGTTAATTTAGTTAATTTTTTTAAGAAAAACCCTATGTTATACCCTTATCATTGCTCTTCCTTCCTGTTTAGCCCCTGAAGCCAGCCTTCAGGGAATAATATCCAACAATTAAAAATAAGCTGCCTAAAGAAAAGAATATGGATACCTTTATGGCATCCTCTAAGTACCTATGGCATTAACTACTTTCTCTGTAAATGTGTTCTTTGTTAAAAATTCAAAATCAATTAACATTAGTTAGTCAGAACCAAGTAGTGTACTAACACTTCTTGGGGCAGTATTTATTGGTATATTGCTACACCAAAGCAGGGTCCTAGGCTGCAGATGAGGCTTTAAGCCATTCTAATACTATTACTCTTACTGCTTTTAATAATTCCAGCAAGAAAGGTGTTGATTTTCAGTCCTTCCAGAACCAGTTATTTGCTTTAAAATATCTAAATAGACGTATATAAAGAAAGACATGGACCTATTAAAGTAGGTCCAGACAAGGGCTATGAAAATGATGAGAAGGTTGGAACCTCTGGTTTGAAGACAGGCTGAAACAGTTGGGGTTGTCAAGCATGGAGAAGAGAAGGCTCTGGGGAGACCTTAATGGGGAGACCTTACAATACTTAATGGGCCTTATAAGAAACAGAGAGAGAAACTTTTTACAGGGGCCTGTAGTGACATGACAAGAGGTAATGGTTTTAAACTGGAAGAAGGTAGATCTAAACTGGACATAAGGAAGAAAATTTTACAGTGAGTGTGGTTTAGTGGAGCAGATTTCCCAGAGTAGCTGTGGATGTCCCACACCTGAAAGTGTTCAGGGTCAAGTTGGACAAGGATTTGAGCAACCTGAACTACTGAAAGATGTCCTTGCCCATGTAAGGTAGTTTGGACTGGGTGATCTTTAAAGGTCTCTTCCAATCCAAACCATTCTATAATTCTATGTCTTCAGTTCCAACTTTTTCACCTAATTGACATTGTTCAAAGGAAAATGCAAATTCATAAAATGACCCAATATGAGTACATAAGCCAGGACCTAGGAAAATGGGAACAATTTCAAACATCAATTACATGTTGGGATCTCTTGATCCTGAAGTATCACAAACACGAGCCCATTGGAAACTGATGCTGTAATATGATAGGTGCTGCAGTGAAGGATCTTCTTGGAAGGCTTTAACTTTCTAAATTCATCAATGATTTGGTCTCAGATGTGTTTTACTCTTTCTGTTCCCCCTATATGACAGATGCCAGAAGGAACAATAAACATAGTAGATAAAAACATTTCACCTGTATAAAAACATAGTTCATAAAAACATTTTGCTTCTCTAATAAAGGATCATTCTAAATGGTGCAGTGAAAGTCTAAATATATTTTGGAGAAAAGGAGGTGTGTATTTGCTCACAGTAATATAAACAAGTAAGAATTAGGAAGTTGTATAACTTCATATATATGGAGTTACTTTCAGTCACTGATCAGCTACCATGTAGTGAAAATACCAGAAGCAAAAATTCTGCATGATGGTTCTTCTCTAAAAGAAAAAGTGAAGCAAAAAAAGTATTTGTGAAGCAAATACTCCAATAAAGTTTGAATTGAGGATTGATTCTCAACTTTTTGTCTAAGGCATCACATTCTTTCCAAAATACTACAAAGCAATTGAAAAGATGACTGTCCTGTGACTGCTGACCTAGCCACAGCTAAATGTGATGGATTTAACATGAAAGAACTAATGTGAAATTTCCATACTTTATTGGGCACAAGTGGTGACTCTGGTATATCTGATGATTCTTTTGAATTGCAAATACTGATGCTGTCCCACTGATCTGTATTGCTTTAGCAATGCAAAGCAAATGTGAGCTAGTATTAACTAGCCAACCAAGACATTTTTCTGACTGTTTGACATCAAGGGAGTGGAAAAGCAGACAGACCATGCTGGTTTACTTCTCCTACCTACTTAGACTGGCTGGTCATAAGGAGGACTAGCTTTTTAGAGTTAGAGAAATCAGGGTGTTTTTCATTGCTTTGCTTGAGAGGGAATGTTGTAGAGCTTCAGTGTTCTGGTGTACAAGCAGAGAGTAGAGGGTGAACAACTTGTAAATTGTGATGGCAACTTCCTTCAAGAAAGAGAACCTTTGAACATCCTGTGTCAAGTCTCATCCTTAGCAGTTTTTCCTAAACTAGTTCTTTCCCTTTTCTTCAGCCTTTTTTATCGTTTGTGCATTGCTAGATACTATACCACCCTTCAAAGTAATTTTTTTAGTAGACGTATGCTGATACATTATTAAAAATAAATATTTCAACTGATGCAAAGCTCCCTCAACTTCTTTTGAACTGTATTTTTAATACCTAGTGAAGTTGATGTTTCAAATCATCCCTGATCTTAGTACCCTAGGGCTTGCAAAACATCCCCAGTATTAATGAATGTAATCTGAGGAAGACATTTCTCAGAGTGAGCTGGGAAAGGAACCATGAAAAACGTATTATGTAGACTGGAGCAAAATTATTAGCCTTCTGATTATAAATCTAAAATATTAAAATAATGAATTCACAGAACCCTATTAGACATCAAAGCTTGTGTCTTATTGGGGTATGCTTTTAATTTATATGCCCTCTTTCAGGCCAGAAGCAAACCTGATAAATTGAACAGTGAATTCCTAACCTGATTGAAAAAATCTGACTCTGGATCACTGTTGTCAATAGAAGGGAGACTGTGCGAGCTGAACTCTACTCAAGTGGATGCCTGTGGTATAATTTAATGGCCCATTTTCAAACCTTACAACTTTTAAATACAGAATTAAACTTTAAACTAGCAACTTGGTAGCCATTATGCTCTTTGCTCTTTTATTTCAGTTTTCTTTCTTTCAGAAGTCTGCAGCAGGGGCAGCTGTAGCAAGAGAATTTAAGTGCTTTCAGTTGGCAAGAGCAACAGTGTTAAAGTTAATAAACATTATGTCTTTTTTCCCCTTTCTCGAATGGAATGAGGAATGCACTGAAATGAATATGCAGGCAGATGATAATCTACACATTACCCAAACCCAAATTTAATTTTAGGAATGTTTAGGCACTCTTCATTACATAGCTTCACCTTTTAAAAGAGTGAAGGTTTTGTTATTTTCTACCTAGGAATACATTAGAATTCCAGAGATGACAGATAAATATAGTGCATGAGGCATGTTAAACATCAGTAATGGGCACACAGGATGAAAGAAGGTGAGTGATTATGGTGCTAATGTGAGATCTGGGAGACCTGCTTTCAGTTCCCTTATCCAATACAGGCTTCCTCTCTGACCTCAAGTAAATTTGTCCCTCAGGTTTAAATTTACAAATGTGTTTAGGCACATAACTGCCTCTGTTTAAACAAATATACTGCTGATGAAATGAATAGTAAGTTATTGATCTGTATATTTGGTTCCCCGGGCTTTCATTTTTGCATTGCAGAATCGGGGGTAATGTTGCTCCATCATCTTGGAGTTGTGCTGGGAGCATAAATAGGTCTTGGAATGCTGGTTGTCCAGCTGTTGGAAGCATCAGAGTATCTCATATGATCATGCTTCTGTGTGAATTCATGTTGAGTTCCTTTCTCATATAATGTTTAGTTCTGATCAACTCATCTCAAAAAGCCTAAAACAAACCCAAAGAAGGGCTATGGAAATGATCAAAGGTATGTAATAGTTTCTATACATGGAGAGGTTTGAATAGACTAACATTCTTCAACCTGAACTGGAGGGGACTGAACAGGGATGTGATGGCAATCAATGCAGTTGTGAATAGGGAGCAATTACGGAGAGTTTCTCACTGTATAATTGCAGTAGACTTAGTTTTTTACCTAACATACAATTAAACTGCGGGACCCTTTTTCCAAGGGGATTATGGGTGACAAAAGTTAGATGGTTGTAAAAGACGTAATAGAAAAATCTCTGGATGAAACATCCATTCTGGATTATGGAACACAAAGAAATGACCTCAAGTTCAAAAAATTCTGTAGGCTCAGGCTGCAGGAGACTGTGGGGAACTGTTGCCTCCTGTTTATCCTCATATATTTTTGACACATTTGGTACTGACCACATCAGAGAGCATTCTAAGATAGATGGACAGTTTGTCTTGCCTGACACAGATATTCTTATGTTCTTACTTTCTAAAGGGAAACAAATATAGACAAATATATTCTTTTGTGCACTTTGTTGTGTTTTATCGATTCAATGACAGATGCTAGGTGTGCTTTTTGCTGAGAAAGATTAAGGGAAAGTGATGAAAACACAGTTTTGCATTTATATTTTATCTTCTTTCCCTGGAATGAGAAGGAAGGGATTCTCTTTGAAGAGAATGGACTCCTTCAGTGGCTGAATGTTTAGTATTAAAAGAATATCGAGGTTCATCATAGCAATGGACCAAAGAATCATCTGTAACAACCTTCTGCCACATGCCATCTTTGTTCTAGAAAGGGAGTAAACTACTACTTTGACATGATGCCTGTTATCCTTCCCTTCCCTTTGCCCAGTTACTTCTTGTTAATAAGAAAAAGAAGTTCCTGTTCATCTGTGGCTCTTGGTTGTGGTTAAAAGCCTGAGAGGTCATAAAAGCATCCCTATTTTTCCTATGGAAGCCAGCTGGTATCACAATCACAGCAGAATAAAGGGGGGGCTACTCATTTGGGAGACACTCAATAGTAAAGGGAGCAATGATTCCGTCTAGCCTTGAGTGTTTTGAGTGTTTTGCCCCTCAGGCTAACTGTGGACTTCTGGGGAAAGGCGGGTCACAGTTTGACTGTGGATGTCCCCATGGCAATGAGCAGCACCACCTGCCGACTACCAGTTGTCTATCTCCTTACAAGAGAGGAAGGTATTTTCTGACTTTTTCCCCCAGCGCTCTTCCTTGCAGAAACGCCATTTGCAGCAAGGCATCCTTCTAGGTGAACTGATAAACATGCATCTCTCCCTATGAGGTTTACTTACACTACTTACCATGTAGTAATAGGGCATACCCAGCAGCAAAACATGGCACTTTCTTCCAGCACGACTGGAATACAGCTTCCAGGCTTGCTACGGCCCGGCAGTCCTTGGAGTGAGGAACTGAGCTGAGACAGTTTATTTGCAAAACAGAGAGCTGTATCACTAGCAATGAACTGAAGAACAAACAGAAAACTTCACACAAATGTGGCACTTGCTCTTTGCAAATTACAGCCGTTGTATTCTTACTACAGATGAAAAACAAACAAGCTGCTCTGTCTTGTCTCTCCCAGCTTGCTTAGAGACTCAGCTCAGCTTGGCTGCATGTAGATCAATTTGTTACAAGAGATCAGCATTTCCTTTTAAGCTTTTGCACTGTAAGTCCCTATAGGATCCTGATGTTTTTATCAATTATATATTTTCATTTTGTACTGGTAATCAATAGCACTTTAGAACACTAATGTCATACCTTATCTTTGTCTTGGGCTAGTAAGTGAATAATAACTAAATAACGCATTTCAAACAAGAGAGCAAATGAATATTCTCCCTCCAGTGCACAAAGAAACATGCAAAAAGAAATCACTGCACAATAGGACATTGATTTTTGTGGCTTCAAACTTTCCAGCTGCAGGCAGAATAGAGTTTTAGTGCAATATCTTACTTCTGAAGTTGCACTTGGGCATGAAACTTCAAGATGCATCTCATTTTTTCAGCATTACAACTGGGTAAAGGTTTGGTGCAGACCATGGTAATGCTGATAATTCACAGTCTTTGGAAAGTGAAAGAAATGCTTGCAGTCAGCTCTATTGGCAGGGCTTTTTCAAATGCTACGTGTTCTCAACAGACAAAGCTTTCAGACAATTGATATCTGGAAAACAGTCTGAAACGGCAGACCTGAGAGAGTCAGGGAATAGCCTTAGACTCTGGTTTGCAGTCATGTATGCTGTTACATTGTTAGCACAGGTTTTGTTGGAATTTTGGCCAGTGCTAAGGAGTATTCTCCCAAGCAGCTCTGGAGTGTACGTAGATTGGGAGTTAGTGCTCTTGACAAACAGCTTGAACAGGAGTTCCCTATTTTGGGTATGAGGACTTGGCTGTGCAGATCAGAACTATGCTGTGTCAGCTGGCCTTGAAGCCAAGGAGTAGTCTATGCCTCATTCCATTTGCTAATGTAGACATGGTCAGTAGGTACTGTATTTGATAACCTTTCTACCAAAAGAGCATCTCATGGCTACAAGGTTGGACTGGGACTGAAGAGATTCAGTTCCTAGACATAGCACAGATTTTCAGTGTAACTTGAGGTCATTAGACCCTCTGCGGTCATTAGACCCTCTGTGTTTCTTATTTCATCTATGAAATGGAGATAACAGAACTTTCTTGCTTTAAGTACTGTGACAATGACATGTGGAAAGATGTCACAGATGGATTGTAATCTGTTTAATACAGCAATGGTCTTTTATTAGAGGTGTCTAGAATAATGGGAAATTTGTCTGACTGAGAAAAGTTTCCAGTTCTCTCTCTCTCTCCTCCGCTGTTTATTTCTCCAAATCAAACTGTTTAGCTCAAACACTGAAGACTCTGGAGGCACTGGAATCTGGCTGGATTATTTTTGTCTTTTGTGAATTCAGCCAACTAGTGTACTAGTAAGGGTTGAATCCCTGCTTGGAGTTTTTTAAATATGTTTTAAGCCTGAAATATTTTGAATACAACAGACATATGGCATTTTCTAAGTGAAGTTTGTGTCACTGGAACACAGCTGTCAGTGGGTGATACAGTGCTGCACAATTATAATGAAAATAATAATAACAGTAATAATAACAGTAATAATAACAACAAGAGAAGAGAATAGTGAAAAACTGTTAAAGATGCACAAAAGAAGATAGTTGTATTTTTCACCCTGATTAAGGACAGTGCTTAAACTTACCCTTAATGTTAAGCCCACTTAAGCACCTTTCTCAAATAAAGACTGATATAACCTGATTTTGGCATGATGCTAGACAGCTATTATGTCCAGAAAGAGATCCAAAACAAAAGAAGTATTCACTCACAAAATTGTTTCTCTCATAAAATTGATTCTCTACCTGGTGACAGTGCTGTAGTTTCCCCTCATTGAATTTAACATACTGCTCTTTATCAGTCCTGTGGTTCCTTCTCTCCTGTTTGTCTTCTCGAGAGGCAAGCCCCAAGGTTTCTCTTCAGCAGAGCATTCCCAAATATGTGCCAATGTATTGATGTATGTACTGATAAAATTATTCTGGCAAATCAGAGTAAATTTGCAGGTGCAAGTTTAGGCATGCTGCATTTCTCATAGAGGCAGTGATGAATTTGAATAAAGTGCCTCTGTCTTATTCTAAACAGATTACATTTGTTACCATGATGACTGCGTTGTTGGGAGTATATATGCTGAATATGGACAGGTTATTACACAACAGTGTTTTAACTTATTGCAATGCCCTGTCATGTGTGCCTGCTGTCAGCCAAGTTACACTCTCCTGTGGCAGTGGAATGAACAAGGAACGTGCACTTGGGATACACTTACATATATTAATATATATACGAGATCTTTTGGCTTGATTCCTTGATTCATAGAACAAGAGGTCTCCATGTATTCTTACTTTACCTGGATATGCTTTGTCTGCTGACTTTGTGGCATTCTATTATTATTTTACATTTCACATTCTGTTTTATGTTTCACTAACTGATCTAATTCTGAAAATTCAAGTGAAGAAACTTCTGTCTGTCTCAAGGTAAATTAAAAGTGAACAGCTAAAATGATTCACCCTCTAACTTGATTTTCCAAAATCTGTCTCTTTTTTTATTCATAATGTTAAATTTAATTTTAATAATGGGTCAGCAACAAATGTCCGAAGCTCTAGAAATGAAGAATGCTTTCTCTGATTCCATGAGTTAAAATTTCTAAGATCTAGACATACCCTTTTTCTTCTTCTTTTATGCTCAAACAGTTAGAACATGGAATAGCATGTTTAATTTGGCTAGAAATCCTTTCTTTTCCAACTTCTTGCACATATCTCAAGTCTCTGTCAGTGTAAAGGACATAATTCTGTAATGAGTCTTTCTCAAGACTGCCCTTTAGCTTAAGATAGTACTCGGCTGCTGGAGAGCTTTCTGCCTCTAAAGATTTATCTGTTCCTCCGGTCACCTCAGACCTTCATGCCAGCACAGGTGTGAATTGAAGAAGTTTTCAGACTTTCCTGCTAAACTTTATGTACAAAACCCATTAAGATTTCTGTACAGATGAGGGTAGAGAGGGGACCTGTTGAAGTGGATATGCTTCTTTTAATCTTGGCTACAATACAATCAGATTTTTCTATTGATCTTTGATCTGAAGTACAAAACACCCTTAAAGCCACGGGAATTCAGTGTATCTATTGAATTTTCTATCTATTTAGCAACAGTAGAATCAATTTTTACAAATACATATTTGCTTACTGTATCATTTTAATTATTTGAGTATCTGAAATACGTATTTGGTTTTCAGAGATTTGGAGAAAATTCTGTCTTCACAAGTATATGCACAGTGGAGTTACTTCTTTACTCTGGAGTTAAATTTTAAGCTCAACACTTATATGATCTCAATTCACCCTACTGATGTTATTGAGGGTCTTTAATTTCAGTAGGAATTTGATCAGACCCTAAGGAAAGTTGGCATCAGCCATGAAAACCAACAAAGAACCATATCTACAAAGAAATTCAATCAAAATATCCCTCTTAGTGAATTAGGAAAGGCAAGAAAGGAAAGACTTGAAGAAACCAGGTAAAATTATGTAATTAAATGTCTAATATCTCAAGCAATAGAAGTTTATGCAGTTTGAGATTATTTTATTTCTTTTATTTATTCTCTTTACAATAGAACTTATAAAAGGTGATGCACCCAGGTAATTATAAGCATCTTTATTGTGGATTATAACATAATTTTTTCCAGTAATGAAACTCTCATGAGTTACAAAGCCAAAATAAGTGTAATCTTCTAAAATATCTTCTCCCTCACTTGATTTCAAAGTTCCCAGAAGACTAAAAATAACTCCCCAGGATGCTCCAGGGCCTGGCTTTCCTGGTAGTTCACAGACATTTCCACTCAGAGTACTCTCTGAAGCAAACCAATTGTTTGTGGCCATATTCACCTGGGGGTTTAAGAATATTTTGCCTTGTGAGCAACATGGGTAAGACTAAAAAACCTTTGGATTTCTCTGCTCTGTGCAGACTTCCAGTACCATAGACCAGAAGGTCTACTGTGCTCAGATGCCTCTGTTCTCCCTCATTACACACTTTGACGTGTAGTGTATGTACCGCACTATAAAACCTCTCTTCTGGCAAACCATAATGCAGCCCTCTGATCACTTCAGACATTTTGACCTGAAGAAGTAAACACCAAAACAATACTATACTAGTGTCATGCAAGCACCCTCTGGGGCCCATGGTAGGGCTGTGAGGAGACTGAGGAAAAGTACTGTGTGTTAAAAATACAGTCAACATGCTCCCACAGCAGCTGGATGTGGAAAGCATAGATGATAACTAATAGACTGCACTTCACCTAGAGGCTGGAGGTCTTTGTTTGGGCTGGACTTCAAGTTTTCCAGATGGTGATCAACAGTCACAACTGACTGATTGTATGAATTTTTGATTTATTTATTGTGATAATATGATAGTTTAATTTTTAGAGCTTACTTATGAGTGTGCTTCCTTAGCAAATTAATTGATGGTGGATGTAAATGATGAGGAGGAAGGAGTTTTTCCTCTTTGATGGTTTTCAAATTCTTTTTTGTGCTAAGAGGAGCTGATTTTTCCTATAATATTTATGAGCAAAAAATAACAATGAAGTCATTGTTTAAGAGGTGCAAAGGTACAGCAACAACAGTGCAAACGCTGTATGACATTCTGGATGCTGAAATGTAGAGGCCTATTTTGAGAACCAAGTTGTCTGCCATTGGTGCTTGATTCATTATTTACATCCATTTGGGAAATGAGCCCTCAGGAGGCTGAAATATGATTATCCAGTTACTTGTGCTTAGTGGGGGGAAAAAAGAAAAGACAAAAAACTCCCACAGGGAACAGAGCAATATTTTACTAAATTATCTGAAAAAAAAGATTCCTTCTTCATTTTCAGTGAACTACATTAATACAGTGACATTCATAGAATCACTCAGTAAGGGCATATGAACTTCTTGAAAAGAAAATATAGATAAATAGCTGACTTAATATATCAGTGTGTGTCCCTGCCTGTTGTTGGTTTTGAGTGGAAGAGCATTAAATGGAGAACCAGAATGTTCTGGGAGGGGCAGAGAGCAAAAAATTATATGTCTCAGCAATGTCTCAGCAGTAACTGCTTGAGATCAGTTATATCAGCAGTAATGTGAAACATTTTGTATCCTCTTATTGCTTATGTAAGAAAGAAGACCTATTCTTCAAAGATGTGAGAGCACCATCTGTGGCAGTAATGTGGGAATGAAACTTGTGAGAAGACATCATGTTCCCATCTGTTTTCAGAGAAGCTTAAACAATGGCCAAATCCACCAAATAGCTTCTGATGTGTGAACTTGTGAAGTGGTTTACAAAGCTTTATGGCTTCTGCATCTGAAGTTCTGCATGCAAGTCCAGAACAACTGTCTGTCAAATGCAACTGCCTTTGTGCATGGACATGTCTGTACTGGAGGGCACAGGCACCATCAAAGGTCTGTTGCGACATATGACTTTCATGTTGGTCATGTACAAGATCCTGTATATGCGGGAGCACGGAGCAACTCAATTCTTTGTCAGACTCTTCCATTTCCAAATGCTGGCTTCAGGGTGTTTTAGATATTTAAGGGCCTTCAGATATTTTAAAGAATAGAATGTGATAATGCCAGGTTATCTTCTACTGGTACCTTTATCTATTTTTATATCAGTAAGTTGTCTTGCAGTACTTGTGTTTTTTTCCCAAGTCATATTGTCTCCAACCTGTCTGACTAACTGGGTAATTTAACACTGACCTGTACATTTATTTTTTATGCTCATTTTGCTGTCTCTCTTGTTGTGATGTTGCTTTCAGGGAAGCTCGGGAGGGCATACCTTTTTTAGGAACCATTTGGCTAAGAGCAAATAGAGAGGCCGTTTATCCTTGACATTCATTAGTCTTGCAATTATAATTCCTTTTGGTATTGTGGTGGCAAGGTATTGCTTGATAAATAAATGAAAATAAAACAGTTGTGTGGTATTTTTTTTTTCTCATGGAAATACACTCAGAACTTCAAGAAATTCCAAAGTCCAATGGTTCTGGCCAACTCTGCCATTTGCCTGCAGCCTGGTTAATCATCTGTCAAGTCTAATGGTACTCGGAGCAAGTTGTAATATAGATAATTTCTGGAATATGTCTTCTTTTAAAAGCCCCTTATTTTCTCAATAGTCTTTGCTTTGATACATCATACTGTAGCTAGGCACTCCTTTAAATTAGTACCTGTGAGCCAGTGAGTGAAATCCTCCTTGGAGACATCAGTTTGTCATCTTGGAGAGCATCCCCCCACCAGCCCAGTAGCCAGGAGGGGTATGGTGTGAGTTCCAGTGCAGTTCTGCACCAGCAGGAGATTTCTGTCATGAAAGCAAATCCTCAGGAGAAAGATGGAGAAAAGGATTTGAATCTTAAATCACCTGTGAATCCCTGGGAGACTTGAGTGAGAAGCTTGCTGTGTCCTCCTCTCTGCACTGCAGCAGACTTCGAGGAGCTATCCCAGCTATCACTCTCAGCGCAGTTTTTTCAGTACACTTCAACCATGCATCAGAACAGGCCTTCTCTGGTTTGCTGAACTAGGAGTATGAAATGAAATTTATTTTTTCTCTTATTAAAAGCTATATTTCTCATGTTTTCACCTCAAAAATACATTGACAATAAACAGTTTTAATTGGAAGGCGTGTATGTTTTATCTAGTAAATCCAAAGAGAAGTTTTAAAAAATGTAGTTTCAAGTGAATGAGAAAAAGAATAAATGGTAATATTGTGGTCTTGTAAAGGTAAGAATATAACAGAAAGAAAGGCTGAAACCCTATACAGTGTCTATGCCATTTTTTCTTCCTTTTTCAGGATATACAAGGGGAAAAAAAACTGTGCAAAAGAATATTTAGAAATAAGGAAATACTTACATGAAATAACCTTCCAGACTAATGGGAATGGATCTCTTGTGATTTTAAATGTATTCCAGTACTATGCTAACACATGCAAAGGATGAAGGAAACAAGTTACAAATGGAGAGAGTGTCAAATTTGCAAATCAAGACAGAATAACTTATCCTAAGAGATAATTTATACCGACTAAGCTGTCTGAGGCTTTGGTGATCAGATTTTGGCATGTGTTTCTCTACAGCTTGCACGGTGGACCACAACATAGCATAGAGATGATTCATGGGCTGGAGACTTTCTGCACATGCAGGGTCCAAGGTGGGTTGGCTTGGCTATAGAACAATTTTTAAAATTCCTTTGCACCTTATGTCTTGGGCTTCTTTTCAGCAGTTTCAAACTCAAGCTTCTCCATAGCTGAACAAGATATTAACAGGATAAATTACTTGCTCACCACATGTGAGTATATTACAGGAGGTATGTGACTTATGAAAGCAGTTGTGTCTCTTAGATGCTTAGGCTTCAGTCATAAAGCTGGTAAAGATGATAGTAACAATATTAATAGTGAGAATATGTTGATATTAAATAGACTGCAACCACGTCTTTATTTAATTTCAAAGCTGTGATTTGCCAGTACTGTCTGTTCCCTCTCTGCCCTGTAAAAGAGGAAAAAAAAAAAAGAAAAAAGAGAAAACCAGAAAATGCAGAGAGGATTCTGGCTAAGATGACCAGAGAGAGGCAAGTAATGTTGTGACTCTTTTTTGTCATCAAGAGTGCAGGGAAACACTATGAAACTAGTTTTATAATATTTTCAATTTTAAAAATAGCATTTTTAATTTAATTTTAAATAATTTAAATAGTTCGTATAACTTTCAGAAAGACTTTGGTAACTCTTTGGTAACTCTTTGGTAACTTAGTGATATTAAAAATCAGATGGCAAAAATAACAGTATCCCCTTATAACAGTAAAGCAGAGGCTGAACTTTTAAAAGCTTGCTGCCATTAAAGTCTGCAGCATCTGAAATATCTAATAAAGCTTATGATTATAACTCTCCATCCACTGCAGCTCTTTCTTTTTTTAATCCGTTTTTACTTTTCTGACTGTTTGACCTTCTGAATGATGCTAAAATTTATTGGAGGGTCAAAAAGTCATTGGGGCCCATATGATGCAAAGCAAGACAAATGAAGATAGGATATCTAGGCAAAATCAATGCATGTCTCACAATGCTACTTCACACTGTGCAAAACACACCAGGGCTGTTTATAAGAAGGGTAGATGGAAGTTTGCTTTATACATACTAAAGGTGCTTTCTATGCTCTTATGGGGAAAAACTTGTTCTCAAGCTTCGCATTCCAGGGCCTGTAACCAACTGCCAAGACTTTTCAGATGTGCCAAGTTCAAAATCTAAGATTTCAGGTCCACTTGCCAGCTCACATTTTCCATTTGGCAGCAGCATTCTCTCCAGCCCTGCCAGTAGCTGGCCCCTGAGATGCCTCCTTACAAGGCCTGGGATTTAATTTTCATTTTTGGTTTTTTCAAACATTATTGTTCCATGAACATGAAAGTCCAAAATTTTGAGATAAACCCAGGCTGAGCAGAATCCATTTTTTCCTGCTGAAATATCTCCAAGAGAGCTCTCGCTTTGAGAAAACTTTGGAAACGATATCTGACTTAGTCAAGGGAGTTTATTTGTTACCTGCAGTGATATTTCTTTGTGAATACACGTTTGTCAGGGGAATCCTGTTTCTTTACTTAGTGCAGAATTTTTTTTTTATTCATTTTCTAACTGTGCATGCCTAATTCCCCTCTCTGTTAATGAGAATTTAATGTGCTCTTTGAAATGAACAAAAAAATTTCTATGCAACTGACAAAACAGAGCTTAAAGAGGTAGAGTGACAGCACTCGAGAAGGGGGAAAAGAGCTGCCTGGCTGTGAGTTTAATGCTTTTCTGCCACAGGAGTCAAACTGCAAAAAATTGGTGGTGTTTTTTTTTTTCTTCCCCCTTCCCCCATGAAACAGTACTTGAAAGGAAGAGACAATAGGAAAGGAGTGGTAAAGGTACTGTGAGTTTTCAGTGTGTGACCCATGGAGTGATTCCCTAAAATAAATAAAATGAAACTATTCAAAACAGGATAGTGGAAAAAATGGGTTGCATAAATTGTGCTGACATTACTTTGGAGCTCATCCCTTTTCTCTGTTGTGTTCTCATTTTGATGGTGACCTTTCAGACTAGACCTGGATAATTTAAATCAAAAGAATGGTTTTCCTTGTTGTGACGCCCTCTGGTAGTCCATTCATGCAAACTTTAAGGAAATTTTGTGGCAACAAATCACAGTGACATATTTATTCTTGCAATGCCCCTTGTCCACCCTTAGAGAAGATCCATGATTTAGCATATGAAGTGGATTACCTTTCACCCCAATTAATGTTTTTATAATGAGTACCAAAAGAAGCGATAATGTTTTGCCACTTATTATCGAGTGTTACTGGGGCAATCTCTGAAACTCAAGACTCAGGTCATTGACAGCAATGACATGATGGCAATCATCTTGCTGAGGTTTAAGCCCTGCTACAGTGATGAATAAATTGGTCAATTTAATTTCCAGAACTATCAGTTTGAAGCTTTGAGTAACAGAATGAGAGAGATACAAATGTCCAAGGGTTCTGAAGATTTGGCAGAGGTTAGATTTGGAATTCCAGCCATTTCTGAGCCTATTGAAATGGTAATTAAAAGAGAACCTAGGAAGAAATAAAATAAGGAATCATAGTCGTGTTTTGTCTGGGAAATGAAAGTCATTTTTACATACAGTGATAAATATTTTTATGCTATTATATGATAAGACATGTATAATAAATTATATTTTGCAGCTTGTCAGTATGTTGATTGCATTGTACAATTTTCTAGCTGGCAAAATTTAGTTGTCTCAGTTTTAAAGAATGGGAACCATCTGAGATATTATTGCACAGCCTGACCCTACCTGACTTTTTTTGTCTTGTAAGGTTATGCATAATGCTTAAACATATTTTAAGAATACCAGACAAAGAAGCAAAGGCATTTGATAGCCCCCTGACAGAAATAATGTTTCTAAGTTGTTTCTTGGATTTCTTCTATAGGGAAAATTAGGCTGTTTCTGGAAATCTGTTTTGACAAGAAGAAGAAGAAATACCTTGCATAGAAGTTTAGCAAGGAGTCACACTGGCTTACCAATAAACATTTTCCTCTTGAGTTATAGTGACTAATAGCACTGGATGGCCATGCAGGTGCCATTTATATGAAGAATTCCCTTCTTGCAGTCTATTTTTTTCTTTTTCTTATTGTAATTATAAAAAAGTTATTTATGATAACTGCCAGTTCCTTCCCACCTCAGTATAGCTTTCTACAAGACCCGAAGAAAGGCAAAGAGCAGATGGATAACTGTCTATGTATGTGTGTGGTTTATGACTTTTCTCCCATTATCTTAGGTATTGATGTAATTTAATACTATTTAATTCATTTCTCAGCCCCTTCTTTACATTAGAGAAGTAATTTACCTCTTCTTTTCCATTGAAAAATCTTCATTAACCTCTTTTGCTCATGAGGGTTGAGCAACTATCTTTTGAGCATCCTCCCATAAGGAAAGCTGGGGTGAGGGGGTGGTGAGTATTGTGTCACATTAAAGTACAGAAAAGTGTCTTTGAGAGAGGAAAGCCTTCCCTCCAGTCCCCATGTTACAGAGGGCAGGGGCTCAGACTGTGCCTAATTATTAACTTGGAAGTGCCTGCCTCGCATTTGGGATCCTGATGAGCATTGCAGTCACATTTGACTTCCCTCTGGCATGGGTGAGACCAGGGGAACAGCAGAAAGCCTCGCCTGCAGCATAGAGATTCCCTGGCACATAGAGGAGGCTGGAGCCACAGTGTTCCTCAAATGGTTGGTGGATCTGTAGTACACCAGCACTGAGAATATGAGCCGTTATGTGTCTCATCCAACTGTGTAAGATTGGATGCAGATTTTAGTATCTAGGTTTCAGTTTCCTTCCCTATAAAAAGTAACATTTACTTTGTCTCTCAGTATTTTCATGCATTTTTAATTATTTGACTTCAGAAACTTTTTGGGTTGTTAACCTTAGACAGAAAGATTATGGAGATTCAAAATATTGTGTTGTTACAAAATGTCTCGTGTCAAAGAGGTTCTTTCAAGGCTGTAAAATTTCAATATCCATTAAAAATTATCTATTTATTTAGACTAATGTGTTGTCATAACACAAAAAATCACAAGGAGAAGAGTGGCTTTCTCCATGGCTTCATGCCAAGATGTGACACACCACTTCTTTACTGTGTGTCTATGTGTGTGTATCTATTTTTGTTGAAGATAGGGTTTGAGGTACAAGTGTTAGCCATATCTGTGCCCAGATATCTGGAAGATCATACGAGTTGAGCTTTGCAGCAACAGTCAGCAACAGTCAGCTGACTGCAACAGTCAGCAGGGAGGGTGGCAGGGTAGCATCACCCAGCTGCACGTTCTTGTGAGCAAAACCAGAAGAAACTGAGTGAGGCTGATTTTTAGTTTTAAATTGACATTGGCATTTTAATAGCGTTCACAGATACACATTGCATCTGAAGCCCTGTGGGCAAATTTCTGTTCCTTTCTCTTCTGCATAACAAGCGACTTGGGCTCAGTTCTCTGGCTCTCTGACTGTTTTACAGGTCTCTGAAATTCATCCAGCTTCACAGACCTGCTTCCTACCTGTGCTCATATCGGGAAAGATGCCAAAACAGCTGGGAGATGAATTATCTATTTATTTATTCAATAGAAATGCTTCCTTTGACCTGGTGAAATCTGGTGAGCTGGAAAAGCCTTTTTTGTCACTCATGTTACCTCTTATCCTCTGCAGGAGCCGCAGCGGATTTAAAGGTCATTTGAAAAGCAGCCTTTTGCTCTTTGACAGCCTTTTCACTATTAACTTCCAGTTCTGTTTTACAAAGTCATCATTAGCTGCATTTGTGGCTACTGCTATTTTCCTGGGATTGCAGAGAAACCTGAGATACTAATTGCAATGAGCTAATTTGGCAATACCATGTAAACTTCCTTAAGGCATTAGTTAAGAATATATTTTCTTTCACACAAAGAGTATTTGAAAGAGGGAACAGACTGCAAATGCAGCAGAAGGTATGCTTTTGTACTCCTATACTTAAGAGTAGATGGTATAATTAGCTGACAATGGTAGTTGAATGTAACTCTCAGAATGAGAACATATAGAATTAAACAGTAGCTTTAGCTTAATGATAATCAGTGATAATGATGATAATAATAATAGTACTTAGAACTTTAATGCAGAGATTTGCATTTTGAAAGTGCTATGCTAAACATTGACTTAATTACTGTCACTTCTTCAGGGAAGGTAGGTATTATTCCCCTGACTTAATAGATAGGGAAATAGAGATATAAGGGAATGAAATGACTTGCCAAGGGCTCTGCAAGGGCCTGTAAAGGGAGTCAAACTTTCCAGGTCCCTTTACTGTGTGCTCCCTTATACTAGGCTAATTATGCACATTGTAGGGTTGCTCTGTGCTTTTGAAACTTGAGACAAAGCCTTTTGAAATTAAAACTGTGCGTAACATGTTTTGAAGGTTGTATTTTTTAATCAGTATGTGATTGGAAAAAATATTTTAATATGATTTTCCTCTCTAGGTCAACAAGAAACATATGGTTGGAGGCAAAATTTTCAGTTTTGTTCTTAAATATATATATTTATTAATCCTTTTATAAAAAACTTCTGAAAGAAAGGTCAAAAATTTGTACAGGGTAATTGAAGAAACAGGTTTTTCTGAAATTACTTTCATTATTAATTGTGGAGAGATGTGTTTGTGTGGCCTGAAATTATTTGCCAAATTCCAAATTTTTTAAAGTTGTCTCTGACACGCAAATTGCGTATTTTTTTGAATTGTATCTTGTAGACATATTTTTCTTGGTTCTTATGAAAATCATTGTGAATCTTTCTGCCTCAATTATTTCTCCTCACGGAAGGACTGGAGATCAGCCCTGTGATTTGATTACTTGCAGAATATATGGTGAGTAAAATGGTATGATCTTAATATAAACAGTTTTCTGACCACAGCCACAATTTAAGGCCATGACGAGATACTCTAAGATGAATTGCATTCCATAAGTATGAAGTGAAAACATCAGCTTTTAGCTATAATTATTTCCCTGTGTAAAAGACATTAAAACTAGACTACAGGAATGAATTTTGCTCTGACTGCATTCACTACACTTTTAGCATCGATCTTGTAGGCACCACAGTTCTGGTTAATTAAGTCTGAGTCGTAGTTCACTTTGATAAAAAATGTAGTTCTGTATCTGTAGAGCATAAGGCAATAAAAGATGTCAACATCTGCATTTGCAGGATTTAGAAGGAGCTTTTGATAATCTGCTTCCTACCTTCTGTCACCTCTGCTTAACAATGGAGGCAAACTCATAGGTATTTAAAACCTGGATGTGCTGAGAACCTTCCTGTGAACAAGGTGAAGTTCCTGTCTATACTGGCAGCCTTGCTGGACAGGGCTGGTGTCACATTTAAGTGTTTCAGTACCTTTGATGTACATGGACATTTGCTGGTACTCCGAAGGGAGATGACATCCATAGGTAACAGCTTCATGTAGCTTTATTGATTTTTGCATTGTACTGGCAGTCATTTCTAGGCATGAGAATCCCTTGCAGAGCCTGTCGTGATAGTCTGACCTAGAGCTTCAGACAGTTTTTGTAGATGAATTTGAGGAATGCTTTGCCTGTTTCCAGAACAAGATAGCTAATTCATCCAGCTAATAAAAACATCAAATATTTTTATCCAACAGCCTCTAACTGGGGTTTTCTTTAAAGGCTTTTTCTTTTTTTAATTTTACATATTTTAATTTTTCATATTGTCATGACTGAATACAGTGGTAGAAATTAGAAACATTGACAAAACAGTGGAGAAACTTTCTGAAAGACTGTATTTGTTTTCAACAGACATTTTGCATTGAAAGCCAAATGTTTTTCTAACATTCACAGTTTTCCAGTCAGGGTAAGTGTAAAGAAACTATTTCTATAATGGTGAAATAGGCCATAAGAGAAGGAGTGGCTAGTCACACACACAGATCAACCCTTTTTTTGGAAAACTGATTTTTTTTTTTCCTCAACAGATTGCTTTGAATGGATAATATGGGCTAAAATTATTCCCAGACATTATTTAGCAATAATTTTAATGAAATGCAACAGAACCACAATCTAACAATGAGCTAACAGAAATGTGCATTGTTGTATATAGTTAGTAAGAAGTGTTCACCGCTCTAATAAAACTAAGTGGCTTTTGGGGAGGTGCAGTATGAACAAAATATTAAATTTGGTTCATCCTGATAATCCATATTGGAATATCAGAGATGAGTTGTTGTCTGCACAGAGTTTAACAAACTCCCAGCTTTGAGGAGTACTAAACAAGATGCGAGACCTGATGGAGTGAAATAAGAAATATGGACCTGAAGATGAGACTGCTGTATTATATGTTGATCACACAAGGTGGCAGAATAAGCTCAGGGCTATCCCAGAAATAAGAGGCAGTGAATTATCATTGCTTTCAGTCAACAGTGTATCCTTGCTTGCCCTAGGAATATGCAAGTTGCTTCTGCACATGTAGAGGGATGGAGGAGAGTATTTTAATACAGAATTTTTTGATAATTTTCCAAGTGCTTCAATTTCATTTGGAGATTTAATGGAAACTCTTAAAAGCTTGTGGCTAACTTTGGAAATTAATAATCATACAATGCTGAATCTGCTCACATATTCAGTTTTATTGAAAACACAGTTTACTTTCTATTGATACATTGATTCTCTAAGTGGGGTTGAACTCTTCAGATGAAGGACAGCTGCAAGAACAGACATGAAGGGAACATTTTGCTGTTCATTATCGATTGGTGGCTAAATTCACTTCTATTGTAAGTGAGTGAAACTTTATTGACTTTCCTTGTATTGCATTTACTTATATGCTCTGCCTGAGCATGGCAGGCAGATATATGTGGCTGAACTGAGGGCAACCTCAAAGAGGAGAAATGGAAGTTCAAGGAAAAGGGAAGAGATTACTCTTCAGCAATTGTCCTGTTAGTGCTTTGGCCAATGAGTTGGGGAATAGTAACAATGCTTCTTTTCACACAGGTACAGCTACCAGATGCCCTCCTTGACCTCTGAGCCTGCCGTCCTAATCCTCACTTCCAGGGGCAGGGCTGAGCTGCATCACCAAGGGAACTTTTGGATTCTCCTCCGTTTGCTTGCTCAGTTTGCCTCTGTGGAGCTATGAGACAGACAAGCAGTGCACCAAAATGATGGAGAATTTCAATTATAATAAGGGACTCCTTGCAGTCTTCCTGATGTAAACTGCACCAGTAAAGCATAAAAGCAGGGTGTGTGTTGAGCCCAGTTAATGGTTGCTTGAAGAGAGATATGTCATTGTAGGATGCATTATAAAAGTATCTGATAACATATTCTGCATCTGAATTTCTTCCTGTCTGTAACAAAATGGAGTAACTGAGCAGGATTGTCTTGTAAGTAAGGGTTTAAGAACTCGTATCTGTACATTTCTCCTTATGCAGTATATTTCTGGAAGCTCATTAGAAGCTATTAGAGATTATTCACCCTTGCAACCTTTTCAGCAGATGTTCAGCTGTTTGTTTTTTCCTTCACTGCCTTAAGATATTTGGCTAAGCATTAGAACAAGACTGGAACAGGTCAGGAAAGTATTTATTTCCCAGAAAATTAAATTAACTAGAAAAATAGATGGCAATTAATAAAATAAGTAATCTGTAATGTATTAATGAGAAATGGAAAACAAAAATGGAGTGAAAATTTGAAATTTAGAGTGAGAGCAGACACTGGAATGGCAACCTTCTCTTTGCACAGAGAGAAGGTTACAAAATTATAAAGAAGAAAAGGAAGAACCGAGAGAAAAAAGCAAATAAAAAAATTAATTATGAGTTCTGGAGAACTTTTTTTGCGCCCGCTGCATTTGCCTTTGGTCCTTCAGTCATTTAGGTGAGCTGAAGTCTGTGAGGCTCATGAAACTTCCTGAATGACCTATGGTCATGTCTGAAAGAGTTATTTTGGCCCACACCTAAATGCTGAGCTTCAGGCCTGAGAGCTCCCTGATCCCTTTGTATTCAGCTCATTCCGTAGTCATGTCCTGAGTTTCAGCTGTAAGCTTCTGGTTCACCGCTGAGCCCCTTCATTGGTGTGGCATCTCATCCACTGTCCCACTGCAAAACCAGGGAGGTTATTTTTAATTGCCAGTGGTTTTAACTTACCTGCTTGAATGTACACTGCACAGGCTTTAGTCACTCACACACTCTTCTCAGACTAGATGAGATAACTGTGTGGAGATAGCTTCTCAAAATGCCTCTCTGCTGTGACTGCCTGTGAGTCCACCCTCTCTTCAGTACAAAGTCAGGCACTAACAACCTAAACCACTGCAGGGGATTCTTTGAGTTAAACTTCTAGCCTTGCACAGAAATGGGAAAAAAATCCCTTATACCAGCTCCTCACCACCTCTCAGTCACTAATTACTGCCTTTGATTTGCCGTGTGGCAGCCTGCTGCCGTTGATGGGGCATACCTAAGAGAGCCGAAGCTCCTCAGGATATCCAAGCCGGGGGCTGTGGGATGATGAAGGGTAATAGTGGGGATGGCTGGTGAGCTGGGGCACACGGCTGGTCTCAGATAGGCATTTTGGGTACCACCTCTCATGGTATACCGCTCACATGGTGCAAAGCTGCAGTGCAGTGTGACAGGTTAGTGAGACTGAATACACTGAATACACAAGAGTAGTAGGCAGCAACCTTTACATAACAAGTAATTATTTCCTGTTTGAAGAGGCATCAGAGGCTGTCTGCACCCTGAAAGAGTAGCTTGGCAGTGAGACAGCCATGACTGAGCCAAAGCAGAAATGCAGAGCTCTTCTCTGAAGAGTGGGTGATGAGGGGCAGCTGCCTTTGTCACTTTCCAAAATCATTTCACAAAGTAATGTCTGCATATTGGTTAAATAAGTAGCGACTGATTGAGTTTCAGTCAATATCTAACAGTCTCAGTAGCCTTAGTCAGTGCCCCTAGAAAGCAGAAAGCAAGCAGAGGCGTGGCAGTACTGAAAGAGCTGGCATTGGCAGCAGTGCGGGGAGTCAAAGTATTAATGACAGTGACACAGATACTCACACAGACTCCATCCTGTTAAATGCAGGTGTCATTCACACCTGCACAGTGCACATGGAAGCTGAGCACACTGTCTCTGGACACATATGCACATACTCACCCACAAGTACATATAAATGCTACCAAAGTGAGGTGATGTGTGGTTAAACAAAGCAGATGGAGTGAGAACTTGTTGTGGTGTTCATGTGGTCACTGAAAATGTTCTCCTTTGAGTGTGCTGCTGAAAAGCTTGCAGGTCAAATGTGGATGACTCCAGTGTCTGGAAAAATGCACTGTGGCACTGCTGTATTGTACTGGAAGCTACAGACAGTCCCTGACAGCCTCTGTAAAGGGATATGAAGCAAAATACCTCTGAGAGCAAGGAAGTAATTCTGTTGATTAATGCCAGTCTTGTTGGTATTGATGATTTAGCTGCCTGTGCAAAACAAATGTGGGCAACCAGTTTGTCTTGAAAAAACTTGTACAACTGAATAAAGGAAGCTGTTGCCTAATCTATTTCATACTAATTGCTCCATGCCACAAATTCAGGACCTGATCCAATATGAATTGACATGGAGGAGAGGTACTCCATTCACTGCAGTAGTCTTCGGATCAAGGCTTCATTTTAAAGTGAGTGAATACTGAATGCTAAATTAGCATTCATCTGAGTTGTCACTGTCTCTTTCTTGAGAAGCAGACAGTCTTGATATTTTCTGTGTAGCCAAATGAGTTTTAGCACTTACATGCTGGATTGCAAGCCAGCAAAGACAATCTGACCCCATCAAAGTTTTGGTAAGAGCCAGGGCCCTGTGGGCTGCTGCCTGCAACAGACTACCTCAGTCAGATGTCTGACATGGGGATCTCACTGCTGCACTGCTGCACAGAGCCATTTACCACCCAACACTTAGTGCTTATGAGGCATTTTTCAAAAGCCTCACTGGGGCCATACCTGGGGCTTTAGCTATTTAAACATCTTAAAAAAATCTGTCCCTTGAGAGGATTTAACTCCACAGGATTTAGACTGCTAAGGCTTGCATCATCAAAGAGACCAAAGCGTCAATCCATCTCTTTTCATGCCTAAGGACATAATAGTATTGTGCCCCCTCCCATGAGGGGTTACTGCAGAGAAATTTCCTAGCTCTCAGCACCCAAACTAGCTAGCTCTGGAAGCAGATGGAGTATAATTATAGCAGCGTTGAGCTGCACCTGAACTAATTAGCTCTGCTGAGAAACAGGGATTGAATTTAATAATGCATGTTCTGCCATACCAAAAAGGCTAGGCTGCCTTTGAGACCCGTGTGACTGTCTCTGCATGGTGCTGTGCTGAACTCTGTGGATGTACTGTGAAAGTCAGCTCAGAGCTTTTCTGTCACCATAATCTGCTGCACAATATAGGCATCACCTTGTCCCAGCATTCAGGTACCATTGGCATAATTACTCCTTAGCTGTCACTTACCTCCTGACTATTAGTTTAGCATGTTAAGTTTTGCATATGCTCAAGATTTTGCTGTCCAAACTCACCTAAATATTGAGATCCACCTCAAGGATTTCTATAGCCTAAAACCTTGAAGCCTTCAAAATAGGACTGTGTTTGCTATAGACCTGATGTTACCAACATAATCAAAATATGCTTAAAGAAAACGGTAGATGTGAGACAAAGGTAGAAGACCCAGGTTCAGATCCCTGCTCTGGAGCAGTGATATTTATCACATGTGGAATTGAACCCCCATCTTGGATATGTTTCCTAATTGCTGGGTTAAAGACACTCTCTCTGACCTCAGTTCTCCGCATATTGAATTATTTCTACAAGAAGAAGCAAATCTTGTGCTGATGACTGAGATCATTTTCCCAATTTATGGAAAGCTGGATGTTGAGATTCTGTCTTGGGGTGCTGGTTTGAACTCAAGCTCAGGCTATGGTTTGAGCAGGAGGAGCAGTTGGACCCTGTCCCCCACACCCTCACACAGGGTGACAACTCCAAAGCTCTCACTTCTCCTGGCCTGCCGCTATTACTCTTAAAAATGTAAATTCGATGTTTTGTATCATACGAGTGGCTGAGATTATTTAGGAACTTAATGACTCTGTACAGAGACTTTGTCTCTCTGGACATGTATAAACACTGTCCCTTTAGGCTGAAATTTATCTCTTGCTAGTTTGGTGTATGTTCTGCTCAGCAGCTTTCTGTTGACCCTGCACTTAGGTGCCTATTTGTGGAAAATTTGTGTGAGGTAGGATCAGCACTATGAGCAAGGTGTTGCACTGCTTAATTCTGTAAAGTCTCATTACTACCTAGGAAGTGCAAATGGGAAGTGGACCCTTGAATTATGCGAAGTCTTTTGAAAATTTAAACCATGTTTCATAGCATTTGATGATTTTTTAATGTAGTACCTTTAGACAAATTTAATGACTCTGTGTGCTACGACAGTGTATTAAAACTACTGGATCAAACATGCACACAAACCCAGAGGTATGCCTTTTCATTGATTTGTCCATTTTAAAAAACACAGGCTTCAATATTTTGAGCCAAAGGAGATATTTGGTAGCTACTGATGTATCTTACCAGGTCTGCTGTTAAAGTCAGTTTTCTCATCAGAAACTGAAAATACTTTTGACTCTGTTGCACAACCATTCTTTTTCTTGCCATTCTGCTGATAGGGTCTGAAATAAAATCCCTTAATTAGTACAAGATCTGACATATGCGATTTGTAATAGCTGTGTTGAATCCAGTTGCCTGTGTAGGAAACACAGGAGTCCCTATTTCCTCCCCTCTTTCTCTATTTGCTCATCAATATATTTGGCTCAAATAGTTTGTTTCTGAAAATATCAGTGGTAAGTGGATGAGCAGAGGCAGTAGAAGCAATACTGCATTTGTAATAAGGGGAAAGTGTGAGATGCAAAGAGAGGAAGAAGAATCCCAAATCTGAGCTCTTCCCCCTCCCTTCTCCTGGCGTGGTGAAGAGGCAGGCTGCCTCTTGTACAGAGAGAGGAGTAGAAGTGCAACCTCTTCCTAAATAATTAAATGAATACTTAACCTGCAGGTTTAAAACTTACAGCATATTATAAAACAATTATGTTTCCTTTGCAGGAAAAAGCCGAATTGCCGTTCAGGTTCTTTTGTCATCTGTATGCATGAGTTTGGAGCAATTAGCATGAATATATTGCAGGTGCAGTGTCTCAGGAAATTGTGAGAAGCTGTGCTGTATTTTTGTACTACAGAGAAGTGCCAGAGCTATAACTCTTGGAAGAGTCGAAAACTGGGGAGATGTGAGCATCTGATGTGTGATCTTATCATCTTAACAAGCACCGATAGCTGTCTATACAATAGTCATGAAATGAATGCCTTATTTTCTTAGATTGTTTTGCTACTCATTAAATTTAACTGGAGACAGCAAAGTATTTAATTTTAGATTTTGGATTACCTTTCTCATGTGTCCCGTTTATCTTTTTAACTGTAGATAGAGTTTTTCTGAATGGTAACAGCCATGATATTGTGTTAGCTTTGATGTTATCGCCAGACAACATCCTATTCCAGTGAAACACCCTTTTGCATGTTCTTTGAGGTAAATTATTTGAGTATTCATGAGCCCTGAATTTTTGTTTGCTATAGTTTTGTCATATCTAATTGTCCATGTAAAGATGATCCTTGTTCCTGACTCTCAGATGCAATTTAATTTTAAGCATGTGTTCCTCAAAAATTCAGATGAACACGGTAAGATAAATGCTTCCTAAAGCCAAACCTCAAAGTAGTATTAATGGGGATTTTTTTTTTTACTGGAGTGATAGCGATTCACATCTGCTGAGGATCTGACCCTTAGAGTTAACTTACCTGATGATAATTTCTGCTGATGCTCCATTTATATGAGTAGAACAGAGGGACCTCAAAGACCACAGCAATTATTCATAAATGGTTTGATGCCCTTTTATTTCACCACAGAAGCTCAAGGGAACCACTGTGGTAATAAGATTCATGCCCGCCATTTTACCTTCATGAAATCACTGACTTGATGAATGATACTGATATGGAACGTTGCCTTCTATGCAGGTATGAAAGGAAAAGTTAATCCTGGGATCTTCAAAGCAAAACTGAGTGACTTCAGTCAAAATTATTTGGACATGGAGAAAATCCTGTTAACTACTGTCACACACACAGAGTGACACATGGACATGTCCACTTACTTTGACTTTTGGGAAGTGGCAGAGGAGGAGGAAATGCAAGTACCAGATCAAAAGAGCAAGAGTTTTCGAGTTGTCAGCATGGTGAGTCATCTGCACAGTGTTTCCACAAATATGACAACAACAGTGACTACCCCTTACTTTTAGCTGCAGTCGCACACAAGCACTTAAGTGGAGTGGGAGGAGGCAAGAGAGCTTTTTTTGAAGTGGAAATAGCAGGAGGAGGATATCATATGAAACAAACTTCAGCAGCAGGAAAGACTTGTGACAGGATAAAGATTATGTGTTCTGTAGATAGCAATCCTAGAAACAGAGTTGCTTGGTGGCTTGTTATGTGAGAAAAAGATCTGTATTAAAACTCAGTGTTGTACTGTGTGACATTTTACTGCTAGTTTTTAGTGCTGGAGAATAAGAAATCCCCTCTGAAGTTATAGTGCTAACAGAAAACTATTTTTTTATATCATCCTTATCTGGGAAACCCCATTTTTCTGTATAGATTATATAGTAAGAACATTTGTGGAATCCGTGGTGTTACCTCTCTCCTCTGTCTCTGGGTTCTCTGTGTGGGTCTATAGCTAATGTGGCAACATCTGTCCTATATTTCAAATGTATCAGGAGGCCTTTTGAGCAAACTATCATTTAGAAAAGAGCTAGAGATTGCATAGTCCCCTGTGGCTATAGGAAAATTTAATGGAGTTGGAGACTAATCCCCCCACCATTGCTCCATGGAGCGTGGAGAGCAAATTCCCTTACCCCTGAGGAAGAAGTCAAATGTTCTCAGAGGGAAACCTCAGACAATTTTTCTCTTTCCCTCCCTCTTGGGTAGAGTTTTCTATGGGAATGACTGAGGATTGACCCTATGGAAATAATAATTTGAGAAGACTTATTATAAAATTGATTTTATTTCCTTGTCATTGTGAAGTTGTTCCCTATAGCATGTTCTCTAATGATTTATCCGTGAGCTTCAAGTGCTATAAGTACCAGTGGTTCTGCATCTCCCTGGCCTGTCTCACTGACAGATGGCAAGAGATGGAGATCGCAAGCCACAGCAGACACAAAAAGAGAGATAACCAAATAAGATAAAGATGAAATTTTTTTTTACTGTAGGAGTAAGCTGCCTGTGAGGATCAGGAGTGAGACCAGCAGCATGCGGTGTATATTCTGAGTGATGTAGTAGTTTAAATCTAGGCTACTTTTAAAGACAATGAAATTTGCCTCAGACACAAGTCCAAACACTTTCAAACTTATCTCCCTTTAAATCTGTTTCACTCTTTTCTTTAGTTTGTTTACACAATGTCTGTGAGAAGAGCTTCTTATTATCCCCCTCTTCCCCTCTGTTCTCTTATTAATGTCTCACTCCATGCAGCCATACTTGGGCGGTAGGTATGATGAGAAGTGCTGAAGCACCACGAGGTGATGTTCTTGAGGAATCCCTGATCTGCTGAGCAACTTCTTGTGAGATTTAGAACTCCAAAGGATTGACCATAAATAAATAAGACCTTTCAACACCTTATAGCTCCTGGGAAACAAAATCCACTTCCTATTACCAGTGTTACTGGAGAGTTTGCAATCTATTCAGTCCTGTCATGCTTTCCACCTGCCTCTTGCATTCTGTCTCCAGCAACCATGGCCATATCCTGTCTCTTCTGCTACTCATCCATCCAATATAGCACTGCATGGTTCTGACTTCTACATATGAGATTTGGTATTAGATACTTTTTTGCTATTTGGTATTGACTCTGGAAATTCTTATGCAGACAACAAATGTGGTTGGGAATTTAATCTCCATGTTTCTTTTTTTTTTTTTTTCATAGGGCATCTCTTTTCCTTAATTGCTTTTGGTTTATTTGTTCAAATTAAGTATTTATTGCATTTAAAGAAGGATGAACTTTTGGTACGAGATAAAAAAGGATTTATCTGATGATAAAGCATGTAAATCTTTCCAGAAACTTCAAGAAGATTTTAATATTAATGCAGATCAAATATGGAAATATATGCAACTTGTGAATAGTTTTATGGAAACAGGAAGAGCTGTGGTTTCAGTGTAGGAGTAATCCTTATTAGGATGAGTTTCTGATATTGATAAGACAGAAATACAGTGTCTCATTTTTTTCTCTTGCTTAAATCTCTTCATTCTTTTGTGAAAGTTCAGGAAAGAATAACAAGTCTTTTTTTTTTTTTAATAAACTGCTGAATAAATCATTAGAGACGAAACTACAAGGAAGAAGTTTGTAGTGCAAGAAAAGAAAATCAGTTGTGTAACAAGCCTTCTCAATGTCTAATTTTCAGAGGGTCAATCACAATCCTACCCTTTAGAAAAAAATATTAATTATAGATAATTAATATTTTTCTATTTTAATAAGCATGGATATCCCCTCTCATGTGGTGCCCTCAGGGTAACTTTTCCTTTCTCTTAGTATGAATTTAAGTACAAGGGACTAGTACTCAATATTCCTAACCTAATACAACATACTTATTAAATTAGTGTTTAAAGTACTTAATTTTTTTAATCTTTGATTTACTCTTTCCAAAAAATCATTGAAACCATGTAATGTACTTGCTCAACAGCAAAAATCACCAAAAATTTTAAGTTTGGAGTAAAATGAGAGGAGAAAATCAAGAGATAAGATACAGGTGAATTTTTAACACAGCAAAGTTCTCGGGTATCCTTTACAATTTTTAGAATTTTTTTCGAGAGTAGATCATGATATAGGCAGTGAAATCTCATAACCATTAAAGAAGAGCATGGAACAGGGGGATATTGGGGTTCCTGCTTCATGCCTCAGGCTGAAAAGCTTCAACTCTCTCTTTGACTTCATAGGAGAGATGTTCCATCTCTCTGATCATCTTAGTGGCCCTCCTCTGGACCTGTCCAACAGGTCCATGTCCTTCTTATGTTGGGTGCCCCAGAGCTGTCTGTAATAACCCAGGTGGGATCCCTTGAGAGTGGAATAAAGGAGGATTCACTCTACAGAAACTCTACTTTTCAGAGTTATGTCTCTTCTTTGCAGACTGTGTCCCCCAGCAGTAAATCCTCCGAGATTCACAGTTGTATTTAGGAGCATGGAATAGGTGGTGGACAGCCCAAAGATCCAGAGACCACCTTATGTTTCTAACCCTTTCTTGTAATATTATCTCTTCTCAGTCTTCACATTACCATTTTGGGTAAGTTTTCAAATTTGGCCAACATGAATGATTTTGCAAGTCTACACATGAAACTCATTTGTACTGTCCTCTAAAGTAATTCTGAAAACACTCTGCTCCCATTTATCATTCAATATCCAGGTTTCTTTCACTTACTGTGTTCTAGAACATGCTCTCATCTAACTAGTGACAAACCTCTGCAAGATGTTTTGCTCATTGGAGAGGTAATTAGATGTTAAAGAAATTTTTTGCTTTTTATTTTAAAATGTCTTGTTGGATAAATAGTATACAGATTTTCCTGAGATGTGCTTTGAGCTACTTGGAAAATGAAGAACAGAGCCTTTCATTGAAATTAATGGGAAAGTTCAGTGAAATTTGGATTAGACTCCAATGATAAAGCAATCTGAAACAGAAACATCATTAAAAGATACTGGTAATGGAATTGTGAGCTTATTTGTCTGAAAAACAGCTTGCAAGGTAATAAGTCATAAATTATTGCTAAGAAGTACGTCTGTCTCTAAATAGAGAAATGTCTAGTGGAATGCATTGTACATCTGTACGAATGAAATTATTAAAATAAGTACCTTTGAGATAAGAGTATGTATTATAAAGATGGCCAAGTGAACAGAGGGTTAGGGGGCTTTTATGCTAATTAAATGATGGACGCATGGTAAAGAGACAAATTGTTTATATATGCTGAACACAGAAAATCTAGAAGACCATCTAGACACCTTCTGTCAGAGAGAAAACATGTCTGCTTAATTAAGGGCTGTAATATTGTATGTATGCTTGCAGGCAGTGATAAGGTAGCTAATCTAACTTTTCCTGAGGTGCACTCTGTCTTTTCAGTGCTTAAATTTCAGCCTTAAGATTCCCCTAATGTTGCTGTTTGTATGGGATTGTTTCTCTCTTTCTGGCATGTAACTGATTCCCTGAGAGATAGATGCACCTCCAAACAGCGACTGCTTGTCAGGAAGACAGTTTTTCATACCTGATTTTAATGCAGACCTTTATTTTACAGACAGGTTTCTCAGACGCTCATCCTGTCTTATTTTTAATGAATAAAAAAAGAGGTAAGTGGGAAATGCTGTCATGTAGGCATTCCAGATGAGACTAGGACAACATCACATTTGAATAACCACCCTATGGATCCATCAAGCTGAGCTGAGACATGCCTTAGGAGCCTCAACTCAAAACTGAGCCCGCAGATTCAGGGCAAGACACAGCCTGTGTGTGCCTGTGTGTGCCTTGGCTCCCCTCGCTGCAGTGCCCCTGCTTGGGAGAGTGCTGGCATTGGCAGAGCATGGTCTTACAGAGGAGTTTAATTGTGCCTTTGCTGTATTACGCAGAAACATATGGCTCAAAGCCCATAGGAAAATACCAGAAAAGGAATTTTGCAGCAGTAACATAAACCTTATTTTGCACAAAGTATTCAATATTTGTTGTCTGAGTGCCTGCTCAGGGTTTGAAAGCCAGGTGTTGTTACATTTCACTAAGTTTGGCATATTTGCCTCTATTCCCTCCCCAGTCTACAGTTGTTTTCGTGGGGAAACTGCAATTTACACGGTTGTGTTCATGGACTGCACTATACAAATTTTGCTCCTAATCATTGCCCGTATAAAATGTTGGGGTGATGGATATCTGCCCAATGGAAATTTAAGTGCCATAAATTCAAAGCAAACTTGGCATAATATGCACCTCCCTTACAAAGCTCTCTCAATTATTTTTTTTTAGTTGAGTAGGTTTCAGTAGGACCAAAACAGCCTCCCACAAGCCTTGAAGTGGTAAACCTGTATTAGTAGTGACTACTGCTCTCAGAAATGTGAATAGTGAAATTGGTGCACATAGCACCAGCATTCATTTCTTACTTTTATTTTAAATGTCCAGCTCTCAAAAAGCACCAATATCTTGTTGGATCTTGGTGTGAAGCCACTCGCACAAGTGAATGAATCTCTATGTGGGTCCCATGAAAGAGTTCAAGGAGTTGCACTCAATGATAAACAGTCACCAATGATGCAGCTGAACTGATCTGATTCTCTTTGTGCTTGAGCTATAGATGTTTTCCCAAACAGATTAGCACTGATTAGCAACGAATTATCAAGTATAAAATGAGTTTCTTGGCTTCTAGCCACTGGACACATAGAAAGAAAGAGTATCTACAGGAGGAGGAAAATGAGTATCCATGGATGAATAAAACACTTGGATATATTTGTTGTTGCAGGTTATTGCCAGCTTAAAATAAAAGTGGTCATTGCCAGTTAAATACAACACCTCTGTCCTTACAGTAAGCATATGGCTTTGTAGAAAGAGGACATATTAAATAAATTCTTTCTGCTTGCCTGTGATTTTTGAATATATTGTGCTGGATAGCAGTACAGTATTTGAGCATTTCTGTCATGCGGAAGCAATCAGCTCTTTAGACAGTGCTGCTTGCTTAAAATGCTGATGCTGATGATGCTGAAAACATGGGGTGAGGGAAAACTGAGGTGCCATCTTGAATAGGCTTGCAGACACTGGGCTGCTTTAAGAGAAGGTAAAAGACATGTTAAACACCTAACACTTATCTGGTAAGAGGAAAAGTAAGCAGTTGGAGTATTGTCCCTAAAGAGAAACATTAATAAAAAGCGAGCTGCTTCAGATGGGTGAAAAACTGTGAAATTGGTCCACCTGATTACGAAGAAGAAGAGAATGATCAGTAAAATAGTTGGTCTGTTAGACTGTGGCCTCTGCTCTGTAAAATAGGACTCTATTGAGGGTGTGAGGCTTCCCTTAGCCACAGGAACCTGCAGACTGCATGCTCAGCCCTTCTGCCAGTTTATTTTAGTTATTCTAAGCAATAGAAGGTGGTAGGCACAATATCTCCACAGTTAACAGGTGTATTATCACTTTAATTATCTTTAACTACTAGGCATGCTGTGATAGTAGGCATTGAGAGATGCAAATATAAAGCAGACCTAGTGAAAACAGTTTGTCTTGAATAGACTGAAATGGACTTGTTTTTTTTACATAGAAGAGCTAATGTTTGTTACTAGCACTCATCGTCTTGGCTACACATGCTAATTAATTTTCCAGCAGCCTTATGGTTGACATCAGAAAAAAATTATATAAAAATATAGATAATGTCCTATAGTTGCTTATCAAAAGGAGACTTTGATATTTTTAAAAGAAAAAAAATCAAAACAAAACCCAAATATTTTTAACTGCTGTATGAAACCAGAAAAAAAATTAATTAAAAACCCAGTGGTGATTGTTTTATGTGATGAACAGAAAGGTGGGTATTTATATCTTATTTCTGTATCTGTATGTCTCCAAAGACAGTACTTGCTAATGAGGCAAAGGAGAAGAAAATGGTTATTCAATATTTTACTTTTTAAAAAAAGAATTTTGCCTTTCTTATTGTTTGTTAAAAGCAGACATTATTACAGAAATCTCACTGAATTGCTCAAATTTCTATAAAACCAGGTTTCAAAACATAATTTTCTAATAGACAAATATATACAACCTAACACACATTCACTCATCTCTGTTTCTTCTCTTTATGCATTCATTTTCCAAGGCTGCCTCCTTTTCCACATCCCAAATATTTTCCTTTCACGTGTGGTGTTTTTTCGTTTTTCGGTTGGTTGGATTTTGGGGTTTTGTGTTTTTTTTTGGTTTGAAGCTGCTCGGAAATGTATGTCAGTAGTATTAACTCACATCTTTAAATTCCAGCCTCCCAGTGTCTAGTTCTTAAAAGCAGTGGGCTAATGAGAAAAAGATGTATGACTTCAGCTTTTTATTTATTTCTTATTTCTAGGCTCACTGTGTATCCCAAGCCATGTGATGCACCTGTGTGTGCTGGCTTTACTGGAAGATTCTTAGACAGTTACTGTACTGGTCTGATGTTTCCAGACAAACACATATATTGCAGGTGTATAGCACTGCTTTCACAGTGGTTTCTTGAAGGGTTATAAAGAGCATACATGTTGTGACAATGCACCAGTGTTCAGACATTGCTAAGGTATTCAAAGATCAATGGTTAGGTCTTGCTTGCTTTTCAGTGAATCCGTTCCAAGCAATTTGTCATCTTTCTGCTTTCAGCAATATTATACACACAGCCTTGTACCGATCTCTTGGCATAGGAGAACGTCTGTACTTGGAGCAGCGTGTTCATTGAAGAATTTTTTTTTAACTCTTCATCCTTGTGTAGATCTTTAACGATCTGCTATATGCTGCCTCTTTCTCTAATCTTCTGAGAGATCAGCAGGTACAAACTGTACTGAGAAAATAATCCTATACCACATTCTGAAACTGTAAGTTTGATTCCAGCCCGTCTGGTGGGACTGCTGCTAAAAGCCAGCATCTAAAGAAGCAGCTCATTTGAATTCTGAGTGTACACACGATTTAATGTGAATGTGCTCAGAGTCTGAAGGCTGATGTATCAAAGACACCATTCAACACCACCTCAGGAATGTTCCTAATAGTGTGACCATTTTTTCCTTTCACTTCTGTCAAATTTATCAATGTCTGATGTCATTCTTTCTCGAAGAGGGAGCCTATTAGTATGCATAAAGTAAAAAAAAAGGTTCATTCCAATGCATTAACATTTACTCATGGCAATTATGTCTGAGCTTATTAAATTCATATATCCCCCCCTTCTTTCTTTCTGTTCCACCCCTACATAAAGTAGCATCAAATCTATTGATTTTTGTTAAGCTCCATATGTGTGTGTACCCCTCTACTTATATTTATAAGTATGTATCTATACATCTCTCTATAGATATCTTTCAGCACTAAGGACTGAAAAAATTTACCCACTTTTTGTATCTTACTGCTAGAGTATTTCCTAAGAAAACTAATGACTGCTTACCTAGAGCTAGACTGAGCTATTAGGTAGGCACATAACTGCATTGCCCCAGGAAGTATACGCGGAAAGAATTGGACCTGAAAGCAGCATAGTTTGTCTTGCCTCCCTCTCCTTGTTTGTGAAGGGAAAAGGTAATCTGCACTTCTCCTTTTTCATTTTTTTTTTTTTGTACAGGTTAATTTTCCTATGCAGTGAGGCAGCATATAAGATAAAGAACCAAGATGCTCTCACCTCTCAGCATCTCTCTTGTGCCTGCAGTCCCTGTCTCACAAGCCCAGATGATCCCTCCAAGCCTGAGGACTGTTGGATTCCAAAATTTGGATATGAAAAAAAGAAAACTGCTAAGTTTAAACAAAAGCCTTGGGCTGACAGAGACTGGGGAAAAATCTCAATCTAGAGTCCCGACAAGGATCCATTGATGTTATTGGTTTGGAATGTCCTGCCCAAGCTGAAGAAACCATGCCCTGATTTCAAGCCAGTGCAGAAGACTTATTGTATTTTCTCTCTCCCTTTGTGTTCCCTGGATCCTGTGAATTCTGCAAACCTGAATACCTTTTTCCCCCATGTAATCCCCCTAAGATAAGATGGGTTTTTCCCTCTGATGTAATTGTAAGACCCCAAATTTGTAAACCTGGGGTTTTCCCTTATGTCATCCCCTGAAACCCCCAGTTTGTAATAAATTGTAATAGTTACAATCCCCTGTTGAATACGTGGACCCTAAACCCTTTAAATATGAACTTGTAAGTCCAATAAAGCATTCTAGTTTCTTGCCTCTGCTGGGATCATCTTAGCTTTATTGACCTCTGCAAGGGATGTCCCTGTGCTAGGCTTTTGTAATGATAAATGTGGTCTGTGCATGAAGACAGCCATTAGGTTAAATGGTGCATGTTTCCTTTCTTGAAATGTTTGCCTAGATTCTCCCCAAGAGGATCAGCTGTCTGCCCCGGCCTTCACTGCTCTGTGCAGGGTGCGAGGGGGCTGTTTGTCTGTCACCCTGTGGGTTTGGGGCAACAGTGGTGGGTGAAGGGCAAATGTGCAGGACTACACGCCCAAGGGATCTGTGTCAGCACTTTTCCCACCTGAAGCCGGAGGACACTATGCCACAAGCTGGGGTTTGCACTGGTTTTGGTGGAAACTGACAGTTGTTTAAGTCAGGGAATGAGGCAAGTCAGTGAGGAGGCCATGTGCAGGGTGAGACTTTGCTGCAAATTTAGGTAGTACCTCAAGGCATCTTCCCAGAAAGGGAATTCTTCAAGTTCACATCCTTGGATTGATGCAGCCTTCAACCACTGCCCTTCAGCTGGGCTAGCCACTTTCTGAGGGGCTGGAGCAGGTGAATTGAGAAGATGGTGGTCAAAATATAGAGAACAAATTATATCTTAATGCAATGTAAGCACTCCTCCTCCTGCAGGGATATATATAATACAATTAAATTCCCCTTCCTCTTCCCACACTGGGACCTGAAACTTGCAAATAAATGCATCTTTGCAAGAAGTTTAGGTTCAGGAATGCAAGTGTCTTCTGCTCTCTGACAGGATGGGATAGAAGAGGAAAAACCAGAGAAGCTAGATTCCTATTTCATGGAGGAAGTTCAGAGTTATTGGCTCAGCCAGATCAAAAAAGAGCTGCTATTGAAGTAATCACTGCAAGTACCTAAAAGCTATGGTCAGGATTGGAAGGATGCTCCTTTGATGGTTTCCTAAAATAAATATAAACATTTTTTACTCTTTTAAGCTGAATCAATAATAGAGAAATGTCTGTTAGCCAACAGGCCCCCAGCATTACTTTGGTCACTTTTTCTTCTGTTATGGCTTAAATCACAGTTGAAATATTAACTTCATTTGCTCTCTTAGTGATCCACTGGAAATTAAAGGGAAGAGGAGAAAAGGGAAGAAGAATCCATGGCTTTAAAAAGGAAAACAGGACTTTGGTTCCTGTTGACTTGCATTTAGTCCACTCCTGGTTGCACCCTCAATATACTTGCATTTACAGTTGCTCACAGTGTAATAATCAAGCAGCCTTGCCTGGCAGGAGGCTGTTCTCAGTGGACTGCTATGTCCTTAGACATCACCACATTGCCTCGGGACAGACACATATCTGACATTTTTTGCTGGTCATCCTTGGGCTATCTTGCTAAATACTGTAGGCTTTCCTGAGTTCAAGTGAGATGCTTCAATCCAGCAGTCAACTATATGTCAATCCAGCAGTCAACTGCAATCAACATCATTAAAAATAGCTGTATTTACCATGATTCAAGTTAGTTTGTTTTCTTCAAAGAAACACTATGTGCTTCTGTTCATGTGACTAACAATGCAATTAACTTCTATTTTGTCCACATCTGTACATTTGCACGACTGCTGAAGCCCCTGTGAGCTGGGTGATTTATAAGCCCTTTGTGCCACTTGCCTGTCCCATTCAGCAGGATACTATAACCTAACCCTTTCCCTAATGGCATTAAAAGGTGCAATTAATCAATAAAAAGGGTCAGTTAATATTCTCCACACATAAGTGCTGAACATCAGAATAATACACTCTCTTGTGGTTGGCAATCCATCATTTTGTGGTTTAGCTCAAAAGGAAATTGGCAGGACAACCACAGTGCACACCATGGGATTGCTCCATGGATCTGGAGCAGCTCTCATATCTGCTGCAGAGAAACATTTCCTCTGCTGAAAGAGGGTTTTTTTTAAATAAATAGAACAGTTAGTAGGGAGTAAAATTTTCTTTCTGTGGTTTGAGAAACTTTCTTTTTACTTCAAAGACGTAAGTGGTATGAGGGAATCCCCTAGCAGCTATAGGCCCTGGGAATTAAAATTTTTTCCCTCTGTTCCCTGTTCCCTAAGAAACATAGCATGAATCCTACTACCATATATCTCTCTAAGCAGCCTTCTGTGGAAAGAGAGAGGCTTGATTAGTGCATGCGCCTGCTCACATTTAGAAGACTAAAAGACTTTAGAAGACTAAGAGAAACGTTGGCTTGATATTCATTCCCATCCTCAAGCTCTCTGCACTATGTACATTACAAGGTAACATTTCCATTGCAGGAGGCAATGTGGGAAACAAGGATTGAGGTATCCTTGCCTGAAACCAAATCAATTAATTTGCTCTACAGTTCTCAAAGATCCTTCTCTTAATAAAGGGCTGGCCTGGATTCAGAAAGTTTTTGGCTCTTGTGTATCACCAGTGCTCTGCAGACGACCTGGAATAGTTTACTGGTAGATGCAGTCTTCTTAAGAATATCTTCTTTTCTTGTACCATTTCAATGCTGTTTATAGGTATATGTGATTCATATTTCTCTACTGCTTCATATTTCTTAATCTTAATTCTGAGCTGCTGGCGATTTTTCTAACTAAAATTGTGTTGATATTTTTTTCAGCTGTTCTTTGAGTTCCGAATATTTTTGTTATCCAGAAAATACCATTATAAAGTGAGTTCTTTGAACTTTCAGCTTTCCGGTGAGTAATTAAAATATCCCCTTCAGTTATCTGTGTGTTTTCTGTCTGAAGCTGCCATGAACTTAAAGCATCCCAGGCTGTTTTGTCTATATCTCAATGCTAATGTTTCATTTCATGTAACAAGCCATTGTTTTTTTCTGGAGCTCAGGCCTTTCTGTTACACTGAGTTTCAACAAGCCTGGCCTTACTTATCACAGAATCACAGAATATGCTCAATTGGATATATATACCCACAAGGATCATGGTCATTTTGTGTCTGCCTGAGCCCATTTAGTACAGTGGTGGGTTAATTTTAAGATTTGGTACTTCTTTAGAAAAAGATCTTCTAGAAGAAAGATATTTGCAGGATATGGCTGCATCCTATGTTCCTTGTTCTCTCAACTGTTCTTTTTTATGCACCTTTGGATTCCCTCTAATATGTTCCATGTGTGTAGACTATGTTTTACGGATGAAGTGGATTGGCAAATTAAGCTACCTGGCTATGGAATTCAGGTCCTTGAACTGCAGTGCTGAGTCTTTTATTAGAGTGCAGAAAAGGGAAATTTATAACAGACATCAATAGATTTGAGATACTGCGGGACAGTGGTGGGCTTAATAATGAAGAGTTTCAAAAAGGGCATTTCTGCAGAACTTCACGATTGGTGTTTGGACACCAGTTGGCCTAACATTTGTTTAATGATTTGGGGGTTTTTTAGGGATATGGCCAAACAATATAAAATGAACTTCATGAACTTCATGAACAACCATAAGAAGCTGAGGGTCTGAAGTTGCTTTGTACAGAAGTCTTCAAAGTGCCTAATCTGTGAATTTCTAAATTAGTAAATATTATAATTTATTATAATTTTTGTCAAGAATAGTATTTTGAAATGGTGTAAATTAGTTTAAATAATCTTCATCTGTGGCTGTCTGTACACTGATATAAAAAAATTACTTGCAATACTTTAATACAGTAATTTTTATTTTGAAAGTTAATTTAAAATTAAAACACTGCATACGTGTAAATGTAGCTCTAGAAGAAGCACTCTCACTTGCTCCAAGCAAGATAAGAAGACTGGCAACGATAAAATAGCTGAATCATCATCAGACTCTCTCTCCTTTTCTGGTAAAGCAAACATTGCTGTTACCATGAGAAGATTCATTGTGACTCAGCTGTCCTGTTTTACAGTGCCTGAGGGACTACTCTGGATCTCTCCTTGGTCATTGGTGGCAGCTGTAATGGCCTTGAAGTCGTCAGCAAAAATATTTTCATTCCTTATGAAATTAAGCTGTTTCTTGATTGTCTGGCCTCTTTCCCTCAAAATTTGCAATGAGTTTGTAAAAGAAGATGGCAATAAAAAAAAAATTACTTGGAGGGATTGTTCTAGTAATAGTTTGTAATATATTTTAATGATTCTTTTCATTTACTGAATAACATTTAAGGTAAAATCTCATTCCAGACACACACAGTTCTGCTATTAGTGCCATTTCTGTGTTACATTAACTTCTCATAACAAGATCTGTTTTATGAGGGTAGCTTCATAAGAGAAGTTTCTTTTTCATTTGCAGTTTGCTAAATTATAGCAGTTTCTGTGTCTGACTGCTAAGGAACGGGGCCTTCTATTTGGCTACAGTTTTAGATAAATACATTATTTATAAAAATAGGCATTTCTCTTATGTATCAGGAAATAGTTTGCATAATCCCCAGCTTCTTGCAGTAATCCAAACATGATTCATTTACTTTTCACAGGTTTTGATGGTTGAAGAACATAAGAAAGCCACTTCAAAATACACCTTCTGAGGCCAGAGACAAACTTGACCTCTTCTCTAACACTTCTGCTTTGCTCAAAGAGGTTGACCCATGGGATCGATGCCAAAGGAAGGTGCTCAGGGCCCAGGGTCTGGGATGCTGAACATGGCACTTTTTCAAGGTGAAATAGCAACACAGAAGGAGGATATTTTTATAAGTAAAAGTACTTGCCTGATTCTCCTGTCACTGCTCAGTGACTTGCATTTATATATACTATTTAAAGATTCGTTAAATGCATAAATATGTGTAGTCTGTGACACGCAGCTCAACAGATATTAAAAGATCCCAGCCTGTGGTTATGATTTAACTTGCTCTTTAAGACTTTTGCAACTGCTTCACATTTTCTATGCCTTTTTAGTTTGTAAGATGAAAGCTGGATTGTGGTGATAGCTCAAAGAGCCTTCCCTTCCCTTCCCTTCCCTTCCCTTCCCTTCCCTTCCCTGCCCTTCCCTGCCCTTCCCTGCCCTGCCCTGCCCTGCCCTGCCCTGCCCTGCCCCTCCCCTAACCTTCCCTTTCCTTCCCTTCCCTTTCCTAACCTTCCCAAACCTTTCCTTCCCAAACTTTCCCTTCCCAAACCTGCCCTTTCCTTCCCACATCTCCCCAGACCTTTCCAAACCTTCCCTTACCAAACCTTCCCAAACCTTCTCGCTTTTTTGAAGAAATCAGGATTGGTTATTTTTATTATTTTTTTATACCAACATCGAATGGAAAACATTTGTATTTATTTAAGTGTTTAAGGAGGATCTGCTCATAACCTCCCAGCAAGACAGTAAATTCTTCCATGTATTGACTTCATCAGTTATCCCTACTGGCTTTTCACATGCCTGAGGGATATTTAGTCAGACAGATTCTCTCTAATGTAGAGGAATCTCCAGGGAAGGTCAGCCAAACAAGCAGCACTTATTCAGAAACAATGTGATGTGTGTGTGTGTGTGAATGGCAGGTTACTGACATGGTGCTGAGGAAAGACAGTAAGAGCACCACTTTCCTTTTCAGCTCCTTCATAAGAATAACCCTGGTTTCAGAACTGAAGAGCCTTCCTTGCTCTGCCATCTGCACTCCAAACAGCAGTGAGAATTAGGTCCTTCCCAAAATCTGATTTGAGGTGTTCATTGTCCAAACCTTTGAAACAATCACTTTTACTAATGTATGAGTGAACACTGGGCCAAATATTGCAATGGTGGATGGTGTGTCTGGTGGGTTCACTCAAACGCCATGGTGCAGAATGAGACTTTGGCATCCAGTAAGGGGTCTACAGACTGAGGACTCTTCAGGGTTGCATCTGTGTTTCACTCCTCTGCTGATGTTCATCTTCTCCCTGAACCAAGCATCAAATTCAGCTGGCAGGCAAACATGACCCCTTACAAAACTGCATCTGATATGTACGGTCACGAGATGGGGAGCAGGCTGCAAAGGTGGACATACGAGTCTGTTTTTATGGAGAGGAGGGAACTTGACATAGGGGAAAATCATGTAAGTCACATAAGTCACATTGAGCAAATGAGATTTGCTTTCTCTATGTCCTCTGAGTGCTAGGAAAGCTCTCCCTAACCACAAAGCTCAATATTCAAATGTCAGTCCTTACCTTACAACTAATTCATCTTAACAGGGTTATATATGTGAATAGCCTCACTGGGATCAAAGGAGTTATTTACCTGCATGCAGTGTCATGCACACACATTTGCAGGATCAGGCCCTCCACACACACAGCAGCTTTCATTGCCCTGCCTGTTGCTAAGTCACAATCTGAAGTGAATTAAGGAAAGTGAAGAGAAGCATATGCTTACATGGCAAGACTGCTGGAGAATGGTTTAAAGTGTTAAAGGTTTAAATCACACCAAGGCTATAAAAATCAACTTTGTTTATGGAGCGGTGCAGAGACCTATTGTACTTCATATCGATCAATCCATTGAACACCTGGTTCAAAATGTACAATTGAAAGCTGTGGAAAAGTGCTAAATTGAACAATCTAAGTAACCTGTGAACCTGACAGTCATAAATCAATGGAGATGTTACACATAGTTAACCCTAACTAGTTAGCAAATTTTTAGCTGTGTTTCCTGGTTAGGAGCTAGTTTACCATTTCAGAATTGTATTAATACAGAAAACATCTTTGCACTGAATGTTCCTCAATAAACAGAGCATGAGGTTCACTGAAGACTTCCTCCCTTGGTGCTGTACCAGGTAAACCTTGCTTGAATATCAGATTGGAAAAAAGGACATTTGAAATTAAGAAATAGGCGTACAAAAAGACACACTGTCAACTTTGGGGGACTTAAACAGTATGGATACAAAAGATATAGGATCCACTTTTCAAAGATGCTTGATTCCGCACAGAGGGTTATTCACATCTGTATAGGCTTTGACAAACACTGAATTTTGTGATGCCAGTGCTGTTTTGTTACTTTTGTTCACAGGTTCTTTACAGACTTGGAAAGACTTTGGTTTGCTGGCCCATCTTATCTTACATATGGCTGGCAACATTTGCCTTCCTTTGCTTCCTAAGGCCAGTAAAAATGCTGAGTTTTTCAGGCAGGCTCACAAGAACTTCTTGGTCCTGTTAAACCATTTTGCTTAGGGTTAATTGCATCCACACCTCTAGTCCTCTATTAGCTTTTACATTATCTTATCCTTTCAGCTCAGGCTGAGAGGTCTGCAGTCACCTGGGTTACACATATAACTTTAAAAAAAAAAATGGTGTGATGGTGGCTTTTTTTCTTCTTTTTTTTTCTTTTTTTTTTCCCTGTCCTTCTTGGAACTCCTCCAGTGTTCTCAGACTTACCAAAAAGCAATATTCATGATTTTGAATTTTCTTCAGTCAGCTTTTTTAAACCTCTTCTTTGTAAATTATGCAGGTCTGCTGATTTAAATAGCTATTTAACATTCTACTGATTTACTGGAATGAACAGCATTGCATTGCCTTCTTATGACAGAACTGATTTTGTCTGTTTTTTCTTTAAGCGGATATCAGATTTACAGAGCATACAAATTTTTGCATACATTATTAACACGGCTATATGTCTGTGTAGTCAAGACCAAAAATTTTTCTTGTTATCCTTAACTCTGATGAAAAACCTTACTTCTTGCTTCCATCCTTATCAATTTTCTGTAGTTCTTATCTTCTGTCTAATTCTTATGAATTCTGATAAATCCCTTTTTTTCTAGTGTAATTATTTTGATTTACATAGCTGCTTTCACTTTTATGCAAGTCAACATTTAGGCTAGCTCACTTTTCATTCTTTTTTTTTAAAACCTCTTGTAAAATGTTTTTAAACAGTTTCCAGTCATTATCCACATTTCCTGTCTAATTTCTTTCTCCCAACTGATTTAACTCATAATTGTTTTCAGCTTTGTGAAATTGGCTCTTACGATTCATCACGTATACATATTACTGGTCTGGACTTAATTCTGATTATATATAACAAACAGAAGCAAATCATGATCACTTTTATCTAAACTACTGCTGATTTCTAAAGTGTGCTTCTATGACACTTTATTCTCATCTATAAGGATAAAATGATGCAATATAGCATTCCAAAATTGCTAGATGCAGCATTTTTAAGGAACTCATAATTTATGGCATATTCCAAGAATCTATTAATTTGGTGGCATGATAACTCCAAACCATGCTATTCAAATTGAAGTGCTGACTTTGCATGGTTTATTTTTGTTCTTGTTTTATGGATACTTACTTAAGGAGATAGTTTTCCTGTTCTTCTGGTAATTACTTGCAGTTTTTTGTGTTACATAACACACACAAAAAACATATCATTTTATACTGCTTTTGTAACACACCAATCTACAGATTAAGAATTACTTATGTCTTTGAGACTGTTTCCTAGTTTTGTCCAATTTCTTCGGCCTTATTTTAATGACTTAATGGAATTTAGAAGGAGAGAACTGGCTTCCCAAAGATTCCTTACCAAGGAAAAGTAATGGATAAGAAGTAGACTATATTTAAGAGTTCCACCCCAATCGACATTTTAAAAAGGGCCTAGTGCCTATCTCAGCTTTTTTGCCTTCTTGTTGCTTTCATCAACAGATTGCCAGACGGTAAAGTGGATTAGAGAGTCAGTCTTCAGTACTGCAGTACCAGTGCTACTAAAGGTTTAACCAAGTCACCTTCCAAAGGCTAATCCTGCTGGCTGCTATCTAATATATTTTCCCTTGGTAACCCATCCTGTTTCACTCACCGTTACATTTAGAACAAGCAGCTGTAGAGAGCATGTAAAATCAGAGAATAATGCAACTTGAAAATGCAAAGGTTGTTCCATAAATAAGCATCTGACTTGCAAAAGAGTCACTCTTGCTGTGGCAGTTAATTAACAAACAAGTCATGTCTGTGCTCCTTCCTGGTGGCTGCAGTAATCTTCTTGCTTGGTCCAAAGAGCTGACCATAAAAAGATTGTCACAAAGTGTATGGTGTGAAGGAGAATTTGGCATTTGGGAAAACAAATTTAAAGCAACCCCAGAAGTTTTCCCTCTACAAATGCTGTCACAGTTGGCAGCAAGGGACATATTTACAACTGAAATGCAAACTTGGTCATTGAGGACACTTTTTTCAGGGAGATGTGGATCAAACGTCCACTGGGTTACAATGCTGAGACCACCCAGGCTTTTACTAATACTAGTGTTTACATAAAAAGTTAGAAACAAGCTCCCCTCCAATTAGAAAGCCAATATCTAACTAGATGCTAGCTTGTTATATACCCTGTAGCCTGAATGTTAATGACTTTGACCTCCTTCAGTTTAATCTTAATCTCCTTGACAGAACAAGTGAATTTTGGGTTATACTTTACCGAATTGTTCCCTTTGTTTTCTTCCCCCTCTTCTGTTTCCAACAGTGACTTTGTCACATATTGCAGACCCAAATGAAAGCCTGTCTTCTTTTTCAATCAGTCATATCACTAAGTATATGAGCAGAAAAACCCTTGTGATTGACACTGCTTCAACAAAAGCAGATTCAGTTTGCAGACGATAAGAGGCAAAGTCATACAAGCAGTGTTTACAAAGCAGTGAAGGAGCAAAAAAAAAAAATAATGATAAAAGGACTAATCTTATTGTTTTACTAGATGAGAGAATGGTTCTTTGTGTTTGCTCTAGCAGAAGCCGACAGATTGTCTCCCACCTCCCTTGTACACTTTTGGCAGCAAAATAATTTCCAGAAAATTCTGTATCAAATGCTGGCTGGTAGATTAAAAAAGGGCTCTGGAATGCCTGGAAAGCTTCAGAAAGCAGAGGAGTTCCTGCACACGATAGCACATGCATATGCTACCTACAGCATGCTATATAATTGAACATTATCTCCCTCAACAAGGGGCAAGGAGATATAAGAGCAACAGAAGCAAATGGAAAGCAAAGCAGAAGGAAAAAGAAACAAAGCTATGTGAAAACATATTGAACTGGCTGATCTGATGTGTTTTCTGTTGTATGGCAATCTCACATCTATCAGGAACACTCTTCCTGATTTCTTCACTCTAAGGGAGACCAGACCCACGTCAGCTCTAATCGAAAGGTGTCCCAGCTTTCAACCCATGCTCCTGGTGCTGGAGTGCTTGTATGGTAGTATGGCCAGCAAAGGTCACAGAAGTACCATTTCCATTTCTTGGTCCCAAATGCTGGAGTGCGATGACTGGAACAGATTCAGAGTGGTAGCGCAGTTTATATTGGAAGGGATCTTGGGAGGTGACATGGTCTGAATGCTGCTCAAAGAAAAGCTGACTTCAAAATCAAATCTAGACTGCCCGGTACACATTTGATATTCCCTACTGGCAGTAGGGTGTCCCACTGGGATTTTTTCAGGACAGCACATCTGTACATAAATCTGTTTTAACCTTATGTAATGGCCACTATTGACTGCACAGGAGGCAGGACAGAGAATTAAAATCCAGGATGATCTCAATAGGTGAAGGACAGGATACCCTTGCTTTCCATCTCCTCTACTGTTCATTAGTTTCATGGTTTAATTCCTATCTCTTGCTAGCAGGGCCAGGCAGCTTTGTCCTTTCAACAGCTGAAGTCACACTGCTTCACCACCATTCACCAAAGGTTGTTGAGCAAGTGTTTCCAATTTTTTTCTCTACAAGATGAAGCCTGCCAGCTCAGTTATGTCCATCAGTGAGCATGAATATCTAGCTGTAAAATAATCAGTTGTCATAGTCATTATTGAAATAGGTTGCACATAGAGCATATGAAGCAATAAAAGGCAAGACAAAACTGTTTTAATGATTCTCCCCTAAAAGTCTCTATGGAGTATGTTCATTGTGTCTGTCTAATCTAACCATCCCCACAGGCTATATGAGAAGCAGTACTAGTACTGAGGGAACAGCAAACACCTCAGGTTTCATTGAAACATTTCTTTTCATCCCATTCTGCCCCACTAAAAAGACATTGACACTCTTAGAGAACATTACTTGAGTTAAAGACAGGTACTCTGTTGGGAGAAAAAAATTGACTTACCAAGTGATGAAGCACAGGCAATTTTAACTTTATTCAGAACAATTGCAAATAATGGCAAATAACACAGTGAGTTTCACCGTGAGCAAGGCATTCTGGCATGTATTTCTGAATCCTGTTCAGATTACTGCTGTTTAGCAAGTTACTGAACATTAGCAGAGACACAGAAACTGTATCTACTTTTGCTTTCAGCTTGTGGAAAATGTGAATATATTTAGTGTGTCTTTCACTACATGCTAAGATAACATTTTAAATACATATTTATTTGTTGCTAGTAAATTCTTGCATATGGATACATTTAACATCCCTGCCACAGTACAGAAGGTGTACAGTAATTTGTTAATTTGTGGTAATGTGATCAGGTGGTTCAGCTCTATCTCACATTTGTGCTGTTTCACTCTCATGACTTATTCTTGCAAACCTCCATGAATTAATAAATAAGAACCCTGGCCAGCTAGCCTTCAATGACTTTTCCATGGAAACATCTGTATTGAAAAATAAAGCTGTGAAACATTTTGCACTGTCAATTTCTAACAGTTACAGCACTCCTCTGGTACATTAGTTAGAGCAATTTGGGCTTTAGAACAAAAGTAAGTATCTATAACACAGGCACACAAAATGAATACCAGGGAAATCAATCAAAGAGTGATAAACTTTTATTAAAAAAAGACATCACTCTCTGGCAATTCATAAAACAAGTCTCCAAATCGGTATAGACAGTACAAATAAACATAAAATGATTCTTTAAGGGCATAATGAGGCGTTCTGTCAACAGCAATAAGAAAACAAAGCACAGATGTATGTTAAAGAAATTGCACATTTTCTGTTCAGAAAGCCTTCAGCATTTCTTTTTGATAAAATACGAGTACAAGATGCAAGAAATGAATTCCCCATCTGAGCAATGTCTTTTTAGTTTCTGCTTCTTGTTCTATCAAATCTATCATTGCTCTGTGGGACTTGATACTCTGTGAAGATCTTTGAATTTGCTGAAATACTTTAAGCTAATCCTCAGTCTCTGGGACTTGGCCATATACCTAGGTTCAGCAGAGTCCACTCCTGCACGCTATTCCTGGTGGACCGTTTCTGTAAGACTGAAACCTCCTTTCTGCTCAAGCAATATATTTCAAGCTCACCCTTTTCCAAAAATTACAAGTTTTAATTCTATGAAATGTTGCCTGTATAATGTATGTTATTAAAATAACTGTTCTTTATTTTGTTTCCCTTTTGAGTTCATTTTAAGTATAAAGTTACTAAAGCCCTACATCATATGTGGATCAAAAGAGAATCGGTTGAAAAAGAATGTTTATTTAATAATTATCCTTGGAAAATGAATATGAGGGCAGAGGGGTGAATTGCAGGTCACTTAATCAGAATTTTAGCCTGATATTAATTAAACACTTTGATTTTACTCCTCACTCACAAAAGACTGTTACTTTTGAACTAGTAATACCTAATATTAAACTGATTCTATGATTTTATCCTAGGAGGTATTTATTTTAGAGCAGGTCCAAAGAGTGGGGAAAGGAACCCTCCATAATGAAAGAAAAATGAGCAAAAACCCGAATATTTTCTGAAAAAAATAAGAAAAAGACAAGGCTCAGAGCCCAGCACTACAAAGTCCTTGATATATCTTCCATCTGGACCACACTGGACTCTGCGCTACTGAAACAGAAGTTGGAAAAGACCTATCTGGTCATCACATCAATCCCTCTCAGATACATAGTATTTTCTTACATTTCCTCTCTCTCATCCTTCTTCAATCCTTCTTTCCTTCTTCTCTTCCCATCTTTCTTCCATTACCCTGAATATCTTAATTCCCTTCTTTGTGAGGATTAAAACACAAGGGCAATTAAAAGACATTCCCAGTGGGGAAAAAAAAAAAAGACTTTTTCCCAGAAACTGTCTCAGTTGCCTACTCAACTTTTTCTTCTCATCTGTTGTTCCTAGTAGCAGCTCTCTGGGTGACTGCAGGCAATTTATTTGTCTTCCCTCTGTTGCAGCTCTTGAGAATTTCCCCCTAGCTACATAAGAGTTTTATTAGCTCCATAAGAGTTTTATTAGCTCCCAAATATTTTCAAATCTTTGTCCACATCCTCATATTCAGGTACTAACCATCCACATAACGGTTTCCCCTCTGCATCAGTTACGTGAAAGTGCAATCTGTCTGCTTCAATGGTTATTGTAAAGCCACAACATCAGTACCCTGTAGTTTGCTGAGAAGACTCAGTTTTCTTGTGTGCAACAAAGGAATAAGAGCATTAAGCAACAGAAAAATTGTGTTTTACAATTTCAAATCAGAGTCTGAAAACATTAAGGGAAAAGTAACTGTTAAATATGTAAACATAAGTGGGATTGATCTCTGACAAATCTTGAAATGTAAAAGATAAAGTGCATAAACACACACCTGTCTGTCTGCATGTTTGTATTGCAGCTCAGTTGTTAATGACCCTGGCTTTCTTTCAATAGGAAATTTTGTATTTCTTGTGAAATCTTAACACTGGTAACTTTCGAAAAGCTGATTAAGCCATTCTCTTCCTGATTTGTTTATTTTTTAATTATTTTTTTTTTAAGTATCATACCACCCTCTCCCTTTAACGTTATTATTGATATTATTAAAAGGGTAAGATTAGTGTTATTATTGAATCCAATGTGAACATATGCATAAACATATGAAAGATGTTGCCTTTCCCTTCAAGGACAGACCCATAGACTTGAAAAAAATTTGGAATTCGTGCGACCTTCTAAATCTGTATGTTATTTGACATTCATCAGAGCCAAGAGGTACTCAGTACTTTTAAAGTCAAGGTGTCTAAATATGGAATTAATAGCTCAGTATGAGGCACCTCTTTGAACACCTGAAGGTTATAAGAAATGAGGACAGAGATCTAGAAGGCAAATTGTTATGCAGCTGTTACTGCCTGCTGCTGTAAAAAGCTAACTTTAGCATTATGTTTGCCAGGTAACTGCAATCTTTATAGAGACCAAACATATCCAGGGTTTATTATTGTTGCATTTATAGTATTAAGAATTGATAGAATATGAATTAAGATAAAGCACTTGAAGCAGTAGATAGGACTGTATGTGGGAGACTTTGGAAGCTGATGAATCAGAACTCCTACACTAGAGCTTGCAGAGATCATCTGTGAATTTGGGATACAAATTTGCCTTTGTTCCTGAAAAGGAGAGTGGGAGGTCAGACCTCCAGCTGTTTTCTGGAAGATGAATGGGTACTCTGCAAAACTATGGCCAGTGACAAGAATCCAAGAAGACTCAGGGCCAAATACTGCAGGATCCTATGCATTGCTACCCTCATGAATTCTCCTGTTCTTGGATTGTTTTGGGATATACGATTGTCTTGGGATATACATTTGTCCTGAGACAAACCCTCATCTCTGCCCTGCACTGCTCCGGTTCAATCTCATACTGCTCAGGTGTGGAGACCTCTACTCATGAGACAGCAATGGATAGAACTTTGCAAATTGTGAGTTTCTGCTGGACAAAAGGGAAAATTGATTTCCTTCTTTCTGTTTATACATTCCTTTGTGCCAAAATGGGTTTTGGTGTCACTTTGATTAGAAAAATCATTTGCCTTATCAGTACTGAGTTTTGACACTTCTTATACTGTTTGGATACTACAGATTCAGTAATGTGCTTCAACAAGCACCTTAAAGGATTGCATTGAGAGAGCTGAAGGGAGAGATATCAAACACAGGAAGCAGAGCTGGTGACGTGCTATTCTTTTCTTGTGGCTGAGGATGGTTGGGTAGGTTACCTAAGCTTCAGAGGTGTCTGGGAAGACCAGGTTCTAATTTTGCATTTTGACATGTTGGCAGCAACAAATTCTTGCTGCTTATTACAGATTGATATTCAGACCACCTTCTCAGGGGTGACGTTAGACAACAATGGAGCCAGGTGCTGATAAATGAATATGGGAGCCAGGAAAAAGAGGTTTAACTCTCTCTTGGGATGTGCTGCATCATGTGCAAAGGTGAGAAAAACATACTCCATCTGTAAGGTGAGGAAATAAACATGGCACTGAGCTGCTACTGTGAATCTGTGCGTGTGAGAAATATATTAAAATCCTGTCAAGCAAGGGACTGTGTAAAGATGCTCTATTTTGTCTCCTTGCCTAAAATGTCTGTGATCCTAGCCCGTCTGAGAAACTCTGATCCATGTGACAGTGTTTAAGATCTACAACAAGGATGTGAGAAAATCACAGATGATTTTATTTTTAGTTTATATTAATTATTTTTATAGTTTTCATTTTATTAATTAGCAAACTTGTAAATGTACAGGAACTTGCACATAATGCATTTCATTGCTCTCAATCATTTCTGTTCTGCCTCAAGCCTACTCATTCTTTGAAAAGTCTGTAAAACACTGAGGGGATATATGATCAACTATTTCCTAAATTATAGTATTATTTACTTGTAAATTAGGTTATAATTCACTAGAAGGTCCTGTAAAATGAATTTAATAAGCACCCCATCTCATTTAGAACTGGTGTCAGAGGATAGCAAAAAAGTAGCTAGTGATTTTAATAGAATGAAGAGCTGAATAGGACTCAAAAGAGACATAGAATGACAGTCCACATTTGTGGGGCACACCCTCCAAAAGGGAATGATTTGAAATGTCACTGCAAACGCATTAGACCCTCATTTAGTATGAAAGTGTTTTGAAAATTGTTCATCTATATCACACTTGTTTGTATTAGCAATGTCAAATGACGAACAATGAAATGTGTACACGCCTTTCTGCATTTGTGTTCTTCTCCCCTGTGGTAGATTTTTTTTTAGATTAGAGCTTGTAACCTATAGAAGAGAGTAATTTCTTGGGGCTGCTGCATTCCCTTTTTCATCCATATGATGGATTGTATGAGGTGTAAGCAGAGCTTTGATGATCCTTACATGCATGTGATGATGATCCTTACAGCTTCATTCGCTAGGGCAGAGGAAGAAAAAAAAATGGTGCCAGGAACATGTTCTGCATAGCAGAAAGAAACCTGGAGACACATCTGCCTTCCATAGCAATGAGCTGCTCTCCTGCTCTCTTGCAGCAAAGCCATTATGAGTCCTAAAGCAGCTATAGCCATGAGATTCTCAAAGGCCAGATCTGAATCAAAAAAGAAATATCAAAATCCCCTCAGACAATGCTTCAGTGTGGATATCAGATGGTCAGTCTAAAATCCTTTGAAGAGCTCTCACACATTCCAAGGTAGTGGTGCAGCCTAAAACCAGTGCCAGAGATGAAAGGTTTGGGAGGTTTGATCCAGCAGCTGGAAAACAAGTTGTACTATGGGAGGCTTACAGAATTCAATCTCTTCAGCTTATCTGAGAGAAGACAGAGAGGTGGATTGATCATTATGTACTTACACGTGGAAAAGAGATCCAATAGCAGGATGTTTCCGAGCTTGTTGACAAAGACCTGACAAGATCTATTGCAAAGACTTAGACAAATTAGGCCTTGAAGTAAGTCATAGCTTTGTAGCAGAGAGGACAATTGAACTAAGTAACAGTCTCCTAAAAGAGTTGGAGGGAGGACAGGGTAGGGATAACTCAACATGGATTTATATCTTTAAAGATATAAATAAATATATCCTTCTATGAGATATAATTTAATCCACTCTCTGGGCCAAATTCTGTGTCCAGTATGTCCAGGAATCTAGGTGGAATAGTTGCGTTGGTGCTTTCAGACCTAAATGCTTATGTTGGGGTAGATGACACTGCAGAGTTAAGAAATTATCTTAGCCAGAAACCATGGAATTTAAAGAGAAGGAAAGCTTGTTTACATATAGCACCAGATATTCTTACACTATCTTTTAATTAACTAGACTTACAGTTTCCATGAAAATCCTTTTACCACCTTGTTTACCCCATCTCCTGCTGTAATTGTGATAAAGAAATATCTGTTTACCTGTTTAGAGAAAAATATCTTCCTGGACCTTTAACCCTAACTATGAATGGAATTCTTACCCTCCTTTGCCAAAACCCTATATATGCCATGAGTTGTGTTGAATAAACCATTCAGCTTTGTACCCACAAAACTGGACCGTGTATTATCATTCAAACCGTCCTCATGCTTATACATGTATGAATCTCTTATTCATGTCCTCTTTTTGTGGACAAGGGAAAGGCTAACAAATTATGCACAACTCTGAGAGTGCCCATAACACCTGGAACTCTGTTAAGACAACCACTGTAACCAAAGCTTATCAAGACTTCAGGGGATCAGTGAAGAGAAAAGATTTCCTTTGTGCACTTGGCAGATGTATTCTCAGAGCTCATGTCTTAATTTACCTTTATTTCTTGTCATTCAGAAACATCAGAAGTGGCTACAGCTGGAGACAGGATAACAGATGGATAGACTGCAGATGCTGGATTCGATTTTTCACTTATTTACTCAAAAAGATCTCCAGTTTGTATTTTCTAAGTTAAATCAGAAAACACCTTGGTTTATATTGCTTTTATTTTTTGAGTTAGTATGAAATACTTTGAATATTCCTTTTGACCTGTTTCCTGTCCAAAAGTGCTTGGCTATTGGAAATAATTTTTTTCTTTTTGTTTCCTCAAACTAAGAGGCAGGACTCAGTTAACTAATGAACCCTCTCAGTCTATGTAGAGAAAAATTCTGAAAGACTGCATACCTGTAGGAATAGGAGAAAATGGGAAAGTGGTTCCAGTACAGCAGATTTTATTAAAAAAAAAAAAAAAAAAGCTAAACCTTCTGAATCCGAAATTCCATTACACTTTGAGAAAAAAAAATCAGAAATGTAAATAAAATCTTAATTTTACCTTTTGCAGTTTCATTCTGGAAGAGGCAAATGTGGTATCTGTAGGTGTGCTTGCTTTGAGAAGTGACACTGTATCTGTACTTAGTTTACAGTGAGAGACCAGGGCTGTTCAGCTGAAAGGAGTCAAGGGACCACAAAGGGAATCATGCTTTGAAGCAAATCAAAGCAAATAAGCAAAGAAACACACAACTGAAATCACTGAACCCAAATCGTCAAATTAAGGAAATAGAAGACTGCAGTGCTGCCTCACGCAGTGAGCAAATCCAAAATTCATACAGGTGGAAATTCAGGGTCAGTGGTTGTCTAAAAAGAAATAAATTATGTCCAAAAAATAAGTTATTTCTGTTCCTAGAATTCAATAATCCACTAATGTTTCAATAAACAGTGAGCTGTTGCTCAGCTCTGGCTTGCTATGAGCTGCTGCTCAGAAGCCCTATTCCTGCATTAAGATTTTAGGATGTCCCAGATTCCCATCACAATTTCCTTTCTCATCAAGGGAAATGCGTTCCAGTCTGTGAGGAAAAAGGCCATCCATTTTTCATTTAACAAACTTTTATCTACCTTGCTTCTTAAGTATTTAAAGTCACACACTTGGGTAAGGTCACTAGCCTTGTCTCCCCTTTCTGAAAGTCACCCTAAAATGAGAGTCAGTTCTGTCATCATGCTCCTCTGGGAAATCAAACATTAATGATGTTAGGCAGCAATAGTTAATAGTGTCTTATTTATTATGCATGAAGACCAATATTTTTAAGAGAAATCACTAGCATTAAGTGCAAACATTTTGCTTAATGTCATTGACATTTTGGCAGCAAAATCTTTTAGGCACCTAAAGGAAATTCAGCCTATAATAATAAATAATGAGACAAAATATTGCTGAAAGATGAAACTTAATAGCCTATTTCTTAAAGACTCAGGTTTTATTATAGGAATGTGGATGCTGATTGCCACATATGCCACACTAATGCTTCTCTTCAATTCTTTTCCTAGTCCTGTAGACTAAGAATAAAGTGGTAACATTGGAAAAAAATATGCCACACATTTGGAGTGCTGCAGCAGACATGCCCCTGTGTGTACATTGTAGGAATCCATGTGCACTTTCCCAGCTGATATCTAAAAGAATGATTTGGTCTGTTTGCTGATTGTGTTTTGAAAATTAAAGTTCCTTATAAAAAATTTATTGTCAAAGTAGAGGGAATGGAGGACCTGTGATTCCTGTGATTCTGGAATCATTGGAGGATTAGGGAGTTTTATTTCTGTCAATGAAATAAAAAGACTGAAGCCCCCTATCATGGGGACAAGATTGGGTTAGGGACTTCTAAGGAGGCCAGCTAAGGAAGGCTAGCTGATAACTCTCCTGAAAAGCATTCTTAAATCCTCCTTAGTTAACTTTGTGGGCATTTGGTCTCCATGAAACATTTGATTTGGCTCTATCGGAGAATGTTCAGCCCGAGAACCAAACACAGGATCTGGTGAACTAGATCACTTGCTTTACTGCAAAGTAATCACCCAAAAGAAGAAAGAAATATACATGCATGTGCACACACACACACTTCTCTAAAAATATTTGTCAATCTGGTATTATAAAAGCAGACATTTAAATCAAGTTGTTCAAGTGAATCTTCTGGGTTATCTCTAGTAGCAGTGCAGGTTCCACAGAAGAGGAGGCATCTGTGATGATATATCTTGGAAAAAAAGCAAGGAAAACACCTGTGGGAGACATTGCACCCCAGAGGGCTGTACTGCCCTTCAGACAAAATGGCTAGGTTGGGATAACCCTGTGTTTTCAGTACAAGGATAGGAAGGGGCAGAATTAATTTGACATAGGTACAAAAACCTTGGCAACTCTATTTTATTACAGAATAATTTTCTAAAAAGCCAGCATCTCATGCCAATATAAGGAGGCTCAATGTTGCTGACAAACATGACAATTGAATTAAGAAGAAGCTTGAGTGATAAAATGGAAGTCACTAATTTCCACTCCCAAGGCACTTAAATTAAATAAATGCTAGTATAAGACTTTTATTTTATTCAAGCATTCATTAGTTTTCAAAGATATGTTGAAAATGCCAGAATGAATCAGGGCTCTGAGAGTGTTTAAAATAGAGAGTATTTTGAACTTATGTTCAAAAAAGAGTGCATTCCCTAAGGATAATTATTGTTCCATCTCCAAAAGGGTAAATTCTCTCACAAGAAAAAATCAAGGCAGAAGGAGTAGGTTAAAAGTGTTAGACCCAGCTCTCATGGCAATTAAATTTTTTATATATATGTATCTATAACATCAAACATCTATATATCAAACATAACACATAAATGTACCCATTACTCATATGCTCTAATTTTTCTGTAACATTATATTGAAATATCTTTTTCCACTGAGAAGACTAAGGGCAATTAGTTGCTATCTGACTGGAACTACATAAAATATAAAAATGTGCTTTATAATTTTTTTTGCAACAGTGTTTACAAATTGCATAGGACACAGCTACATCTATTCAATAGTGTTGATCACACAGCACAGAGTGGAGATAGGTAGGCATAGGTAGGCCAAATCTCTGATAACTCTGTGACTTGAACTGTCTTGCTTTTTTAGGTTTCTGAGCACTCTTAACTTCAGTGCCTCTGCAGCATGCACTGTGATTCACTGCACATGAAGTAGTGCCCAAAGGCAGGGATCAGCAATCTCTTGCTGAGGGACCAAAGGCTTGGTGAAAGCAGATGTCAAATGGCACTCTGCAAGACTGTGAACTGAGAGATGCTTCATCTTGAGAGTTTCATCTGTAAACATTATCCAGCTCTTGGCTCCTACCGTGTTTTGCACTCCTTCTTTCCTACTGCTTATCTTCCAGTGTTGCCAGAGTATTTGGTAGTTTCTTTATCAAGAGATGGGAGCTGTAATGGCAAGAGTGTGCCATCCCATGGAAGCTCTGTAACAACCATTTGGGCCTCTAGCAAACACCTGGGTCTGCCTCATGTATACCGTGAGAGCACATGTTGTATACTCTGCTTGGCCATCTACCCTTTGTTTGCAACCAAATAATTGCCATGTATTTTCCTACTGCTGCTGCTCCTGGTGCTCTTGGCAGGCAAGCAGCCTGTGATCATTTTGTGATCCTGGAAGGTGTCCTACAGCCAGGACACTTGCATTTTCTTGTCTCCAAATGGTGATTTTGAACAAGGTAGGCCAGCACTTTATGGAGAGCTTTAAACGTTGCTTTTAGCCTGGAAAAGTGAAGCTTTTAGCCTGGAAAAGTGAAGCTTTCAGCTAAAATTGGCCGTGACTCCTGGGTTTTGTGAACCAGCGCGGTCAACAACAAAGTTATGTGATCACAACTGTGCTCTCAGCATATGTTGAACAGGCCACTGTTCTAGCTGTGAAGGCATCACCTTTCCATGCCTGGATCACATGAACAGCAGTGCTGGTAATGGTTGCTACTGATGTATGCTTGTCGTTGTCGGAACGGACTATGACACATAATATTCAGCAAGAAAGTTTGTTGGAAAGAAAAAGGAAGCAGCAGCTGCCACGAGCTGCAGTTTACAGCCTCTTAAATACAGCTCTTCAGGCACGCCTATACCACACAGATAGGTCAACTCAAATACACAAACTACAATTCCCACAGCTAATAGGTAGATTTTAGCTGGACTTTCTTAGTTCTGTTTTCTCACAACATCTCTACACATCTGTCCTTGTTTTCCTTTGTTGTTTATATTTTTCTCAGTCACTCTGTTCAAAATAAGTCTCTAGTCTCATGGGAACAGTGTCCTTGTTCTCACGAGACAGTGTTCTTGTTCTCCTGATGTTTTTCTCCTCAGAGTGCATGATGCCAGGACCAAGGCCTCCATTCTCAGTCAGCTTTTATTAGGGGTCTTGGACCAGCCGAGATTCCCCACATATGCTGATGGTGAGACTGCTAAGGACCTTTTAATAAACACCACCAAAGACAGGAATTTTAGACTTTGGCAGATTTTGCCTGGATTTTTATGTCATGAAGGAAACTGAAGTGAGAGCTGATAATTTTCAGTGTACTTGGCCAGAGGCAAAAATTCCAGAGGGAAATGGGAAACATACAAATGGATATATCTGCACCCAAAGCCATCAAGGGCGTAACTGAAGTCCTTAAATGCCTTAACTCCTTATCTGGAGGGAGGAAGAGAAAAAATCTTCCACCTCACCTTTTTGTCACACTTAACATTGTGCATGTAGTAGGATAATTCTTAAAAATTTAGGGTCCCTTATTTTTCCTAAATGATTAATTTATTCCATTAAAACAATGAAGAAAATATTTTTTGTTGATGTTGAATCCAAATGGCACCAAATTCAGTAAAATTTCATTCGTTTTCAATGGGCTTTGCTTGAAGATGCAAAGAACCTGAAATGTGAACGTATGTTTTAGTGTAATTTACACCTTATCACCTTATTATGCTTTGTTTTACTTCTGAGTTGCAATTATGTATAAAGAGCCTAACTTTTACCTCTTATAAATCAATTTTGGATTTAAACCAGAATTGTAATTCTCATAAATTTTGTCTGTCATGTTAAATAGTATAAACCTTGAAAACTGGTCCTAATGGGGTGACTGTGTTTTGTGCCCAGATTACTTATGCTAGTAATAATGTAAAAGATAAGAAAACCCATAGATTTTAAACTGAAAAAAAGCAAATGTGGAATATCATCACAAATAATTTAATGTATAATCTAGGTTCAAAATCTATTCTGAATATCCAGCTTAAAAGTAGAACTTTTTAAATCTTTCAAGTTTTGGAAACAATCTTTCCTATCAGTGATGCCCAGTTTACATTTGTCATGTATCAGAGACCTAAAGACCACCAAATAGTGAACACACTGTGCAGAGCGCTGTGTTTGTATGTAGATAGGGTCTCTACTCTGATGGAACTTCTGTTCAGTGAAGACAAGAAGCACATTAAGAGCAGGGAAGAAAGATTCACAGTAATGTGCACATACGTGTGTTTATCCTTTTCTTCTTATTTCTATAAATAAATACACGTAAATGTAAACATTTTTTGATGTCTTCATTTCTCATAGATATCACTCAGACAAAAAGTCCTTCAACATGTCTGCTATTTCTTCTAATAATGAGATATTTTGTAGTTTTATGCTGGCATCTTTACATGCGTTTTATGAGATTTAAGGCAGGAAGAAAGTTTCTGTTTATTGTTAGCATGCTATTTGATTTTGGTTATGTGGATTTGAGCATAAGAATTGTGGTTTGTTTCAAAAAGGCCTTTGAAACCTATTGCTTAACTAGATTCTATTCTTTTTTAGTCCTAAAACTTCAGCATTCTCAGTTGTTGTAACATTGTGTCATAAGCATTTTTACAAAAAGAAGAAAAAGAAGTAAAAACAGTAACAAATATATCTCTGCATTCTGACAATAAATGCAGATGATAATGAAGGCACTAAATTAAGCCATCATAGCCAGACATAGGGGAGTCTGGGGCCATGGCTTGCAGTATCTCTCTCAGCAGGTGACACTTGCTAGGCAGGCAGATCTTCCTATGGAGTTCTGATTTGCCAGATGTACAGACTGAGGCTTCATGTTCCCACAGCTCACATTTCATCCTGTGTAATGTCATCAGCCAGCTCTACAAAGCCATGCCAATCTTACAACTGGAGAAAAATTCTAATTGAGGCGTGGGTTTGAGTTAATTCTGGGGAAACACCACTTTGAGCCCTTTTATGTAAAAAGGCATAAAATGTTGCTAGGCTTCTTTTCTTTGTGTTTTGCTCTGCAGCTCAACCCTGATTTGAAGAGTCTATGTTCAATGATCACTTAGTCCCTAATACCTTGGAAGCAGGGAGAATGTTGTAAGTGAAATTGAATGGAATAAAGCACTGAAGGGGAAAGGCTGTCAGGAGCAATTGCTTAAAACTAGAAGAATAGACTACTTAAAATAAGATCTTGAGGCTAGAACATAAGACAGTTATTTAATTTTTGGCTTACAGTATCAAACTTGTCATTACCCTTTTAGGAAAAGTCTAAGAAAATTGTTGTGTACATGAAGGTAGCAAAAGTAATTTTATTTGATAGAAGAGGTTGGCATTGGCAAACAGATACATTCATTCAATGCATCGTTGGCCCCAAAAAAGAATGATTGGATTCTGGCCAAAATAGAAGGAAATTCTACTAGGAAAGGGAATTGATCTCAGTCAGATGAATTAGACATATTGTCTGAAAAATGGGAACTTGTCAATTGTGATAAATTATCATTTAAGATCTTTGCGAGCCTTCTAAGAGATCATAAAATCATAGAATCATAGAATCAGCCAGGTTGGAAGAGACCTCTGAGATCATCAAGTCCAACCCTTGATCCACTACCAGTCTGGTTACCAGACCATGGCACTAAGTGCCACATCCAGTCTCATCTTAAAAACCTCCAGGGATGAAGAATCCACCACTTCCCTGGGCAGCCCATTCCAATGCCTCATTACCCTCTCTGTAAAGAATTTCTTCCTAATATCTAACCTAAACCTCCTCTGGCAGAGCTTAAGATAGTGTCCTCTTGTCTTACTGATAGCTGCCTGGGAGAAGAGACCAAGCCCCACTTGGCTAAAACCTCCTTTCAGGGAGTTGTAGAGAGTGATGAGATCTCCCCTGAGCCTCCTCTTCTCCAGGCTAAACGACCCCAGCTCCCTCAGCCTCTCCTCATAGGACTTGTGTTGGAGTCCCTTCACCAGCCTTGTTGCTCTTCTCTGGACCTGCTCCAGCCCCTCAATGTCCTTCCTGACCTGAGGGGCCCAGAACTGGACACAGCACTCCAGGTATGGCCTCACCAGTGCTGAGTACAGGGAAAGAATCACTTTCCTGGGCCTGTTGGCCACACTGTTCCTGATACAGGCCAGGATGCCATTGGCCTTGGCCACCTGGGCACACTGCTGGCTCATGTTCAGCTTCCTGTCAATCCAGACCTCCAGGTCCTTTTCTGCCTGGCTGCTCTCCAGCCACTCTGTCCCCAGCCTGTAGCGCTGCATGGGGATGTTGTGACCAAAGTGCAGGACCCAGCACTTGGCCTTGTTGAACCTCATCCCGTTGGAATCAGCCCAACTCTCCAATTTGTCCAGGTCCCTCTGCAGAGCCCTCCTGCCTTCCAGCAGATCAACACTCCCCCCCAACTTAGTGTCATCTACAAATTTCTGATGGTGGACTCAATCCCCTCATCTAAATCATCAATAAAGATATTAAACAGGACTGGGCCCAGTGCTGATCCGTGGGGGACACCACTAGTGACTGGCTGCCAACTGGATGCAGCACCATTCACCACCACTCTCTGGGCCCAGCCCTCCAGCCAGTTCTTAACCCAGCAGAGAGTTCCCCTGTCCAGGCCGTGGGCTGCCAGCTTTTTCAGGAGTATATTATGAGAGATGGTGTCAAAGGCTTTGCTGAAGTCCAGGTAGACACATCCACAGCCTTCCCCTCATCCACAGGAGGGTCATTTGATCATAAAAGGAGATCAGGTTGGTCAGACAGGACTTGCCCTTCCTAAACCTGATATTTGGGTATATGGCAATGCAAACATAATCACACTAGCCACTGGATACAGAAATGGATCTCTATGTCACAAGTGAGAACTCATACAGGTGATGAGATACATCTTGCCCTGTGATGCCTCCAACAGAAATGAAAGAGAATGAGGAAGGAAGGAAGTAAAGCCAGTGGTGTGCCCAGGTTTAGAGGGAGGTCTTGCCTGTCCTCCCACAGGAGGGCTGTTTTCTAGAAAGCAGGTCTGCTGAGTATAGACAAGGATTTACAATGGACAGAAATTGCACCCTGCCACAAAGTTTGGATGAAAACACAGGGATCCTGGGCAAGACATCAGCCTGTCTTTGAGGCACTGAGCAACTGTGATGCTGAGTGTAAGGAAAGGAAGTGGAGCATACACAAAGAAGAGATGGAGGCAATTCTTGAGGAGTTACAAGCCAGCATAGAGCCAGCTGCTTGAGACAGCAACAAATTCAACCTAATTCTCAAAAGAAGCAATAAAAGAGCGGATCAGCTTTTGATAAAGCACAGCAGGGAAAGCATATAAGTCATCTGCAATCGATAATTTTGCCATAAGGCTAAGCTACTTCCGTGATAAAGAGCTGGCTTTGATGTCAAAAGGAGCAGGTGCCTGTGGGAGGTCAAAGTTTGAAATGAGATTACTCACAAGGATCAGAAAGATAATCAAATCTGCCCACTTCTGTGGCAGTGACATATCAGTACAAAGACTCAAGTTCTAAATAGCCACAGTTAGGACTGAAAAAGGATAACTGCAAAATCCCGATGAGAGGACAAAAGGGAAGAACAGTTTCTGAGGGCAACTCATTTCCGACTGACTTGAAAGGACCAAGCTCACCGGTCTGTTAAATGGCTTTTGCTGTTCAGTTGAGAGGTAACTGGAAACAAGGACAGTCAGACCCAAATGCACAAAGAACAAGTCTTGCAGTTTTAGGAGTGGAGTACACAGAGCCCAAGTAAGCACCCATGGCCCTGTGCAATGAATGGAGAAAGTGGACACAGTGACTGGGAGGAAGGCAAAGCTAGTCAGAAGAAAATGTTCAGAAAGGAGAAAGGTATCTTAAATACCACTTTTCTCATAAAATTACCCACATCCCAGAATTGAACATTTAGGTAACACAAAAGCATCCTTCTGCTCTGTGGTACTAACTCACCCCTGTGGAGGTGGTTCTCTAACTCCTTTCCTCTCTTAAGAGATCCAGCTACAGGAAGAGCCATGCATCTGTTACACAGCATCCTCTGATTACAGCACCTGCCTAGCAAGTGTAACATCTGAGTTCAAGAGTTTTGGGTTTAAAACTGCATATCCTGCACTATCCTCATCTTCAGAGCAGAAACCAGGCTGCAATAGAGGGTATGTTCCACTGAAGTCCAAAGCATAGTGGTGAAATTAATGTAGGATTACTGGACCCAGGAAGGAAATGCTCTGACCTGGTGTTGAATGTGTGCTCATGGGGAACACAATCATGATGTCTTGGAAAGAATGGGCCAACAGTTTCACAAAAAAAGTATGGCTCAGTTTCACCACCTTGAACTCCTTTATAGATCTTGATGATAAGGAGATTTGAATATCTGACTTCAGAGGTGCTCTACACTATACAGACATCTTAGTACAATGTTGAGTTCAGAGTTGTTACAAAATCATTGATTCTTTGTTCAAATCCTCTGGCATTGGTGACCAAAGTAATTCAAGGGCTTGCAGACAGTCTTGAGGAGTGAATGCCTCACAGCCCTGTGACTCTCAGCCTCTGGTTTGTAGCTAGCACATGGCATCTAGCCTGTAACTTTCCAGATCAGATCTCTGAATCAGTCTCTTTGTCTGTGCTAGTACGTTGAACCCGGTTAAGTACAGCCAGGGCATTGCGGGCACATCAGCACATCAGCAGCAGTGGCATGGCAGGGGTGTCTCTGGCCAGGGTCACCTAGTGCTCTCACCCATGATTTCTGAACATAGCTGAAGGGATAACACAAGCCTGGGACTGTCCCTAAAAAGCAATACAGAGGTGCTTACCTCATTTTGGGGGAAAAGGAATATGGACTTGTACTGTGTCTTGCCATTTGTCAGCAATCTGGTATAAAAGCAGGACTGGTGTTCAGGCAAGGCTTGGCCTCATCACTGGAGCTCTGGCTGAGCATGAGCCCATGCACACAGGGGTGGCAGAGGGGGTGCTGAATATGCCACAGCACCAGAATAAGGTTTGTCCCATGCTTGCACTGAGATGACTAAGTGGGCCAATACCCCTTCTACCCTTTCACAGCATCCCAAAGGCAATACAAAGTGGCCTGGAGTAGTCTGGCTGAGCGAGGACAGTACCCTGGTCAGCCTACTCAGATGACAACAGCAAGATAAAGTTCAGGGTAAGAGCATCACAACTGTCTTTGGCAGCCCAGAATGCTCTGCTTGTAACTTGACAGGTGCCATGAAGCCTGAGAACATCAATAAAAGCCATATTTCCTTCACCTTTATGTATCTTTTTTCCCTTTTGTAACCATGTCTGCCTGTTTTTTCAAAGACAGGAAAAGAAACTATCATTCACAGCTCATACCTGAACAACAGAACTAACTCTTTCATCCTGAGGAATAAAGATTACTAGACAGAATCAGAGAGTGTATCCAAAATCCTGTCTCTGAAAAAAGGGTTTTGATACAGTTTGATTATTCTTTTTCCTTCGTGCAGAAACTCTATTTCAGTTTCAGAAGACTCTTTATTTTGTTTTGATTCTTTTCCCTTTGTGTATCTGAGTCAATAAATGTCCAGACTTTGGCACTGATTTCTCACTTTGTTTGTCATGGCAACTGAGTAGTCCCTATTCTTCAGACTCTGATCCTTGTTTCACTGTTTGATGCCATCTAGTAAAGTAAACACCTTTGACAGTCTGGGCTTAATAATTATGTCAAAATTAATACAACATAGTATTATTAACAATTGTACATAGTGAGTAATCAACAACATTAATATAACTTCAGGTTGTAGATTTTCTATCCCTTGTTTCAGCAGAGATGACCCCTAACGGATGTTAATATATGTATCTCTTTACCATCTTTATTTTTATATTTATGTATAAGGAATATGTCTAACAAAACATTGGTTTGAATTTTGAAAATTCTGTCAATTTCAGATATTTGCTTTGAATGTCACTTCTGCATTCTGAAAGTTTAATAAGAAATGTATATGTTGCAATATATATTTGCAACATGCTTCTACAAGGAGTAGCTCTTCTATTATCCTTGCCTTCTGAAGGAGATTAGACCAGTAAGTCAGGCCTGCAAATCAGTTATAAATTTAGCAGCTAGAGCCATGCCATTTTCTGTCCCACCACTGAGTGTGTTTGGGGAATTTCCTAGGCAGCAAGTCAAGGTTATGTACTTCTGTGTGGTCCTGTTATTGCCTGCCCCTATTCTCCTCATGTCTTCTGCAAAAGCACAGCTGTTCCCCTGCCTTTGAAGACTTCTGTTCTCAGCCAGTGCACACTGTTCTCTAAAACCTTATCCAATTTGTAAGAAAATTGCTTCCAGTAAATGATCTCATAGCACAGTTTTGCCCCAGTTTCATAAATCCTTCTGTAACCTTTCTAGATGCCTTCAGTGTCTTCAGTGTTTGTGTCTTCCTCATGGATAGTTTCCGCTACCTTGATTCTTTGTGCTTGGCACGAATGCAGATATCTATTTAAAACATTTTTAGCACAGGGATCTAGCCATCTGATTCCTATTAACAGTAATGGGAACTGCATGGCTAAGTTAATTACCATGTACTGTGCTGAACATTTAGCACTTAGTACCTTCCCTTTGTTTTCCCTTTAAGATGTTTTCTAGCCTTTCTGAAATTAATGCACTGATCTGGGTAGTGGAGATGGATGTGAGTCACTAAAAATTCTGCTTAAATGTGTATTTATTGCTGTGTCCATTGACAAAAGTGAAAAACCTTTCATGGTATTGCATGGTTTCAGCAATTGACTTTGAGTCTTTCGTTTTGATGCTGCTGCAGATTCATCCACAGAGAAACAGAGGAACAGAATGAGTTGGATGTAGGGTATCACCACAGGGTTCTCATATGAGGACTCTCACTGAGAGCACCATGGCACCTCTCAAGTTCAAGTGCCCATTAAGTACCCAAGTAAGAATACAAATGAGCCTGAGCACAAGTCTGCTATAAATGACACAAACATTTCCCTTCTGTCTGCTGCCATTTCCCTCATTGACAAGTGCAAATAAAGGTGCGGAATGAGCGAATTCAAGAGGGTAGAGCCAAGTTTAACAGTAATGGGAATAACTGGCACAGGCCAGAGACATTTGGAAAGATCAATACCACAGCAGTAGTAAAGTTTGCATGTGGTCTTGACATCTTAACACATGCATTTTTGCTTGAGAAGGAGGTACTTTTTGCCAAAAGTGTTTTTGTCTTCTTTGTCTTACAGAGATTTTGTCATTTCCATTTAGATAAGGACCCACTTAGTATGACCTAAATTTTCATTTTGTCACTGTAAAGACAGAACAAAGTTTCTGTCAGAAAGGTAAAAGAAAGCAAAGAAAAAATATGCCACACCCTCTGTTTTATTTTAATTTCAAAATAGAGAAATTTTTCTATTTTTCTTTGCAAACTATTTTTAACAAAGTAAAAAATAGATGAAAACAGTAAAGATGCTAATCAGCTCTTTCAGAAATTATTTTATTCTATTAACAGCACTGGTTCAAAGCTTCCCAGACATGTAGGCAAAACTGTATGTTGGTAAAATAACCTAATTAAAATTAAGAGCTGGAAGTAGAATACTAGGCGAGTGAAGAGAGAAGGTTAAAAACTCCTTCTGTCTCACTTTCCTAGCAGAAGCAGCAGCAAGGAGAGGAGAGGGCTGTATGGATCAAAGATAAGTATTACCTTTTCTTATATGCTGTTTGAGCAGCTTGCCCTTGGATTTTAAATGCAAAGCAGGTGATCTCTTACTCCTGCTAGTCTTATATATTTAGTTGTCTATGCCTAAATGTGGATTGTCAGAAGTTCAGGACCAGGAAGAATATCTAGCAGCACAGTTATTTACGTCCTCCAGATACATTTGTCTCCCATTTGCTTAGCTATCAAGCAGGAAATATAGAAATAACATAAAACAACTGGCCTCTTGCTGAGATTAATATTCTGTGGTTAGCTTCAAACTGGCATCTCACAGCATTACAACTTCTCTGTCTGATTCTGTTGAACGTCAGATGTTTCTTAACAAGGCACACATAAAAGGTTGTAAAGGCCCTAATAATAATTACATTTAAAATAGTTATAGTCATCACAACTGATAATTTCACACAGGAGAGCTTTCTTGTGCTGCAGTTTAAAAGCATTCTGAATAATGAGAAGCATTCAAAACAATTAAATGCAAGATTTTATGTTTTAGAAAACATATTTCATATTGAGAAACTGAAGATTTGTCTACTTTTTTGCTGCAGAGGAGGCTAAGGGATGGTTGATCATGGTCTGTGAGTGCTTACCTGAGAAACAGATTTCACACAGCCAGTTCTTTATCTATCAGAAGAAAACCCTGTAATAATATTCAGCAGTTGGAAGCTGAGGCAAAACAAATTCAGATTTGAAGCACAGAACTAATTTTTAACACTAATGGTAGTTAAACATAGACATAACTTACCTAGGAATGTGGCTAATTCTCCACTATGTGGATGCTTTATTTTAGGACTGAATGTCCCTCTGAAACGTTCACAGTTTAAACAGTAATTTCTGAGATGTTTCTGTGGTGATGTTCTGCTGCAAGTAAAACACAATAATCTTTTGATGGTGGCTTTCCAACTTAAAATTTATGAGTTTCAACAAGAGTGTAAAAATACAAATTGAGTATTTACTGCTCCTAATGTCTACCTGAGACACAGAAAACATGAAACTTTAGATCTGAAATGCAAAGAGCATATTTTTAAAGGAGTGATGATTCACATGTTCATAACTGTGGAAATGACAGGTCTTCACTCCCTACCAAAACAAGAAAAAAATGACAAGAACATTCATATTATAAGTCTTTAAAATCTGGCTCGAGTGGGTCATTAAAGTCCCATCTAAGTACAGGTTTGGGAACTAAGTTATATGTGCCAACCCTATGGAAATGGGGATAAAAATCCTTGTACCAAAGCAGATTGCTGGGCACTTAGCTTTCAGCACAGCTTCTAGCAAAAACTCCTGAAATCCTATTTCTAATACCTAAATCACAACAGCTCTTTTTTTCCCCTCCTTTTTTTTTTTGTCTTTCAGCCAACTGGTCCATTGGTTATGATGCATTTCCTATTGAACCCTTGCATCTTTGACAGCCAGGCCAGATGCTCATTTAGAGTGGAACTGATGTGAAGATGAAGAGCTCTTTGATAGAAATGTGTACCAGTGCTTGACATTGCCAAAGAATCAATGCCAAAAAAACTTTATTTGTTTAATCCAGGAATCATAGAATGGCTTGGGTTAAAAAAGACCTTAAAGATAATCTAGTTCCAACCCCTCTACCATGGGCAAGGACATCTTCCACTAGACCAAGTTGCTCAGGGATGCATCCAACCTGGTCTTGAACCCTCCCAGGGATGATGCATCCACAACTTCACTGGGCAACCTGTTTCAGAGCATCACTACTCCCTGAGTAAGATATTTCTTCATGACATCCAATCTAAATCTCTCCTCTTATAGTTTAAAACTGTTCCCTCTTGTTCTATTACTATCTGCCCATGTGAAAAATCACTCTCCCTCTTTTATTAAGCCCCCTATAGATACTGGAAGGCTGCTATACAGTCTCCCCTGGGGCCATTTCTTCTCCAGGCTGAACAATCCCAATTAGCCTGTTTTCAGGGGAGAAAGACTCCAGCCCTCTGACCATCTTCATGGCCCTCCTCTGGACTCACTCCAACAAGTCCATGATCTTCTTATATTGGGATCCCAGAGATAGATGAAGTATTCAAGGTGAGATCTTGAGAGAGCAGAAGGGGAGAATCACATCCCTCAACCTGCTGGTCACATTTCTTGTCGTGCAGTCTGGGATGTGGTTGGCTTTCTGGGAGCCAATTGCATGTTGCTAATGTCCAGCTTTTTGTCCACTAGAACCCCTGAGTCCTATCTGGAGGCTGCACTCCACGAGTTCTCCCAGTCTGTACTCATGTCTGGGATTGCCCCAGTCCAGTGGGGGAACTTGGACTCGTTTCTTCTCAAATTTGTACGGGTCTCCATGGATGGCATTCCTTCCTTGTGTTGTGTCAACTTCACCACTCAGCTTTGTGTCATCTGCAAACTTGCTGAGGGTGCTTTTGATCTCACTGTCTATGTCATTGATAAAGATGACATCGATAAAGATATTGAAGAACACCAGTCCCAAGATGGCCCTGAGCAACATCAGTTGTCACTGGCCTCCACCTGCCCATAGAGCCAGCAACCAAAACTCTTTGGGCACATTCACCCAGACAATTCCCTATCCATAGTTCACCCTTATCAATAGTTCACCCTTCAAATCCATGTGTGTTAAATCACCACACCTATCCTATGCCCGATTACTTAAAAAGTTTTCCGGACTAAGGCAAGTTAGTTGTAAACTATGAACCTGTGAACAACCTTCAGTTTTATTTGGAAGTTTTTAGATCTCCCAGAGGGTTTTCTCTTCCTAGGGGAACCCATGTATATCATTTAAAGAACCTTGGTAAGACTGGTGGCTTTGAAATTAAACCAAGTAAGCTTGTGAATCTCTCTGAAGAACCTGGCTTTTTTTGGGTAAGAAAATGACACAGGGGTTATATATTTAAGGCACAATGAATGATATTGTTAATATCATCAGTTTTGAACAGAAGTGGAAGAGTCAAACTGCACAAGTTAGTTGCGGATGTTAAAAGATTTTATTCATCATTGGTCTATTTTTTGTAAAATCACTTCCATTTCTTATTCACCTTGCCATTGCTTTCTACAACCAATAACAGGACTCCCTCCCATAAGACACAAAGGAATCACTTGGCATTTAATTTATTCAGTGCCATTCTAAATGTGGGGGGAAAAGGTAGATTCCTCAGTTTAGATTTTATAAAGATTGTCAACATTAGGATGAATAAAGCAAAGAAAGAAAAAGGAAGTGAACAGGAGCTGGTAAAGAGAGGTGACAGAAAGGTAAAGGTAATTTGTATTTTATGGATGAAATTAAAAGCAAATATTGCGGAAACAGAAAGTGTGTTTAGTATGAACTGAGCCTGTGTTTGGGCGATAGCTGAAAGATAAATATAATGTGGAATTTGGCACAGATAGACAGATGCCTGAGCAGCTTCTGGAATCACTTCCCTTTCAGTATTCATCACATACATCACAATGGAGCTGTTTGAGGGGCATAAATAAACGTGACTCATAAATTTAACTATGTTAGGCTAACAAGTTGTAGTAAACTAAATAAAATAAGGAGAAAAACCTGTTAAACACAGAATGTAGTAGTATTACACAGGAAATGAAATATGACTCACGTCCCCAGCTGGAAGAGAACTCGTGACTTATCTTCACAGGTTATTTGGTAATAGGTATGAGAGCTTAGAGCAGACATCTGCTAAGCAGGTATATAAATCACTGCAAAACCGAGTAGTGTAGCTCTATTTCCAAAACAAACAACCAAGACACATTTCCATTATATTTTCCCTTGTCTCCCTTCTCTGATTTAGTTTCTCTATTTTCTAAAGCAGGCAGAACCTGAAGTATTGACCAGGGTGGTGGCAAAGTTCAGCTGCAAGCTGGGACTATGTCCAGCTCTACAGACTTGAGCACATTGTTTCATTTATCTTTTCCTCTATTCTCACATAGCCACTGTCTTTATAGATTTTCTTCTTACAAGGCATTGAATAAAATGCACAAACTGCCACTGGAATGGGGACCAAAACTTAGGAATGCCACAGTTTCATTGCTGAGTGATTGGAGAACTGTAATGCATAAATAGGTTGATTTATGTGGGCATGGTCCAGTGACGAGAAGATGTCAAAACCTCTGATTGTGCTCCTTCTCAGACGTTACATCACAATTTAGGAAGCAGGTCATGAACTGCTTTAAACCAGAGAGATAGTCATTTATAGAAGATGAAAATCACAGGTCAATGTGATGGTCATCCAGATGTGGTGCTCTTCACAGAAGCTCAGATATTGCTTGGCCAGGACTGAAGGGTGCTATAGGAGGCAGGATTTTCTGCTCTGCTCCCACCCACCTTACACTGCCCACTCCTGCAAGTGGAAGAGCCTGCCTTACCAAGGGTGTAGAACAGTCCTAAATCTTGCTTGCATGAAACTTGCTAATCGAAGGCCTTTCTCTGATAATTGAACTGACCTGCCCTGTTATGCTTTTCATTGAACTTGCTCAACCTAACTGTGTGCGCTGACTAGTGTGTGGAAAACTGCTTAGACAAAGGTCCAGGGAATTTTTTGAGTTTGTTTGTGTGTGTGTGTGTGCATGTGTCTAGACTTTAGCACTTGAACACAATTTAAGTACTTACTGTCATTGTTTCTCCTCTAGAAATCTACTCTTGGAGAGATTATTTCTTCAAATTTCCATTCCTTGATCTTTGAGGAGATTTCCTTCATTTACTGGGGCTTTACAGAGTGTCAGATAACGTAGTCTTTAAATTTAGCTCAAACCAGAATTTTAAATGTCCAGAAACTCAAAATCATTTGTAGATGCAACCCTGCATGTTGTCTTCATGAAAGAAGAACTATATTAAGATCTGCTTTGTACCCAGGCCAGTAACTTTTGCTTCAGTCCTAAAGGGTCTGCCTCTGTTTCTGCCTCTACCTAACTTTCAAAAAGAAAGCTAACCCTGAAAAGACTCTAGTTCTAATGAAAATTTGGCTTGAACAACAACTGTGGACTTTGGCCCGGGAGAAAAAAAAAAGAAAAGAAATCACCCTTGAATATTTTGCAAGTTGCAGGGAAAAGCTTTATTGCCGGAGGCTTTTTTTTTTGGCTTTTCTTTTAAACAGCATCAAAGTATAGTTAATTTTTTATTGCTCTGACACTCATAGTATATGATTTTGTTTTGTCTTTTTGTTACAATAAGCCTTTCCTTTAATCCTTACTGTGATGATATTAATTATTGTTGTTTTGCTTGGTTATTGTTTGGTTTGCCTATTTACTATTATTTTCCCTACTGCACTTGGAATCCTTTCTAACAGAAGTGTTTTCATAATCCATGAACTGATGTACCTACCTGCATATTTCAGGATCTTCTGCACTATGCCTTATTCAAACTACCTGCAAAAGTCTTTTGCATGCATTTCTCTCAAAAAATCCTGGCCAGTCAGACGATGCAGAGTAGAAATATCACCAGTCATCTTCTGACTATCTTCTCTTAGTAGTTTGTAATGATAAGGGATTGAAAATGAAATTAAGATTCTTTTGTAATTTCATTACCGTGGAAGTGATTTTATAGCCTGCTGAGAATTAAACGTTGAAGTACAGCACAGTGTACAAAATAATTCCTCTTTTAATACATTTTTATGGCCATCAGAGGAGCAGAAGCACAGCTTAGCTCAGAATTAGCCTCTGTATTACTCAGATTTCCAGGTCTCTAATTCAAAATGAAAATTAAACAATACTCTTTTTACCAGAGTAGTTCATCCAGAACCAGCTAAGAAAATAATTTTTCATTTTGAAGGGCTCTTACTCAAACCCTTTCAAGGTGTTTTTTTAATTGTTTAATCCCAAAATTGAAAACCCAGAATCCTCTGTAATAAAACGTGGAGTCCCTATGCATTAATTGCATTGCCTGCCCATTACAGCTGATATGCACCAGTTAAAAAGCTCTGATGCTGCGCTTAACAGCATAACACCTGAAATAAAATTCACATGGTATCCAAACCCAATGAATTTTTCAAGAGGTTCTGCTAGACTTTCAGGTATCTGTATAAATAAAACATTAGTATTTTAGGATTATTTTGATAATTCCACCATTAAATCCTAATGAATAGTAGAAATCACATGTTTGGTTAACCAAGTTCCTGACTTCTGCAGCAGATGTAAGATGAGACAGCAGCGGACTTGATGCTGAGATCACTACAGATGGCAAGAAAGCAGTTGGAAAGGGACAATTCAGATGACACATGAGAAGCAAAGAGCTGCATAACTTATTTCACAGGATTTTCTCCCAGGGTCCGTTACAAATCCAAAACAGAAATTAAATGGGTTCTTTCCCTAGTTTATCCCTGAGCTTGCCTATGACTTTCTTCTCAGCAGCTCACCTCTCACAATCCTCTAGTCCCTTGCCAGTGGTACAGTAGAGATCCCTGTGAATGTGATGGCTCTGCCTCTAATTTCTCAGCATGTGACCCTCCAGTGCCCTCTGGGACACTGTATTGGCTTCTCTGCCCTTGCCCCACAATCTGTGGCAGCAACAGGACCAAGGTTTAGGAACCAGCTTGAATATGATGCAGGCTGGCAGAGGCACCTAAGAAATAGTTGCCGGCTGATGCTGCTCTGCCCTCTCAGCTTGAGGAAACCATGGAGAGAGCCATAACTAATGTCCTGTCTTTGTGTGTGCTGAATACAGCAGAAAATTCAACTTATTTGCTGCACACTAATTCCTTCTTCCTTCTGTGATCTTCCCTCCTCTGTTTTTCTTTGTTTGCTCATTTTGGATATTCCTTTTAATTAATTTGAAATGAATGAAGCCACCATGAAGATATTGCACAATCAATAACATTTGCATTCTCTGCTGAATCCAGCATTTTCAGTGTCAGCCCCAGCAGCAGTATCTGCTGCCTTTAAAGTCTTTGAAGTCCCCACAGCTCAGGCTGAAAGCATTCAAAAGGGAGAAAGTAGCAGGTTGGCAGAGGCAAGGGGGAGAGGAAGGGTTTTTTCTTTACCTACAGACACTCTTTACACTGTGAACAGTAGAATTAGAACACTTAAAAAAATAAAGCAACCCATTGATTTTCCCTTCAAAAGAAGCTGCAGCCTATGCCAGGATTATCTGAAAGCCTTCTTAGGTAACAGACAAAGTGTGACCTGATGAGGTTGGAACTGCAAGTGCCCATTTTAGGGGGTAAAAAGGAAAGGGAATGGACTTTCTATAGACCCCATTTTCAACGTTTTAAAATATCCTGGATAGGAATCAAAATGACTCTATATTTTAGGAGAAAGACATGAGAAGAAATGTGCTATTGAACCAAACTGTAATTTGCACAACATTATACTGCAAATTTGTCTTGCTACTCAATTCCTCAAGACAGAGAGGGGCGTTGTTAACTCAAAAAGCCCCAGATGTACAAGGGGCTACTGAGCAGCCTTATTAGGAAAATGGACTTTTTTTCAGAACCATGCTTGAGATGAGATGTTTGATAGAGCAGGCTTGCGAAAGGCAACGAGTGGAAGCTATGAGGTGTTCAGCTAATGCCATGTATTGCAGCCAAGGGGTAGAAACAGCACAAGAGGAAAACACGAAGGCAAACTCTCATTGTTTCTGGCCATATCTGCTCTGAAATCAGAGGCAGGGTACATATGATATGGAGCTTCTTCAGCTAATAAACCCAGAAGAGAGTGGGTGTGACAGAGATGTGACACTGTGCTAAGGTGGTTACAGTGCTTCTGGACCATTGATATGTACTCTAGGAGATGTGCATAACACACCAAGTTCATGAACAGGTTGCAGCCTGTCAATGCAAAAGACTTGACAGTTGTTAAAAAAATATTTGGGGCAATATTCTTGAAATAAATTCTGAGAGACTGGAGACCTACTGACTTATTCAAAAATACCAGCTTGACAGCTTGAGTTAGAGGAGGACTAGAAAGATTTTTAATATTGGCACTGTCTCATTTGGAGCTGAAAAACTGATATTTTGTAAGAGTGAACTGAAAATCCAGCTGGGAGAAATATCAGATTGGGTCTGTCAAAATGTTTCGTTTAACTCAGTTCAAGAGCTTTTGTGTGATTTTTCTCATTTAGAAATGTATTTGTCTGTTAATGCAGTTATCTCCTAAAAGACATTTTGACCAAGAAAAGATATCTTCATGATTCTGAAAATCTCAAAATAGAATTTAGTGAAAATTCCCAGCCTTTAAAAAATATTAATGAAAAAGGGTTATTTCTGAGGAAAAGCTGGGGTTAGCTTTATTGGTGCTTTCTAAAAATTCCTTTGTTTCTGGAAAAATTGCAATGTGTTTTAGGCAGAGTAAAGTTGAAAGAAAGCTATCTACTAGAATGGAGACTGGAACAGGGTCCTTAAGTCAGTAAGGAGCATGCCTTAAAATTAGAGTGTAGCCTGTGTTACTTATCACCATGAATAATTGCATGCATCAGGTAAAAGATAATATGATCCAAAGAAATTGACTGTTGGATACATCCTCAGGCAGAAAGAGACTTTAGTTACTAAGGGCAAAAATAATAACAGATTAACTGTCTCTGCTATAAACAATGATGGCAAGAGCAACTCAGAAAATTTGCCTGACAAGTATATGGGAGTTTACTCCAATATGCTCAATCATATTTCTTTTCAGTGTTAGTGACAGGAAGCAGAGAAACCTCTATACACGTTGTCTCTGGTGCAGTGTTCTATAAATAGGAAAAGAAACAAAAAGAAATAGGAAAAAAATTTTCTCTGCCTTGTGTTACACTATGTGATAATATATGCTGCATCTCTGGGTGTGTGTTACTTCCTTGGATGAAAATACAGCAATGAATAATAAAAATTATGCAAGGTCTGTGCAATGAAACTGTTTTTCACCAAGGCTAAGAGTGCTGAACTTCGTACTTATAAAATGGAGTATCTCAGTTTTCAAAATTAGAAGTATAATGAATATAGGAAATGTTCCCTAATACTGCACTTAGGAAACCACACCCTTTTCCTTACGAATGAAAATTAATCTTTCTTTTTGTATTAGCTAGTGCTTTTCTAGCATGATGGTTGAACACTGGGTGTAATGCACCTTTTATAATTTCATTTGAGAAACTGTTTTGCAGTTGAATACATCTTTTACTGCCACCCCATTTGGAAGCCTGTTGTGTTTATTTATTTTCTTAATCTTACCCCATCCTTCCCATCTTTAATCCCTTAAATAACTAAGTCATTAACTTCACCACTTAAGGTTTTTAGTCCTGCCTATATGCTTTATATATGCTATCTCTATGCTTTCTTCTTTTATCACAGCTTTTACTAACTCAAATCCTCTGTCATCTAATTCCCTTTCTAAGTATATCTTTTGTTGTAATGTGATGATTATGATGCAGATTTAACCCTGCTTCCAAGGCAAAGTGAGAAAATAGAGAAAAATCTCACGGACCCATGGGTGAATTCTGCCGTTTTTGGTTTTCTGCAGCAGCACATGCAATTCCAATATTTACAATTTCTACTTTTGAAATTTGTTTTGGTCTACCTGGCTTTGAACGAACTTAGTCCATTGGCTGTGAGAAACCTGCTTAATGAGTTTTAAGTTGTTATCCACTATCTGCAGCATGTATTTTAATTTCCAACTTTTGATTCATCCTTAACTAGTGGCTCATTTTGAAGGACAAAAGTTTCATGAGTGAAAGGTAATCCATGTCGGCAGAAATGGATGAGAAGAGTTTCTGCTCTCAGGAGCTCTTTGTAGCTTTACAAAGCCACTGCTATTGCCAGAACCAACATTGCTACACTGCCTTTGTAACATGAGTTTGTACTGTTTTTAACAGGGACCTTCAGTTGTTTCCACTACCTTGGCATGTTTACATGTAATGCCTACATTACATGCATCAGTACAGGTACCAGAAGCTAACAGAAGTACTGGAAACATGTTGTGGGAGGGGATAATTACAAGGTGGTAACATGAACATTTTCAGTTTATAATCACAAGTGAAGAGAGGAAATTGGCTTCCTTTGAATAGTCTCATGAAATGTCTCTGCTAATGTAACAGAAAACAATGTTTCAGGTACTGTTTGTGCATGAAACAATATTTGTATTAGCACCTCACCGGTATGACATTTTTCTTTGTTTTTTTTGCAGGATTGTTTTTTAAAGTAATGAATCATCCATTATGCTCTCGAACACAAACTAGCCTTTTGGCCGAATGAAACACATGCAGTCTTTGTTCAGCCTGTCAATTGCAAAAGGAATTAGTGTCATGTGGAAAAATAATTACTTTCCTTCCTGCTTACATGATATTAAGAGGAATAAAATTTGGCAGGCCCATTGGGAAAACTGAATTTTTCTTGTTCCTAAAATCTTTACATTTTACATTCTTCATACTGCTGTGGTCTGAAGGAGCTGAGGTTTTTGATATCCACAACATTTATATTTACCATGCCATTTAATGGAACTTGTGAGTGTTATGAAATGAGGTTTTTTCAGAGATAGAGCATGCTAGCATTGATTTGAAGGCCTGCTTGTTGAAGCTCACCTCAGTTTGAAGTTATGACCTCTTAATGCTGGGTTTATATCTCCTTAGTGTGCAAACTTAACGGATGGTAAAAGTACAGTCATGCCAAAGACATTGTGTGTGCATCTGGTTTGATTATTGGGATCCACATGACTGCTCAGGAGCTGCACAAGCGATAGGGGTTTTTAGATTTTCAACACCCAAGGTGACCAGTATGAAACTGTCTTTCTTCAAACGTCTTTTACATTTAAAATGAACAAACAATCATTTGTTATCACGTAAAATTAATGTGTGTCTCCAGTGGTGCTCCAAGTGGAAGCGAGATTTTTTTAGAATAAAACCCTTGTTCCCATGCAGTGCCCTGGAGGAGTCAACCATTGAAGTTATTCTAACTTATGAAATCCACCAACATTTTCAATCTGAGTTTTGATCTAATTGTTGTAAAAATGTCCTATACACTAAAAGCTACTGATGACCTTCAAAAGTAGCTAACAAAGGCTTGTTCTCTGCTTTAGCAGATTCAGTATTTCAACTACTTTTCAAAAAGGTACATTGGATTCTTCATATGATTGTGGTTGATGAAGCGACTCTGAGGGATAGCTCTACTCTCATTTGTCCATTTGTTAATACAATATTTTTCTTCAATAGCTAGACAATTTTTTAAAACCCCCAACCCCTATACATTTTCAGATTCCCTAGGGGTTTCTATTGCAATTTATGACCTTTTGTCCTCTTACATTTCAGTTTTGAGTGATTTTTCTCTTATAACTATTTTTATTGTACAATAAGAATTGATTGTTATTATCTTAAAAATATTCCAGTTCTTGCCAACTGTTCAGGAAATCTCACTTCTAAGACTTTAACATTAATTGAAAGATTTCATATTTATTTAATTATATAAGCTTATTCCTCCTATCCATATCGCTAGTGTTACAATTGCTTCAATTTGGAAAGCTGAGAGTCTTCTTTGTTCTCATTCTAGGGAGTTCCATAATAAATGTCACCAAGCTGTAGCTCATCCTTGTAGAAATATCTTTGAAATTAGATAAAGTTGGACCAAGCTCTTCTAAAGTGAATTAAGATAAGTTATAGGAGAGATTAATTTGGTCCACTATATGCAGCCTAACTTGGTTTTGAGATTTCTGTCCTACAGATCATTTTTAACCAATATGGCAGATGACTATGACTTCCCCTCTTCCAGATTTGTAGAGAATGGGAGTTACGGTTAGCAGAAGATTTTGCTGTGTTTCTCCTTCTCTATAATACTCTCCCCTCTTCTCGTAGCAGTTCGATGTGGTGGGATGGGGAACAGTACAACAAAATGTATTGCCTTCTTTGTGTTAATCTAATACACCATATGGAGCTCCATGGCAAAGTTTAAAAATAAGATGGAAAGCAGGGATAGAAAGTAGAAGTACAGAAAAGGAGGAAATGTGTTTTAGATCAGATCAGAAATAGATGGAGAGTCATTATTCTCTACAGGATCCATTTCAAAGCTGTACAGTAAAGAAGTTAGGACACCCTGCTCATGAGTTCATGATAGATGATGAACAGCATGATCTTTACAGACTGGTGCTGTGAAATCTGAGGCTTGGCACAGCCACAGAGGAAGCAGGAGGGCTGGAGGCATGTGTAGGAACGAGTCTGGAGAAGCAGTAGATTGATTAAAGTTGTCAGAGTTCCCATCACAGCCCTTTCTTTAACACAAGCTGAGCCTGATGCAGGTTTACTGATATGCGCACCACTTCTTTCCACGTCTTATCAGACCTGGAGTTAATGCTGGGCAGAGGGGTAGCTGGCACAGCGAATGTGTAGGCTTACCCTACACAAAATCATCCCACTGCTTCGCAATTTTCAGCTATCAGCAGTCCAGACTTGTTTCTGATGTGAGGAATTCCAGCTGCATTTTGAGAGATGACAAGACTTTTCAGAAGAGGAAAGCCAGGATTCTCACGGTATGCTGGCTAGAAGTGAAAATGCCTGCCTCCCATCTGCCTTCCCCTGTTACAGACTTGTTCTGCTGCCTGGAGAGCGACCAGAGCTCTCCACAATGTCAGGAAGGTCAACAGAAAAGGCACCACTGTTTTCATCAGTGAGGGAAGCCTTGAGTTCTCCAGTTTGGAAGACGATTAGTCTGATGCTCCCACCAGGTGTTTCCTCTGCTCCGTACAAGTGTATGCATGCTTCTCCTGCAGCTAGATGCTTATGAGGACAATCACAGCAGTCCCAGGATCCAAGTTGCTAGCGAGAGAGAGAAAATGACAAGGGAAAAGGATGAAATTCAGGAAAGAAACAAAGTTGGCTTGTTAATGGCAACAGTTTAAGGAGAAAACACCATGGTCTAACCAGTAAATGGCAGGTGCTGACTGGGAACAGGAACCTGATAAGGAAAGCAGCAAATATTGCAATTCTAACTTGAGAAACAGTAAACATTTTAGACAGAACTTGAAGGATTATTTTTATTTTCTGGTGCCATCATCAGATCTCCATGTCCCTTCCAGCCAGGCACACCCTAGCTGTGTAGTTCTAGAAACTACTTTTGTTGCTATTTGCACTACAGAAAAAAAGTAAATACTTTGATTGATCTGCAATCAGATGTTCCCCTTCCACAGCTTAGTGCAGAGACAGTAATGAATGCAGCCCTGATGTTGATGTCAGATAAGAAGGCTTATCAAAAGGGTAGTGCCAAAGTGGCAGAAGGGTAAACCCTCCATCTTTCTTTGTAGGATATGCAAGGGTAAAACCTCTCTCTTTCTTTGTAAGATGTTCCCTAGTGGTGAATAAAGCTTAAATCTGGTATAAATCAGAGTGTACTTAATCAAAGAGCTTAAATGACTTAAAGAATTTGAGCATTTTCTGCACTAAGATGAAGTATGGGTCTGTGTTTTAATTTTCTTGTGTGTAAAAAACTGCAGTATCTATAGTCCCCCAAGTTTCATTGTACCGTTAGATAATCACACAACAACATTTTTTTGTTAGCATTATGATTTTTGTTATTGCTACATTTATTGCTTTGTGTCTATTTATTGTGTCCAAGGAGTTCAGACATAGATGCTGTTAACTAATGGATTTCCCTGGTTACACAAGATGGGGCTGTTTTATTGGTTTCGAAATGTGTGCTCTGTATGCTGAAAACTTACAGGAGTTGAAATGTGACTTTGAGGCAGAGCAAGAGCAGGACTTCCTGGACACAGAGTTTGTTGGGCTTGTAGAACTGGGAATTCTTGAAGAAGGAAAATGCCTCCTGTTGATGGCTTTTATTAAGCTGAGTTTGCTTGACTTTCTGTAAACAAAACAGATCCTTGTGGAGGGCTGATCTGTGCTGCTGATATCTCAACCAAATGGAAACGAATCTGGAAACAAGAACTCTGCCCACCTCCACCAACACAATTATACGAAGAAATATAGTCTTTTAAATATAAAACCCTAATGTTTCTGTTGGTGCTGAACATCCTTTGTGCTGAGAAATTACAGCAACTGGGCTGAACAAAACACATTGCCTCCAAGTATCCCTCTCCCTGGGCACAACTTGGCATTCCCAAATGTTTCAACCATCTTCACGTTCCAGTTTTAGCAGGTTACATCCAGCTTTGAATTCAGTGACTGAAACCAACCTTCTGCAAAACCTCCTTGAAAGGTTAGATCTGTTCAGCAGAGACAGGGCTTCAAAGCCTATTACAGAAATGATCATTCTTTGCTGAGGATTGTATTGATTGAAAACCTTCTTTCTCAGCACTGCACCATGGTATATTTTGCATTATTGTCATCTCATCCTTTTCCTCACCATTACAGCAACAGCAAGGTAACTGAGCACTTTTTCATTTCAGACTCCTATTTATTTCTGAAAGAGATGAATGTTATTTAAAATTCCATCCCATTCATGATGTGAAACTAATAGACCTGCTTAACTACGGGAAAACTATAGGTATGGGTATTAAGGAAAAACCCTGAGAAAATGTTTTTTAAATGTTGATTGCTAATGAGATCTAATGATACCAGAGTGTGCTGCTCTAAGAATTCGAGCATGATAAATGTTTTAAAATTTTACTGAAATAAACACCAAAATAAGTTACAGTGCCACTTATTAAGACATCCTTGAGTGAAAGTAATAGGCACCAGGGAGTATTACTTCAGAAAGTAGGCCCAATTTCACACGGTGTGTATATGTTTCCTTCTGAACATACTTCCTTCCTTTCGATTTAAACAGTCTAAATTTCCAACTAGTTTCTTTGAGAGTTATGGCTAAGCAGGACTAAGCTTCACATTACAGGTAACGTCAGCTTCCTGTGGTACAAGAAAAAGACATGTAAGGTTAAAATAAAAATGTGCTATCTCCTGTTGCTCCAAACACTTGACTGATCAGAATAAAAGGTAGAGAATTAGGAGTGTTAAATTTAGTGATGAAGCACCTTAAATCTCTCACAAATGCTTCAAAAAGTGTTACGTGACTGGGAACCTAATAGTGCCACAACATCCCTGGAGCCAGACATTTAACAAGGCTTCTGGAGGGATATTTCCAGGCAATGGTTAATGCTCATAGAAGAAGAGGGAAGATCTAACCATATGCTTCAGCAGAGCTTCTTCAAAGCTTCACAGTGGTGCAAATAAAATCCAAATATTGTTGCTAAAAATAGCAGACTAGACCTTCTCAGAGAAACGTTTTTCCCAGTGTGGGAAGCAAAGGAAGAGAAGGGCCTTGCAAACCTGGAGATCTGGGACAGCAGACCTCATTTCTTTGCCTTTCAGAAAGCAGTAGCAGTCCCAGGTTTTCACAGTGGTGTCTCAAAAACAATGCTCAGAGGCCAGGGAAGTCTGCTCCTGCTGCCACTGCTGACACCCAAGACACCTTCCCTTCCTGGATCTAGTATGGTCAAATAGGCAGTGAGTTTATTTTGTTGCCACTTACAAACTGGTTTTTTTTTGTAGTTTGCTACAGAGAGAAGCACAAGGGGAAAACAGAGTGATTTGTACCAAATAGGTCTTGCTTCCTCTTAGACAAACTCTTACCTGGAATCAGTCATTGCTGTTCTTCTCTGGTGGCAGATTTCTATTTGGTGTATAGCGAAGACCCATAATTCACAGTTAAGTGTTTGTGTATGACTTTGGGGACGCAAAACATGAATAAATCTCTGACACTTGCATTTCTTAGCATAACTTTTATTTATGTATGCATAGAAGTATTTTAATGGTGTAAGGGTTATAAGGGCTGGAGTTACGCCTGATAAAAACTCCAGCAGAACTTAAATTCCTGCTTATATCTAGAAGAAGTACACCTTTATTACCATCCAGCCTCATACTTCAAGTCAGATTTTAGAGTTAGGGAAGACCTCAAAATCTGCAGTATGTGAAGGATTAATGTAATACAAAGTCTTCTAAATGAATAGGAAACAAAAGAGATTACTATGATACAGCGAGCATCAATATAGTGTGAACCAAAGATCTCTGAGGGTATGGGAAAGATTCTCAGTTATCTCAACAGAATTTGAATAGAATTATGTTTTATATTGAAAAATCCCGAAGTGCCTATTTCCTTGGTGTGTCTTTCTACTTCCTTTCTCATTACTGTAGTCTCTATCCAGTATGGATTATAGCTTTTATGGATGATTCCATTCTTAAAGCATCAGTGGCATTTGAAAATAAAAATTTACATTGAAAGAATTAACAGAAAAATTGTTGCACTGAAATCTTCCTCAAAGAAAATTAAAAGTCCAGGTTTTTTCGATTGGAAGCAACAGCCTTTACCTAGCTGAGCTGCCATAGTGTCTCATGGAAATTTAAAGTTCATGTGTATCAGACACTGGCTTTTCATATATGCTTAAACTTGTTTAGACCATTTGTTGCCTTCTAATATGCCATTGGAGTGTGAATAAGTTTTTATTCTTTATTTTATTTCAGAATGACAAAAAGTTTATTGAGATTTTCAACGGGATGAATCTCACTTTTGGATGGATGTGTCCCTGGGTATGGAATCTGAGATGCTTTAGGCTTTGATCCTTCATCCTGCAAAGCACTGAAATAATATATTCTTTCAAAATAGAAGACACCAAAGAAACCAACCCCCCCCTGTAAGACAGGGAATTTCTTAGTGTTTCTCAAGTCAGTAGAAACTAAGAATAATTAATATTTTGTAGGAGTGGGCAAAAAGCAGCAAGAAACTCAGACAAAGAAACTCCTCTGAAATAATCAGACCAAAATTATGGTTTGTAAAGTACAGTGGATATTACAAATATAGAAATCCACACAAGCAATCCTAGAAAAATAGGGCACTTTATGAAAATGCACACTTTCCATCCATGATATAGTTAATGTTTAGTATGTTTGTATACAATAGTTCTGCAAATATAAATATATTACCTAATTGCTAAAAGTCAAGGCAAAACAAAAGAAGAAAAACCCACTTTCATCTGCTCTATTTTGTCTATTTGCTCTATATGATATGAATCTTCGAAGATATGAATCTTCGGAGATAGATAGATAGATAGATAGATAGATAGATAGATAGATAGATAGATAGATAGATAGCCTGTTTGTGGTTTCAAAATTTCAGATATAGTAAGTGAAGATCCTCCTTTATTTCCTATCCCCAGCCTTGGAATGCCAGCCAGGTAGGCTTACTTATATTTTTATTTATCACTATACAGAAATAATTCTGTCATCAGTTTTCTATACCTAAGAGCATGAGGTTTCAATTTTACATAAACTATCAAGACAATTTCCTGTATAGTATTGTCACCTCTAATACATTGTTATGGTATTTTGTATCTCATAGCTTGCTAGAGTATTTTGCAAAAAAATCTCATAAAGCCTTTTCTCTCAATGTTTTCTTCCTAAAAGAAAAGCATGGTGTTAATAGTAGCTTGCAATATATCTTTCCAATTCACTAGAGAGTTTTGCTGTGTCTTCCCTTTTTATCTTTTCTGGTCATGCCTACATTGAAAGAAAAAGAATAATAGCCCTCCCCAACAGCTAAAGTACATATGAAATACAGTAGATAAAAGTTCATTCAAATCCTTTATGCAAGAGAAAAAGATGTACCTTCTGTCTTAGAGACTGAAACATTTGGATTTCCTATCTGCTCTATTCAGCAGCACTACCAGCTCTGTCTTTTGGTCTGCCCTTTATTCTGCAGTGCTGAGTCCAAGCAGGGCTCAGGTCTCATCTTGGCTTCCTATAATAATGATGGCAACAGCAACAAATAATGAAAAAAAATTGGTGTTCTCAATATCCTTCGAATAATTTTCCCAGGCTACTGAAAGTAGCCAGACCTTTAGTTAGTATACAAAAGCCATTCTTCCTCTTTTTGCTCAAGGCGCTGAGCACTAGATTTTTCTGCTGAAAAACAAATAACTAAATAAAAGGTATGCTACATGAAATTTTTGCATAGTTGCTATTCTTGTAATGATTTTGCAAATACTTTAATAATACAGAATAAAAAAATAAATTCAAGGTAGAAATTATTGGAAGTGTCCTATGACACAAAACCAAGAGCAGTACAAAGCCGCTCATGCTTGTTAGTGGAAAGAAACAGACATTCCTAGGGTTTGACCTATGACATTGCTAAGTAAATAAGCATATAAATTAGGTTAAATCAATTGTTCATTGTAACTGCTCTTTTTCTTTACAGAAAGGAAAATATTTATGTGAATAACTCACGTGTAGACCATTATGTGGAATACTAAATTTGCACACATATCTCATGTAACCTAGCCAGTCAGGAGGGGTACACAGTTAATATATTGTCCATCACATTGTGCCCTGCCTTGAATGATATATAATGATTTAGTGCCGTTGGTATAGGATGAAAAAAAATGAGTAACAGAACAAAATAATAAATCCTTTTAAGGAAAATAAATGACTGCAGTCTGCCTGGTATTTAATTCTAAAAATAACAATTTTCATTTTACTTTCCATGAAAAAAATTTTGAAATAGCGAAATACCTCAAAAATTAGAAATGCTGCATTTTTGCTGGCTCTACTAACAGTCACGTAGTAAGAGAGTTGATAATACCACCACAGGTTAAGGACTTCCTTTCATCAAAACACAGGCTTAAATTCCCTTTAAATTTGCCAGGATTTTTTTCTTTGTCCCAGGGCTAAGATTAATTATATTTCTGAAGTAGTATGCCATGTCTACAAATTTCAATACAAAAGATAAAACTCAAGAAAGCCTGAAGTATTTCTACATTGTTTTGAGGTCAACTGTAATATAACCAAAGTGAGTTAAGGCAGTATAAAAATGAGTGCTTAAGCTGCAAAGTAAATACACAAAGAAAATAAAATCATATTATCAGTATCATTATATACATTAATGTATTTAAAGCAGATATTTTGCCACCTGAAAATAAGTTGCCAGTTTGAACCAAATTTTTCTGAAAACAGTCTCTCTTGGCTACACTAGAAATATATTAGAACTTTAGAGTGAAAAGTAAGATTACATTGTGTCGTCTTCCCTTTAAAGTTTCTGAACTGATTTTATGTACAATAGGATGGAGGAGGGAAGAAACTTGAACTTGGAAATTTGCTTATTTTCTGCTTAAGAAAAGAGAGAGCACATGCATAAATACCTCCCTCTATACTGTGTTTTTTTTCTGTCAATAGCAGTAGAATTTCCACTTCTGAGCTTGATGGCCCATAATCAGTTTTCATCAGGTGACAGATTCATGTTTTCCAGCTGTATGAAAGTGTCTGACATAAATGCTTGTTGCTTCCATAGTCACATTCTTTCCAAAAAGTGCCTGTCACAAGAGAACTTCAGGCATCAGAACAGCTTTTTTCCCTTCTTCTTTGCTGCTATTCTGTACCACTGCACTGTCTCATTATACCTGTACAAGAAAGGCTATTATCCTTCACACGTTTAGCTGCTGATCTAAATGAAAGTACATTATCTAAATAGTTGAATCAAGAAGCATACAACTAAAACTCATTTCAGTCTGATCTGTATTTCTTGGTGCTTTAAGAGGTTAACAGCTTCCTATGAAATTACTTTATTCAAGGGTTTTCACCATAATTTGGTCATAATGTGGTCTAGACCTAATGGTAATAAGAACTTGCAGAAAATCTGCAGTTCATTTTAATTTTATGTTTCAGTAGAAAAACATGTCTTTTCTAAATAAGTCAGAAAGTGCATTCAGAAACAATATGCACACTATCGAGGATAGGTCTAATAGGGAATTTATCTAGCAACATAGAGTGAGTATTTCAAATACTTATCATAGCACATGAATATTAAATGTCATCCTATTAACATTAAATGGTCAGTTAGTTAAGTCCCTGCATATTTACATCAGTATTACTGGAAATAACACACAAATGAAGTTCTTTTTTGCTGTGCCTTTATTTTTCACTCTCAGAGGATCTCAGTGGCACGGTAACACTATTCTGTCTATGCCAGCATATGTTATTATCATTGTGGAAGATCATTTTGTCATTAATCCAGACTTCTGGAAAACTTCAGAACAGGAAGAGCATGTCATGGTAGAAATCAAACAAATATATCATCTTAAACCAACAAAAGTGGAATTCAAGTATGCGTGCTGTATTTCCATTCTACACCCTGTTTTCTGGTTGTGATTCTAACATTTGTACGTGATGTAGGCTGAAAACACTTAAGTGGCTTTTGAAGGAAATTAATCATATTTTACACAAGTTTGGGGTATTTTTTTTTCTTTCGTGGTTATAACTTAACCTGTAACAGTTTCAATGTTGCAAGTAGTTTAAAACAAAGAAAGTCCATTGCAATGCTTTTACATGTATACAAAATAGATTTTCATTTTCACCATAAAGATTCTGGAAATTTGTCCAAACCTGATGTACTCTTAAAATAGGCCAGGCATTTTATCTCTTCAGAAACCAATAAAGGGGTTTATTCTTCTGTTGAACCTCTCTGGTTATCCACTTTATTCACAGCATTCATACCTGTTTAACACTGCAGTATATTAAGCGAAGATGAATTATTGTTAATAGTCTTCTCAAAAAGCAGGCACCTCCTACTTCAGCATGGCAAAGAAAAGGTTTTGAACACAGATCCTTACCTGAACATAGGCCTGAGCCACTGAGCCACACAGAACTGTGAAGAATAAGGGGGAAGAGAGACAAATACATGAGCAAGTCAACCAGCAAATCTGAAATGGCTGTAACTTCTGTAATGGCTATATTCCATGAGTTCCTGAACAACAGTTTTCTTTGCTTTTGGAACTGCAGCCAGAAGAGTGGCCATCATGTGACTAAGCCTAGACAAAGTATAATGACTGTAGGGTGGTTAAAAATCCTTTGTGTGCACGATGTAGCACGCATGTGCTGGCCCTAGAGAACAACTGTCTGCTAGATGGATGCTTCAGAAAAAAATGGTTCAGTCAACACTTATACATATTCCTGAGTCCAAGGCAACCTTTTGTGTGCCAGCTTCAACACCAAATTTTTTTGATTTATGGATGACAACTCTAAATGTGTGACTTGCTTTGAGCAACCTGGTCTATGTGGAAGTTTGGAGGGGTTGGCAGTGGGGTTGGAATTAGATGATCTTAAAGGTCCCTTCCAATCCAAACCATTCTATGATTTTATGATTCTATAACTCTGTCTACCAAGTGGATGCACAGATAGTAAGATGAGAATAAGAGTGCTGAGTGTTATTGTATCCTTATAGACACAGGTGAGGGATCTAAACTGGGGAATCAACTTTTCTTACTCTCTGAAGTATGTCTTTTGTTAGCGGCACCTGAACTTGCACTGAACAAACTGGTGTGGCTCTCCAGCATAGCTCAGGCATTAGCTCAGGTCTGGGAAGCAGTGAAACTGTGTTATCTCAGCGTGCCACCCTGGGGAGAGTGCGTCTGGCTTTCTTGCTTCCAGTTTTGGAACAGGCTTGGTTGCTGCGAGCTTGGGAATCTCTGTGCCACAGATGTTTGCATGCCATGAAAAGCAAATCCAGCCTATTATACTTCATACATCAAATCTGACATGCAGTTGCTGCCCTTATTGTCATGTTAGTCAAAACTATAAAAAATTGAAATTTACTTACTTCATATCTTTAGTCTTTCTTACTTGCCAGACTCTCCAGTCTCCTCTTTGATCTGTAGCATAATGCTTATGTCTGTGCTGCAAACTACATTCTGTGTTTTGAACTCTTTCTCCACTCGGGACATCTGCCTCTCACTTTTAGGCTGGGTGCTAGTTCCTGTTGCTGTGCAGGCAAGAACTTTCTAGTGAAAAACTTTAGTTTTCTGCTTTTACAACTATCATTTTCAATCTCAAAGGCTGAAAGTGTTCATTCATCTGATGCAGCCAAAGTTCCTTCCTTTCTTCTTTCTTTCTTTGTTTTTTTTTTTATTGTCTCCCTACCTCTCTGTCCAGATTTGTCTCCTTCTCACTGGTCCTTTTCTTTCCACTTTCATCTGTCTGCTTTTCATTGGTCTGTTCTTAATTTTATTTTTTTTTCTACGGATCTCAGTTTAAAAAACCACACCTCTGACTCATTCCTCTCAAAATGTATTCAAAGAAATATCTTCATTCCTCATATTTCTTCAAGACCCCTACAAGTGGGTTTTGTTTCTGAGATTTTGGATAGATATTTCATTTCCATGACAGTTATAGATATTTCAGGGTTGATATCACTGCATCAGAAATATAGCCAGTCCAGACTCATAAATCAGTATTACTAAGGTGTATCTGAAGAACTGAAACACTTTTATTGCAAACATCAGTGAAAATATGGGCCTCAGAATTGCCCTGGAATATGGATGAGTACAAACCATTTAGGAACAAATATTCTGGCTGATAACTGACAGCCAGCCAAAAGCAGCCCCTGATAAAGATAAATAACCTGTACTCAGGGAAATTTTTTGCATCATTAAACATGGTGAGCATATTAGCTAGCAGGGGGTGGAGCTGAGTCCCTAAAGAGATAAATCTAAATTATATGCGCTGCAGTGATCATAACAGTAATGCACCATCTTGGCTAACTAGCTGACATCAACAGGGAAGGGAATTTCAGATTTAAATGAACCTAACTGAAGAGCATTGCAGTATGCATACAGATTAATTGGAAAACATTCATGAACTTTTTAGCCTTTTTCTGTGGTCTGTTTTCACTGATGCCAAAGCACGAGGAGTTTAGACCTTTCTTGTCAGTTTCTGCATTATTTTTTACTTTTGCTTTCTTATGTGGTTTGATTAAATACTCCTTTATTTGCCTTACGTTAATCACCTTATACCACAGTTGTATCAACTTTTGCCAAAACTTTAAAGATGGACAGGAGAAGTTTAGTGGCATTTTTCTGTAAACAGGAATGTCCACTTAGTAATTATATACCTAATATTTCAAAAAGGGAGAACTCTGAAATCAAAGCAAAGAAAACATTTAGTTACACAGACACATCTAAACAATCAAATTAAGCTTTGCTAGAAGAACAGAAATTGGATTATATAGTTCCCTTAAAATGAATGAAGTGTGTTTTTAAAAGTATATTAGGTGTATTTTCTTAGGATAAGGAATGTCTTAGTAAAAGATGCTTTTAAACATTTGTCCTTTTTGTTTTCCGAAAAAAGTTTGGGTTCAAACTGCTACAAGATGCCTGAAGTAAAAAGATGAATATTAATTGGTTAAAACTGACTTGGTGTAACTTCCAGTTTTGTATTATTAATTGGGTCCATTTATTTCCTGTTGGCATGGCAAGTAAGGAAATAAACTGGATGTAGCAAACACATTTTTTAGTCAAAATCAAGTATGCATTTTCATGAATAATTGCTCTCAGGTAGTTATTGTCCTGATAATAAGTAAATATTTTCAAGAGGCTCATAGATAAATCAGCAGTTATCCTTCTTGTATATAAAGATCCACTTGCTAACATTTAAGTGTATTTGATAACGTGGCCTGAAAGAAGCATCAGAGTACAGAAATGTGACATGCAAAGGGCAGTGCTTTTGCTCCATTCCTCACCTGGTCTCTGCTTCAGGTCTGTGACTGCAGCTAAATAACTCCTGTGTGTGCTCCTGGCCATTAGACCTGTGGTACCTAACCATTCATCGAATTGGAATTGTCTCGCCTGTTTCTCCCTACGGGGAAATGATGATGAAAGGCAGGAATTGCTTACTTTGATGGTAGCAAGGAATTTTCTGGGTAGCTCCCTGCGAGGCTTATGTTCTAGCTAGGAGGGCTGCATCTGAATGTAGTAAGTCTGTGGCCTGGGTACATGGTTTAAATGGGCTGCTGCAAAACAAGTAATTTCAAAAGCTTTACTAGTGGCCAAAAGGGGCTTGTCCCTTAGAGGAACAAATGAAAAACAGCAACTAGCATTTTACAATGTTGTTGCACCCTGCAGAGATACAACTTCTTAGAGTGGCTGTGTGGCAGTTCATGGTATTTAGCAAATAAGAGGTATATCAAGAGAGATGATCAAGTACACTTGCTAGATGAATTCCCCCTGTAAGGCAGCAAACAGAAAAATTACATCTTGACTCTGTGGTGAAATCAGCTTAGCTGTTTTACAGAACTGGGCATTCAACAATGTGGATGAAGGGCAGAAAATCTCTTGACCGCATGAAAAACTCCAGTTTCAAGTCCTGATTCTCCAAAGCATCTTAGCATATACTTTAGCCCTCCTGGTATTGCTTAAGGCTGAACTTAAGTGTTTTGCTATCCGGGGGCTATACTGAGGAGGTAGACAGCAGGAACTTTCTGAGGAGTTTACCAGAGCATTTGTATGCAGGAGATTAGCAAGGAAATGATAAAGAACAACTCCTACCTTGACTATGCTTAGCTGTAAATAAAATGTAAGCCTAGGGATAAGGGTATTGTTCCAGGTCTTCCTATCAGTGCTGAGAGGTATGACACTGAGTTTCTGGGTGCAAAATGTTATGTTTGTGGAGCAACTGCAAAACAGGGATTTCATATCCAAATTTTCCATCCAGAAGCATTCTGACTTGGTTCAGTAAATCAACTGGTTTTGATGCTGAATCACAAAGCTCCAAGTGAAAGACTTTGATTAGGTAGTCTTGGCAGAAAATTTTAAAAAGCTCAGCAAAATGACGTTTTCATAGTGTTCTCAGTTCTGTCACAATTTTTTTTGACCACTTATGTATTACTTACACAAATATGAATGATTCAGTCTAATCTCTAAAAATAATGACTATTGCCATTGCTCTTTGGAAGCTTCTGGATTTAGAAAAAGAAATATTCGCCACATTCTCTAAGCACTGTTTTGTTGTAATCAGGCATTAAACAATTTCATAAAGCTGCAACCTTTTCCATTTAATTTTATCTGCAAATAGGGTGCTGCAATTGGACTTGGTCAAAGCTTCCGATCTGGAAAAATGTTTTTCCAGGTTGGTCCTTCCCTTTACCTGTTGCTCTCAGAGGAACTGGTTCAGCAACATGCATTAGTTAGGGTGTAGCTAGTTCAAAGGTTTGAACAATACTTTGATTTCTGTACCTCTAGTCATGTGTTTAAAGCTACAGACTCACTTATATGATAGATTGAATTGAAGATTTGTCTTCCTCCTATGTAGCAATCCGAAATTCGGATATCAGCAGAAAAGGAATTTATGGTATTATGTAGCAGGCCGTGGACAACTGAGGCTGAGAGAAATTCCATCATCTGAGGACCAGACAAGACCTATTGATATTCAACCATGTTGATTGGCCTGTCTTCTGCAGCAGGAAAGACTTTGTGATGATGTTTTCAGACCACGTTGAAACCCCTTTGTTCTCTTCCCCCCTATGTAATCCTGGTTAATCACTTGTTAATCACTTGTGTTGATCACCTGTGTAACTGTAGCAGAAACTTGTGTAATCCCCTAGTTAACATAATCCCTCCCCTGGTTAATATAACCCATCCTCCTCATTAACATGTTCTGCCCCCAAGACTCTTAAATTGCATTTCATGTGTTCAATAAAGATTCCAGTTTTCACCCCCAAACCTGGGATCAGATAGTTATTGACTTCTTCACTCCTACATTCATTTGCTCCTTTGGTCTTTATCTTTGGCTCCTTTCTGTTTGTTTCTTTTTTTTTTTTTTTCTGTTTTTATGTTCTTGTTTTGTTCATGCTTTCTGCTCTGACTTTTCTGTTCCTCATTTCTTCTCTTATTCTAATTTCACTCAAATTCCTAAGAGAGTAAAATAACTAAGACAGAATAGTAAAGTAAAGTCAACTGTAAATATGACAGCTGAGCAATTTCTCTCTGATTGAATATTAGGTTTTGTAAGACTCAGAAAAAAATTTCACTGTACAAAGAAAATCAAAATCTCTTGAAGTGAGTAAGAAATTTTTCTACTGACTTCAGTGGGCTCATGTTTAGGGAGTACTCTGATATTCCTCCTCAGTTTTGGGAAGAGTCTAGTAATTTTAACAATGTCATTTAAATGCCCAGGGGAACAAAACCAAACCAACCCAAAACCAGGACAGTGCAAAATATTTTATTCCTTGTGTTCTCTATTCCCATAATTTTGCAATAGCCATGATCATGTGAGATCCAGGGAGGAAAGATTAGCCCTGCCACCCATTTATTGAAGGTAAAAAATCCTTTGATATGTTTCTCAAGCTGTGAGTTATAAAGCTTTGTGAAAACAGAGTAGAAAAAAAACCAAACACGCTTGTGATAAAATTGTGAGTAAGCAGTTCCATACAGACTGTCATTTTCTTTCCTAATTGCGAATGCCTTCTAACACCTTTCCATCACTTTATTCAGCATTTTTAATAACCAACAGTGAATGTGAGTAAATCACATTGACCTTTAAGGTCTATATATAGATCAAAATAAACACAGAGAGATTAAACACGTTGTTGCTTTTACTGCAGTGATATGCAAACAATTATATACCAGGTCAGTCTAGGGCACCACTGATATTGCTTGCCAACCAATTTATTTGTGAAACCTCTGACCCTTTTTAATGTGTTTCTTCAAAGAGGGAGACCTAAGAGGCTCTTAGGTATGACTGATGGAAAATTGGCATTTTTTTTTTTTAACTAGCAAAAGATTTTTTATATTTTTTTTTTAAATTTACTTCTTACTTAAATGAAAGCTAAATTGATGGCAATTTAAAATTTGCTTGGTGATCATTTTCTGAGATATTTAAAAACATAAAGATTTGCTTTCAGAGAAAATATAAAAATACCACACTACAAAGTGTAAAAGGCTTTCATAATTTTTATCCACTTTTCCATTGGCCGTAGAAGAACATGTTTGTCGATTCTTTCAGAATATGCTTTAGGATATTGTTTTTCTTGAAAATGTTGTCATTTTAACTAAAATAGTGTTTAGGCATGAGATAAAGTGGTTATTTAAAAAAAAAAGGCATTAAAGTGATTTACTTAAATTGCTCTCAGTATTATAACAGTTAGAACCTTACATTTGAATCATCAATACATGATTCAGAGAGGGGAAAACAACTTTAGACCTGAATATAAAACAGTGTAAATCATGACAAAACATTAATCTACCAGGGTTTAAAGCCAATTATTTTTTTAATGCTCTCTATCCTCAGTAGATCCTCAAGAGAGGTACACACAATACTGATTAAAAAATACTCTCATTAGGATTCAAAAAATGAATTTAAATCTTTTAATGTCAAGTATTTCTAATGATTTCTAAATTTAATTAGTGAGCAGCATGCTTGATATCAATGCATTTTTGCATACGATTGTGTTCTCCAGGAATGATAAAAACTAAGGTCAGCTAAGGTGAATATATTGTTCAACTTCCCGGAGAAGGCAAAAAGTACAAAGATACATGTATTTATTGTTTGATTCTTCAAAAGTTATCATGAAACCATATCTTTTCTTGGTACCCAACCATTTTCAGTTCTAGCTCTTGACCTTTGTGCATTATTAATATGAAAGCAGAAACACAAGCAAAACCATGTTTGCATTTGCCTGCTCTCCTCTAATAGGTCATTTTGTAATTGACTGAAATTTTACAACATCTTGAGCAAGATGATTTTTCTGAGACAAGCATGAATTGTCCTGTTTTTGTTTTTGTTTTTGTTTTTTTTTTTTAAATATGCATTTTCCCTGAGAAATCAATTTATTATTGCCGATCATGATGCAATTGTGGTAGGCGGGTGCTGATCCCTTTTAAATGTTGGTAATAAGAGCCAAACCTCTGAATGGTCCACAGAAGCAGGCTGAAATGTGTGAGATGATAAAGTGGTAGCAAAAAAGCACTTGCAGTCAGGAAAAGGAAACCATGATCCCACATTGCCAACCACACATTAATAACTGGCGGCTACTAATAAATTCAGCAGGCTCTGAAGGCTTCACAGAAGCCTGATGACACAATATAAAAGAGACTTCATTTGTTCTGGCTGGGAGATGAGTTCATTTGTCCAAGCAAATTTTTGTAGCCTGTCTGAATGGTACTAGCACCTTAGTTTTGCATATATTAAGCTGGAATGGCTGTTTATAACTAAGGTGCTATTCTCTAGGCATTCATAATATTCACAGCTTGTAGGAGGTCGGGGATTGAGAACAATTGAAAGTGTATACAGTCGTGTATAAGATGTGAAGGTCATGTCTGACCACAAAGGACAAAAGGAGAAAAACAGGATACAGGGTGGGCAGTGAAAACAGGAACTTGTAGCCGCAGAGCATTAATGACGCCAATATAAGTAACCAATGAGGAGAACCCCTTGTTCGCATGTATTGCGCGTGGACAAGGTGTCATAGCCAATAAGCTTGTGCGTGACCGCGTGTACAGAAGTGAAACAGGCATAAATGTAGTTATAGAAGCTTCAATAAACGGAGTTCTGCTTTACCTACATCGTGTCGGTGTTCTTGCTCCCCTCCACCTGGCCGCTGCAACAGCTGTACAGACTAAGAAAACAGGAAAGGCAGCAGGTTGCTCCGAAGGAATTTTTGGGCTCATGGCAGTTGCTTCTGTCTGCACCAGTTTGTGGTTGGTACCAGTGTTAGCTGGAGCGGCTTACCTGGTGTGCCGTGGGCTTGGGCCAGCCCAAGGGGCTTGAACATTTTTCCTGCTGATGTTTGCAAGCAGACATTGATGTGCTCCTTTAGCCCTGTGGTTTGCTACAGGTATATCACACTGCACCTAAGGCAAGACTAATGTGACTGGCCTGTGAAGGGTGGAGTAGTTCTGCAGTTGTGGAATGGGATTTCTAGGGTCTCTTGAAGGAATATGAAGCTCTAATGAGACGACAGATATCACATGATGTTTGATTTAGGTTGTTCAGCATTTTATAATTATTGCCTTAGACATGAAAAGCTCATGGTGAGGTAGTAGCTGAAGACATTTTCTGCATCAGAGGCAGGTTTCATCTCACTATACCGATCTTAGAAGCTCAGCATCGAGTCAAAATTCATTTCACCAACTTTTCTTGGTAGTCCAGGGTGAGGAAGAAGCAATCACAGAAAACAGTTCCTTCCATTTGTTTTAAATTTTATTCTGGTGTGAGATGAATGATTGTTTAATCTCTTCCCCCTTTTTGTTGACTACAGGGGAAGTAAAAAAGACCACCTTAAAACATGTATCTGTCTTTCAGATGACTAAAACTATGTGAGAGGAAGACTCAAGGGCTAAATGGGTTATTACATCTCTCCTTGAAATTACCAGATTTGTTTCTACGAAGTATATACTACTTGTAGCAGCCAGTATTTACATTGCCTTTGTTGCATATCTACCACACTGGTCACGGATCTACTTCCCAGATCTCTTTCATAGTTCACACCATAAACACTCCTTGTAGCTCTAAGCTTCTGCCTACATGTCAGATTAAATTGGGGTGAAGAGGCAATTAGTGTCAGGAGATCTGAGTTCAGAATTTTATGCCATAGTGAGCTCAACTGTGGATTCAATTGTGGAAAACAGGCTAAGTGTTTTGAATGGTATTAATACCTAATTACACTTACCTAATTACATTTTAATTAGGATGAGTAGCCAAGGGTTCAGTATTCCCAATTAGGGGCTTCTGTCCGAAGGCTTTGACAGTTCTTTGGAAGGTATTGCACAGGGAAATTTCATTCTATTTTGGTTCATATAGCTCATTCCTGTCATTTTGTGTATAGATAGACTAAAAAATTACTCAATTTTAAGTGTACTGTAAATTCTGTAAGTATGGATTGCATTTTTATTTCATTCCTTTCTTCACAAAATGATTTTGCTGTGGGAATGTGTCGTTGTTGGGACGGACTATGACATGTAATATTCAGCAAGAAAGTTTATTGGAAAGAATAAAGAAGCAGCAGCAGCCACGAGCTGCAATTTACAGCCTCTTAAATACAACTCTTTTGGTACACGTATATCACACAGATAGGTCAATTTAAACACACAAACTACAATTCTTACAGCTAATAGGCAGATTTTAGTTGGACCTTCTCAGTTCTACTTTCTCACAACATTTCTGTGCACCTGTCCCTGTTTTCCTTTGATGTTTACATTTTTCTCAGTCACTCTGTTCAAAACAAGTCCTCATTCTCATGAGACAGTGTTCCCCATTCCCACTGGACAGCTCTCTCCTGCTGCTCCTCTGCTCTCTCAGGATGCATCAGTACTTTGTCAGGACCAGGGCCTCCATTCTCAGCCACCCTCTCGCTCCACCTCAGGGGCTCGGTCCAGCCAGGAATGTGTTCATAGACTGACATTTTACAGAATTTTTACAATGATTAGCATGAAAATAAAACACAGACTGCATTGCCTCTGCATATATTCCAGAAAGGATTGTAGTAAAGTCTATGACTTTGACCTATTCAATGTTTTCAATTTGGTGTGTTAGCCATTTTCAATCTCCTCCATTTCTAATTTTGGTACTTTGTGAGGAGGATGTAAAATACTTGGTCCATCAATATATGTAATAGTGAGAAGGTCAAAAATACTGATGTTAGTGAACAGAAAGATAGCCTTGATGGAAATCTGGTCACCTCCAAATGTGCTTGTAGTCTAAAAAATTGTATTGCAAATTTCAATACTTATCGTCTTCCTATTTCTTTCTATTCAGATTTATTAATTTTATTTTCTTAAGAAGTTGTCTCCTTTTCTACTTTTAGTATAAATGTTTCTCATGTTAGACTGTTATTTTAAATACTAACATTAATAAGAATAAAAGTTCTGCATTCCAAAGCTATTACTTTATCTACTTCAACAGAGACCAGTAACCTCTTTTATGATACTCGAATGTTTCCCTAGTCACTGCTTAATGTATACTTATACAATGATTTCCCTGGGACCGCTTACATGCTTAGGATATAATATGTGTATGTACTGAATATTTCAGAATTATTCCTCAGTTAAAAATAATTCTAATCACATGCAAGTCAGGATTAACTTATTTCTAACTTTGTATATATACCCCAGATTGTGATGTTTCATGGGAATAAAATATAATAAATCATATTCTTCAGATAAGCAGATATGATGACTCAAAAGACACAAAGTTTACACATCTGTTGGATAAAGCACTTCCATGTTTATACAGTAACTTTCCAAAGAGGAAATGTGCTTTAATCACTCATGTTTTTATTTCTCTGCCTGATGTTCCCAGAAGCAAGTTCTTCTGGGCATCACATTAAAGCATTAAGAGATCCCAGTCAATGCTGCTGCAACATCGTTCCCAGCCATACTCTGCCTTCTTTTACTCAAATAGTGAACAAATCAAACTGTGATGTCTAAATTCTCATGAGAAAGAGAGTAGCGAGAGCCAAATCTGAGTCCAATTATAGACCAAAGAGAAGCCACAAATACAAACATAATCTGGTTACCACCCTATAACTGTGACTTTGCAGACTTTCCTGGATACTCTGCTTTGGATCGTTCTGTCAACGTGCAGATGTACTTAATCCAGGATCTTGCTATTTAAAATAAAACAAACAAAAAAAGTTCATGGGATTCTGTTAAAGAGGTATTGGTAAAGCATAATGAGAAAATACAGTACAAAGTGTGATTCAGTCAGTTATTTTGGTTGGTTACATAAACCTAAATGCTAAAAGCTTCAGATAGAATTTAAAAGTTTCCATTTGATACAGAGGGACAGAAAGAATAAACACATTGTTCTCCAGAAAACTGCATAGAAGGATCTTTAATTCTTAATATCAAGGGATTACAATGGTTAAAGCCCTTTGCACATTTGCTCCTTCTTGTTTGTTTCATTTTCTTCAGCTGCTCTCTCACATATATTTTGAAAGGATTTGTGCCAGAATATGTTTGTAATGATGTAAAGGCCATAACCTTTTCAGTACCTCTTCATAGGATGTTTGCCTTTAGTTATTTTCACGTTCAGTATCTGAAACTTCATTTTTCAGTTTTAAGAGAAGTAACTTCTGTAAATGCATTCTAATATCTTCCCCTGTATCCCTGGCCTACCATCATAACAGAATTTTGGCACCTCTGTTTTGACTTTATAGCAGAATCTCAATGTATTACCTAGGACAAGAAAGCTTAAGGTGATTACAGGAAAGGTAAGGTTGGCACTTTTATATTAACTGCCACTCAATAACATTCCAAGGGATCTCATGCAAGTTTCTTATGCAGAAATTTGCATACCAGCTAAGCAACAACACTTTCTTACATAATTTCTTGGTCTTCATACTTTTTGTATTCAATTTATGCAACATTTTATTTTGTTTTGTTTTGATGGCTATTGTTTGTGCATCTTTACATTGACTCTTCAAAGGCTGGGTTTCTCACTTTATTTGGCACATACATTCACTCCTGTGATAAAGGAGTGAATATAAGTGTATATAAGAAATCTTTGTTCCGTACATACAGATTTTTCTTCTTCAGACTTCAAGGCTGTCTTGACTAGCTGCCTCATTTCCTGAGAGTCCTCTTAGCCCAATATTATTGACACTTTCATATTATTCAATACATCTCTTCACAGATGTGTTTAATTATAAGAGCTTTAATTCTCTTTTTGCTGAACTGTTGTTTCTTCCAAATGCAAATCAAACCAGATGTGCTACTTAGAGCCCCATCTCAGATTATAGTAATTTTCTATTCTATAGATAGAATTTTCTATTCTATAGATCAGAGTGCAGAAATTCGAGGTCTTGGTGGTGCCCTCTGCACCATAGTCTCTGGCATGAGTCAGGAAGCAAGAGGTGCATCAATAGGGGAAGGACTGAAGTAAATAAACTGCTGTGCTCAATGGTCAATCCTATACTTTCCTAAAAAAAAAAAAAATAAAAATTAAGCCTGGATTTTTAATTATTAAAAACAGCTTTCTCCTTCATCTCACAAAGGAATGGGACAGAGGAGAAAGAAAAATCAGTCACAGAACAGCCAGCCCAAAAGCTTCTCTGAGAAAAGGCCAGCTGTTAACTCTTGATGTCAAAATGCTACTCTAGTGTGTTTTCTCCAGTGGCTTGGGACAAGGATCATGAGAGGGAGTTCCATAAAACATTATTAATATTCTACACATTTTGATATTACATTTCATTACCCCAGACCTTGTTATTTTGTGTTTACTATGGACTGAATGCTGGTTAATTACCAGCTAGGACTCATGCCCATAAAAGTAAGCTGGATTTAAATTAGAAAAACTGCTATAAAGAACAGGCATAAAAATTCTAGTCCTCTATATGCCAACCATATTCCTGATGCTTTCTCCAAATTCCTTCTCTAGCTTGTGATCCTCACGGAAAGTTTTATGAAGTCTGTTACAAGGGATGCTTCTAAATCCCCAGAGAGAGAGAGGACTTGTTAAATAGAGGTGTGGAAAAGAAAAACAGGTTGTGGGTAAACCGCAGAGTATTGGAAATTGCAGGATTTATCACAATCTAAGTGATTTCTGGGAAAAAATTCATGGATTCTCATCTTGCTTGTTTTTATTATGAGAAAATTTCAGCAGGAAAAACATAACTGTTCCTCAATTTAAAAGAATTTGATGATAACTAGTGATGCAGTACTCTGGCATTTAACCTGTTAATTAAAAATTACATAATAAAAATGAAGAGGGAACTATTTACAAATGTACTGAGTTCAGCCTGCAACATAGTTGAAAACCTTGGGAGTGGTAGGAGAAGGGTGACCTTTGTACCATTCCTAGTTTAAGAGACCTAGCCTAAGTAGTCTGGCAGGCAAGCTCAAATTAAGTCATCAGTCTTTCTACTTTGTACCTGAACTGGTGACCTTAGGGTCATTGAATTAAAAGGAGTGCAATGCTCACCCACTGTTTCCACAAAGGAAGAAAACTTGGTGGCTTTCTTCACTTCTGAATTCGGATCAGCAATTTTTACTGTGGCAGGGTGGATTTTAGACAGTGATGGTCAAATTACAAACAGCAGAGTTGCTAACACCTAAGAGCTTACCAGGTTGTACTCTCGATTGCTTGCACCTTTATGAGAGCTTCCTGGGCTCAGGGACTAATAATGGTGCTTTAACAGTTTTCAAAGCCACACTCTGACTCAGTATATTTTGCCTCATTACTGCTTCCATTTCCGAGGTACTCCTCAAGTGTAACACCCTCCTTGACAAAACTGGGAATTTTAGGCTACACACTAGTAACTACGTGCTACACTGGTACCCGAAGGAATAAAGAATTTTGCAGATAAGGAGATGAAAAGGAGTCATGGTTTCCTGGGAAACATTTTGCATTATCAATCTGAATTTTCACCCCAGCATTTCCCAAGCCTTGCTTGAACTATTGAAAGAGTGAAAAAAGATTGATTGTATCTAACCATGGCAACAATTCTGAAACAGGGGGCATGAAAACAGTCAATCACCTCTAGTACACCAAGGTTAAATAGAGCACAGGAGGTACCTCAGTGTCTTAGGAGTACCTTCAGTACCCTGGGATGTGCCTGACAGAGAGGTATTACAAAGACATCAAACATTTTCTTCTCTCTAAGAGAAGTAATTCTAACAGAATGTCTCTATTCAACTGATTTTATACTGACTCATGCCATTGAGTACTACAAACAACACAGCCGAAACTAAGAGTTGGTACCACCTTGTAAAACACGAGATCACTTGTGTCTTCTATGTGAGCTTGTGCTTCTGGTTGGAAGGTTGTCTTCTTTCCAACTATCTTCTGCTCTGGGATATTTCCAACACAGATGTCAACAGTCACATTAAACTGCAGAGTAATAGTGTTATATTTAGTATTGGGAGAACATGAAGACAGTACTGGAATAATCTCCATTTGTGATCTAAGACAAGACTTGCGTGTGTCCAATTTGAACAAAGAGCAGCCTATGCAGAACCCAACAGGAAAATGTGTTCCAGAGGCAATATATTTGCAAAAGGTTCATCTAGGATTTTAAGAAACGAATGGCTGACTGAGATCACTGTTATCTTAGAAAGTCTTAAGAAGCAGACACTGTGTAATTTGATTTTTTAGATGGAAAAATTTTAAGATAGCAAGAGAAAAGAACTAAAGTAAATGAGAACTATAAAATACAATGGAAAAGATAAAAATGCAAGGCTGACAAAAGCTTTGAGAAATATACTGATGAAGGGAGAAAGTGAAAAGACTGAGATATTGTTTGTTAAACATCTCTTTGTAGAAAGAACAATATTATATGGAAAGAAAACGTTGTTTGAAATCTTTAACTTCAGGTGATATTCACAAACATTCTATTTCATATCCTTTTGGGCCATGTAAATTAGATACAACAGAACTGTTTGCAGTAGAGCACCTTGTTGAAGATCAGTGGGAAAATCTTTGCTGTATTTACTATCCAGATAGAAAATGGAACTCAAATCTGAGCTTTCTGATCATGACCTTTTTCTTAAAAGCTCACAACCCTCCCCCCCAGTGTTTATTAAATAACAAATATTACAAATGATACAGAGATGTCAGTGTACTGATGGTGAATAGTTTTTAGCCTGGGACTGCTTTTAAAACAAGGATTTTTGATGAGAAGCTTGTCTTTGATTGTCTGGGTTGTGCCAAATGAGGTATATGTTCTTTATTCAGTGCAGTCCTATGAAATTTAATTACTAGAGGAGATAGCCAAATCTGATCTATTTATATATTTTATCAGTGCAATTGTCATACTCTTAAGTACACATAATGCCATCAGACACATGGAACTTGTAAAATGTATAGCTTTCCCCAGAAACTGCAACACAGTGGGAATTTTATTGTTGATTTGTTAGGATGCACACATCCAAAGAGACTTTTGACCTACTTCAGAACTATATACAGAAACTTCTGCTAAAAACCAACACACAAGACTGTATTAGTAAAAGACAGTTTATCAGATATTGCTGAAAAAATAACTTAAACAGTGCAATGCTCTTTTTGAATGTAAAACTATACATTCTGTTTTTATTATTTTGTTACAACAGGTATGTCTTTGTTGTAAAAGCCCAAGAATTATAACATTGGAAGAGTTAAATACATAAAAATTAGAAGCATTAATCATAGTAAGATAAAAGAGGCAGATTTCCTTTTCAATACAAGAATAATGTATTTTTCTTTTTAATAGAAGAATAATGTATTGATCTTATGACAGGATATTCTTCCATTCTGATTTTGATTATCATAGGACTGACTTTACTCATAACTGGCAGTAACTCCAATGCTTGCAGTTCATGCTGAAATAAATATTGCATTCATCCTTTCTGAACTGAACCCAACCCAAAGTCAACACACTTATGCTTCTGTATTTACAGAACTGAGGGTCAGTTTATCTTTTCATTATACCTTTTATTTTTAAAGGTCTTAACTTGGATTTTGATTTTTGTTGTGTTTATTTTAGGCTTTCTATACCTAAAATATTAACTGCATGAAAACCACATGTGTATGCAAAATAAAATATGCATGCCAAAGAAAAATAATAATGATCAAGCTTTTAAATATATGGGTTTTCAGTGCCTGGAAGGGAAAGAACCAGACACAAACCTCCCATGAGGAACAGCCCAAAATAGATTTGGTCGAAAGGTAACAGTCTGTGGTCCCAGAGTTGATTCCTGGGAACCAGGTAATTTTGACAGAACTTCAGGAAAGTAATAGTGATTGGAAGTAAGTAAATATTAATGCTTGTTATTGTACACATGCCCCCCCATATACAAACTGAGATACACAGATTATATCAGTCTGAGTTACAAGTATGCCAAGTCAATTTTTTTATGCACAGCACTGAAAGCACTGGAATTACCTAAGTAATAGTCTCCACTCATATACCATAATCTCCACTTATTCCCCACATACTAGCTCATTCCTCAACTCATGCCCAGGTGTATCAGTACAAAGACAGATACTGCAGCTAAGCTGGCGTATAACTAGCAATCCAAACATTATAAGGCAATATCTTATTGCCAAGTTTTGAAGTACAGTGCACTGAATGCCATTTGAATGTAAAAATTGCCTTGCCTCTCTTCCTGTAGAACCAACACAGAATTGCTGAATATCAGGAATGCCTGCAGAGACTTTAACAAATCAAAACACACCTGGTCCATCCTGGCAAAGTGTGTCTAAATTTGTATTGGATACACTTCTACCCAATGGCCATCAACTTGGACCAATAATTTCTAAGGTACTAGTATACCCTTATTTTGAATTCAGTTAATCCAACTGATATGGTTAGAGAGTTTCCATGATATGTTAGAAGATGGAGTGTGCAATCAGGCAGAGTTGTAAAAATATTACTTATGAGGTAATAATTGCAAAAGAGGTGTTTATTTTGTTATATCAATGCTCCAGTCTTCTGAATTCATGCCTACAATGTCTTAGGACAAGTTTTTCAAATTATTTTAGAAAGATGGAAATCTCCTTTTAATAGGATTATCTGCCCCTTAATATTTTTTTTTTAAATTTCCTTGGTAATTTTTTCCTGAAAAGATGCCTACCAATGCTTCTCTATCACTCCTTTCCTCACCTGGACATGGGAGAGAAAACACAACAAAAGGCTTGTGGGTCAAGATAAGGACAGGGAGAGATCACTCAGCAGTTACTGTAATGGGGAAAACAGACATGACTTGGGCAAAATTAATTTAATTTATTACCATTTAAATCAGAGTAGAGTAATGGGGAATAAACCCAAATCTTAAAAACGCCTTCTCCCACCTTTGTCTTCTTCCCAGGCTCAGCTTCACTCCTGATTGCTCCACCTCCTCCCCCCCAGCAAAATGGGGAGGGGTACAGGGAACGGAAATGGGAGTTACAGTCAGTTCACCACACTTTGTCTCTGCCATTCCCTTCTCTGAAGGGGGAGGTTTCCTCACAGCTTTCCCTGCTCCAGTGTGGTATCCCTTCCACAGGAGACAGTCCTCTTTCAAGTTCTCCAACATGAGTCCTTCCCACAAAGTGCAATCGTTCAGGAACAGGCTGCTCCATTATGGGTCCTCCCTGGGGTCACAAGTCCTGTCAGCAAACTTGCCGACAGGAGTGGGCTCTTCTTTCCATGGTTCTGCAGGTCCTGACAGGAGTCTGCTCCAGTGCAGGCTTCTCAGAGAGTCACAGCCTCCTTTGGCCATCCACCTGCTACAGTGTGGGCTCCTCTACGGGCTGCAGGTGGATCTCTGCCCCACCGTGGATCTCCATGGGCTGCAGGGGGAGAACCTGCTCACCACAGTCTTCATCAGGGGTTGCAGGGGAATCTCAGCTCCAGCACCTGGAGCACCTTCTCCCCTTCTTTCTCCACTGATCTTGGTGTCTGCAGAGTTATTTCTCTCACATATTATCATTCTCTTCTCTGACTGTTGTGCAATAACTCCTCCCTTCTTATCGCTGTTATCCCAGAGATGCTACCACCACTGTTGATGGGCTCAGCCTTGGCCAGTGGCAAGTCCATCTTGGAGCCAGCTGGCATTGGTTCTTTTGGACGTGGGTGAAGCTTCTAGCAGCTCCTCACTGAAGCCACCCCTGCAGCCCCCCCACTACCAAACCCATGGCACACAAACCCAATAGAGCAGCGTGAAGATCTGTCTGCTGAAATGCCCGAGGAGCAGATGTTGACCAGTTTTGGTGTTGACAGCACTCAGCTGGAGATCTGTAACTATGATTAAGAGCACCTACTAAATCACTGTCATTTTGATTGTCATGCTGCTGGTGGTTGTATATGCGGGGATACACCACAGATTATTTTTAAGTTTAAAGTCTGAATTATTGTCTTGGTCAGAATAACACAAATATTTTCTAATCCTTTAATTTGCTGCCAAAAGGAATCTGGGGTCCATGTTGCCTCCCACGGGTCTTCTTTTCTTTTCTTTGTACTACACGATGGAAAGAAAGAAAAGACAAGTGAAGCTCCAAGCTTTTGAATGAAAAGTACTGGAGGTCCAGCAAGCTAAATAGAAACGCATCAGCTGAAAAAGACCCCTCATAAAATAAGAGAATTATGTTTAGAAGGATAGAGACAGGAAATTACTTGTGAGAAATGTATACACTGAGTGATTTTTTTTTTTAAAGTATGACACCAATTTAGTGTTTAAAGCTGCTCAATGGCTGGAATACAAACTTCTTGTGAAATGTGTTAAGTGTTCACTTAGCTGTTAGTAAAAAACCCTCCTAATGAAACAATGTATTAATTGCTCAGGGCCACTCAAAGCAAACACACATAAAATATTTAGATGTCTGGAGATGCTCAGCAGCTTGATAACCAACTTTTAATAAAGTCTATTCAGTGTTCTGAGTTGATCAGCAGCTAGGAAAACAACCCATGCTCAGCAGTAGAAATGCAGCAGTAATAAAATACAGAGGTGCTCAGTGGCTGCAGCAGAGTTTTTAGAGCTACACTAAAATTAGGCAGACTAAATTAAGCAATAACAGTAAAGGCACTGGTAGTTCCACAGGATTAATGGCTGGCTGGGATGAGCTGATGGCCTGTGGCTACATTTCAGGTCATTAATCCCAGACGGTCATTAGTCCTCAGGAAATGCCCAGCACTGAAGTCATTATTACTATTATAGCCAGTTTAAAAAAAAAAATAAAACAAAGCAAATAAACTAAACAATCCATCAGAAGGCTTATATGCATTATGGTATATGGATGTATATACTGCCTACAGATATCTTAAGAAGAGATGTCCGTGTTCATATTACCATAGATTTTGTCTAGAACAATTTTAATATCTTAGAGTCAGTAAGATCATTGGGAAATCTATCTATATTTCTATTCAGTACATGAATCAAAATCAAAGTTTTGGTGCTCTGCATCTCTTAGTTGATGCTGTCTCACATCCTTACAGACAAAAAGGAGCACCTCAGTTGGAATACTCAGTGTGGCTTCACTTGGCTTAAGCAGAAGCTGCATTTGGGAACATTCCCAGTGTCCTGTGTCCTTCACATACTGACCTAGTTTCTTTTCCCTTCTTATGAATAGTAGAGTGGCAGCACTGCATACTATATATATATATTTTATGTACTTGGCATTTTTATAGAGACACGTACCCAGAAGCATAGTAAGAACTTCTGAGAGACTCTACAAAGATTGCTGGGCTTGCTGTGAAATACAGTTTCCCTTGGGATAATAGCAGCTCTTTCTGGGACAGCAATACTACACAGTATTGTTTTAACAGGAGGACGTTGAAAATAAAATTTAATTGAAACAGCAGGGGAAATTTAGGCAGGTAGTATATAAATACCTGCTGTAGTTTTGCCCTGATTAACTTCCCCAAGGCATTGCTCGAATCATTCTGTCTGTCCAGTCAGGAACATATCTACCTTGTCATGGGTTTAGCATTCATCTTATTTTTCTCAGTTTAGTAATTTAAGAAGTAGAAGGTAGTAGCTGCCATGCTTCACATTCCAAAACTAAAACCCATACTTGCAGGCTGCTTCTGATACATAGAGAAGAATTCTACATCTCAGGACTCGGATATAGCTTTGCAAATCACGAGGAAACACTGTGATTTTTTAAATGCTTCCACTTATACTATGGATTATCCTCTGGAATTATCTACCCTTTTCTATTAACCTGTTAGGTAGATAAAGCAGAAATTACAGCAGTACTTGCATAAACAGCTTACAACAACAGTAAGGCAAGATAGAAAGGGAAAAGCAGATATCCCTTTCACAGGAGGAAGAAATCTGTTTTGTATTAGTTTTTTTGTAACTGGGAACATCTGTTTTGAATTGTCCAAGATGGTCTGCAGACCAAGAAATGGAAGAGCATCTTCCAGCTCTCACAGTCAGATATTCAAAAGGCATCTGATCATGCCTATCATGTCTCCAGCTGATCAGCAGTTAAGACTTTTTTTCCCTCTTTATCAAGGTGATCGAAGGGGATTCACACCTTCCAGTCTAGGCTGTTATAATGACTTTTGACTCTTCAGGTCAAAATATCAAAGTAAGAAGGCTGAGGGACTGAGTATGAATTTACATACTGACCTTTTAGGCTTCTAAGTTTGACTGTTGAGTTCTCTTGCTGTCACTACACAAGGGTCTTTGCAGATAAATTTATTTATCTGCCAGTTGCACACAACAGAGGCCTGAGAGTATTAGCCCACTTCACCAGCTGACCACATAATTGTATGGACAGAAAAAAGGACTATCGCGTTATTTGCATCAGAAAAAAACCCATCCTGTGAGATTAAAAAATCTTTCTCACATCCCAGCAGAATTGTTACTTTCTTTGAAATGCTGTCCTTCAAATTTGTCTCATTAAAATAATCTGCACTGGAATTTGTGGGCTTTTTCTTCCTTTACCTGAGGTCTTATTAAGAGGAAATAAGGTAACTAAAACATTAAAAAGAAATTATGAATAACAGGGTAGCTTTGAGCCATTTTTTTCCATTCAATCACATGCTGCTAAGTTCTTTAGTTTTTTACCTTACATAAATCTGGTATCTTTTCCTGTGGCTGTTGGGTCAGTGTGTAGAATCAAAGCTCAGACAGGAGTATTGTTTTGTACTCAAGATTTTATTATGGTCAAAATGAAATCACATCTCGTATGTAAATTGGTGCAGGTAGCTCGGTTTGCAAGCTGCAGATTGAGATGCAGATCGAGTTCTGGGTGGGAGCCCGAGAGAAGAGGCTGTGAACTGCCAAGCCTTTGGTTAACAAAGGGCACGAAGGCGGGCGATGCCAGCCAGGTGAATGGACACTGAGAGACACAGCAGGAGCCCTGAACTGCCAACTTTTGGAATAACAAAAGGCATGGAGACCCGTGGCGCCAGCTGGGCGGATGGACATTGGGAGACACAGCCAGGGCGGAGGAGCTCCGACCTTGTTGGCAGGGGAGGAGAACTTCCGAGCAAGGGCGGAAGACCGAGACTTGCGCGCCCTTGGACTGGGAGCGGATAAAAGCCCAGGGGTTCCTTTGTTTCGGGCCTCTTCGGAATCCTCAGCTCGACCTGTTTTTATGTCCCTGCGCCGTGAATAAATTGGTTTATGGAACTAGACGTGTGCGACTCCGCTACGGGAAACCCGCGGTCGAACCGGTAAGGAAGCCTGGTCTGGCTGCGTGTGAGTGTGGGGTGTGCGGGGAGTCAAGTGGGACACCCGTGGGTCGTGGGACACCCGTGGGTCGTGGGAGCTGCCCGCTGCGAGCGGCTTCTGTTCCAGCAGTTCAAGTCTTTGGCCTTGTGGGTGTGAGTGCCAGAGAGTTTCGTGAATGCTCAGACTGCGAAGTTCCCTTAACAGCCTTAAAGCTCGAACCACGCCTCTCGCTGACTTTATAAAATCTAAAATTTATTTACCGGGTGGGATGGGCATACCAGGTGGCTGCTGGATTCTACCCTAAGATCTCTATTTTAACCGTACGCACACTTTGCAGACACACTCGCACACCTAAAGTTCCTGCCGGTCTGGTCTAGTCTCAGCCCGCAGCGTGGTCTGGGGCACGCCTGCCACCCTCTGCATCTGCTGACTGTGTCCCAGCCGTGACTGGTGGCCTGGCTTCCACAAGCTTCCTGGGAGCCACCTTGGGTTCATGTTTCTGCATAGCAGTGGGCATTTGAGGATATGTTCCCTCCATGGCACTACTCCTAAATGTTTATTGCTTTCTAGAGTAGATACCACAAGCTGCGAATAGCTTTGTTGATCATGTAGCTGCAGGCCGAACTCTTTGGCTTTCTCTCTAAGACTAAGTTAGTGGTCCTTACCTTGTTTGCTATAATTTTTTAGCCTCTGCCCCAACCAAACATGTTACAAGGATTTAGATTTAGCATTAGATTTAACAGTTCAGCTCTGATAATTACCTGTGATCCTTCATTTTTACACTCCCCGTACCAGAATCATTAAATTCGTTCAAATACAATCCAGACATTTCGTCAGGTGCTGCCAGGTAGTCCTTGTCGTGTGACAACACATGGTCTTTCCTCTTTCCCAGTGCTATTTCCTACCTTCTACAATTCTTCTGCTGACCACCCCGGGGTTTGTACATGAGGGTGCAAGCCAATAGCATCTCGAATCCTGTTCTGGGATGACCACCGTCTTGATATTAAAGGCTTTTGCTCCTTCCTTCCTTTCCTTTCCTTCCTTTCTTTTTTTTTTTTTTTTTTTTTTGCTTAGTTAGAGGCTGTTTTATATGTTTAGTAACGTGCTGTTTTATATCTTGCTTTGTCTAGATCCGTAGCTGGATAGTGCATCTGAACTTATGGTGTATTCTGTGGATGTTACAATCCTGTTCTTTGATACTCCTAAAACTCATGTTGTTCAGCTCCATATCTGCATTTCATTAACAGTCTGATGGGAGGTATTTACTTTCTTGGGATCTCCAGTACTAGCCAGTTTCTCATCTCTTACAATCCCCTGCCTACCCTTCTATATCACATCCTGTGTCCCCGCTTCTCAAGACGCCTGCTGTTGTACCAGGCTTCTTCTCTTCAGTACATTGCTTTATTAGAGTCATAAATACCTAATTCACCACAGCATAGCTACTTGATAGTAGTTGTTAGTGCTGGTTATTAGACAAATACTCTTACAGGTAACAGATGCTTTGTTAAAACAGAGTTGCGGTTGTTAAAGAAAGGTTCAGACAAATCACTACCGACAAACCTTGCTCTTAAAACTTTTCAATCTCAGTGAAAACCTGTGACTGCTTACTAGCAAAGGCAATGTCAGTACAGTATTACTGGCCTGCAGGGCTACTGCAGGAGTCCGTCATCTCCTGCAGAGAGGAAGCCCTATTTCCTTCTCTGTCCCTCTCTTTGCTGTTCTGTAGAAGATGAGAGGGAAAGCAAGGTGAATCCATTTTTTCGCCTCCCTTTTTCATTTACAGAAAGCCATGTGTAACTAGTGCCTTATGCCAAAACCTTTGCAAACCCTTGAGCTATTGGCCTTCTGCATCTTGTAGCTGCAAAGCTGAATAATTCTGTCCTAAACTGCACACAAGATTCCAATGACACAAAACATTAACGTTAACTGCTGATGAACCTATTTCATTACTTTTAATAACATTATATCTGTGTTTGTCTGCTCAATGCAGTGATAACTTAGTGAAGGAGAATTAATTTCACATATTATCCACATAAGCAATAATGAGGGAAATTGGTTTCCTCTAGAGTTGCAGGGAGAAGTTTAATTAAATTTGGGTATGGGCCAATTGATATCAGGTTGGTCACTTGCTTTCTGGCTGACAGTGGGACTTTCGGTCTCAGTGATAGGTGCAAAACCTTGTAGATCCATGAGTGAAAATACCTATGCCTGAAGCAAGTGTTCAGGACTTTAGAATAGGGATGAAAAGGGAGTAATATGAAATGAACTGCACAGAAGGCTTTTTTGTAAGGTTGTTTTATTAATTTTATACTCTGGAAGGGCTTTGAATAGCTACCAACACATCTGTACCTAGCAAAACATGGGATACTAATATGAAAAAAGTATCGCATAATGCAGTCTGTCATCCTTAGGATATTCTGATGTTATGCATAATGAGAAAACTAATACACGGGCACATGGTAAAGAAAACCGCCGACTCTTTGAGTAAAGATGTTTTTTGTTGAAGGTATTCATTTAGACTAAAATAATTAGCAGCTTTGACTACTTACTACTTTCACCACACGCCCTGTGTTCATGGGAACAGATTCAGTGGGCACTGATAGGTCAACGGGACTAAGACATACTGGAATAATATGTCATGGGGTTTATACTCATGGAACCAAATCTATTTGAACACCCAGTAATTTAAATACAGGCATTACTAGTATCTCAATGAATCAGCTGGTATAATACATATCTGTATTACTTTAAAATTACCTTTGAATCAGTGAGTTCTAAAAAAAAAGATGAAGTGGCTAATCTATTAATTAGATTAAATTATTAATCTATTAAATAAAATATTAAATAAATAGGGACTGGAGAAAAAAAACTCGGTTTTATATTTTCACTTTAAAATGCATGAAAATCAAGCAAATGTGTAATAAAATAATTTACTGAAAGATCCAGGGGTCATCTAAAACCTTCCCAGTATTACTGGCTCTAACAAATTAGAGGTGTTTTGGACAAAGATCTTGGGGCTGCTTTTATGTAAAGAAACATAAAAGGTACTCTCATGCTATACATGCAACTGCATAATAAAGCTTCCTGCTTCCTCTTTTAAAGGAACAAGGTTTAGGCACTGATTTAAGTGGCTGCAGGATCAACTACAGATCCGTCTGTGTGACCTTTACTTTATCATGACTCACTTCCCAGTTCAGGTTAAACCCAGAATCTGCCTGGGAGTATTTTTGTTCCTCTAAGACCAAGGACAACTCGAAGTCTAAATGCTGAGTATTGCCAAGGGGCTGCTGTAGGCTCCAGGAGCCTGGCAAAGGCAGGAGTGGAGGAGTGAGCCTGTGGAGGAATGAGCAGATTTGTTAAAACTGTGTTAAGCTGTTACTGTTTATTAGTTCAATTTGCCAAAAGCGTTGCTTCTAAATGGCATCGTTCTGTATAGGAATGGATAAAGACAGGGTAAAGCAATGTATTTAACTTCCAATAAGCATCTAAAATGTGTCATCCCAGAGAGCTGGGACTGACGCGTTCACCAGTGCAGAAATGCACGTGCTGTGCCTTCTGTGACCTTTTCCCTCTCCTTTCCCTTCCCAATATTTTTGGGGCAAATATGAAGTCTAGAGAGACGTTCATATGAATCCTTGGCAACATATATTGGCAAGAAGGAGCTGAAATTGCTATATCGAGTCATCATATCCAACTACTGGCTGTATCATTGTCGACAGTAAATTGCTACCTTGCAAGACAGCAGGTAGCAGGGGAAGCTCCTAGCAGGGAGAGATGGATCAGTGATACAGTAGATTACACCCCACCAAAGAGGATTATGACTGAAGCCCCAAAGGAACATGGGCGATTTTATAAAATTAGAACAGAGATATTAGTAGCACGGAAAGTGTTTTTTTCAGCGAAATCCTCCACTCCAATGCTAAGCACGTCAGGTGAGAGTCTGTGTTGTGCCTTTAGGAGATGCAGCACAGACCTCAAAGCCAAAAGTCAGAAGGGAAAATAATGACTTTACAGTACCTCTGTATCCTCATAATTCTAGGCTGCTCCTGCAGAGTTGTCCTGAATTTCTGCAGCTATGTGCTGCGGCCATACACCTAGCACATCCATCGTATTCCGGTCTGGATGTGTCCCTTTGTAGCCCCAGCCTGAGCAAGAGCTTGGAAGACAAATTATATAAATGTGTTACCTACAAGCAAATTCATCTTGACACAGATATATGCTGTGAAAAATATTAGTCTAAATGGTTGGAGCTGAGCAAAGCAATAAACAAAAGTCTGAAAAAACTGCAAAAGCCTTAATGATGTTTTAGAGTTGGGGTTTTTTCCTTGTTTGTTTAGTGTTTTTTTTTGTTGTTGTTGTTTTCTTTGCTTCAAGCTTTTTGTTGTTTGTAGAGGGTTTTTTTTTTTTTTTTTTTTTTTTTTATATGACTGGTTTCTGTAGTCTTTAATTATTCCTATATGCAAAAACCCCTCTCAAAGTCTCGAGGTAGTTGGTATACCCATTTGCTTGATGAGTTATCCCCATGTCAGTCATGGTTCATAGCAAAACTCTAAACCTGTGAATTTTATTTAGGAAGAGTTCAAACCTGTATTGTTCTTGTCTTGTAACTGTCTCAGATAAATGTAGTGCTATTACCTTTGCAGATTGGTAGTGGAGTGATACCTCTCTGTGCATAGGTTTTTTTTTTGGTGTGGGTTTTTTTTTTGTTTGGTTGGGTTTTTTTGTTCCTTTTTTTTTTCCCTTTTAATAAATAATTAAAGAAACAGTTTTCTGCCTTACAATTTTATTAAAAAATTAACATTTCAAGCGTAGCCTTCATCTTTCACATTTTCCAAGTGGCTTGACTCCCATCCCTGTAACATTTTTACTGATTAGCCTGCTGTCCTATTTAATCAATAGAGCTACAAAGCCAGCTATCTCTCACTCTATGGTTATCTTTCATTGTACAGTACATAATGCCTCTAGTCCTGCTGATAACAAAGAGCACACAGAGGGAATGTGGCACTGCATGTTTGTTATCTTCCACACAGCTAAACATACCTCTTTTTTTCTCTTGACTCTTATCAATGCAAAAAATGCTGAAAACAAATTACTCCTGATGTTAACACTACACACACCAGTTGGAGATTTTTTGTCTGCCTTATGGCTGTGATTTGCCAGCACTACAAAAGCCTGCCAGTTTGATACATCACCTCGTCAAGCTTTAAGAAGGCTATGCAAAGAGGTACCATCGGCAGCCAGCCTTACATACATGGGGGGAAAACTCCCAATACTCAGAGAGCAGGGAGATTGAGCCCAGAGCTGTTAGAGGTTGACCCCAGACCTGCAAAAAAAAAAAAAAAAGTAATCTAGTTCTATTCTTTTTCATTTCCTACAAAACATGAAAACTGATATACTTTGGTCTCTCTTGGCAATGAAAAAACAACTAAATCGAACCTTTACTTCAGTTAGAGAACAGTCTAGCAGTTTCCCTTTCTTGCAGGTCTGCCACTCACAGAGGGCAAAAGGGCCTTGCTCAGAAAAAAAACAGCAATATTTTTTAAGTTTTTCCTGACACAAAACACCCTAATAGATGTGTGTCTGGCCACTCTGGTCTTGAAAATTTTAGCCAACATATGTGGAAGAATCTGACATTCCGTGGTTAAAACAGAATGATAACCACTTGTTCAGATAATATTTGAGAGAGTCTAGCAGTTTTTCCCTTTGTTCTCAATTGTTATGTGCTGGTCAAGCCTTAAAAAAGTCTTAAAATGATGAGTATTGTTTCTTACAGTATTTTCCTATTTGCTTTATTTCAAAAGAAAATACTAGAATGGCCCATAAAAAACTCCAGAATGTGAAAGCTCCTTAAAAAGAAAACAAATAAATGTGTTCCTCTTTCCTGAGGGCATAAGTGTATTGGTTTATGTGTGTGCAGTATATGTATGTGACAAAATTCTTGTTAACTAAGAATGGTTTGAAGAAAGATCGCCATGGATGTGTATAACTATATAGTATATCCACCTTTAGAAGTGTACATAAAGGTCATATCACATTTTGCAACATGAATTTTATCACAAGCATGAAAACTTTGTAAGTATATAAGAAATGCAGAAAAATAATTTTGCTTCAGCATTGTATTTGATGGCACTCAAATAATCTCTAAAGCATGGTTATACTTGTGTTGGAATCACTTCAAAATTTGTAATTTCTAACACTGTTCTGAACTTTTAGATAAGAGATGATCCTACAGTTGTGTTTTATGTATTGCTTGATAGCATGACCTTTGATAATGTGTCTCAGCAACGGAATTCAAAGCTTTGCATGGTATTTATGATGTGTTCGTAACTATTACTTTTAGCTCTAGGCAAACACTACATATCTTCATTCAGATTTTTAAATAAATTTACTTCAAGCATGTTGATATAATGCTCAAGTTTGCTTTCTGCAAATATTCACCAAATGAGAAAGACTAGTATGCAAAACTCAAGATAAGCAAAATTGCCTAATAATCAAGTATCTTTTTGAAGCTGGTGTTGGATTTTGTTCTGGTTTCTACATCTTACAGTTACTTTATGTAGTCTGATTAGCTAAAAATAAAGAATAAATCATGCAGTCCAAAACCAACATAATATTACTTGATGCACTTAACCAGCCAATACAAATATCTGAACACTCATAGTGAACTGAGCATTCTCTGAAGCAAAATATTTCTTGGGAATAGTTTTGTCATATGATTACACTTGCTAAAACTGTCAATTGAATAACTTTCATTTGATTTTTAATTAATTTAAGATTATTTAATTTTAATTACAATTTAAACCCTAATCTACAGAACTAGGTAATTTAAATCTCAAAAAATATGTGCTATAATACAGGCAGCTCAAACGGTTCTCCAATTTTCCCAATTGGAGAACTCTGTGTATAGTTGGTTGCAACAATGCCAGTTTTAAATCATTAAGTTTCAGTTTTTCTACACTGGATGTCTGTATTTGGGTGCTGTGAAGAAGTGCGTGTGTCTGTCCATGTCTGTGCACAAGTAAGCAAATAGGTATACATTTGTAAAAGACTGAAATTAAAGATTCATCACCAAATTAATTTTTATGAAGTATACAAACTCTGTTAAACTGTGATTTTACTAAAACGTATAAGAATAAAACCAGTTGGCAGTGCATTCATCAAAGTCCCTTTTGGAAGTTTGCATTTCAATAGATAGATAGTACAAACTCTGAATGTTTTCATTAGTGTGTCCCTTTCATCTCTTTCTCAACTATATACACATTAAAATATTTTTAGAAAATAAAATAGAAGGAAAAAAAGCAAAGTGAAAAAAAGGGGGATATGTTTTAAGTATTTTGGAGGTAGATTCTTAGCTGATAAAAATAGATGCACTTTTCCCCACCTCTAAATAAAAGCAACATTTTCAGCCAACTGGCATGAGTCTGGATTTCGGTATGGTATGGTATGTATGAGTTGTGGTGTATTCCCAGAGTTTATCATAGAGATCATCCCAAATGAGTTCCAATAAAAACTTCATAACACATATGCAGTTAAACTATGTTACAAATTTAGCATAAAAAGTATTTCAGAAATGGTTCATGAGGTTTTATGATTATTTTAATTGATACTGTTATTGCACTTCCTTCTGTATTAAAGCTAAATTAACTTGCTGTTATGAGACAACTACATAAGCCTCAGAGTGATTACTGATACAGTACTGAACCTCTAAATGATCTTAAGCAACTTGTCTATAAATCACTGCGTTCCACTCTTGAGGTCTAGTATATGCCAGCATATCCAAGCTAGAAACATTTGCTAGTTCAGATGTAGAAAGCTTACCCGTTCTTTTCCCTTGATAGTAACATGCTCCTGAATTCTTGAGAATAAGGAGAACCTCAAATATCTCTTTGCTTCAGAACTGAGTATTGCCCATCTTCCTCCTTATTGAAGTGTAATTTAGAGAGGAATTTGTGCATTTTTGTGGTGAACAAAAAAACTTTCCTAGTGTGTTTATTTTTTTTTTTTTGTGTGTGTGTGTGGCAGGGTGCTAAAAAACAGCAGACACTTGAGAACTGTCCAGACTTTAAGAGTGCAGGAATGAATCCTGAGAGAGACAGATTAGCAGGCAGAACACAGGTGAGGCAGTCAAAGGTGCATGATAAATGTAATTTATCACATGGATCTGCAATTTACTACATAAATATCAACTCACCTTGTGTGATTGTTAAACCTGTTTCCTGTATTTTCATAACAAATGTGACTAATTAATACCTGGTCTCATGAGCAAGTAATTACAGTATTTTCCCCTTAATTTTTAACCAGAAGAAAACAAAGTCAACTTACAGATTCTTAAACTAGAGGGAGATGAATTGAAGTTGAAGAAGGACTTGCTCTAGAATCTGTGCCTTCCATGTAAGTGCTCTAAAAAAAAATGAGTGGACCCATAAACAGACTTATGATGTATATTGCGTGGCACTGCAATATGGGTAAGTTATGAGGCCAGTTAAGGAAATGAATCCAGATAATTCTGGATGTGAATGTGTGCATCTCTATACATGGTTGTGCATCTGTGCACGTGTGTGCACATGAAAGCCAGAGGAAGCTTTCTGCCGCATCCTTTGGTGAAAACCTAGGATGCTGAATTGCACATGCTGCCTCTTTGGTTGACCTGAAAAATGCCAAATTGTGGTACCTTTCTGGGAAATCAGTACCAGTATTGGTATCATCACTTCAAGTTGTATTTAAAACAAATATCTTGAAAGAAATATAGCAAAAGTGTAGACCCTTAGGTATGTATTACTTAGAGATAAGATAAAATACGTATTGAATACCACTGTTAGCTATGTACAAAATGTTAGATGGAGAAAAGTACCTTACTGCAATCTGGAGTTCAAATATCTAAAGGTAGCAAATATTAACTGTTACTTCTAATCTTGGCAATTTCTGCTGGCTGTGACATACTGTGGTACATTGAGTTCAACCAGTACATAGACTAATTGACTCTCGTTAACAGTGCCTCACTTAGAATCATAGTATTATGAAATAGTTTGCATTGGAGGAGGCCTTTAAAGGTCATCTAGTCCAGCCTCAATGCACTCCTTGACAAGCAGCCTACCTGCTATTCAAGGAAACAGGCACTTGAAAATTAGACACTGAAAATCTGTTCTGGACTGTCTGAACAGTCCTGAAAAGAAATATGAGAGAATCATCGCCACTGGGGAGTGCGGGAGGTGGGGCCAGGTGGACATAAGCTGTCCGATTCCTTGGGTCATGTCTGAATTGGTAGATCAAAAGCATCTCTCCAAGTGTTTTAACCTCCAAATCATTCCTGCTTTCTATGATGTGGCAGTATGATGATCGTAGCTTAGAGACAGTGTTTTTAAGTTTCCTCCAGTGTTTGAGGAGAAATTGAAGAGCCAAGTCTTCCATGTCTAAAAGTGATGTCATGGAAGAACATGAAGGCAAAACTGAAGGAAATGAAGGAAGCAAGACAGTCTTGCAAGGAGTAATGGAGGGAAAAGAAAAGGCTCTGATGGCAAAGCACAAATGGGAAGAAAAGTGACCAGGTAGAAAATCATTAAAATACATAAAAAAAAAAAAAGGCAAAAGAAAGAAACAAAAAACACAGAACAAAAGGGCATATTAGAATAATATGCATAGTTTGGCTTTGGGGTGGACATTTGTAAAATTCCCTTTTGGGGAAGCGTGTTTATAGATGTAACAGACAATTCTTTCACAGCTTCAAGAACTATTTATATCTTCCCTGCTGGCAGTAAATATTTGTGCTTCATGGCAATACAACTACTACTTTTTTTTATATTTGTATGCGAATAGTGCTTTATTTTACAATACTACTTAATACTAATATTGCCATATCAGTTCAAGCTTATTGTCTAATTTTCCTCCAGCTCCCCTTTTTACATTAAAATATGTTCATACACATCATCCTGGAGTGTGGCATATTAATATGTCATGCTCCCATAGCAATACCTATCTATGGATTTCAAAAGACCTTGCAAAACTGAAAGAAGATGCATTTCTCAATCTCTTGAATATCATAAGCCATGGAAGAGAAAAAACAATCCCTTTCTTGTATCAAGAAACAAATTAGTGAAAGAATAAGCTGGGCTTGTACTCAGTCATCTCTTGGCTGCTGTTGATATTGTTTCACACAAATCTTGTGGTGGACATATTTTCTTATTTTGGAGCTGTGCTTGCAGAATGGAAGAAGCAATCCAAACACTTAGACAAACCTCAATCACACTTTTCCCAGCATGATTTTGCTTTTCAGAGCTAGGCAAAGGAACAAAAGCATATGAAATGAATGGAAAAGACCAGACCCACACAGGGAGGACCAACTTCTTAAACTGTGAGTGGTCAGTAGTCATAAACAGACTTTAACCTATGCAGACTGCCAGTGCTACCAAAGGACATCCTTGAAATCATGAAATAACTAATGCCAGAGGTGGTAGCAAACTGGGCTTCAATAGCCATTGAAGTGCTTTATACAAAGCTGAACACTTCAAAGGAAAAGAATTTTTTTCCAAAATATCTTTTTGCCTGGTACCTGGGTTCCTGCAGTGGGGAATGTTATACATAAATTCAAATCCCCTCAGTGTGAGAAAGGACAAAGAACTGAAATCTGCCACCTCTCCTTAAGGGCATCCTACCAGGCTTTTGGGTGAAAAGAAATGACCATCTCTGACTGAGATTTGAATGAAATACTTCAGTGACTTTTTGTAATAGAGGGTCTGTGGCGGTACAGGCCCAAGAAAAGAGGCACAGCTGCTTTCCGACAGAAGCATTTCCTATATTTTTAGAAAACCGCTCTTGCCTGCAGATGCTGTCATCTGAGAAACATGTTTGGGGCACTGGCTGGATCAGAGGTCCTGTCCAGGTGAGCATTTTCCTCGTTTAGCATATCTATAAGAAGCTACAGTTTCCAGAGGTGCAATGAGACCACCTCCCAGCTCACTGCTAATA